>NC_066619.1:39472660-40073045 GCF_025201925.1 Gopherus flavomarginatus | reverse complement strand
CACTGTGTTAGCCCTCCTTAGTGAATGCCGGCTATCCTTATAGGCTTATGATTGATCTCTAAACAGCTAGACAACTGGATCCAGGCAGCATTTATCAAACAATGCAAAAGAAACTGTTCTCACTTTTATTGTATTAGCTTAATTCTCTTCAACATAAATTAAAACTAATTTTGCTGGACCCAGGGAAAAGACTGTGTATCTTCTGCTGCCCCCATCTGTCTAGTGTGAACATTTCTGACAAGAGCATTAATTTTGTGGAGGAAAAGGAAACTATTTACAAATTCACTGGAAGAATGCATAACATTCCTTCATAATATTCCAAACCAGCTTCCCCCCCACACACATATTCTTTCTCCCTCACACACACACACACACCCTCCTCTAAATGGTATGTACCATGCTACAGGGGCCTACCAAACATCAGACACTCTTTATCAGCAGTTGTGCCAGGGTCTCCATAGCAACAGTATAATAGATTTGCCCTTATTCAATCCCAGAGGCCACATTGAAGCGCAATGCAAAATTTGCTGGAGCCTGAATTCCTTTCAAGTCATGGCTCATGTGTCAGGAAACAAGTCAATGCACAGACAGCAGTAAACATAAAGATGGAAAGGAACCTTTACTCTCCAATGCTGTTTGCTTACAGTGACATTCAAAAGCTGAGACCCTTCTAGATCTAATTTCTGTCTTGTTTTCAAGTTATTAATTCCCTTCTTTGGATAGAAGGAGGTGGGGGATGGGGGATGCCATGCTTTGCAGTAATAAACTGCCACAGAAAGTGCAAAGCAAGCTGTATAAAAAGAGAAATGCATTTCTGTTCTTCAAGGTTATTGAATTCAAAATGGCAGAGCTCCACCAAAGCAGCATAAATTCCAGGGCTTGTAGTGAAGCAGCCAGCAATATGGCACTCTGACAAAACCAACCGCTGCAACTGAAAGTACTAAAGATGACAACCTCATGTTTTATTTTGTTGCACAGGAAGAAACCTTATCCAGTCAGAGGAAACACTGTCTGTGAACATTGGACTAGACTGGTGCCTGATCACATAAAGTCTTCTCTGCAGAGGAGGAAGTTCGCCTAAGTGTACCCTAAATAAGCCAGCAAAAACAAGCATAACTTAACAGTTAAACAATCATACGTTTAAAGTTTTTTTTAAATCATTAGCTTCAGGACTAAAAGATGATTGCTTAGATGGTTAATTATTTTCTTTGCTATAGCTTCCAAGCTGAAATGTTCTTCATTACTGTAGATACTGATTCACAGCTGAATACTTGTGCATTTTAAATTAATTGTAAAGTTACATATACCATTACAAATGGAATATATAGTAATTTTAAAATGTATTGTTTTAATTTTTAACACAACTGAAAATATTTTCTACACACTTTCTCTTGATTATTGATTGATCGTTTTGAGTGGCTCCAAAATCATAGCATTGACTTCAATTTTGGTAAAAGTTAAATAATGTTATGTGAGAGTTGTGGATTGAAGCAAGTACCAGAAGACAAGACTATATTAATATGAGCCATTATTTCAGAGACCAAAACACGTGCATAAACATCTTCCTTCCAGATTTAACAGACTTTTCTTACTAGTTGTAACAAATCACAAGTCATTGGGAAAAAAACATTCACATTATTCCAAAATAAGAGACTCCAATATCCCTACTGTATGTGGCCCATTCATACAAATAGCATGGCTTCAGAAAAAAAAAAGGGTTACTAGAGGAAGGAGGCCATTTTAACCAAGGACATATGTAGTATGGTGACCAAGTATTCCATGCATATATACTGTGGTAGTGTATCCATTGTAATCTTACAAGTTACTTAAAGACAATTACACAATCCTTCTCAGGTGTTTTCAGTTTGGACCAGAATATTTAAAACATTTGCTGGCATACTGAATGTCTAGACCATCTCAGGTAATATAATGGGAGAGACCAGTACTCTTCTGTTAGACTATCAGCATTTTTCCATTACTGATTTTATTTCTGTTTGCCCTCAGCTCCTATGGTAATTCTGCATGTAGCACAGTTTACAGGCTTCCCTCCAGTAAAGTTCTGTCAGGTCAGTCACTGATCATTAGATTGTGGCTGCTCTGCTGAATGGTGGAAGCTCTGTGTGCATCATGTTTTCTTAGGGCCATGCTTCCTTCTGCATGGTTGCGTTGTAACATCCCTCACCAGGACAGTCTAAACTCTTGCCAGAGGCACAAGAGCATCTTCCCCACAATGATATGTTTAACAGATGACAGGGAAGGAAGGAGAACACTTGTGCACTGTGTCATCATCAGTCCTCTGAACTGAGGAGAACTATCAACCAACTAGTGTAAGGTTGTGGCATTCATTGCCCTATTCTGTTCCTTCCCCATCTCTTATCCTTCAGAGAAAGATCATCTGAGGTGGACCCCCTTTCCTGATCACATGAGGATTCCAAGCTGGCTTTGTTGCTTAGGCTTGTTGATTTAGTTCCAAGGAAACAGCGAGAGAGGTTCTGCAATGCAGATTTATTTAAAATATATTTTTATGTTTTGACTAGCAAGATGGCTTTGTATTTTATTTGTTGCTTGTCTTCCTCAGCTTGTATGCTGAAAATGGCACTTCATTTTCACTTCTTTCCCTGCCTAATATTAATGTAGGCAATAATGTAAGAATGTGAAAAAAAATTCAATCTTTACATTCAGTGAATCCACTGGTAATGGATTAAATACAACATATTTTGCCTTATATATTATGGAAATACGCCTTGCATGTCTGAGGATACACTGTGTTATCTAAAACACCCTATTCAGACATGCAAGCTAGGTTGCCTCTGCTGTACTCTGAATAAACAGGATCAGGCTAATGGCATTTTGTGTAAATGAGGCACATGTAAGCTTGAGTACATTCAGGTCTGTTTATCTAGTTACTATTTTTCTTTGTCAAGAGCCTTCCAATCTTTAGTTTCCTTATATAAGTGTCCCTTATGCTGGGTATCTGGGGGATGGGTGAAAATCTTGAGGTCAAGATTTTGCAGCTAATATTGAATACTGAGGAAAATTGATACCAAGGTCATGTTAAGAATAAAGAAAATTGATTCCATGGGCAGTGTTCCAATGTGAAAGGTCCTATGCTCTAGCAAAATATTTTTTAGTATTGTTATAAAAAATTTTCAGTTGTAATATAAGGTGATGACAGAGGGAGAACATGATGAAAACTGAACATATCAAAGTTTTCCCAATGATTTACTGTATTGGTATTTTGATTGCTGCTTTTCCTGTGTTCAGCTTCTCTGCACAAGCATCCAGAGTGACAGACACTGATAATGGATTCTTTCCAACAGAACCCTGCCAGTTCTGGTCATTGATCCAGACATATATGCTGGCTCAGGAGTGAAAGGCTGGATCCTGCCATGAATATTTTTAGGAGTAAGCTATTTCACGCTTTATTGTTAATACGGTTTTGAATATGTGTATAATACAGTACTATATATCAAACAAAACCCTACATAATACTGCAGATGTGACCCATTCTGTATCAAACTCTGCTACAAGCAAATAGGAAGATAATATAGTGCAGAATTAATAGGTTTTCCATTGTTGTCTATTCTAATTATTACAATATTTTAAGTAAAATACTGCCACAAAGTGCCACACAGAATGTATTTATATTCAGATAATTTCATATTGTGTTAAAAATAGGCAGCTTCACTTAAAACACTAGGGGATCTACTGCATGCTCAAAAAAAGACAACCCTCTTTATGCAGCAGTGCAGAAGATTTTTTTGCATAGCAGGAAGGCTGTGGAGTTTATTTCTAATTCATAATGAAAAATTAGAATTGGTGAACAGTGGTTTGGGACATCAGCAGGCCTCAAAGCTGTATCTAAATTTACACAAGATATAGATGGTCATTTGCAGGCGAGCTCATTTTACTTAAACAAACACACAAACAGATACCGTTAGCTAGAGACACATCGTGAAGCAGGGGTGCTTATTTCCAAAAAAAACAGAACTGCAGAGACTCAAAGATCAAAGGTGAGTCAAAAGGCAATGCCACTGAGCAGGCAAAGCGATGCCTGGCTGCCCATGGGGTATTATTTTGCCAGAAACCCTTTCCACTGAGCTTTGTCAGAGTGGTTTTGGTTATACAGAATCATGGAGGTTTCAATTAGTTTTTATTATTTTTAAGCCCTGAAAAACAATTTGTTTAAAACATTCTTACAGTTGTAGGAAATAGTTGGATGAGATTCTGTCCTGCACCTTTAGAGCTATGCCTCTTAGAATTCACAATGCCAGGTGAGTGGAGGGAAAGGTAGCTTTGCATCCTACAGGACCTGGAGCTCCACCAATGTGATTTAGAGCCCTCAGGGCCTTTCTAAATAACAGCAGCCCAGAAATTGTGCAGCATAACCAGTATTCCCCTTCCACTCCCAGCCCTAACATGTTCCCTATTCCAGGGTTTGCAACAGGATCCTTACGAGTCAAATTTATGACAATCTCTTCAGTGCCTATGAGGGTAGAATCCTCTTCTGGCAGGAATGTCGGCCTTTAAGGCTCCTTTATGCTGCTCTAGCCCTTTTATGCAGTGTAGATGGGCCAGAGCAGGGATCAGGATCTCAATCATAGAATGTATGTACAGAATAATAGCCTTACTCTAGAATTTTAAAACCAACCTGTACAATGAGGTTAGTACTCTTGATTTTTAAACTTATGAAAAATACCTGTAGGATTTAATAGAGAATAATAACCCCACTATATAATTTTTAAATCAGCTTATAGAATTTTACATACAGGATATCATTCTCTTAGTAGAATTCTATAAGTTGATTTAAAATTATATAGTGAGGTTATCACTGGCTGTTAAATTTTATAGGTATTTTCCACAAGACTAAGAATGATCGAAATAACAAATTGTTTTTTAAAACTTACAATATTTTTTTTTAAAATCTCTAACCATTTGTAAAGACTTTAAAAACAATTTATTTTAAACCATGCTTTAGGAATAAAGAATATAGGCCATACTTACAGGATATGGGGGACTCTATCCTGGGAAGCAGTGATTGAAAAAGTATTGGGGGGGTTGTTGTAGATAATCAGCAGAACATGAGCTCCTCGTGTGATGCTGTGGCCAAAAAAGCTAATGCAATCCTGGGCTGCATAAAGAGGGAAATTGCAAGTAGGAGTAGAGAGGTTATTTTTCCTCTGTATTTAGTACCGATGTGGCTGCTGCTGGAATACTGTGACCTGTTCTGGTGCCCAGAATTCAACAAGGATGTGGATAAATTGGAGAGGGTTCAGAGAAGAGCCATGGGAATGATTGAAGGATTAAAAAATTTGCTTTTTAGTGATAAACTCGAAGAGCTTAATCTATTTAGCTTAAAGAAAGTTAAGGTGTGACATGTTTACAGGCTACAAATATAAACATAGGGAACAAATATTTAATAATAGGCTCTTCAATCTATCACAGAAATGTACAGCTTGATCCAATGGCTGGAAGTTGAAATTTGACTAATTCAGGCTGAAAATTTTAGACAGTGAGGGTAATTAACCATTGAAACAATTTACCAAGAGTTGTGGTGGATTTCTCACCATGACTGGAAATTTTTCTAAAAGATATGCGCTAGGAATTATTTTGAGAAGTTCAATGGCTTGTGTTTTGCAAGAGATCAGACTAAACAATCACAATGGTCCATTTTGGCTTTGGAATCTATGAAAATATTCATCCTAACTCCCATTAGTTAAAAGCTAGCTTATACCCTCCTGAGGTCCCTTCTAACCCTGATATTCTATGATTCTAAGCTTCTACCCTAATGATTGAGAATTTATATCATTCCAGGCCCTTGATTTTATTTTAATGTTTGCTATTATAGCTTTGAATAGTCTTCTTGGCCATTTACATTTCTAATTCCTTTTTCAATGCTGATAAACCTGACTCTGTGATATCGTGTGGTCTATTTATATGCTGTGTAAAATGTATTTCCTTCAGGTTTGAATTCGACACCTTCAATTTAATTAACTGTCCCTTTATTTCTCTATGATGACACAGGATGTATAGAAGTCCCTGCTATACCTTCTCTACACCATTATTATTTTGCATACTTTTATCATGCACCCTTTTATTCATCACCCCTTATTCATTTCTTCTCTAAGGTAAACACTCCCAGTGTTTCCAATCTCTGTTTATATTATATTAGCGCTTTTTCATGCCACTGATCCTTCTTGTCACCAGTCTCTGACTTCCCTCTATTTCTGCTATACCCTTTTTGAGATGGGGTTATCAGAACTGAAACCTGTTCCAACTCAGGGCTTGCCATTGGATTATATAATGGCATTGTCATATTGTCCGTATTATTCTCCACTCCATTCCTTATGGACCCTAACATTTTGTTTGCTTTTTTAACTGCTGCTGTACACTGAGCTGAGGTCTTTGTTGATCTGTCCACTGTAATGCCCAAAGCTAAAATTTTCAAAAACGCTGAAGCATACATCTATCTACACTGCAGCTGGGAGCATACCTCCCAGCCTGGGTAGACAGACTCTCACTAGCTCCACTTGAGCTAGTGTGCTCAAAATAGCAGTATGGATGTTGTGACACTGACAGTGGCTCAGGCTAGCCACCAGACCTCAGACCCAGGAGATTGGCAGGCTTGGACTCTGACAGCTTTTTTAGCACATGGCTCAAGCTGAGCTAGCATAGGTCTGTTTACCCAGGCTGTGAGGCATGCTTCCAGCTGCAGTGTAGACACAACTGAAGTGACTTAGGCACTTTTAAAAATGAGATTTGGGTTCTCAACTTGCTTAAGCACTTTTGAAAATTTTACCACAGGTATTTTTCTTGAGATTATATAGTTAATTTAGAATCCACTGATGTGTCTGAGTAGTTCAGGCTGTTCTCTCCTATACGCGTTATTTTTTATTTGTCAATGTTGAATTTCATCTGCCAAAATATTGTCCTTTCATCTTCCCTCATTAGGCCCCTCTGAAGTTCCTCAGTCTTCTCTTGTTTTAACTAATATAAATAATTTTGGATCATCTGCAAAAGTTGTCATGCCACTGCTCATGCCCTTTTATGGATTAGTTAACAAATAGATTAAACAGCACTGTTCCTAATAATTTAACTTTGTGACATTCCATTGCTAACAGAGCTGGTCAGAAAATGGAATTTCTGTTCTGTGAAAAATTCCAATATTTTTGGGGAAAATTTGTTCTGAATCAGAATGAAAAGGCAACATTTTGAAGGTCCCTGCAAAATGAAGAATCTGAAAATTTTTGATTTGACACCATCAAAACATTTCGCTAAAGTAAAAACACCACTTTTTGACTTTATCATTTCTATTCATTTTATTTTGACTTGTATATTATATTAAAACCTTATGTTACTATTATATTAAATACATAGAAATATAATATTACACTATTTAATATTATATAAATGTCAAACTACAGTGAGTTTAGGGGCCTATTACAAGAGTGGGTGGGCAAGGTTCTAGTGACCTGAAATGTGCAGGAGGTCAGACTAGATGATCATGATGGTCCCTTCTGACCTTAAAGTCTATGATTGAAAGTGATAAACTAAACATTTTACCTTACTAAAATGAAATGATAAAGTCAAAATGATTTCTTTCAAATTTTTCCCATCAACAATTTCATTGAAATCAGCGAGTTCCCAGAAAACATTTAGAGGTTGATGAAACTCCATTTTCGAACATGAAACTATTCCGTCAAATTTTTTTGACCAGCTTAATTGTTATCTTTTTGCCATAATGAAAACTGATCATTTCCTACTCTTTGTTTTCTGTCTCTTAACCAGTTTCTGACCCAGGACAGTTCTTTGCCTCTGACTTTATGACTACTTAGTTTCTTTAGTAGCCTGTTATGAGGGATTTTGTTAAAAGGTCTACTGAAAATCCAAATAAATTATGTCACTGGTCCTCATTTATCTGCTATTTTATTGATACATTCAAAGAGAAATTATCTCGATCAGTTTGAAAAGGTACAGAAGAAAGGCTTATTGGCCTGCTAGACCACTCTCACTGTTTGAATGGTGAAAACATTTGCTGCTCTCTAGTCCTCTAGTATAAAAGCTTATTGAAGTAACTGAGCTGCTAGGAAACATATGCAATCTTAAATTCCTTCTGAACTCTTAGGTGCATGCCACTTAAACCAAGAGACTTGTTGCTTTCTAATTTATCATCTTGTTCCAGCAACTCTTTTTCAAAACTTCGATCTCTGACAGTGCCTCTTTGTTATAACTAGAAAAGAGCAGGTCTGGGTAGCAATCTCCCTATCATCTATGGTGAAGTTTGATCCAGATAAATCATTTAGCTTCTCAGCAACATTCTTAATTCCCTTAATTGCTCCGCTTTCTTCTTGGTGGCAGATGGAGCCACCAATTCTCTGTCAGACTTCCTACCTCTGATTTACTTAAAGAATTTCTTGTTATTGGTTTCTATACCTTTAGTTTTTTGCTCTTCATATTCCTCCTTAGCCCCACTAATATCCCTTCTTACTGCATATTGCCTGCTGTAATTTATATGCTCCCTACCCTATTTTGAGTCAGACAGAGAATCTTCTTTATATTCTGCTGTAAACTGGCTCTGAGCAAAACTTGGTGTGTCAATTTTGTTTAGCCATTTTCAGATGTTACCAGTCTCCTCTGATCCAGGGTATGAAAATTGAGCTATGCTGTCATCTCTAGAAGTGTTCCCTCTGGTTCAGTGGTGAGGCACATTGGCAGGGTAACATGGAGGAAATCTGCACTGTCATTAGCTATGCCATACCTCTTCTGTAGACTGTTAGTCTGCCACCTTACGAGAATGATAGTCACAAACAAGCCCTAAACATAATAAATACTATGAACAAAAATAGGGTTGGGAGAGCCAGTCAGCATTTCCTCAATAAGTATCCTGCTGAAGGGAACGTAAACTGCTTTGCCAAGCCCTCCCACCCAAAGTTGTGGTCCTGTGAGAGAACATCATTTAAATAAAATTTGAGACCCATGCTAATTTAGGAAATGGTACCTTTGCAATCTAAACCATACAATTGCTCTAAAATCACTAAGTAACCACACCACTCACATTGTTACATCAGAGTCAGATGATCCATTTGAACCATTGGCTGCATCCACAACCAAGAAAACCGAAGTATAATGCACCACCAATAATCAAACTACAGGGGAAGGAGGAGGATATTTTACAATGGCCTCAATACAGCTAGCCTGCTTTAATCCAGCAGTACCGTACATAGGTGGCACCATACTGCTCATCAGCCAATCCAGGTGCTCATTAGGAGCACAGGGCTTGACAAATTGTGGTCCCCTTTCAAGAGAGGGCTGCCATTGACTGAGTGCTAGAGCCCTACCAGAGGCCTGCCCTTCTGCCTCCCACCCTGTGAGGGTGGTGTGGAATTACTCTGTGTTAAACCCAGTGGCTGCCTCTGTGTCTCTTTCCAAAGAGATTTTCTACCTTGCTACCCTGCTCTGTCCTGTCCAAATAGTTTATTAGGGTGACAATGATTAAAATTATTGTGCTAGAGAAAAAAGTGCAACTGGAACTCAATTTATTGTTTTGGTTGGCCATTAATAATTCCAGAAGAGAGCCTTCATGGACAGTAGAATCTGTGGGACAAAAACTAGACACATTGCAGTGTCATTGCCAGGATGGATGGATGGATGGGATAATGAAAGAAGCTAGCTGAGTTTATGATCTAGACATTTTGAAGAGTCTATATCCAGTGATTTCCAGTGATTC
Source organism: Gopherus flavomarginatus (assembly GCF_025201925.1). NCBI lineage: Eukaryota > Metazoa > Chordata > Testudines > Testudinidae > Gopherus > Gopherus flavomarginatus. The sequence continues at coordinate 40,063,318 of NC_066619.1, read as the reverse complement.
TGCTAAACAGTAAGAAGAAAAAGAGTGATTCAAGATTTACATGATTTTTATAATTTCAGTGACTTAGTTAAATAAATCAACCTAAAAACATGTCTGGCAGGGAAGACAAATATTATCTCATTGTAATATTAAACAAGTGGATACAAACTACATACATCTGCCATCATACATATATCCCTAACAGGACAACACCTGCATCTTCTACCCAGCCACAGGTGACACTGTCACCCATTTTGATGGGACTGCATACATGCTTGACGTCAAGCATGTGATTTAGGTGTTTGATTGGATCAAGTCCCACGTGCTCAGCGCTCTGCAGGACTGAGCTCCTACAGGAGAAACAGGAAGGCAAAATAAGAGGCGGTTTCATATTTGTTATAATTTTATATATTGAGTTTAAATTCTATTTCTATTCTGGTCACTTGGAAAGTTGAGAGTTTATTTTAGAGTTGTGAGAGTTAGTCATTGTTTCCTTACACTCTGTAGCTCAGGAATGTATGTAATTTTCACATCTGAGTTAAAAGGAGAGAAACTAGCCAGACCTAGAATCATTACATATGTTGTGATCTCTCTATTTTAAAAAGTAATAATTAAAAAATGGAAAAATATAGTTGCATATATTAAAGCCAACTCTGAGCAGCTTTAACTTTTAAGCTCTCACTTAATGAGGATGTTACCAGAGGAATTTCTGGTCTCTTTTCCTGTTAACGCTGAGCAATCCCTTCCGACTTCACTCAGCAGTCACACACAATCATAAATACATGTAGCATGTTCATACACATTTAACGTCATACAATTCTACCTTTTGATTGGTGCACAAATCCATTAATATGATATTTTATCAGGCCATTTTTACATTAAAGCTATCCTCTCTTCTTAATTTATTTTCTACATGTTCTTACATGGTATTCTCCATCCGAAATAGTTAATATTATTTCAACCTGCAATATAAAGCAAAAGAAAATATCTTGAGTCCAGAAGCCCAAGAGGAGGAAAGGAAAAGGACTAGTCATGCAAAGTTCAGCCATGCCACTATATTTGCCCAGAAAGCCCCAGGACAATTAGGGTCTGATCCTGTGAGGGGTTCTTGTAGGGCATGATGCAAAGCCTATTGGAGTCAATGGAAAGACTTCCATTCCCTCCCACCCAGTCCCTACCAAGACAAACAGAGGGATGGAAGGTGGACACAGCAACTTCATTGAGGCTGCTGTTGTGTCCATGCTGCTACCCCTGGTGTATGGGGTAGTCAGCGCATGGGAGTAAGGGGAGCCTAAGCTTCCCCTGTGTGGGTTCATGGACAACTCTAATCTGGCTCTTTGAGGTAAGCATAGCCATGGCTATATATGTGCCTCTTCATTTGGCCTTATAAATTCTATTTTCCTTTAAGAAATAAAAAAGTATTTTACAGTAAGATGATGGTTCTTTCTCATTCTCCTTCCTGTCTCTCTCACCACTTCTTCCTCCCAAAACAAGGAAATACAGAAGAAAGTCTTCCACTTTACTGCTTCCTTTTCTGGTTTGTTACTATGGCTGTCTATCAGCATGGAAACTGATTAGTATGATGCCCTTTGTAAGATGTAGTGAAATACACACACATAAAAAAGTGAGGAGAAAAATATTAATGACTTTGGCTTTATAGATCATGCAAGTAGGTGATTGTGATCCCTTTTCCCAAACAGTACTACAGCAGGACTGGCAAGGGTCAGTGTGGCATGGAGAGGGGTGAATGATCTGGAAGCTACAAGGTTTGGTGACAGCCAGGATTACAGCTTCTAACTACTGCAAGAGATCTTCAAAAAAGCATATCCCAAGGTAATCCAATGTCCTGTTCCTTTGTCAGGGTGAGAAATTAATAGATCTCCTTATATCATCTCACAGAGCAAATCTTTCATGTTGAGTTAAGTTGGCTGGACTGCTTATCCTGTCAATACAAACTACAAAAAGCAAGAAATAAGGTGCTAAGTCATTCAAAACTCCGTCTCCACTTCACTCAACAGCTTCTCTTCTCATTCTCAACTACTTCCTCTCTACCACCCACAGCATACATAGAGCCACTACCAATGTGCATCCCATTTGTCCCACAAAGCCCATGCCTCCATCCCCACTTCTGCTCAGCCTACCCCTCTGACTCGCCAGAGCATATAGAGTGTATGCCAGGGACAGAGTTAGTTAAAAACAGTCAGTGAACACAATATTTTGATGGAAGAGGGAAACAATGATTTTCAGCTTTGTTTTTGTGTTGAAAACAGAAGTAGTTGATAGATCCCTCTATAAATCATTGTGAAACTCAGTGAAGTTATCCCAAATAAGGGCAATCACTCTAGAAGTCTTTCACTTTAAAAGTTAAACAGTGGACTATCTCTGAGATGTTAGGAGAATGTGTGAAGTTCAGAGTTTGTGGGGCTATGGTTTCTTAGCTAGAAGAACCAAAAGACATGAGGAAAACAGGACTAAATGTCAAAAGGCTGCACCTTCTATTCTGCACAAAACCTGGCAGCTCAGTTATAGTCATTTCTGTCAGAAGGGACCTTTTCAGTTACCCCATATGTAATGGCAGGTCTATGAGGCCTTGCTTAATAACAAAGGCTAGGAAGTGCACAGAATTCTTAACACCAGTTAGTGAAAAAGTTGACACTAGAACTAATGATCTCTCAGCATCCAGCACATCTTCCCCTCGGCTAAAGGAGCAGGAATACAACAACAGCTGTGATTGTATCATCCCCATGTCCAGAGCTCTAGCTCTGTCCCTAGGCAATGTTTAGTGCCATTGACATGTAGGGCACTCTGTGGGACTGGAGACTTCTCAGTGCAAATGGAATGTTCAGAGATTTTAGCAGCATGCTTCTAGCAAGCATGTGCAAATTGTGATTTTGTAGTGACTTACAAATGAGTGAATCTGGCTGGCTTTTCATGGGTAGAGGAAAGATATCTGTCTGACCAAATATCAAGATCCAGCTCCTGGAGTTGCTAGAGCTCCTTACAAAAGTTAATATTGGCAAAACTATCTGGTTTTCCTTAACCTCATTCTCAGAATTGGCTGAACTGTTTTGGCTGAAACTTAAGATTTTTTAAGGCACCAGAGAAAGCATGGAAATTTTCAGCCTAAGCCATAAAAGTCTGGCAAAGTAATGAGCAGCTGAAAATGGGGTTATAATGGAAAGTATTAGGTAACCTTATGTATAGGCCTTGCTACTAGTTCTGCCTATGTAGGCTCACAAGGTGGTGTTGACCAAAGGTTTCAACTCTGCTGCACTAATTTATTTGGGCCTTTGCTTGTAAAAGTCTGCAAACTGGCTGCTGTCAGCATGATCTTGAGATGAAAAGCATATCATAATATTACATTAATGGATTTGTGCAATATGGATATGAACTTCAATTACTTTTAGATAAAGTAAGTAGTTCAAGTGCCAAGGAGTCCTGTCAAGGATCAAGCAAATCCTAAGAAGCTCAGACAGTGTTTAATTGGTGCCAGGCCTTGCCAAGGCTAAGCCCTGGGGCACCTAGGCTTGGCAGTTCATAGCCCTGGCACCTCTGGGATTACCACGTTAGTTATGAAACTAAAAAAATTCCTTAAGCCCTGGCACCATTTTCATTACAAATTAAGCACTGAGTCCAAAAGAAAAATAACACCATCCTATAGGTATAATTCCCCCTCATAGGTTCTCTATTGATTTTATTACACTGTCCCAAGACTCTCAGTTGTGGACATCTTGAAAGGGTGTACGTGTGTGTGTTTGTATTTTAAAGAAATGTTTAAAGAAGAAGCTTCTTCACCATACTCTTTTTTTTTTTCTGTGCTGCCTCACATTTCAGGGGGTTGTTGTTATTTTGTTTGGCATTAGCAGGACCCATGTCATCAAATAAGGCTAACCATAGGATAGATCCTCCAAGTGAAAGGACTGGTTCTAGTGAAATCCATTTAATTATGAAACTAGACAACAGCTCATACTAGGAAACAGTTACCTTTCTAATGCAAACAAAAAGGGAACTTGCATTTTAAAATTAGCTACATACTTGTATTGAAAATAAATGTGCTCTATCGAATAAGATTGCCACAGATTTTGCAAATGACTAGAAACCCTGACAAACTGAGTATCTTATATCTAATACCTTTTAAATTAAAAAAATGTGAAAATGTGTGCTAAAATTAATGACCATTGTATGCTATGTAGTTTATCTTACCGTTTGTAATGCAGTAAAAGAGGATCAGATAAACACAGGCATAACCTCTGCCACCATTGATAATGTAAAACATCCTTTGTATCATTTGTCTTTCCTTCAGGCAGTATACAAAAGACATAAAAATGAACAATTCATGCCTAAACAAAGAGGAGCTTGAAAGCAGCGTATGTCAGATGTTTACTCTAGGTCATTATTAAGGGGTTGAGTGGATTTGCTTATAAACACAGGTTACTTTGTGGGTAGGGAAATGTGAGAGATAAAGTGTTTTCAGAAACAAGACATCTTTTTTTAAAGATACAATGTTGCTTTTTTTCTGGCATGCACAGTAAGTTACAGATAATGTTTTTTATGGGATATGAAACGTCGTCTCATGAGCAGTGTAAAACATAATGTGCGGTAGAAACAATGCTTTTTCTTTCCACTTTGTGCAAATGCCATTTTTCATTACCAAGTGAATGTGAGCTTGTTTGGGATTGAAATGAGATCAGAAGTGCACCCTATGACAGATGGATATGCAAACCTCTGAAGTATTGAAGAAAGATCTACTTGAGACCATTGGGAGGTGTTCCTTTAGTAGCTTTCACTTGAATCTAAGTTTGAAACATGGGATCCTTCAAGAATGTCACATCTTTTTATGTTATCCATTTTAACCATTCTTATTCATTGCTGAGTTTACACCCAGTCCAACCAGAGGCATCAGAAGAAAAAGCACCTAAACAAACAGAAAGAGCCTTGGGGATTCAGTAATGGGTACAGAGCGTGCGTGCCGTAATCATTCTTTTGATTTGTGCTCAGATATGTTTTCTACTTGCCTTGCAAAGAATGCATGCTTTCCCCCTGGATTACAAATAATCTGACTCTGGATAAAAACCATTACAAAGTGCCCTTCAAAACACTATGTCTGCATTTGAAATGAATGTGTTATTGAAAATCTAAACATGAGGGTTTAAAACTTTGTTGAATGAGAAGTACTCCGTGGATACTGGGAGAGCCAGGGTACAATAAATTAGCGGCTGCTTGTTTTCTTTATTCCCTGCTTTTCAGACCTTTATGTCTAAAATAGTTCAGTACAATTTGTGAACATAAAAATAGTGTCTTTGTAATTAACAAAACTAAGCAAACAAATTACAACAAAACCCCCAAGAGGTTGGGAATCTACTTCCTGGAACCGTAGCCACCTGCCTCCTTGGATTTGTAACCGACTGTCTTTAACATGCTGCAGTACTTCATAGGCTTGATCTGGTCTTGCTGCAGGGATACTGAGCCTGAAGGCAGTGCTGCCAGGGCCGGCTCCAGGCCACAGCGCGCCAAGTGCATGCTTGGGGCGGCACGCCTCAGGGGGCGCTCTGCCGGTTGCCAGGAGGGCGGCAGGCGGCTCCGGTGTACCTGTCGCAGACACGCCTGCAGCAGCTCCACCAGAGCCACGGGACCAGCTGACCGTCCGCAGAAACGCCTGCGGGAGGTCCACTGGAGCCACGGGACCGGCGAGCGGCAGAGCATCCCCCGCGGCATGCTGCCGTGCTTGGGGCAGCGAAATTGCTAGAGCCGGCCCTGAGTGCTGCCATTATTTATGGTTACTATTTCTATTGTAGTATGTCTAGGAAGCATGAGCATAGACTAGGGCCCCATTTTAGAAGAAACTCTAGAAAGAACACAATGACAGTCCCTGGCCCAGACAGCTCATGGTTGCAACTGTCTCCTTTTATGGTGTGGCCTGCTTTTCTGGTCCACACAGCAAGTTCCACGGACTAGTGAGATTGGGCCCAGCCGTGACACCATCATTTTCAAGACTCTACCCAACTACTTTGGGGGTGATTTGCACCTGCAAGGAGCAGTCTCTGTGCTCCCTTGTTGTGCATGAGGACTATTAGATGTGTGTGTGGGGGGAGGAGATAAATGCAGAACAAGTCCTTGAATTCTTCCCCTGCAGACCCAGATACAGTCTGGATCAGTGGGAGCAGGAGTAGGCCCACTGTCATCAGTCAGCTGTTTTACCATTTCTAGTCTTCTGTGCCTGGTGAGCTTAGCATCTGGAAACAACACACCTATCTCCCATTTCAGCCAAATATCATCTGGCACATATGGGGGAAAAAGCAGGGTTAATAAGACCAGGCAGCTAGAAAATAAAGATTAATGTACTCTACAGTGCACCAGGGACTTGTCCTGTAAAGGACCCTACCAGCAGTCATACAAAAGGGTGTAACTCCCAGTTTTAGGCCAAGTACTAATGTTTTAGTCACTGAAGCTACCAAAGGGAACTATTCTGTAAACAAGATAACTTAAAGGAGTGGGGCTGGGGGAAGGGATGGCATGTATCATACTGGAACAAAATTTAAGAGAGATCCCATGTATATAATTGCAATTTACTTGTAGAGTCTTTTTATTATTACTATTGTTATTATCGCTTTTGTAATTGTTTCAATGTTTGGTCTTCAATAAATACTTTCTCCCTGATTTCATCCTCCAACAAAGTCATAATCCTGCAGTTGTGACATCCAGTTTATTGCTAAGAAACTGAGGGAGATGTAACAAATCCAGCATTATCATTTCACTGCAGGATGAAGTGAGAGGGGAAGATGGGATGAAACCAGTAGAGGATGGTGACATATAAAACCTCCCAGTCTTTCTTCCCAAGCCCTCTCCATTATCCTGTTTTTCACTGCTGTTGCCAACACTCCATCTTCCCTCAAACTGGGGATCATCTTTGACTCCTATTTTTTTCCCACCATATTCAGGCTGTGACCAAGTTCTGTCACTTTTTCCTTCACAATGTCTCTACAATAGGACGACTCCTATCCATCCCTACACCTAAATCACTGATCCTCACTCTGCACTGCTTGCCTGCTGCAGTCTCTATTGCTCCAGCTTTATATTACCAACCTCTTCCTGCTCTGTTCCATGCCATGACAATAGAAAAAAAAATCTTTCCTGCCTAGAAGTTTGGCATGTCACCTACACTCTAGAATTACTGCCTGACTCCATCCAGCAGGGCCGCCCAGAGGATTCCGGGGACCTGGGGCCGTCAGCGGCAGGCGGCTCCGATGGACCCCCCGCAGGCGTGCCCCCGCGCGGCGAACTGTCTAGAGCCGGCCCTGTTCGGCGGCGGAGGGGCCTTTCCGTTCCGGGACCCGCCGCCGAAGTGCCCGGAAGACCCGCGGCGCGGCCCCCCCGCCGGCGAATTACCGCCGAAGTGCAGCCCGCTCTTCGGCGGCGGGAGCGCCCGCCGCGGGTCTTCGGGGCACTTCGGCGGCGGGTCCCGGAACGGAAGGGCCCCCCGCTGCCGAATTACCGCCGAAGACCGGGTTGCACTTCGGCGGCAATTCACTGGCGGGGGGACCTTCCGCCCCGAAGCGGAAGGAGCCCCCCCCCTCGCCCCCACCGGTGAAGACCGGGAGCAGAAAAAGCTGCGGGGCCCGCCCCGCAAGAGTTTTCCGGGTCCACCGGAGCGAGTGAAGGAGCCCGCTCCAGGGGCCCGGAAAAACTCTCGTGGGGGCCCGGGGCCTGGGGCAAATTGCCCCCTTGCCCCTCCCCCCCCGGGGCGGCCCTGCCTTCGAGACTTGTTCTCCATTCAAACTTTCCAAGGTTCTATGTCACACAGTCCCTGCTTAAGCCTTGTCTACATGGGAAAGATTTTTCTAGTATAACATACGATATGAATTTAAAGTAATATAGTTAGACAGCCCGTAGTCTGGAATAAGAGGGCCTTTTTCATTTTACCATTTAGTTTATGTCACTTGGAAAGGGGCTGAAATAAAAATGAAAAAAGCCATTCTCATACCAGAATAAGAGAGTTTACATGTATGTAACTGGTAAAACTTTCCCATGTAGACAAGGCCTAAGTCTTTGTCCTGGTCTCCTTCAGTTTTCCCTTTCATTCTCTCTATTCTACCTATGATGCCACCCTCAATGGCTCATCTCCTCATACAAATCTCTCAATGTCTTTTCCCATGCTACCCCTTATGCTTGGCATGACCTTCCAAAATCTATTCATATAACTTCCACTCTCATCTCAAACATATTTCTGCAATATCACCTATGAAAAACACACACACACAAATAGATGGGGGTGGAAGTAACCACAGATAAATGCATCTACCTAAACTAAGTGCATACACCCTTTTTTGTGAACCCTGTCCTCCCATGACCCGCTCCCCCCTTCCTTGTGTACATTACATGGCACATGTACTGCCCATCACATCCATAAGGAAGAAAACTGTCTTCTCTGAAGTGACGGCAAACCTGTGAAGGCTATAAAACAATAAATAAATAATAATAATGATAATAAATATAGGAGTGGGTTTGCAAATCTGAGTTGCATCCATGTACTCAGTCTGGATATGTCCCATGATAATTTTGGAGGTCAGGTCCCTTTTCTTTTGTTACTTACCCTTTTTCTCACTGTGAGGCTGATACAATGCCCACTTTGCCTGCTTTCATCCTACCACCTCTGGATAAAAAGGAGCAAGCCTCTATTTCGATTCAATTTTTTTTTAAATTAGCAATGGATAGGAAAAGTAATTGGCAGGTAACAGGGTGTATGTAATTGCCAGTAGAAGATTGCCCTAATATAAAATGGCTCTTAAACATTCTGGGTCAGTCATGCAGTCCTTAGTCTTTACTCAATCAAAACCCACACTTGGCCAGATTCTCAGGCCCTGCAACTTCCATTGACTTCCAACTCAAATATCAAACAAGCAACTGTTTTAATTCAACCCGCAATATCTGAAACAACCACATTTAAGATAATGGGGGTAGCAGAGGCTCAGCACCTCTCAGGATTTGACCCTATCAGAGTCTTGCCAGAGTAAGAAATGAGAAACTTCTGAGTAAAAACTTCAGGATTTGGCGCCTGATCCAACTTCCATTGAGCTCAGTGGGAGTTTTTCCACTGACCGTATTAGGAGTTGAGTCAGGCCCTCGGCCTTTTCATTTAATTCACATAGCAGTAATAGGAGTCCTGTCTGAATACCTATTACTTTGGGATGTTTTTAATTGTTAGGATTTTAAGTTGTCTGCTTTAGACATTATGCAATAGGTTTCCATCATAAATTCTATTCCATACCAAATTAAATTGTGCCATTCTATAAAAATATATATATATATTCTATTGCAACCTTTGTCATATTCCCTTTAAAGGAATCAAGCACAAACTTCAACAAGACTATAAAATTCTATCTGCTAATAAATGAGCAAGTAATATGAAATTCCTCCCACATACACCCACTTCAATGTTTCTTTAAAATCTATTTATCTTAGTCACGACCTTATGAGCATGAAGAGAATGTGGCAAACATTTCTCAGTATAAAAATATGTCTAAACTTTTGAAAAAGTTGGCATAGCTGAAAAGGTATAATTTCTACAGAGTTTAGGTTTTTTATTTGTGTAGGGGGGGAGGTAGATATACAGCTACCAAAAGAGGTATTCATTTGGGTTTTATACTTTACCCTCAATTATTTCATTTTCCTTTTGAATCCAGTATTGCAAACTATTGAATGCCCTCAACTCCCACTGAAATCAATGGAAAGTGATGTGCAGCACACTGAAAGAAGACCCTAAGTACCTCACAGGATCAGGCTCTTAAAGAAGTAAATAATATCTCAATGATAGAATCATTCATTTAGGGCCTCTTTCTTCTGCTACTATTCAAATTTATGAGAGTTTTGTCATTAACTTCAAGGGTAAAAGGGTAGTGCTGTGGAAAATGATAATAAATTAGGACTGGGCATAGAAAAGGAGTATACTTAAAAGTGCTTTTGGAATTAATGAAAAGTAAACTGAATAATGAAGACTAGATAGTCCATATGCTTAAATGTTGGCTGAATCCATTAGAATTGGCTGATTTTGTCATACAATATATTTTACTTCTCTTCTCTAAGAATGGGAGCTGAACAGGAAACATATTTGGGTAGGATATTGTAAAGTAGTATATTGCATCCAAAACAAAAGTTGAAAAACCTAAGAAAAGGACTGTCAAAGGAAAATGGGAAAGTCCCTCTGCATATTTTGTGACAGATCCAAGAATAATACATATGGGAAAGAGGTGATACGCCAAAAAACTTCATCCCTCATCACGCATTCCCTAAATTCTAGAAATGTGTAATATGAGATACCAAAAATGTGTCAGGCACGAGTCATTCTTTATTGATGCCATTTAGCAAATATGAGGCAACAAGCAAGTGAATGTGCTATATACTATTATTTTATATTAATGAATGTTATCAAATTAATGGATTTGTTTCACAAAACAGCAACATGTATTATAATGTGTACAAGTACTTAACAAGAAAGCTGTGCCCCTTTTGTTCAGCCTGCTAGTTTGGAGTGTAAGACCACGTTATTATGCAAAGTATTTGAAAATTAACTTTCTTTACAATTGTCATTTCTAAGCCTGCACTAGTTATCTTTATAAAAGTGACATTGTTCATGATATTAGCAGTATGAGGGCACAATATATTGCAAACAAGTTTCGATCCTGCTGCCATATTGGTTTACGAATCAAAAAAATAAATGCAGTTATTCTCCTTTCACTCACACCAATTATGTGCCACTGTGACTCTATTGACTTCAGTGAGAGGAGAAGTGGCTTCAAGATGAGTATAGATGTAGCCTGTAGAAATGTTAGAAAGGACTTCTGAGCCTTTTGGTGTAAAAATTCTTCCTTCTCCATCAATGAGCCTCCCAAGTGACCAGTTTACATTCTGAGGCCTGTCTGTGCAGGGGAAAGGTAAACAGATTTACTTTTTATAAAATGAAAGCTTAGGTTTCCTGCAGTCATTTGACATCCTGTAATAAGTTTGCTGTAGTCAATGTCCTAGTCAGCTAACGACTTTTGAAACTGGACTTTAATCAACCAAAGTTTTGTCCAGGACACTAGATCTCAGCTGGAAAAGTCCAGTAAATGAGCCTTTATATTGCTTCTTTTTGCTTTCTTGAACACTTCTTTTTAGTTCATTTCAGGAAATCATATCCAATTTTTCGGATCTAGTCCCTTAACATTCTTCTCAAATTTTGAAGATAAGGTCTATGTAAACTATCAATGTTAAAATCAATATCACTACATTTGTGGAGTGCAAGAGGTAAAAGTGAGCTTATAATGAAAACTCAGTTGTACCCTGGGCTATGGAGCAGCTGCTGTCATTACATAATGCCCTTCTTGTTAATGTAGGCACAGAAATGCACCCACATGTTGAGTACATAGAGACAATTCCCAGATTTAGTGCATATGCTGGCGGCGGAACAAGGACATCTGCAGCCCCTGTGGCCCTACCTGGTAACAAAGTCTTCTGGAGCTTAGCAGGCAAGGGGCTTAGAGACAGATTGAGATCCCCAATCTTCCCAGCCAGCATCACAGGATTCTACCACCTGCTCCTTACCCCAGTGGAGATGTTCTTTACCTCTTTACTCTCTCCATTAACGGACCAACTGGATAGGAGACAAGCAATCCTGGTTTCCTGTGCTGACTATTAAGCATACTGTTTCTATAATTTGAAAGACTGTCATGCTAGGCAACAGTAAGGAATGTACCAGGACTATTTTCCTTAAGGTCATGCCTCTTTTCTGTCCTTCACCACCTGATTCATAGAAAATGGTGGATATGAGCCTCCACGTAGAATATGCAGGGCTGGCGCTTCCATTTAGGCAACCTGGGCGGTCGCCTAGGGCACCAGGATTTGGGGGGGGGGGCATTTTGCCGCCATCGGCGACAATTCGGCAGTGGAGGATCCTTCCGCGCTCCGGGTCTTCGGCAGCAATTTGGTGGCAGGGGGTCCTTCCGCGCTCCGGGTCCTCGGTGGCAATTCTGCGGCAGGTCCTTCACTCACTCCGGGACCCGCCGCTGAAGTGCCCCGAAGACCAGGAGCGCAGAAGGAGCCCTCCCACCGCCGAATTGTCGCCCACCAGAAGCACGGAAGGACCTCCTCCTAGGGCGCCAAAAACCCTGGCGCCGCTCCTGAGAACATGAGTACCTCTCCTAAGGGCAATGGTTCTGATGGGGCACTTCTTTTAGTCAGGGCTTCCTTCATATCTCTTCCCCTTCTGCATGGATGCAGGAGAGATCAGAATTTGGCCTATCGTAGGCTAGTCTTTCTTGCTCCATTTCTTGTTGGCTATTGTTAAAGAAATTATCTCTTTTTTCATGCTTAAGATATTCTAGATATTGCACCTTTTATTTACCATGAAAGAGCTGTGTTACTTGTTACATGGAGCTATTCTGGGAGCCAATGTGTGAAAAGATTGACAATTATTGTAAGCATTTAATTAAAAAAAAATCTGTGCCATTATCCAGTATTTCAATTCAAAGAGTGGGAGTTTTGTCACAGGAAAAACTGAGTGGTGACTTCACCTTTTCACCCAATTAGTAATAAATAATAATAATGGAATAAAAATAATTCCCTCTTGGAGAAAAACATTAATGATGCTTCATCTCTGTGTGCATCCATTATCCGTCTGTAAAATGCACAGAATAATATCCACCTCTCTGTGGAGGTTTAGTTAATGGTATATAAAGTGCTTTGAGATCCTTGGATTGAAATCCTTATATGTAAAAGTATTTAATATTACACTCATATGCCCATGCAAAATAAAATGCAAACAAGCCTTTTCCTCAACCCTGAAGTAAACATATACATTCAGTATTAATATTCACTCATACAAGGCTTTCTAAGATGGAAATATTGACTTTCAAGGCACAGTAGGTATGAAATGCACTCAGATCTCCATTTTCTCAGTAATCAGGTTTACCTCAGCCCTACATTTTGGCCATAACATCTTTTTCCAGAAATGCTGCCTTATCAAAATTCTTAGGACAGTGGAGCCTTAAGGAATTATGCTGGACTAGGAAAATAGTTTCCTGTGGCAGTCAAAAATCAATTTGTTACCGTGATTGACACATTGTCGTACACTACAGCCAACTCTTTCTAAAACTAGTACCATCTGTGGTTTGATTACGATCAATAGATATTGTGATATACCTTTGAAAAGTGCTATTTGATTACTTTTGCAAGAAGGCAATACAAAAATGTCTCTTAATTCAGAACATTATAATATGGACCAAGAAGCTGGTAGATAAATTATTAGAATACAGCCTTTGCACTGATAAACTTTTGAACTTTTCTTGAACTTGCATATTAAGAATAGGCAGTTTTTCCAAGAGGAAAATTCACTAGACAACCTACAATTTTTCTTTCACATATTTAAGGGAGATGTTCGATCTGGTAAGGAAATAATAGTAATTTATGTCTTTGATAATTGAGAAGGATTATAGTTCTATACACAGAAAAGAGCAGCCATCACCTGGCCTCTGTGAGTCACAGCCTCATTAAAGAAGTAGTTTCCACCTTAACCAGATGAAACAATATTTTGGGGGAGGAAAAGGCAAGGGGGAATTTCCATCTCTCTGTAAAATGAACACATCACTATCACTCTCTTGCTCGCTCATATATTAAAACTTGGACCAAAATTATTAAATCCTTCTTCATTCTTCATCCCCTATCCTTTAAAAAATCAGAGGATCATCCCTCTCCATGCATGCATACAGGTAACAGACTCTTGAGACAACGATCCTAATAGTAATAAACCTGCCTTGGTCAATCCACAGAGGCTTGCAGTTTTCTGTCCAGATGCTGTCCAGCAATCAACACTAAGCTGAGTGGTATAGATTAGAGGCTACTATATAGCTCACTGATCAGTTAGAAATGTATATTTTTGAACATTTAACCTACTGCCAGAAAGGGTTTAACTCACTAAATAGTACTAGTTTACAGAATACAAGGCCCACATTCTGAGGTCCTCACTCAGGGCTGGATTGTCCTTCCTGAGGTAAAACCTAAAACAGCAAAACATCAGCCCAATGGGGTGGGGAGAAGCTCGTGCCCTCTTGCCCCCCACCCAGAATAAGCTGAATACCTCCTCCCCCATTGGAATGAGCCCCACAAACCCCACAACCCTGGGATCTGAAGGACAGTATTATTCTTGTGGAGACCCAGTGCCTCTGGAGCTATGGAGTGCCCCATCCCTTTGTTACTAAGCTGTACAGATCCAATTAAATCATGCTGCTAAGGGTTCCACTGTCTGCCACTGTCCCAGGGCCCACTTTAAACAGGGACCCCGCAGCAGAGGGAGCTCTGTGAGAATGGTAATGCACCCCCGGTTACCTCCCAGAGGCTGGTGGCGATGATGTGGGCCTCATTGGCTTTGCTTCTCCCAACAAGAGGTTGCCTACTGTCTGCTCATCCTCATCTAGTCCCCGTTCCTTCGCTTCTGATGGATCCCAACCATGCAACACGCTTTGTCAGGCCCTGAGGTATGGAAAGGTGTAGTTATAACATACACATGTGGGAAGGTGGAGCTCTACAATCAGAGCCACCTCCATGTGCACAGGGCAAAATCTAGTCAGGAATCTACCTGACTGAAACAAAACTGAAGGAGGACCGCAGGGTTTGAACCCAGATGAATATGCATTACTGATCTTGCTGCCATGGCACTCAACAACATGGCACTATGGTACTGATCCCTTGTGAAAAACTCACTCACCAGGATTTGGGTTGTATGTTGCAGAGTACACAAGAGGCCTCATTTGATTCCCAGTATTGTGTTCATATTGATTAGAAACATATTGATCCAAAACTCTTCACAGCCCTCCCACACAGACTCCTCTCTCTGTTCCCTCTGCTCTGTCCCTCCTCACAATCTTGTTACACATGGTGCGAGAGCCTTCTTTTCTGTAGCTTCCAATCTGGAATAGTCTTTCTAGGACATTCAGCCTTGTTGACTTTCTCTCTCTTATCAAATCTCATCTGAAACGTGTCTTTTCTCCCTGTGCATCATTGCTATTCTTTCATTTCATGTTTGTGTTCTCTCTAACAGCCTTCTTTGATTTATGTCCTTGCAGTGAGGGAGGATAATACCAAGCAGATAAAGTTAGGTGCATATGCTATTCATAAAAAATAACACAGGTAACATTCCCATTCACCACAGATGTCCAGACCAAAGAATTGGAGATGTTTTGACTACACGGTAGAGTGGGTCAGAAATTTTCTAGCGTAACAGTTCTCTGTTAGAAAATGCTGATTTAATGAAATTTAAATGTTATATGGGAACATCATATATGTATAATATATAAAATAAGATATCAAAAGTTGAGTCAATAAAATAAAAACAAAACATTTCAAATAAGTTTGAAATGAAATTTTTGATAAACCCAAAATGTCAGTATGATTTTTTCTCAGTTAAATTTCAGAATATCATTCTTCAGGAAATTTTGATTTTTTTTATTCCAATTCAGAATTTTAAAACAGTCAGGACGAGAGAGAGAGAGAGAGAGAGAGAGAGACTGACCTGTAAAAAGACCGGAGTGAGTCAAGTCTATTAAGTTTTATTTTCCAATTTATAAAATATTGCAGTAAGAGGTTGTTCACATACGGGGTCTGCTCCACAAAACACCTCTCACAGATCACATAGTATTGACATCCATCTCCCATACTCTCTTTTCCATCTTCTGTGAGAATGTCCCCTCCCCAATTCTTTGCCCTGAGGAAATCAGGATTAAGACGTTACTTTCTGCCACCTTTGAATTGTCCCAACCCCAAAAGTCTTTTCCCTTTGGCAATATCATACTGACTCACTAATTGCAATATGCACTTTACATGCAAATTTTAATGATTAGATTAAAATTAGTTTCTCCTGGAAGGTGAACAGCAACATCCCCTGAAACAAAAATTATTTCTTTAGAGCTGATCGATAGCTTGTGGGAAATCTATGGTAAATTGGGTATCTACCTTATCATACACACTTGCAAACTTTTTATATACAGACTTTTCAAGATAAAGATATGCTATGGGAGCAATAAAACTATGGTAAATCTGGTATGTGATAGTGATAGAACTTACCAGACTGCATGGAAAATAAATCTAATTACTAGAAAATTTATAGCTCAAGCCAATTGGTTTTTACTAAAGCTGTGTGAGGCTCATGAATTTCAGTTCCTATCAGCACATGCAATTTTGGGTTTCATTAGAAAAGCTTTTCCTATCTCTAGTTCTTACACCCAGTGCAGAAGATGGTTGGTGGGTGACAACTCAGAAGAAGGTGATCACTGATGGAAATTGAACAATTGCTTTCACAGGAGCAAATTCCTGTCCAATTCTGTACACTCAAAAGTTGAGTGCAAACACACAAGATTGTGGGTGCTTTCTCAAGCCAAATATTTACAAGTACGTGCTAACAATCCAGGGTACTAAATAAGGCATTGGGAAATAATTTAGCTTCTTCATATATTATGAAACATGAGTCAGTGACTAGGATACAAGACAGGAAAGCTGTCAGCTTTGCCATTAGCTTGCGCTATAACCTGGGCTAGTACTTCCACCAGAAGTTTCAGCTGAAGCCCAGAGAGATTAAGGCCACCATGTGGATGACAGAAGTTAGGTTCTTAACTCCATATTTAGGAAATATTAAATTAAAGGGAGGTAAGAGGTCCACAGTACCTCTGAAAAGCAGGCCACTTGTTCATAAGCTTAAAATATGCATTGAGGTGCCAAGCTTTAAGCTCTCAAATTTGAAAGGCTGTGATGCAGTTTTCTAATCCAAGAAATGGATATAATATATACAATAATCACATTGTAAAGCATATTGAAATCTATGGATGAAAAGTGCTCATATGACATACCTTACTCTATATGTTTTATAAAGTGCTGCATACATTTGAACCACTATATAGATAATAATAAATAAAATAAAATAATAATAGTAATATAAGAAAACTGTGGGTTGCTGTCTTTCAATCATGATCATCACTATACTGTAGAAATAGCCCTCTGTACCATGAGACAGCAATAATGAAGAAGTTCCATGATACTACACAATGCAAAATAACTTCTTAACTATCTGATCAGTCCAATACTTGTTTTAAAAGTCAATGGATCTCCTGCATCCTCTGAGTGATTGTTCCTACTACTGCACAATGAGTTAGATCAGCGCTCTAAATCCAATTTCTTGTGCTACATTACAATGTATGGAAGATCTGGTACTGAAACCGACAAAGATAGTGTGGAAACCTTTTAAAAGTAGAAATAGAATAGATACCCTTGTGACTGATGTTTCCTGCAGTTGATTAATCTGTTAAAACAAGGTGTTCTCTAGAGGATTTCTTTAATTATGATAGGGCCATTACAACCATTCACTTAGCTTAGGGTTTTCACTTTAGAATGGACTTCCCTGATGACTTTTACAGCTCTCTTTTAATGTAGCTTATTCAGAGGGCAGGCCAATTTAAGTTATTTATCCCTTTTTTACACTATAGTAGAGAAAACATAACATAAAACAGAGATCCATTCCTCTATCTCCAAAAGCCATGATATAGAGAGAGACTGTAGCAGGAAGTTTTGATGACCAGCTTGTCTAATGGTTAAGTCATGGCCTTATAATATCTGCCAACCTAGTAGTCCCACAAGGGCCACAGCTGTGGAATCAGTCACCCCTATGTGCTCTGATTGCTCCCCCCACATGTTCAGTCACTACAGAGAAACAAGCATGGGGCAAGGTAGGGGGACCCAGGCCCACCCCTCCATCAAAGCATCTGATCCAGTTATTAAATTACCCCAAATTATGTTTTCTCCTGGGTCACTTCCTATCAGTCTGGATCTTCTCAGTTTGGGGTATGGTCACTGTCTTAGTAGGCTTTCCTCAGTCTCTGATTGAAAAGAACACTAGTTCTTTTAGGGCATTCAGCTCCCAGAGGGGAATGGAAGGACCCAAATACCTACTGCTAGCACAGCCTTTACAAAGCTGTAGCAACTCCTCACACAGCTCTCAGAATCAATCTTTGCTTTGTGGTTCCACATGCAGCTCATTGTGCCCTTTTTCTGGACTTCCAGTGATCTTTTAAACTGTTCTTCCACTGAGGGGACAGGACTTCCCTAGCCCAGTATAGCCCTACTCCCAGCCCTGGCTTAGTGTAGGGCCTGTAGACCTTATCACCGGGGGCTAAGATACAGGATGTGGACTTGAGCCTGAATACGATCTTAGCGGGAGCGGGAAAAAATCCGTTGATTATCCTTCACGTGGGAACGAACGATACTGCTAGTTACTCACTGGACAGTATCAAGGAGGACTATTTCAGACTGGGGAAGAGGCTTAAAGACATCGAGGCTCAGGTGATCTTCAGTGGGATTCTGCCGGTTCCTAGAGCGGGGCGACGAAGGAGGGACAAGATTATGGCGATCAACAGATGGCTCAGGGAGTGGTGTTATAAGGAGGGCTTTGGTATGTACGGTCACTGGGACGCATTTACGGATAGACGACTGTTTGCTCAGGATGGACTTCATCTCAGCAAGGAGGGAAATAGGATTCTAGGATGGAGGCTCGCCGACCTCATCAAGAGGGCTTTAAACTAGAAAGTTGGGGGAGATGGTTGGGAAATGTTCGGGAGATCTCCACGCCAGAACATAACCTGGAGAGGGAAGTAAACAAAGTGAGCGGGGATACCCTTGTGGCCCCAAGATTTGATCCAAGGAGGAATAGTGGAGTAGAAACCAGAGTAACGGGTGATGCTGGTGGCAGACAGTTTGTGCACGACGGGGGAAAGAATGTCACTGACGCCAAACACCGAAAATTAAAAGGTTTGTACACTAATGCGAGGAGCCTAGGTAACAAGATGGAGGAACTGGAGTTACTCGTGCAGGAAGTCAAGCCGGATATTATAGGGATTACCGAAACCTGGTGGAATAGTACTCATGACTGGAGCACGGGTATTGAAGGCTATGTGCTGTTCAGAAAAGACAGGAAGAAAGGCAAAGGTGGGGGAGTAGCCTTGTACATCAATGATGAAATTAAATGTAGCGAAATAAGATGCGATGGAATGGATAACACGGAGTCCGTCTGGGCAAAAATCACGCTGGGTAAAAAAGCAACTAGAGCTTCCCCTGAGATAGTGCTTGGGGTGTGCTACAGACCGCCGGGATCGGATTGGGATATGGATAGAGACCTCTTTAATGTCTTTAATGAAGTAAACACAAAGGGGAAATGTGTGATTATGGGGGACTTCAACTTCCCGGACATAGACTGGAGGACGAGTACTTGCACGAATAATAGGAGTCGGATTTTTCTGGATGTGATAGCGGATGGATTTCTTCATCAAGTAGTTGAAGCACCTACGAGAGGGGATGCCATTCTAGACTTGGTGTTGGTGAGCAGTGAGGACCTCGTAGAAGAAATGGTGGTAGGGGACAACCTTGGTTCGAGTGATCATGAGCTGATTCAGTTCAAACTAGATGGAAGGATAAACAAATGTAGATCTGCGATTAGGGTTTTTGACTTCTCGAGGGCTAATTTTAAAGAGTTAAGGAAATTAGTTAGGGAAGTGGATTGGACGGAGGAATTAGTGGATTTAAATGTGGAGGAGGCCTGGAATTACTTTAAGTCACAGCTGCGGAGACTGTCGGAAGCCTGCATCCCGAGAAAGGGGAAAAGAACCATGGGCAGGAGTTGCAGGCCAAACTGGATGAGCAAGCAACTCAGAGAGGGGATTAGACAAAAGCAGAAAGCTTACAGGGAGTGGAAGGAAGGCAGGATCAGTAAAGAAAGCTACCTTGCTGAGGTCAGAACATGTAGGGATAAAGTGAGGAAGGCTAAAAGCCGCATTGAACTGGAACTTGCGAAGGGAATCAAAACCAATAGTAAAAGGTTCTACAGCCACATAAATAAGAAGAAAACAAAGAAAGAAGAAGTGGGGCCGCTATACACTGAGGATGGAATGGAGGTTAAGGATAACCTAGGCATGGCCCAACATCTAAACAAGTACTTTGCCTCGGTTTTTAATAAGACTAGTGAGGAACCTTGCGATGATGGAGGGATGATAAACGGGAATGTGGATATGGAAGTGGATATTACTGCAACTGAGGTAGAGGCCGTACTTGAACAGCTTGATGGGTCGAAGTCGGAGGGCCCGGACAATCTCCACCCGAGGATATTAAAGGAACTGGCGCGTGAAATTGCGAGCCCGTTAGCGAGAATTTTTAAGCAATCGATAATCTCGGGGGTTGTGCCGTATGACTGGAGGATTGCTAATGTAGTTCCTATTTTTAAGAAAGGGAAAAAGAGTGATCCGGGTAATTATAGGCCTGTTAGCTTGACGTCTGTAGTATGTAAGGTCTTGGAAAAAATTTTAAGGGAGAAAGTAGTTAAGGACATAGAGGTCAATGGTAATTGGGACGAACTGCAACACGGATTTACTAAAGGTAGATCGTGCCAAACCAATCTGATCTCCTTCTTTGAGAAGGTGACGGATTACTTAGATAAAGGAAATGCGGTAGATATAATTTACCTAGATTTCAGTAAGGCGTTCGACACGGTTCCGCACGGGGAGCTGTTAGTTAAATTGGAAAAGCTGGGAGTGAATATGAAAGTTGTAAGGTGGATAAGGAACTGGTTAAAGGGGAGACTCCAGAGGGTCGTATTGAAAGGTGAACTGTCGGACTGGAAGGAGGTCACCAGTGGAGTCCCTCAAGGATCGGTCTTGGGACCGATCTTATTTAACCTTTTTATTACTGACCTTGGCACAAAGAGCGGGAATGTGCTAATAAAGTTCGCGGATGACACAAAGCTGGGGGGTATTGCTAACACGGAGAAGGACAGGGATGCTATTCAAGAAGATCTGAACCACCTTGTAAACTGGAGTAATAGAAATAGGATGAAATACAATAGTGAAAAGTGCAAGGTCATGCATTTAGGAATTAATAATAAGAACTTTGGATATACGTTGGGGGCGCATCAGTTGGAAGCGACGGAGGAAGAGAAGGACCTTGGGGTACTGGTTGATAGCAGGATGACTATGAGTCGCCAATGTGATACGGCTGTTAAAAAAGCAAATGCGATTTTGGGATGCATCAGGCGGGGTATTTCCTGCAAGGATAAGGAGGTGTTAGTACCGTTGTATACGGCGTTGGTGAGACCCCATCTGGAATACTGTGTGCAGTTCTGGTGTCCCATGTTCAAGAAGGATGAATTCAAACTGGAACAGGTTCAGAGACGGGCTACGAGGATGATCCGAGGAATGGAAAAACTGCCTTATGAAAGGAGACTCAAAGAGCTTGGCTTGTTTAGCCTGGCCAAAAGAAGGCTGAGGGGGGATATGCTCGCCCTATATAAATATATCAAGGGGGTTAACGTTAGGGAGGGAGAGGAATTATTTAAGTTTAGTACTAATGTAGCCACGAGGACGAATGGGTATAAACTGGATATTAGGAAGTTTAGACTTGAAATTAGACGAAGGTTTCTGACCATTAGGGGAGTGAAGTTCTGGAATAGCCTTCCGAGGGAAGTAGTAGGGGCAAAAGACTTTCCTGGCTTTAAGACAAAGCTTGATAAGTATATGGAGGGGATGTTATGATAGGATCGTCAATTTGGGCAATTGATCTTGAATTACCACCAGACAGGTCTGCTCAATGGTCTGCGGGGAGATGTTGCATGCGATGGGTACTGAGTTGCTGCGGAGAACTCCTTCTTGGGTGCTGGCTGGTGACTCTTGCCCACATGCTCAGGGTTTAGCTGATCGCCATATTTGGGGTCGGGAAGGAATTTTCCTCCAGGGCGGATTGGCAGGTGCCCTGGAGGTTTTTCGCCTTCCCCTGCAGCGTGGGACACGGGTCGCTTGCTGGTGGTGTCTCTACAGCTTGAGGTCTTCAAACCATTTTTGAGGATTTCAATAACTCGGTCCTGGGATAGGGGTTGTATAAAATTGGATGGGTGGGGTTCTGTGGCCTGCCTTGTGCAGGAGGTCAGACTAGATGATCAGATTGGTCCCTTCTGACCTATGAGTCTATGAGTCTATGAGTCTATCACAGGGACCAATATATAAAGACCCAGGAACACTATACTGTATAAAATCAAAAGAGGAACAACATAAACCCAATATAAAGATAAATCAAATCAAAGAGATTTACCCCCCACATAAAGAACTTTCAAAGCTAATCTAAGTATGTAGGGCCACTTATCCAAAACAATGGAACTACTTAAAGTTAAACACATGCTTAAGTGCTACGTTGGACTGAGAATGGAGTTCTCAGTAGCTTGCAAGGTCAAGCCCTAAGTAGAGAAGGAAAACTCTCCGCAAAACATCTCAGTGAGAGCTAGGCAAGCACTATGAAAATCCTTCCATTAATATTTGCTCATAGACTCATAGACTCCAGGGTCAGAAGGGACCAATGTGATCATCTAGTCCGACCCCCTGCACAAAGCAGGCCACAGAACCCTACCCATCCGCTTCTATAACAAATCCCTAACCTATGTCCGAGTTATTGAACTCCTCAAATTGTGGTTTGAAGACCTCAAGCTGCAGAGAATCCACCAGCAAGTGACCCATGCCCCACGCTGCAGAGGAAGGCGAAAAACCTCCAGGGCCTCTGCCAATCTGCCCCGGAGGAAAATTCCTTCCCGACCCCAAATATGGCGATCAGCTAAACCCTGAGCATGTGGGCAAGACTCACCAGCCAGCACTCAGAAAAGAATTCTCTGCAGTGACTTAGATCCCATCCCATCCAACATCCCATCACCGAACACTGGGCATACTTATCTGCTGATAATCAGAGATCAATTGCCAAAATTAAGCTATCCCATCATACCATCCCTTCCATAAACTTATCAAGCTTAGTCTTAAAGCCAGATATGTCTTTTGCCCCCACTACTCCCCTTGGAAGGCTGTTACAGAACTTCACTCCACTAACGGTTAGAAACCTTTGTCTAATTTCAAGTCTAAACTTCCTACTGTCCAGTTTATACCCATTTGTTCTTGTGTCTACATTGGTACTAATCTTAAATAATTCCTCTCCCTCCCTAATATTAATCCCTCTGATATATTTATAAGGAGCAAGCATATCCCCCCTCAGCCTTCTTTTGGCTAGACTAAACAAGCCAAGCTCTTTGAGTCTCCTTTCATATGACAGGTTTTCCATTCCTCAGATCATCCTAGTAGCCCGTCTCTGAACCTGTTCCAGTTTGAATTCATCCTTCTTAAACATGGGAGACCAGAACTACACACAGTATTCCAGGTGGGGTCTCACCAGTGCCTTATATAACGGTACTAACACCTCCTTATCTTTGCTGGAAATACCTCGACTGATGCATCCTAAAACCGCAATAGCTTTTTTAATGGCCATGTCACATTGGCGGCTCATAGTCATCCTGTGATCAACCAATACTCCAAGGTCCTTCTCCTCCTCTGTTGCTTCCAACTGATGCGTCCCCAATGTATATCTAAAATTCTTATTATTAATCCCTAAGTGCATGACCTTGCACTTTTCACTATTAAATTTCATCCTATTGCTATTACTCCAGTTTACAAGGTCATCCAGATCTTCCTGTATGATATCCCGGTCCTTCTCCGTGTTAGCAATAACCCCCAGCTTTGTGTCATCCGCAAACTTTATTAGCACATTCCCGCTTTGGTGCCAAGGTCAGTAATAAAAAGGTTAAATAAGATTGGTCCCAAAACCGATCCTTGAGGAACTCCACTAGTAACCTCCTTCCAGCCTGACAGTTCACCCTTCAGTACAACCCGTTGTACTCTCCCCTTTAACCAGTTCCTTATCCACCTTTCAATTTTCATATTGATCCCCATCTTTTCCAATTTGACTAAAAATTCCCCATGTGGAACCGTGTCAAATGCCTTATTGAAATCGAGGTAAATTAGGTCTACTGCATTTCCTTTGTCTAAATAATCTGTCACCTTCTCAAAGAAGGAGATCAGGTAGGTTTGGCACGATCTACCCTTAGTAAAACCATGTTGTAATTTGTCCCAATTACCCTTGACCTCAATGTCCTTAACTACTTTCTCCTTCAAAATTTTTTCCAAGACCTTACATACTACAGATGACAAACTAACAGGCCTATAGTTACTCGGATCACTCTTTCTCTCTTTCTTAAAGCTAGGAACTATGTTAGGAATTCTCCAGTCGTATGGAGTTTACCGATTCATTAAAAATTCTCGCTAATGAGCTTGCAATTTCATGAGCCAGTTCCTTTAATATTCTTGGATGAAGATTGTCTGGGCCCTCCGATTTTGTTCCATTAAACTGTTCAAGTTTGGCTTCTACCTCAGATGTGGTAATATCTACCTCCATATCCTCATTCCCATTTGTCATCTTTCCATTACTCCTAAGCTCCTCATTAGCCTTATTAAAGGCTGAGGCAAAGTACTTATTTAGATATTGGGCCATGCCTAGGTTATCCTTAACCTCCTTTCTGTCCTCAGTGTTTAGCGGTCCCACTTCTTCTTTCTTTGTTTTCTTCTTATTTATATGGCTATAGAACCTTTTACTATTGGTTTTAATTCCCTTTGCAAGGTCCAACTCTACTTGGCTTTTAGCCTTTCTCACTTTATCCCTACATGTTCTGACCTCACTACGGCAGCTTTCCTTGCTAATGCCACCCTTCCTCCACTCCTTGTAGGCTTTCTGCTTTTTCTTAATCACCTCTCAGAGATGCTTGCTCATCCAGCTTGGTCTACAACTCCTGCCTATGTTTTTTTTTCCTCTTTCTTGGGATGCAGGCTTCTGATAGTTTCTGCAGCTGCGACTTAAAGTAATTCCAGGCCTCCTCCGCATTTAGATCCACAAGTTCTTCAGTGCAATCCACTTCCCTAACTAATTTCCTTAATTCTTTAAAGTTAGCCCTTTTGAAATCAAAAACCCTAGTCCCAGATCTGTTTTTGTTTATCCTTCCATCTAGTTTGAACTGAATTAGCTCATGATCACTCAAACCAAGGTTGTCCCCTACAACCATTTCTTCTACGAGGTCCTCACTACTCACCAAAACCAAATCTAAAATGGCATCCCCTCTTGCTGGTTCTTCAACTACTTGGTGAAGAAATCCATCTGCTATCACATCCAGAAAAATCTGAGCCCTATTATTCTTGCTAGCACTTGTCCTCCAGTCTATATCTGGGAAGTTAAAGTCTCCCATGATCATACATTTCCCATTAGTGTTGATTTCATTAAAAATATTAAAGAGGTCTCTATCCATATCCAAATCGGATCCCGGCGGTCTGTAGCACACCCCAACACTATCTCAGAGGAGGGTCTAGTAGCTTTCTTTCCCAGTGTGATTTTTGCCCAGACAGACTCTGTCTTGTCCGTTCCATCACTTCTTATTTCTTTGCAGTTAACCTCCTCATTAATGTACAATGCTACTCCACCACCTTTGCCTTTATTTTTGTCTTTCCTAAACAGCACATAGCCTTCAATACCTGTACTCCAGTCATGACTACTATTCCACCATGTTTCTGTTATCCCTATAATATCCGGTTTCACTTACTGCACCAGTAGCTCTAGTTCCTCCATTTTGTTCCCTAGGCTCTTCGCATTATTATACAGACATCTTAATTTTTGCCGTTTGGCTTCACTGACATTCTTTACGCTGTTAGGCACAGACATTCTACCACCAGCATCACCTGTTAGGCTGCTATCTACACTACCCTTCCTCCTTATGCCAATTCTTCTGTCCACAGCTGTATCCCCTCTTACTTTGTTTACTTCCCTCTCAAGGTTAAATTCCAGCGTGGAGATCTCCTGGACATCTCCCAACCATCTCCCCCAAGTTCCTAGTTTAAAGCTCTCTTAATCAGTTCGGCGAGCCTCCATCCTAGAAGTCTATTTCTCTCCTTACTCAGGTGAAGTCCATCCCAAGAGAACAGTCTTCTGTCCGTAAATGCTTCCCAATGGCCGTACATCCCAAAGCCCTCCTTATAGCACCACTGCCTGAGCCATCTGTTGATCGCCATAATCTTGTTACACCTTTGTTGCCCTTCTCTAGGAACCGGCAGAATCCCACTGAAGATCAGCTGAGCCTCGATTTCCTTAAGCATCTTCCCCAGTCTGGCATAGTCTCCCTTGATACATTCCAGAGAGTATCTAGCCGTATCATTCGTTCCCACATGAAGGACAATCAACGGATTCTTCCCCGCTCCTGCTAGGATCCTTTTCAGCCTCAGGTCCACATCCTGTATCTTAGCACCCGGCAGACAGCACACCCTTCTGTTCTCCTGATCAGCTCTAGTTACAGGCCTGTCTATTCTTCTCAGAAAGGATTCTCCAATCACGTAGACCTGCCTTTTCCTGGTGACAGTGTGATTCTCCGGTCTATCCCCTGCACCCACTGGCTGCAAGTCCTCTCGATTCCTATTCACCCTTGCAATCCTCCTGGGGCTCATATTTGGTGTTGCCTCCATTGACTCCTCCCCTCCTCTTGTAGGACTATCAGCTCTTCTCTTTTTCCTTGCCCTCTCTCCTTCAGCGGCCACCTGCTGTGCCCCTTCTTCATTTTCCAACTGTGCAAACCTGTTCCTGAGTTCTATTTCTCCTTCACTGACCGGTCTTTTCCTCTGCCTAGTTCTCTTAGTCACATGCTTCCACCGTCCACTTTCCTCCCCCAGCAGTCTCTTCTCAGAATTCTTTGGTCCTGCTTCCATCTGCACGTCTGAGCTTATCCCTTCAGCCCCCTCGTGTCTGTGCTCCATCATCTGCTCAAACCGTCTTCTGAACTCAACCAGAGTTTCCACCTGCATCTCCAGTGTTTGGATCTTTTCTTCCATCAGCTCTATCAGGCAGCACTTCATGCAGACAAAATTCTTTTCAGGCACCCCCTCCAGGATCATGTACATGCCGCAGTTTCCACATCCAGTCATCCTCATTGTGTCTTTCACTGCTACCTCTGTATCAGTCATAGCTTTCCTACCTACAGCCTGGTGGTCAACGGAACACAACACAACACAAACCCCCAGCAGGCACCAGACCACCACCCTATCCCTTAACTAGCTTGTCAGTTCCTCTGTCTTAGTCTCCCCTGCAACCTCTCCCTGAAAACTCCCTCTGAAACTCCCCTGTTTACAGCTCTGTTTGCTGGCTGTCTGTGCCGCTGCCTGACTGGCTGGCAACTTTTATAGGACCCCTAATCAGGTAAGCCCCGCCTTCTAATCTGGGCTCCGCTGCTTTCTCAGCACACTGCCCCTAGCAGCCCACACACACACACACACAACACAATACAATCCACAAACTACAAAAACCTGCTCCTCCAACAGAACTCCCTCTGAAACTCCCCTATTTACAGCTCTGTTTGCTGGCTCCTGTGCCGCTGCAGCTGTCTGTGCCGCTGCCTGACTGGCTGGCTACTTATATAGGACCCCTAATCAGGTAAGCCCCACCCCCTAATCCGGGCTCTGTTGCTCTCCCAGCACATGGCCCCTAGCAGCCTCCACACACACACGCACTACACAATAGAATCCAAAAACTACAAACTGCTCATTTGCTTCACTTCTGTTTATGGTCTGTGTGTGTCCACTTCCTGGGAATATTCTAGTAAATGACTTTCCTATCAGGAATACATGTGGAAAAATTAATATTACAGAATGCTTGCATCAAGCAAGTTTTGAACGCGCAGTTGTGAACATTTGTACTAGACTCCTGATTCCAATAGTTGTTAAGCTCATACTGACAGGTAACAAAAACTCACCACGTGACTTATATATCTGATTAAGACAGCTCATGCTTGGAATATTGAAATCAAATGGCTCATGAACACTTTTCACACCATGAATTATTCACAAATTTGGTGAATTGTTCTGGAAAGCTAAAATTGAGAAAATTATGATTTGTTCATGCACAATTTGGAAACAGAGAAAGAGGTTAAATTTGTCAATAAATTATGCATTCCAATTATTTGTTCAGATGATCTGATTCTTCCACCAGTTAACTAATTTTCAGAGCTTTCCTCTAAGTCTTCTCGAAAGTGAATGTCACTTCAGACAGCTCTGCATGACAGATATGGGCTCCAGAATCTCCACTCCCACTTGAAAGCTCCCCACTGAGCTGAAGGCCCAATCACTGCAGCACCACTCTTCCCCACTGTGACGGAATGCACCTTTTATTCCCACCCTACACACTATTGTGATAATCTTTGTACAAAGTATGCCTTGTAAAGTATCATTTGAAAACTCGTAATTTGCTGGTCAGTATTGTCCTGATAAAATATGTGTGACAGCGTTGTGCATGCAGTTATAAGAATGCCATCTATGGTGTTCAAAACTTACATAGCACCAAACTGGTCAAACAGCTCTGCCTTGGACAAGGGCATGTATGTTTGCCTTAATTTGCATTTAAGCAGTAAACCGAGTCATTAAGAAGGAAGGGAAAACAAAGGAAGGTCAAACAGGTGAAAAATAAACAGCAGGGAATATGCTTCCAGACAGACTCTTTGTCTCTTAGTTCCCAGCTGGAAATGTTTTTCAAAACGGGAACTGAAACTATAAAAAGAAGAGGCAAACACTCCAAGACACCCCTGTCTCTCTCCCTGCCCATCATATTCTCTGCACCTCAGAAGACAAAAGGAAACAGCCGTTGGACTTTGGGGGAGGGATCTTGACCTGAAAAGTTTGGCCAGTGACCTTGGTGGAAGCATGTGATGACAAATTTTGCTTGAATCTAATATAGTTTGTTAAGTTAGGCACTAATAAGTTTTATCTTTATTTTTCTGGTACCCATTTCTGACTTCTATGCCGCATTACTTGTATTCACTTAAAATCTCTTTTTGTAGTTAATAAACTTGTTTTATTATTTTAGCTAATCCAGTGTGTTTAAATTAGTGTCTGGGTAACTCCATTTAAGGCAATAAACTGGCATATCATTTTCTTAAAGGAACAACAGAAGTAATATATTTGTACTGTCCAGGAGAGGGTTGGGCAGTACAGGACAAACCTTTCTGAAGGAAAATCGGGGACTGGAGGGTGTGTTGGGATCATCCTGCAGTATAACCAAGGCTGGTGACAACCAGGGTGTAACTGGTAGTTTGCAGTTACACATAGACACTCAAGCTGTGGCTTGCATGCTGGAAGGCTGTTGTGAGTGGTCCAGGTGGGAGCTACTTCAGCAAGGCATTGTAAGGCACCCATGGTTGCAGAGTAAAGGTGACACAGCACCCCACTGGTCTGGGTTGTGCACTGATATCTCACACCCACCATTCACCATTTTGCTCAGTTCCACCGAAGGCTCAGCTTGAAGAAGGTGTGGGGTCAGCATCAAGGACTGCGAGAAAGGGGATCAGAGGGTGCAGGCAACTGCCCTGGAGCTGACTCTGCATCTCATATAAGCAGCACTTCCTTGGAGCTGACTGGAGATTTGGGAGTGGTGGAAGCAAGGAGCTGCAGTAGAGTGGAACAACAGGAGGAGAACGCAATATTCTCCTCTTCATTATCTTCCCCTTTTGTACTTCTGGGTTGTAGGCTGCCTTCTTTCAAGCAGTCTAGATTAATATTTTGTAGGGAGATTTTGTCCATCTCTGTAGAACCCATCGTGTGTTTGAGACCCCATAGCTGAGAATCACTGGTCTGTTCCATTCACCTTGCAGGAGTGCATCCTATTACCACATCATCCCTTAGATATCATCTTTATAACATCTGAGGTAGAGATCCTTGCTGTGTCACCAGCACTGCAGAGATTTTCGCAGGCTGGTATATACCAGATATAGACCTTCCAATACATCGGTATTTTGATAACATTCTTCTTGCCAATAGCGATCTGCAGAGGCTGTGCTATGTTCCTAAGCTCACTGAAGCATATCGCCTTAAAAGACACTGTTTTGTGCCCAACACCACCACTCTGTAATTATAGAGGGTTTTTTAACAGCTTTGTCTATTTACAACAGCTCTAAACTAGTATCATGAATATAACCATATAAAATGGGACAGTTTGTTGGTGAGTAGGGGTCCTGAGAGCAGAACAACAATTGGGTTTTAGAAAAAACATACACGCTTCACCAGCCAAGTAAAAATACTTTGTAAAAAATATCCATAAAACCCAACAAGCCGTGTTGCACAAGGTGAAATATAGCTCCTTTCAACATATAATTATATGCTGGGCAACTCTGCCCTTCACAGATAAAACATCAAGGACATTGACTAAGGCAACCACCAAGGTATTGACACAGTATATTAGGCCTAGGCAAATAATCTATGAGGGTTTCTCTTCCCTGTCAGTTAGATAGTAACTTCCCCATCTATCCTTCCAGTCAGTGCGCACAGTGAGTTTAAAAAATGAATGACTCAATAGCTTCAGGGAGTTCAAAGGGTCAAATTCCCTAGCAGGTTGGCATTCGACTGATGATGCAACTAACTTAAGCTAGAATTCTACTTGTTATCTCAGAATAACTAAGCAGGCTAAGTAAATCCGTAAGTGGTATGAGGAAGTCAGGGGGGTGGTGGGGAGGTAGTACCAACTGCTTGCTTGATCCACAAAGTAGGAAGACTACAAATGTTTGCAAGACAGATGTATAGGGTAAATAAAATTAAGTCAGTTATTTGTCTTCTTAGGGGACCTTGGCCTCAGTGTCAGTTAATTCAATTGTTCGTGCAACATTTAACCTGACCATGTGTGAGTTTCTCTTCCTGTGTGTTAGCATCTTGCAGCTAGCCATAGCCCTTTTTAAATGGATAAACAAACTTCCTGCCATGACTGCCATTCAACAGCAGCAGGGCACATTTGCTGGAGTTGTTTTCTTCCTTCCTAGCTCTCACTGCTGCTCTGTTTAGACTGTTTTCCTCCTCTGTTTGCTCTCTGCTGATGCTTCTCAGCAGAGATAGGCAGGGAGGCAGGCTGGAAACTGGACAAGCTCTCCTGCTGCAAGCAAACAATATATTTGGCCTTCCATTATCTCCTTCATGCAGCATGAGAAGGAATCCAAAACAAAATGATTTAGCTTCCGGGGACAACAAAGTAAAATAATAAATAGTGAAATACAGTAACACTTGTTGCTAATACTGAGTTAAATGCTGACCACACTCTGTCAGTGCAGAGCCCATGGAGAATTCAAGTGACTCCTCAGGAGGGAAGGGTCCCTTCACCAGCGGCTGTGGAGCTGCTGTGCTGCCGCCAAGCTCTACCTCATACTGGGACAGTCACAGATTCCACCACCATCCAATATACTAATGGGAGAGGTGTTGCTGGGACGAGCACTGAAGATGTCAGTGTCTCCCTGTCAGTCACGGCTGGGAGACAGAGTTCTCCCAGCTAACTGACAGGTAAGGAGACAGCAAGAGAGCTGTGCATCCCACCTCCCAAACCACTGAAATAGCTGACAGCTCTGAACTGGCAGCCAGAAATCACACCAAGTCCCTGACCTACCACCACAAGCAATAAGAGGGAGGAAGAGCAGCACAGGCCCCTCAACCCAGCCAGATTTCACTCCCAAACTCCGGTTTCCTGAGGACCATAGTCCTTGTGAGCGAGTCACAGAGAAGCAGGATCTGCAGCAGGCCAGAGGAAGGGCTGAGAAGCAAATTTGTGCGAGCTGCCTGATCTTTCTGCCTGCGCACCAACTGAGCAACAGCTCTTCACTCTTACTGCACCGGCCAGACTGTCCTCAGCATTGGTCAGGCAGGTGCAGAGTTCTCCTACCTCGGAGTAAAGGGCTTCTCTGCAGCTCAGGGTTTTGCCTGATAATAATGAAATAAAGAAACTTCCCCTATGGTTGTTTTCTCCGTGACTGTTTAGTACAGGGTTTACTGTACCTTCCTCTGATGCATCTGGTACTGGCAGTTGTTACAGATAGGATCCTGGACTTGATGGACAACTGGTCCGATCTGGTAGGATCCTGAAGTCAGTGGATCCAGTATGGAAATTTCTACATCCCTAAGAAAATCATCCTAGCAAGTGAGATAATATTTAGACATCTGTGTGTGTATTGGGTGTATAGAATGTATTTTGCAAGTTGAAGACGACTCTAGGAGAACTGAACAGTTGTTGCCTGTGCTGCACCACACTGAGCCCAGTGCAAATCTGCAGCTAACTGGCTGCCAATAAAAAGTAGAGCAGATAGCCAAACAGATTTATAGTAAATTCAATATAGCTCACTCTACTCAGTATATGCAGGTTGTCTAGAGAAGTGGATAACCCAGCGAAAGCTTTTTTCAAAACAAAAGACCCAATCCTGATTGGTGCCAACCACTCACTGTTTCCTTTTAAGACAACGGGACATGCAGGCACTCGGTTCCTCTCCGGATTTACCTCAGCACTTTATGATTTGTGCTGTCACTTAAGCCACTCTGAAAGTTGGCAAATGTAGATGTTTTCCAAAACTGGTTGTGCTTCTCTCTCTTGTCTACTAGCTTCTCCCCTTGGCCCCTCTGCAGTTTCCTTGTTGACTTAAATCCCTCTCTGCAGCTTCTCCAGTATATCACTGTGGTCAGGGCCAGATTTAGGAGCAGGCAACCACTTGGGGTGCCAGGCTTGGGGGGCTCTGGGGTCGGGTTGCTATCTTTGTTAGTGACAAAAGGGAAAATAGAATGTTTGAAGTAAAATGTTTCAGGTATTCTGTATGTGGATTCATTTTTCACTAACCCCTTAGAATGTTCAGGACCTTTGTAGAATCTCATGGAACCTTCCAGACTTTCTGAGATCTACATTTTCCTTGAAACTCCTAGAATGTCAGCCATGCCCTCACAGGTATATGGAGGGAAGGTGGGGCATCACCCATCAGCCAGTGAGATATAAGAATGAAGTGAGAACCCAACTGTGATACTGTGAACATTTTTTTATTGTGTATTTGTGAAAGTGTACTTGTTTTTAAGATTTGAGGAGTGTAAGTAGCAACTAATAATGGACATATTTAATGAGATGCCAGAGATATCTATCAAACCCCTAACTATGCAACAACATAAAAGAAATACTGTTAAGTGTTTTGCCATGCTTAACATAATGTTGGATAACTTTCTAAGAATGAGGAATATAGGAATGGAAATGTGAAGAAAGAGATGGAGAATAATCCAGTTTTCCTGGTGGCGTAAAGGAGAGTGATGATAAAGAAGAATGTGACTCATATGAAAAGGAGAATAATGACAATGAAAGATCTGGTTTACATGAAAAGAAGAAAAACAATAAAGAAGAATCAGCCTTGCATGATGGCAAACAGCCATGAGAAAAATTGCACACCACAAATCGATACATCAGATCCTGCTTTATGGCTGGTGATCCTAAATTCTGCCAATATTGATTGTATAATTTTGAATGGGATGGACAAAAATCTAGGATTTTTCTAGAAAATTACACTTCTCAAAGTCACACTGTGAAAGAGTGCTTGAGAATGGTGAGAAACTGAATCGGGGTTAGCTAGTTTCTTTGAAATCAACTGACATCGTGTTCTGTTTTTGTTGCAAAATATTTGACAAGAACGCCAAATCACTGCTTGTGCTTTCCAGATACAATTAATGGAATAACTTAGCTGATGCTCTAAAGCAAGAAGAAAAGTCAGCTGGCTATTTTACAGCCTACTCCAAATGGATGGAGGTCAAGTGCAGGCTCAGCTGAATAAATACAGACACAGAAAAAACCAGCACATTATTAATGTAGAAACCCAACATTGGAGGAATGTGCTCAAGCATCTAATTTTAATTACTCTCTTCCTTGCCAAATAAGAATAATTTGGCTTTCCGGGACTCGTCAGATAAGTTGTTCACTGAACATAATGGTAATTTTCTCGGTATGGTAGAGGTCCTTGGGAAATAGGAAAATGAGTGAGCACCTACGCTGAGTAGTTCGTAAAGAAACTATGGACCATTACTGCAGCAAAACAATTCAAAATGAATTGGTTGACCTTATGGAAAGGAAGGCGCTTGATAACATATTGATGCAGCTCAGCAAAGCTGAGTACAAGGTTGTAGTAATGGACTGCACTCCCAACATTAGTCACAATGAAAAGGTGTCATTTACAATAAGATTTGTTGATGACAAGGATAGCTGTACTCAAGTAAAGAAACACTATCTGTTTCCAGTTTGTGGATGACTACTGGAAAGTGCCTAAAAGAACTGTTTATGAATGTTTTGAATGAGAATAAAATAAAGCTTTAGGACTGCTGCAGCCAAGGCTATGACAATGGTGCGAACATGAAGGGAAGAAACAGTGACATCCAGGCAAGGATCCTTGCACTGAATCCAAGAGCTTTTTATGTGCCTTGTGACTGCCATTCCCTCCACCTGGTTGTGTCAGACGCAGAAACATCTTCTTTAGCTTCAGTATCTCTCTTTGGAGTACCGCAAAGAATATACGTCCTGTTTTCAGCATCAGTTATCAGGTGGAAGATCCTCACAGCTAATGTTACAAATCTAACCGTGAAGCCACTAAGTGATGCTCACTGGGAGAGCCGCATTGACAGCATAAAGCCAATAAGGTACCAAGTGACTGACGTTTACAACGCCCCGATGGAACGGATGTAGTCGAGTAAAGCCGAGGCTGGAATCTGACCCGAGGCGCAAAGCCTAGCAATCCAGATCACTGACTTCAAATTTCTGGTCTCAGTTGTGGTTAGGCACAATATCCTGTTCCAAGTAAACATTGTAAACATGGCATTACAAACTCAATCGATAGACATCGCGACCGCTAGTACTTGATGAAAAGTTGTCTTAATTTCATTCTGGCCTACAGAGAAAATGGATTTGAAGATGCCATCAGGCCTGGTGAAGAAATGGCAGAAAACTTAAGAGTTGAGCCTCTCTTCAAGGAAACTCAGATTCATCAGAGGAAGAGACAGTTTTTCATACTAATATCCTTTAGAGAGATACAGTGAATATATTAAAAGAGTCATCCTCATCACACAACATTCCCAATGCAGCAGAAAGGCAGAGACGGCCTTCTTTATTGTGTACTGTGGAGTACCCAGCATATTGTCAGCATTTAACAAACAATATGAAATAATGATCAATAATAAAGAGAAAGGGCCCAATCCTACCCCCCATTAACGTCAAGAGGAATTTTACCTTTGTTTTAATGGGAGCAGAACTAGGATTAAACAGTTTACATAAAAAAGCAAAATATTAATGATCTCTGAACTTTATTTAACAAATCTCTAAACGTTACCAATACTTCCAAATCATTGATCTTCCGATGTGAGCCCTTGTCTCTAGCATCTAAGGATGTTGCACGGCAGATGAGTTTCCAACATGCTTTTATTAAGGTGTAATGGACATTCCTTATGTCAGTATTATGTGCTTTCTGAAAAGTCAGAGATTTGTAAGAGATAATATTGCTATTGGTATGATATTTAGTAATATTATCAACTGGTGGCCATTTCTGCAGCAATATTTTATAACACAGAATGTTATAACACAACTTATGTTCTATATAATCTTTTACCACCACTGAAATGCAGCCTCATCTAGGATGGACTGGAGCAGGAAGTTTACACAAACATTTCAGACAGGAATATCCTAACCCCCCTAGTGTTACAAATTCATAACCACTTCTAACGTGTCTTTTTGTATTAGTGGTGTCATTCTGTGAGCAATTTAAGCAAGACTAAAAATCTAACATTAAACTGAGCAATTCGTGTCCTAACTGAATATACAATGACGTGTCATGAGATAACATCCATAGCAACTATTATATTAGCAGTTAATTTATACAACAGTGCTCTAAAAGGCCCATTTGATATTTAATTGCATGGATCATCATAGTTCTACTAAAAGGACCTAGCAATGGGCTACATTTCTTAAAGCCCATTGAGTTAAGGTTAAGATTAGGGTGATTCAGAGGATTGGTAATGAATCTTCACAGTTCAAATCCAGCCCATGCTCTTGATCATCTCAATTCATTTTCTAGCTGATAACTATGATCATCACACTTGGTACCTTTGTTGTTTAGTGGAGGTCAAGAGTTGAATGGGCACAGAGATTTTGCTATCTTCTGTCCACCACTGAGTGGTCCCTCCAGGTCAGTGCTAAGGTATAGTATTGGGTGGCTTGGATTTTCGCCAGTAATCTGTGCCTGTTCTGTGCATTAATAGAGGATGTCAGGCTCCAGGGCTGCCAATTCAGCACACTTCACCAGAAATTCATTTAAATAATTAAATATTGTTCTGCTGCATACAGTATGCAATAAGAACCCCCCTCCACACACACAAAACTTTGATCTCCTTCCTGATATGGAAATCTCTTGTCATCTTGCTTTATATAGTCAAATTGGCATATCATGTTAAATCTTACCTAGCAGCTGATGTTAAATTAAAATATACTAAAGAGATAATGACTAGCAATACATTTGTTTCCTCAATCCACACAACAACTTGTTTAAAAACAAAATAAATATTAAGTGATTTTGCAAACCTGCAATCTTCAGTTGCTGGAGCATCTTTGTACTTTACTGCTTCAAAGCCAAAATTGTCACTTGCATAATATTTCTGACTGAAAAAAATGTAGTTTCAATTTTCATATGTTCTAGCAATGTACAGAAAGATCTCATTTCTTGTCATGTTGTATGCTGTCCCAGAACCAATAAATATTTTATGCATTTAATGCATTTATCAACCATGCTGTATAAAAAGTACAGAAGATCCTGTGCTGTGGTGTCAAAGACATCTCATGTATTAAGGGAATCTGAGCAACCTCTTGGGTGCTTGTCCACCATGAAATTTAACCTTACATCTTATCCATCAAGCGAGTGAGAAGTGACAACATTTCTCTGATCTCTAAGGTAACCGTACACTGGTTTTGCTGGTAGAAATGCAATTCTGTAAAAGGTTATATAGTGCATATTTTGTCAAACTGAATTTTCAAGGAAATGGCTCTCATCTCAAGAAAACTTGAGGAAGTAATTAAGAATGTAGTTTAAGTTTATGTTGACCTTCAAGGGCATTCTGCAAGGCCTATCTCCCAGGCTGTGTTCCCAAGTGTTGGAGGGGATTAAGGAGGGCATAAGGTGATGAAAAGGGAGTGATTTTATGTTTCATTCAAATGATTAAGGCATTATTATTTAGCAGAAATGACTGCAATTCAGAACACAAGATTCCTGCTTTTGTCTTCGTGAGCATGAGAGGCATTATACCACAAAGGGGCTCAGCACTCTATGGCTGTCTGATGCCCTAATGAATCTGATTGGAACTTCAGAGCTTTCACCACCAAATCATTAGGAATACCATTGTTCCCCATGAACTTCTTTCCCCAATGTTCTGTTCCACTTCAGTATTGTTTGCAGCCATGCAGGCTCTCATGAGGATGCTCAAATATGTCTCAGACAAATATAGTACCTTGCTTTGTCCACTAGAGGGCCCTGGAGAGCAAGATGGGGTACACCCTCCCTTATAGATTGAAAGGATCGCCCATGTGCAGCTCTCAATCTTCTTCAAACAGAACAGCAAGAATTCCCTGGGACTGTATCTGTCCTCATCTGGGTCACCTATTAGCAATATCATGACACTGCCATCCAAGCCATCAAAATATTGTTTAAGTTGTTTCATGCAAAGTCAACACAGTCCCCAGGTAAATGTTGATTTCCTCTGTATCAAGTTTAGCTGGAAAACAAAACAATTAATTAAAATAGCAACACACAAGACCTAAACATTATTTATGCCTCTAATTAGCTCATTCTAGTGGGTATTTTAGTCCCTGTCTGGTCAGGACATTAATTATCTTCATAAATACAGCAAAAGTTAAATAATAAGCACCCAGGGCTACAGAACTACTGTAATGTTCAAGCTTAAATGAACATATAAATTTTATTAATGGAGACTATATACAACTCCATATATTATAAATCAAACAAGAAACCTATTTCCATCTTTTAAGGTTGCGATGAAAAAGCTTTACCATTATTGAGAATAATTTTTATTAAGTTTAAAACTCCTTTTTTGCAGTAATGAGACTGTTATGGGGATAATTTAATCTGGTTTGTCATGAGGCACCTCAGCTTGTTAAATAAGTTAATAAATGACTATGCATTAATCAAAGTGACAAAGCTATGAAGAGCAGAGGATGGGAGACAATTCTGGTGATAGTATTAATTAGTATTTAATTAGAAACTTCGGGGCCATAAATAAAAAAATCATGGTACAGACATTTATGCAAATTGCTCTGAAGCTGTGGTGGAGTTAGATTTGCTTTAAAGAACCATCTCTTTTAATATATATACTGTAGACAATGGAGTTGTGCTACCATCACATGGATAGAACTGAGCTATTATATTGTTTTCAATTTGTTCCAATTAGAGACCTCTAAATGTAAATCACTCTTTTGACTCTCCTGATTGAAATGGAAGGTTTCTGAGATTTCTGATGGGAGTTCTTTAAAAAAAAAAAATAAGAGGGCAGGAGGGAGGAATTTAGAGTTTCTGTGCTGCTGCTTTAATTAAGAAGTAGTGCTGCACAATTTTCTAAGAAACAATTGATGACATAATGGAGCAGTTGCAGTTCTATGCACAACAATGTCTTCTATTCATGAGGATGAACAGGGCTGGAGATTTGTTAGTTTTTTGATATTATAGGTCTCATGTGTTGAGAGAGATTTTTTTTAATATAATTATAGTCCTTTTACTTTTTCTCTCAATAAATTGCCCATTTCAAAATGGACAATTTCTGATAACCAAAGAGATAATGTATCATTCTGTTATGTGCTTTCCTAAGGAACACGGCCTTTTTCAGACTTTATTATTTGTTGCATTTATACAGGAAAGGTTATCTACAATAAAACTGCTTTCTCTATTCAACAGTCTATCTCTGTCATGGCTCATTTATGTGTGAACATGACTCACTGAAACCAGCATATCCACAACTGACAAGTGTCAGACCTACAGTTCAATCAGCCTCTTCCTTAAGATAATGCTGAGGGCTTGGTGTTTGAAGTAGTGGGACAATAAAGTGAAGAGAGACAATCAGGGTCAAATTGATCCAATTCCCTGTATATAAAAGGGATTCTGCCTAATAACAGAGGGGTTTTTTTGCTCTCCAAACACATTAGTTCTTAAACAGGGACTTGGCCTTCAAGGAAATCTGTGACTGACACAAAAATGCTAAAAATTTGAAGGTGGTTTGTTTATCAGTTTCTTCTCAAGGCCTTGTATTAAATGTATATATGTCAACCTAAAATACAGATGTTTAAGTGTCGAATTTTTTCACTGATTTTCATGAGTCAGATGAGCCTAATGCTGACACAGAGAACACTTCCCTTTTTTTGTTTTGTATTTGTTTAACAGATGATTTATACACGTTAATACAATTAAGAGAGAAATAAATCAGAGGCAGCTCATTTCAGTGACACTCCAAATTCCCATTGCCAGTATAGCAAATGGAGTTCTTGAATACATTTCTTTATATTAAGTCTCCACAGTACACAGCAGTTAACACAAAGGTTCCCTCAAAATTATCAGCTGCTTCTTCAGTGCAATACATGTCAAGTCTGGAATTTAATATGATATTTTACTGAACTTCCAGAAGATAAAAAAAGCTGAGCAGCAGTCACTAAAGACTCTGGAGAAACCCTGGTACCTTCAAGAACTAAGATACCAAACATCTACACATTTCCCTTGCTCCATCACCTAATTAATAAGCCTCACTAGCTGAACATGAAGATCCATCTTTTTATTTTGCAAGGCTAGCGACAGCTCTACAATTTTTGCTAGTCAGAAAGGTCTTTCTTCTATCAACTAGTCAGCATATTGAATCAACCACAAAAGCAGATTTATTTTGGCCCAGATCCTCAAAGAATTTAGGTATCTACGATGGGAGTTAGGTACCTAAATATCTTTGAGAGTCTGTCCTTTCCCCCATTCTAAAGAATGAAGCAGCGAGCAGACCCAATTTGTATACTATAATCAATGAACTACGTCTTGGCAGATACTATGACCACTTTGCCATTTGCTCTCTGTTGACCTCAGTAAACACGTGGGATCACATATTTGCTATCAATGGGGTGTGGGGTTAGTTGGGGGGGGAGTAATCCAGAGAGACTGATTGTGGATGAGGGTGTGTAGTTGTGATAACATCCTGGCAAAAACACTGTTTGGCTTAACTGGGTACATGGAAGAGATCACAGGGCACCCACAGCCCATGCCAAACCAGTCAGCATGTTTTCAGAGCTCACACCCAATGCAGATATTGTATCAAGATCAGTGGAACTGGAGTCAGAGGCCCATCTTCCCTAACGCAACTGTTATTGCAGAGACACCAGGAAAACAGGGATGCGAGGAGTCAGACTGGAAGCAACTCAGCCACATGGACAGAGTGGTGCACTGTGTTTAATAAAGTTCCACGTGTTCATCTTAACCGGCATTCAGCTCCTCTCTTTGCTAATGAAACAGGGTGGTCGCAACTGAATGATGAGTTCTCTGCTGTGCAGCAGCTGTCAACGTAAGCCATGGAATTCAGTCTGAAGCCCCTCACAGCCCTGGATTTTGCAAACACAAACCTAGCCCAGTGATAGATGTGGTGGATGGAGGAGTTCGAGCTGTTCGCAGATCTGGCCATGGAGGACGACAACAGCAGGAAAGTAAAACTGTTAGTTTACCCTATTGGGGAACAAGGCAGAGAGGTCTGCACCATGCTGAAGCTCAGCACTGCCTCACATCTCACAGCAGTCCTAGAAGCCTCGGGACCTATTGCTCCCCAAAGCAGAATGAAACTGTAGAGTGACACAGGTTTTTCCACTGGAGACCAGTCCAAATGGGAGAGAGATGGACTCTATATTACTGCCTTACATGCACT
Organism: Gopherus flavomarginatus; assembly: GCF_025201925.1. Lineage (NCBI taxonomy): Eukaryota > Metazoa > Chordata > Testudines > Testudinidae > Gopherus > Gopherus flavomarginatus. Next base: position 40,022,639 of record NC_066619.1, on the reverse strand, counting down.
GGCTGATATATACAGTCACTTGACAAACCCCCTAATTTGGAACAGGATAGTTTGCAACACTTGGGATCACTAGCTGCAGGTGCTCCAGGAAGGCACTCTCATGTTAGATGCTTAGATTTGCAGCATGCAGCAGAAGCCTCAAGAGAAAGGGTGCAAGCCCTCGGAGGCCACCCCCCCTAGAATTACATGCAGTGAAACAACAGCAAAGGAGAGCAAGTGACCAGAGTTCCATACCCAGAGTGAGATGCATCTTTTGTGGGAGTCAACATGAGCGGGTAAAGGACAAGTGCCCTGCACTGGGACAGCACTGCAAGGAATTTTAACTGTGTGTGCAAAAGCAAAAGAAGCTCTCAAAGATTCAGTCAGGCTTGTACAAGTTAGGGATGACACATCAGAGTATGGTGATGTCATCATGACTCTCTCTTTGAGTCTAAGAGCATATCAGGTTCAGGCCATCAGGACAGGAAAGCAACAAGGGACAATACCAACATCTGCATTCAATAACGGTAATAGTGAAACGCCATGAGTGATTTCAGCTGGATAGTGAGACCTCCTGCAATGTGACTCGTTGGGCTCAGTTGGACTCAAAACATATCCATTACAAAGAGCAGTCATGATTTAATAACATACAATGAGACCATAATGCAGCCCATAGGACAATGTGACCTAATATTAACTAACCTGAAAAATAACAGCTGCAGCGGCACAGGAGCCAGCAAACAGAGCTGCCAACAGGGGAGTTTCAGAGGGAGTTCCCAGGGGGAGGTTGCAGGGGAGTCTAAGACAGAGGAACCGACAGGCTAGTTAAGGGAGTGGGTGGTGGTCTGGAGCCTGCTGGGGGTTTGTGTTGTGTTCTGTTCCATGCACTAGCAGGCTTTAGGTGGGAAAGCTATGACTGATACAGAGGTAGCAGTGAAAGACACAATGAGAATGACTGGATGTGGAAGCTGCGGCATGTACATGATCCTGGAGGGGGTGCCTGAAAAGAGTTTTGTCTGCATGAAGTGCCGCCTGATAGAGCTGATGGAAGAAAAGATCCAAGGACTGGAGATGCAGGTGGAAACTCTGGTTGAGTTTAGAAGGGGGGTTGAGCAGATGATGGAGCACAGACACGAGGGGGCTGAAGGGATAAGCTCAGACGTGCAGATGGAAGCAGGACCAAAGAATTCAGAGGAGAGACTGCTGGGGGAGGAAAGTGGACAGTGGAAGCATGTGACTAAGAGAACCAGGCAGAGGAAAAGACCGGTCAGTGAAGGAGAAATAGAACTCAGGAACAGGTTTGCAGAGTTGGAAAATGAAGAAGGGGCACAGCAGGTGGTCGCTGAAGGAGAAAGGGCAAGGAGAAAGAGAAGAGCTGATAGTCCTACAAGAGGAGGGGAGGAGTCAATGGAGGCAACACCAAATATAAGCCCCAGGCGGATTGCAAGGGTGAATAGGAATCGAGAGGACTTGCAGCCAGTAGGTGCGGGGCATAGACCGGAGAATCACACTGTTACCAGGAAAAGGCAGGTCTACATGATTGGAGACTCCTTACTGAGAAGAACAGATAGGCCTGTAACTAGAGCTGATCGGGAGAACAGAAGGGTGTGCTGTCTGCCGGGTGCTAAGATACAGGATGTGAACTTGAGGCTGAAAAGGATACTAGTGGGAGCAGGGAAGAATCCGTTGATTGTCCTTCATGTGGGAACAAATGATACGGCTAGATACTCTCTGGAATGTATCAAGGGAGACTATGCCAGACTGGGGAAGACGCTTAAGGAAATCGAGGCTCAGGTGATCTTCAGTGGGATTCTGCTGGTTCCTAGAGAAGGGCAACAAAGGTGTAACAAGATTATGGCGGTCAACAGATGGCTCAGGCAGTGGTGCTGTAAGGAAGGCTTTGGGATGTACGGCCATTGCGAAGCATTTACGGACAGAAGACTGTTCTCTCGGGATGGACTTCACCTGAGTAAGGAGGGAAATAGACTTCTAGGATGGAGGCTCACCAAACTGATTAAGAGAGCTTTAAACTAGGAATTTGGGGGAGATGGTTGGGAGATGTCCAGGAGATCTCCACGCTGGAATTTAACCTTCAGAGGGAAGTAAACAAAGTAAGAGGGGATATAGCCGTGGACAGAAGAATTGACATAAGGAGGAAGGGTAGTGTAGATAGCAGCCTAACAGGTGATGCTGGTGGTAGAATGTCTCTGACTAATAGGGTAAAGAATGTCAGTGAAGCCAAACGGCAAAATTAAGATGTCTGTACACTAATGCGAGGAGCCTAGGGAACAAAATGGAGGAACTAGAGCTACTGGTGCAGGAAGTGAACCCGGATATTATAGGGATAACAGAAACATGGTGGAATAGTAGTCATGACTGGAGTACAGGTATTGAAGGCTATGTGTTGTTTAGGAAAGACAGAAATAAAGGCAAAGGTGGTGGAGTGGCATTGTACATCAATGAGGAGGTTAACTGTAAAGAAATAAGAAGTGATGGAATGGACAAGACAGAGTCTATGTGGGCAAAAATCACACTGGGAAAGAAAGCTACCAGATCCTCCCCTGAGATAGTGTTGGGGTGTGCTACAGATCACCGGGATCTGATTTGGTTATGGATAGAGACTTCTTTAATGTTTTTAATGAAGTAAACACTAATGGGAAATGTATAATCATGGGAGACTTTAACTTCCCAGATATAGACTGGAGGACAAGTGCTAGCAAGAATAATAGGGCTCAGATTTTTCAGGATGAGATAGCAGATGGATTTCTTCACCAACTAGTTGAAGAACCAACAAGAGGGGATGCCATTTAAGATTTGGTTTTGGTGAGTAGTGAGGACCTCATAGAAGAAATGGTTGTAGGGGAGAACCTTGGTTTGAGTGATCATGAGCTAATTCAGTTCAAACTAGATGGAAAGATAAACAAAAATAGATCTGGGACTAGGGTTTTTGATTTCAAAAGGGCTAACTTTAAAGAATTAAGGAAATTAGTTAGGGAAGTGGATTGCACTGAAGAACTTGTGGATCTAAATGCGGAGGAGGCCTGGAATTACTTTAAGTCACAACTGCAGAAACTATCAGAAGCCTGCATCCCAAGAAAGAGGAAAAAAACATAGGCAGGAGTTGTAGACCAAGCTGGATGAGCAAGCATCTCAGAGAGGTGATTAAGAAAAAGCAGAAAGCCTATAAGGAGTGGAAGAAGGGTGGGATTAGCAAGGAAAGCTACCTTAGTGAGGTCAGAACATGTAGGGATAAAGTGAGAAAGGCTAAAAGCCAAGTAGAGTTGGACCTTGCAAAGGGAATTAAAACCAATAGTAAAAAGTTCTATAGCCATATAAATAAAAAGAAAACGAAGAAAGAAGTGGGACAGCTAAACACTGAGGATGGAATGGAGGTAAAGGATAACCTAGGCATTGCCCAATATCTAAATAAGTACTTTGCCTCAGTCTTTAATAAGGCTGATGAGGAGCTTAGGGATAATGGAAGGATGACAAACGAGAATGAGGATATGGAGGTGTATATTACCACATCTGAGGTAGAAGCCAAACTTGAACAGTTTAATGGGACAAAATCGGAGGGCCCAGACAATCTTCATCCGAGAATATTAAAGGAACCAGCGCATGAAATTGCAAGCCCATTAGCGAGAATTTTTAATGAATCGCTAAACTCGGGTGTTGTACCGTACAACTGGAGAATTGCTAACATAGTTCCTATCTTTAAGAAAGGGAAAAAATATGATCCGAGTAACTATAGGCCTGTTAGTTTTCACATCTGTAGTATGTAAGGTCTTGGAAAAAATTTTGAAGGAGAAAGTAGTTAAGGACATTGAGGTCAACGGTAATTGGGACAAATTACAACATGGTTTTACTAAGGGTAGATCGTGCCAAACCTATCTGATCTCCTTCTTTGAGAAGGTGACAGATTATTTTGACAAAGGAAATGCAGTAGACCTAATTTACCTCGATTTCAGTAAGGCACTTGACACGGTTCCACATGGGGAATTATTAGTTAAATTGGAAAAGATGGGGATCAATATGAAAATTGAAAGGTGGATAAGGAACTGGTTAAAGGGGAGACTACAACGGGTCGTACTGAAGGGTGAACTGTCATGCTGGATGGAGGTTACTAATGGAGTTCCTTAAGGATCAGTTTTGGGATCAATCTTATTTAACCTTTTCATTACTAGCCTTGGCACCAAAAGCGGGAATGTGCTAATAAAGTTTGCGGATGACACAAAGCTGGGGGTTATTGCTAACACGGAGAAGGACCGGGATATCATACAGGAATATCTGGATGACCTTGTAAACTGGAGTAATAGCAGTAGGATGAAATTTAATAGTGAAAAGTGCAAGGTCATGCACTTAGGGATTAATAATAAGAATTTTAGATATACATTGGGGACGCATCAGTTGGAAGCAACAGAGGAGGAGAAGGACCTTGGAGTATTGGTTGATCACAGGATGACTATGAGCTGCCAATGTGATATGGCCGTTAAAAAAGCTAATGCGGTTTTAGGATGCATCAGTCGAGGTATTTCCAGCAAAGATAAGGAGGTGTTAGTACCGTTATATAAGGCACTGGTGAGACCTCACCTGGAATACTGTATGCAGTTCTGGTCTCCCATGTTTAAGAAGGATGAATTCAAACTGGAACAGGTTCAGAGACGGGCTACTAGGATGATCCGAGGAATGGAAAACCTGTCATATGAAAGGAGACTCAAAGAGCTTGGCTTGTTTAGTCTAGCCAAAAGAAGGCCGAGGGGAGATATGCTTGCTCTTTATAAATATATCAGAGGGATTAATATTAGGGAGGGAGAGGAATTATTTAAGATTAGTACCAATGTAGACACAAGAACAAATGGGTATAAACTGGACAGTAGGAAGTTTAGACTTGAAATTAGACAAAGGTTTCTAATCATTAGTGGAGTGAAGTTCTGGAACAGCCTTCCAAGGGGAGTAGTGGGGGCAAAAGACATATCTGGCTTTAAGACTAAGCTTGATAAGTTTATGGAAGGGATGGTATGATGGGATAGCTTAATTTTGGCAATTGATCTTTGATTATCAGCGGATAAGTATGCCCAGTGGTTGGTGATGGGATGTTGGATGGGATGGGATCTGAGTTACTGCAGAGAATTCTTTTCTGAGTGCTGGCTGGTGAGTCTTGCCCACATGCTCAGGGTTTAGCTGATCGCCATATTTGGGGTCGGGAAGGCATTTTCCTCCGGGGCAGATTGGCAGAGGCCCTGGAGGTTTTTCGCCTTCCTCTGCAGCATGGGGCATGGGTCACTTGCTGGTGGATTCTCTGCAGCTTGAGGTCTTCAAACCACAATTTGAAGAGTTCAATAACTCGGTCATAGGTTAGGGGTTTGTTATAGAAGTGGATGGATAGGGTTCTGTGGCCTGCTTTGTGCAGGAGGTCAGACTAGATGATCACATTGGTCCCTTCTGACCCTAAAGTCTATGAGTCTATAACAGTCACTACCCAATAAAGTTTATGATGGAGGATGGTAAGCACCACTGACCCCTCTGGAGGATTACAACCATACAGTACAAGCCATGGATCTGAGCAGAGTGCAGCATCAGAATTCTATAACTGCAGTGCAGGAAGCAATTAGATTCTCATGAACAAGGGAAACAATTTTAAGCATGTTTGGGGATGTTTTCAAAGCGTGCCTCAAAGGAAAGCTGCAACTGGAAGTTGACCCGCAGTGGAACCTATGTGCTTACCATGATAAAAAATTCCAGAGGCACTACATAATCTTGTATGTGAGGAGCTCAAAAGTCTGCAGAGCAGGAGTATCATAGCACCTGTAGAGGCCAGTACAGCCTGGATAAGTGGCTTCTTTACTATCTCCAACATGCTATCAGGCAAATTATTTATCTGCCTAGACCTAAAGTCACTGAATCAATCACTGCAAAGATGCCACCATCCACTGCCCACAATTGATGACATCTTGCCACAACTTTTCAAAGCCTGAAGCTTTATGGTCATTGATGTGACTGATTGCCATATTTGGAGTTGGGAAGGAATTTTCCTCCAGGGCAGATTGGCAGAGGCCCTGGAGGTTTTTCGCCTTCCTCTGCAGCATGGGGCACAGGTCACTTGCTGGAGGATTCTCTGCAGCTTGAGGTCTTCAAACCACAATTTGAGGAGTTCAATAACTCAGACATAGGTTAGGGGTTTGTTACAGGAGTGGGTAGGTGAGATTCTGTGGCCTGCATTGTGCAGGAGGTCAGACTAGATGATCATAATGGTCCCTTCCGACCTTAAAGTCTATGAGTCTATGTGAAAAACAGGTTCTCGCACATAAGCCTGAAGAGTCCAGCATGCTAACAACCTTTGCATCATATTTGGTTGCTACAGGTGGCTGCTCATGCCAATGGGCATGAGCCCAGCACCAAAGAAGACTCACTCAAGTGCTGAAAGGGCGGCACGGGATGCAAAACAATTGCAGATGATACCTTCAGTGTAGGGGAAGGGAGCAATGACTCAGAAGTTGAAGAAGATCATGACAGAAAGTGACAAGCTTTTCTACACCAATGCAGGAACGAGAACAACCCAGAAAAATGAGATTCAAAAAGCATAAGGTGACCATATGTTAGCCATGTACTTACAGCAGAGGAATTGAAATCAGATCCCAACAAAATCAGAGCAGTCAGTAACATGCCAGCTCTGGATGTGACAGGGATACAGAGCATTATATGAATGAAAATTTTTCTTTCCAAGTTCTGTCCGCACCTGGCTGCTGTAGCAGAACCCATATGTCAGCTCACAAGGCAGGATCTTGAGTGAGACTGGGCAGCTTCCCAACAGGAAACATTTGACACACTGAAACAGATGATAATGGATGCCCCTGCCCTGCAGTACTACCAGCCAAGTCAGCCACTGACACTCCAGTATGATGCATCGGAGAAAGGATTGGGTGTAGTTCTTTTGCAAGAGCAGCTGGTTGTTTATGCCAGCAGAGCCCTGTCAGTGCCTGACCAGGAGTACACCCAAACACCCTATCATAACCTTAGTCCCAGATTTGGACCTTAGCGTCCAAAATATGGGGGTTAGCATGAAAACCTCCAAGCTTAGTTACCAGCTTGGACCTGGTACTTGCTGCCACCACCCAAAAAATTAGAGTGTTTTGGGGCACTCTGGTCCCCCTGAAAAAGCCTTCCCTGGGGACCCCAAGACCCAAATCCCTTGAGTCTCACAACAAAGGGAAATAATCCTTTTTCCCTTTCCCCCTCCAGGTGCTCCTGGAGAGATACACAGACACAAGCTCTGTGAATCCAAACAGAGTGACTCCCCCTCTCCGTTCCCAGTCCTGGAAACAAAAAACACTTTCCTCTTTACCCAGAGGAAATGCAAAATCAGGCTAGCAAATTCAACACACACAGATCTCCCCCTGATTTCTTCCTCCCACCAATTCCCTGGTGAGTATAGACTCAATTTCCCTGAAATTTCCCAGAAAAGAAAACTCCAACAGGTCTTAAAAGAAAGCTTTATATAAAAAGAAAGAAAAATACATACAAATGGTCTCTCTGTATTAAGGTGACGAAATACAGGGTCAATTGCTTAGAAGAATATTGAATAAACAGCCTTATTCAAAAAGAATACAAATCAAAGCACTCCAGCACTTATATTCATGCAAATACCAAAGAAAAGAAACCATATAACTTACTATCTGATCTCTTTGTCCTTACACTTAGAAACAGAAGATTAGAAAACAGAAACTACTTCTCCAAAGCTCAGAGAAAGCAGGCAGACAGAAAACAAAGACTTAGACACAAACTTCCCTCCACCCAGAGTTGAAAAAAATCCGGTTTCCTGATTGGTCCTCTGGTCAGGTGCTTCAGGTGAAAGAGACATTAACCCTTACCTATCTGTTTATGACACGCCCCCCAAATTGCAGACAGTGGGGAAGCTCACTGGCGGCGATTTCCTTCTAGAACTTTAAAATAAACAGATTAATACAACACATGCACCTTTACATATACCACTAAGTATATAACTAACAGACTTCTACATTTTAAGAACACTTTTTAACTACTGAATTCTGGGAAACTCTCACGGGAGAGAGCATCAGCTACTTTGTTAGAAGCTCCTGTGATGTGTTGAATTTCAAAATCAAAACCTTGGAGAGCTAAACTCCAACGAAGAAGTTTCTTGTTGTTCCCCTTGGCAGTATGAAGCCACTTTGGTGCAGCATGGTCAGTTTGTAGTTGGAACCGCCGTTCCCAAACAGCTTTTCCAGGGCGTACACAATGGCATAGCATTCCTTTTCACTGACTGACCAGTGACTTTCCCTCTCATACAGTTTCTTGCTGAGAAACACGACAGGATGGAAGTTGTGATCTGTTGCTTCCTGCATGAGCACTGCTCCTATACCAAGCTCAGATGCATCCGTGGTTACTAGGAATGGCTTGTCAAAGTCCGGGGCCCTGAGCACAGGGTCAGACATGAGCGTTGCCTTAAGTTGGGTAAAGGCCTTTTGACACTCATCAGTTCACTTAACTGCATTTGGCTGGGTCTTTTTGGTCAGGTCGGTCAGTGGGGCAGCGATTTGGCTGTAGTGTGGTACAAATCGCCTGTAGTATCCGGCCAAGCCTAAGAAGGATTGGACCTGCTTCTTGGACCGTGGGACAGGCCACTTTTGGATAGCATCCACCTTGGCCTGTAGGGGGTTTATGGTTCCTCGACCCACCTGGTGCCCCAGGTAAGTCACTCTGTTTTGGCCTATTTGACACTTTTTGGCCTTAACAGTTAGTCCTGCCTGCCTGATGCGCTCAAAGACCTTTTCCAGCTGTAGTAGGTGTTCGGGCCAGGAGTCTGAAAAAATGGCCACATCATCGAGGTAGGCAACTGCAAATTCTCCCAGTCCAGCTAGTAGACCATCTACCAGCCTCTGGAAGGTGGCGGGTGCATTTCGAAGGCCGAAAGGAAGGACATTGAATTTATACACCCCCGCATGGGTGACGAATGCTGACCTCTCCTTGGCAGGTTCATCTAGCGGTACTTGCCAGTACCCCTTGGTTAAGTCTATTGTAGAGATGAACTGGGCACGTCCCAACTTCTTCAATAGCTCATCGGTGCGTGGCATTGGATAGTTGTCCGGACGAGTTACAGCATTTAGCTTACGGTAGTCCACGCAAAAGCGTATTTCCCCATCTGGTTTGGGTACCAGAACCACTGGAGATGCCCATGCACTGGTAGATGAGCGGATTATACCCATTTGTAGCATGTTCTGGATCTCCTGTTCTATAGCAGCTTGGGCATGAGGAGACACCCGGTAGGGTGGGGTTCTGATTGGGTGAGCATTACCTGTATCAATGGAGTGGTATGCCCGTTCAGTCCATCCTGGGGTGGCTGAGAACAATGGGGCGAAGCTAGTGCACAGCTCCTTGATTTGTCGCCGCTGCAGACGTTCCAGGGTGGTTGAGAGGTTCACCTCTTGCACGCCACCGTCTTTTTTCCCGTCGTAGTAGACACCGTCAGGCCACTCAGCATCATCTCCCTGGACTGTAAACTGACAAACCTGTAAGTCTCTGGAATAGAAAGGCTTGAGAGAATTAACATGGTACACTTTAGGCTTTAGTGAGGAATTGGGAAATACTATGGGGTAGTTTACAGTTTCCAGGCGCTCTTGGACCGTGAATGGCCCTTCCCATGATGCTTCCATCTTATGGGCCTGTTGCGCCTTCAAGACCATAACCTGGTCTCCTACCTTGAAATAATGTTCTCTGGCATGTCTGTCATACCAGGCCTTTTGCTCTTCCTGAGCATCCTTTAGGTTCTCTCTAGCAAGGGCTAAAGAGTGTGGGAGGGTGCTTTGTAGGTTGCTTTCAAAGTCCAGAATGTTAGTTCCTGGAGAAGGCGTAAACCCCTCCCATTGCTGCTTCACCAACTGTAATGGCCCCTTAACCTCGTGACCATACACAAGTTCAAACGGTGAAAACCCTAAACTGGGATGTGGTACAGCCCTGTAGGCAAACAGCAACTGCTGCAACACTAGGTCCCAATTATTGGAGAATTCGTTGATGAATTTTCGTATCATGGCCCCCAAAGTTCCATTGAACCTTTCCACCAGGCCATTGGTTTGATGGTGGTACGGGGTGGCAACCAAGTGATTCACCCCATGAGTTTCCCACAGTTTTTCCATGGTCCCTGCCAGGAAATTAGACCCTGAATCTGTAAGGATGTCGGAGGGCCAACCTACCCTGGCAAAGATGTCTGTTAAGGCCAGGCACACAGTGTTAGCCCTGGTGTTGCCTAGAGCTACTGCTTCTGGCCATCGGGTAGCAAAGTCCACTAAAGTCAGTACGTACTGCTTTCCTCTGGGCGTCTTTTTTGGGAAAGGGCCCAGAATATCCACAGCTACTGGCTGAAATGGGACCTCAATTATGGGGAGTGGCTGGAGAGGGGCCTTGACCTGGTCTTGAGGCTTTCCACTCTTTGGCATACCTCACAAGACCGGACATACTTGGCAACATCCTTGCCCATCCCCTCCCAGTGGAAGGACTTCCCCAACCGGTCCTTGGTTCTGTTCACCCCAGCATGGCCACTGGGATGATCATGGGCTAAGCTTAAGAGCTTCCCCCGGTACTTAGTTGGAACCACCAACTGTTTTTGCGGCTGCCATTCTTCCCGGTGTCCACCAGAAAGAATTTCCTTGTATAAAAGTCCTTGGTCTATAACAAACCGGGATCGATTAGAAGAGCTGAGAGGCGGTGGGGTGCTCTGTGCCGCCGCTCACGCTTTCTGAAGGCTGTCATCTGCTTCCTGCTCAGTCTGGAACTGTTCCCTTGAGGCTGGGGTCACCAGTTCTTCCTCAGATTGTGGACTTGGGCTTGGTCCCTCTGGAAGTGATGTAGGTGATGGGGTTGTTTCCGTTGCTGGTGAACCGCTCTCCGCTGGTGCACCTGAGGGTATTTCAGGCTCTGGCTGAGCCTTTTGGGTATGGCTGTCTTTTGCTTCTGCCAGTTCTGGCTCGCTGGCACCCCCTGGAGGCGTTGAGTTTGAAGATGTGGTTGCACTTGCTGGTGCTGGTTGCTGTTCCAGTTCCGGGCCTGGGACTGGAGATGCTGTGGCTGTTTCAGTGGTAGGCAGGGAATTCGAGTCCACTACCTCTGTCTGGGCCTCTGTGGACGGCTCAGGAACAGGAATGGGTCTGGAAGCTTGCCTGGTTTGGCTACGTGTAACCATTCCCACTCTCTTGGCCCGCTTCACCTGGTTGGCCAAGTCTTCCCCCAGTAGCATGGGGATAGGATAATTGTCATAGACTGCAAAAGTCCACATTCCTGACCAGCCTTTGTACTGGACAGGCAGTTCAGCTGTAGGCAAGTCTACAGCTTGTGACATGAAGGGGTAAATTGTAACTTTGGCCTTTGGGTTGATGAATTTGGGGTCAACGAAGGATTGGTGGATAGCTGACACTTGTGCCCCCGTGTCTCTCCACGCAGTAACCTTCTTTTCGCCCACTCTCAAATTTTCCCTTCGCTCCAAGGGTATTTGAGAGGCATCTGGGCCTGGGGATCTTTGGTGTGATGGTGGTGTAATGAATTGCACTCGCATGGTGTTCTTGGGACAGTTGGCCTTGATATGTCCCAGTTCATTACACTTAAAGCATCTTCCATCTGATGGGTCACTGGGCCGAGGTGAGTTACTGGAGACTGGAGAGGTGGAAGAGTAGGGTGTCTGTGGCTTTACTTGGGTGGTATGTGGGGTCTTTGGCTGTCCTCGGTTGTAAGGTTTATGGTCTGTGTGCCCCCTGGGGTAATCGTTCCCCTTGACAGTAGCTTTCTTGCTTTCTGCCAGTTCCATCCATTTGGCTCCAATCTCCCCCGCCTCAGCGAGATCTTTGGGTTTTCCATCTTGTATGTACCGTGTGATGTCTTCAGGAACACCATCCAAGAACTGCTCCATTTGTATGAGGAGGTGCAGTTCTTCCAAGGTTTGAACGTTGTTTCCTGTTATCCAGGCCTCATAGTTTTTTGCAATGTAGTAGGCGTGTTTGGGAAATGACACCTCTGGTTTCCACTTTTGGGTTCTGAAGCGCCGACGGGCATGATCTGGGGTTATCCCCATTCTGTATCTGGCCTTGGTTTGAAAAAGTTTATAGTCATTCATTTGCTGCTTAGGCATTTCAGCTGCCACCTCTGCTAAAGGTCCACTGAGCTGTGACCTTAATTCTACCATGTACTGGTCTTCGGGGATGCTGTACCCAAGACAGGCTCTTTCAAAATTTTCCAAGAAGGCCTCGGTGTCATCACCTGCCTTGTAGGTGGGAAATTTCCTGTGCTGTGGAGCAATAATTGGCGCCGGGTTGTTAGGGTTGGCTGGCACATGCAGCCCAGCTTTTGCCAAGTCCAGTTCATGTTTTCTCTGTTTTTCCTTCTCTTCATTCTCTTTTTGTTGTTTTTCCATTTCTTTTTGTTGTTTTTCCATTTCTCGGCGGTGGGCCAACTCTTCTTCTGCTTGTTTCCTTCGGTGGGCCACCTCTTCTTCTTCTAGTTTTCTTTTGTGTGCTGCCTCTTTGGCTGCCTGTTCTCTTTGGAAGGCTGCCAGTTTGATGCTTTCTTCCTTTTCTTTCAGCTCCATCTCTTTTTGTTTTATTTCTAGTTCCTGTTTGTGTTTTTCCATCTCTCGCCTGTGTTCAGCTTCTTTGATTTGTTCTTCGGCCTCAATTTTTGCCTTAGAAGTCATGGTTCCTGTTTTCTTGTGTTGGGGTGCCCTCCGTGTTTATCTTCTGAACTGCAGGTTCTCTGTTGCCTCCTGAAGTCTGCCTAGCAACAGTGCCTTTAGCTAATTTTCAATGTTAAGTAAACCTGAAAAACCACTTTATTTGCATGTATATAGTGCTGGTAATGACTCCTAATGGGAGTGCTATTGCAGGACAAAAGACCTGTAACAGCTCCTTAATGGCTTCTTGCTTAACATGCAAGCCACAAACTGCCAGAGAGAGCAGAAAAAAAAATTCTCTCTGGTTCCCTTTTAAAACCAAACTGTTTCTCTCTGCTAAAAAGCCCTTAGCAGAGAAGAGAAAAATATAATATTCCTACTGCCTTCTGGATTCTGTCTATATCCCACCGCTACCACCATATCATAACCTTAGTCCCAGATTTGGACCTTAGCGTCCAAAATATGGGGGTTAGCATGAAAACCTCCAAGCTTAGTTACCAGCTTGGACCTGGTACTTGCTGCCACCACCCAAAAAATTAGAGTGTTTTGGGGCACTCTGGTCCCCCTGAAAAAGCCTTCCCTGGGGACCCCAAGACCCAAATCCCTTGAGTCTCACAACAAAGGGAAATAATCCTTTTTCCCTTTCCCCCTCCAGGTGCTCCTGGAGAGATACACAGACACAAGCTCTGTGAATCCAAACAGAGTGACTCCCCCTCTCCGTTCCCAGTCCTGGAAACAAAAAACACTTTCCTCTTTACCCAGAGGAAATGCAAAATCAGGCTAGCAAATTCAACACACACAGATCTCCCCCTGATTTCTTCCTCCCACCAATTCTCTGGTGAGTATAGACTCAATTTCCCTGAAATTTCCCAGAAAAGAAAACTCCAACAGGTCTTAAAAGAAAGCTTTATATAAAAAGAAAGAAAAATACATACAAATGGTCTCTCTGTATTAAGGTGACGAAATACAGGGTCAATTGCTTAAAAGAATATTGAATAAACAGCCTTATTCAAAAAGAATACAAATCAAAGCACTCCAGCACTTATATTCATGCAAATACCAAAGAAAAGAAACCATATAACTTACTATCTGATCTCTTTGTCCTTACACTTAGAAACAGAAGATTAGAAAACAGAAACTACTTCTCCAAAGCTCAGAGAAAGCAGGCAGACAGAAAACAAAGACTTAGACACAAACTTCCCTCCACCCAGAGTTGAAAAAAATCCGGTTTCCTGATTGGTCCTCTGGTCAGGTGCTTCAGGTGAAAGAGACATTAACCCTTAGCTATCTGTTTATGACACACCCAAACAGAAAAAGAGCTTCTGACTGTGGTATGTGGAGTGGGGCAATTCCAGTGGTTGTATGGCCGCCCAGTAATACTGCAATCAGACCACAAGCCTTCAGAGATACAGTGATCATCATAATGGAGAGCCAGAGAGCCATCTAGACACCAACCTCACAGGAAAGGAGGAGACTTCACACAGAGATAGTTTGCTCGACTCAAAGACAGGTGACAGAGAGGTCACTCCGGGTGTGGTCACCTGTTCAAAAGAGACCAAACAATCTCAAAGCCTATGTGACCAGCTTAGTCTGTAGTAAAGACAATACTCCCATTCAGCTATGTGTTAGCAACCCCTGGGTGAAGGCACACAGGGTAGTGACCTGGGCTTCAGCTATTGTTTTTTAATGTTTACATTAAAATGTTCATAAAGTAGGGAAGATGGAGCATGATCAGTGGAACTGCAGTCAGAGTTCCCATGGTCCCTGGACTTGTGTCATGGTATAATTCCCCACTCTGAACCTTAGCGTCCAAAAGATGAGGTACCAGCATGAATTCCTCTAAGCTCAATTACCAGCTTAGAACCTGTAGCGCTGCCACCAACCAGGAATTCCAGTGCCTGGTACACTCTGGTCCCCACAAAACCTTGCCCGGGGACCCCCAAGACCCAGACCCTCTGGATCTTAACACAAGGAAAGTAAACCCTTTCCCTCACCGTTGCCTCTCCCAGGCTTCCCCTCCCTGGGTTACCCTGGAAGATCACTGTGTGATTCAAACTCCTTGAATCACAAAACAGAGAGGACAATTCACCTTCCTCCCTCCTTCTCTTTCCCCCTCCCAGACTCTTCCTGAGAGAAAGTAATCCTGGCACAGAGAGAAATCAGCCTCTCTCTCCCTCTTCCCTCCTTTCTCCCCACCAATTCCCTGGTGAATCCAGACCCAGTCCCCTGGGGTCTCACCAGAATAAAAAAACAATTAGGTTCTTAAACAAGAAAAGCTTTTAATTAAAGAAAGAAAAAACAGTAAAAGTTATCTTTGTAAATTAAAAAAAAATGGAATAGGTACAGGGTGTTTCAGCTATAGACACTGGGAACACCCTCCCAGCCTAAGTATACAAGTACAAATTAAAATCTTTTCAGCAAAATACCAATTTGAACTTCTTCCAACCAAATACACATTTGCAAATAAAGAAAACAACCATAAGCCTAACTCGCTTTATCTACCTAGTACTCACTAGTTTGAACTTATAAGAGCCTGTATTGGAGAGAAACCTGGTTGCACATCTGATCCCTCTGAGCCCCCAGAGTGAACAACCACCAAACACTAACAGCACACACAAAAACTTCCCTCCCTCAAGATTTGAAAGTATCCTGTCCTCTGATTGGTCCTCTGGTCAGGTGACAGCCAGGCTTACTGAACTTGTTAACCCTTTATAGTCAAAGAGATATAAAGTACTTCTGTGCTATTAACTTTTCTTATCTGTTTATGACAACTTGTATTGAGGGGATACCAGGAGAACAATGTGAGGAGTGGACTGAAAGCAATGCATGCATATGGACAGAGCAGTGCACAGGCATTAATTAAGTTCCACTTAATCTGCATTCAGCTTCACTCTGTTAATGAAACAGTTAGGTTTACACTCCAAAGGGACTTACCTGGGAGGGCCTTTCATGTATTTGCTGTGACTTGCCCTTCACATCTCTGTGCTGCCAGCAACCCCCCTTTCCACCCTCCCTCTGTGTCTGTATTCAAGATCCCTTGCCAGCAGTTAGCTCCTGCTGGGTCCTCATCTTGACTGGAAGGTAGATAGTTTTCTGCTTATTTCGTCTCTGCTCTCCAATGCACATTGAGCACCCAGTGTACTGAAATCTGCTTCCAGGGTTAAGGCATAGTCCTGCTGCTGGGACATAGGCCTGCAGCTCATCCATGCAGTGCAGCATGAGAATGACATCAGTTCCTCTATGAATTGAAGAAACTAGGTTGCCAGCCCTGGCACCACAGTAGATAAGACACCAGGGAGCAATGAGGGGAAAAGAAAGAAGAGTGAGGAGCAAGAGGGAGCATGTGCTCTTCCTGAAGAGGTTGCTTGCTCCCACTGTTAGGCGAGCTGCTCGGCTCTCCTTTCAGCCCAACCCTGGCACATTAACTCCCTATACAGTCAGCGGTGACTCACCTTCTTCACAGGAGCATGCTCAGACTCTTCTGTAGCTAAGCACAGGTCAACAGAGCACCATCATCATCATCTAGATCATGTGGCACCAAAAACTGGGGCCCTCCAGCAGGCCTCAGGCCTCACACACCCCTGTTGAGCTCAAACCAAAAGGAGTGGGCATGTATGAGAGTGTATTGAGTTCTTCTCTATATCCTTTGCATGCAAGGATTGTGGGGAACATCTACCTTTATTTTCCATGTTTTTTAGTGTAATTTACACATTGAGTGAGGTGGCCTCTGTGAAAGAGGTTTGGTGGTCTCAGTCCAGTTCCCAGTGGACAAGGACCTACACCACAGAGACTACCATCACCTCACAATTTGCAGTTTCAGAAAAAAAGAGGCCAAAAATGGAATGGACACTGAGACTGAACCATCATGTCTCCTTTGGAGGTGCTCCCTCCAAATTACAGCTGAGCCTGGTTGGCAGGGCTATGTAAGGCAAGGTTACTGTTTAAGTGCCAACTGTGTACTCAATGGTCTACAAATTACAGAGAAAGAGATGCAATAACTAAAGGTCCCTGTCCTGCATTGTGATCTGTGCAGCTAGAATTCTGCTCCCACATGGATCACAATACAGGCTTGAAGCCTGGACAGTCACATGGACAGACCCAGAGGAAGATTCTATTATTATTCTATATTATTACTACCCTCTCATCTTAAATTGGATCATAAGGTCCTTGGGACAAAGACTGACATTTTAGTAAGTGTTTGTGCAGTACCTACCACAAAGGGGCCCTGACAGGGGCCTCTAGACACTGCCGCAATACAACAACAAATAGTTGTGATAATAAAGCACCGGCAATGTGCTTAGCCCTGCTCAGGACACAAAATGAAGAAAATCCCAGCCCTAAAGATCTTACAAGCTGTAGACAGCAATGGAGCCCTGAACATAGCAGAAGTCGGGAGGAAGGAAGAGCAGAGTTACTTTGTTGAGCGTTAATATCTGTTTTATAACAGAGCGGTAGCCATGTATGTTGCTTTTTACAGATCCAGACTAAGAGTCCTGTGGCACCTTATAGACTAACAAATGTGTTGAACATAAGCTTTCGTGGGTGAATACCCACTTCGTCAGACAAAAGCTTATGCTCCGATACGCTTGTTTGTCTATAAGAAACCGCAGGACTCTTTGTTGCTCTTTAAATATCTGTTTTGAGTCACTTCTTGTGGCCGTTTTGTGGAGGAAAGGAGTATTAATGAGGGATTTAAATGCTGCAATGGTGGTTTCTTAGTGAATCAGGCTTGGGGAGAGTTCCATGCATATGGGAGTGCCATGGAAAGAAACAGAGAGGGGAATGGGAAAAAATGAATGGATTTAGAGGTTGGTATACCTGGCTGAGCGTGTGTGCATGGGGCAATGCAGTTAGAAATAGATTCAGAGATGTTTTTAAACTTAGAATGGGTGGATATTTTTGTTGATATGTGTTAATGGCTACGGGCTTCCACTCTACAGTTCTATAGATAATCAGAGGATTTCAATCTTCAGAGTCCAGTCTGGTCCTGTTTATCGGCACTAAATTCACATGTGATATCTCTTTGAAAAACTGAATTATGCTGATATCTAATAGAGAGGCCTACTGCAAACATACATTGTAATGTCAGTCCCATTTGTATTCTAGAAACTTAAAACAATGAGCCAAATTATTCCCTGATGCAACGCCACTGAAGTCAATGAATAGTTTTTGGCTCAATGACTTAAACACTAATTGTGGCACACACTGTATTTAATAGAATTGGGAAGTAGTAACTATCACCTACACAATAAATAGAATGTGTATGCCATTAACAATGTAGAGTTCCTAATAGAATACCGTATATTGGAAAACTACATTTGTACCATTTATCACTATCATGTGCTGCTAACACTATATTTATAAAACTGCACAAAATTTCCAGATTACAACAGGGTAAAATAAATAAAGTGCACCAACAATCACCTCTTATACCTTGTTTCCATGAATTTCGTGATTAGGTAATAAGACAGGAAGGATTCATATTTCTGAATAGTGCAGGCCCTCGGTGGTGTTATAAAAACCTGAAGCCAACAGAAAAGTGGTTATACCCATTTAAGAACTGCAACACTTACCCAGAAATGAACTGCAAAGGGAGTGTTTTATTTCTGTTATTAATAGAACTGATCAAATTAGCTGTCTGAATAAACTACCTGATAAATGTAGTCCTGTTTTCTGTTTGTGAAACATTCATGAACAGATTTTGGCCAGTGCATTGGGGCCTTGATTTCAAATAATTTTTGTACTTATTTCTTTGTTAAATCAGTTTGTTAAACAGTTATATCAGTTTCTGGGTTGTTCAGAAACCTCACTTTGTCTATTCACTGTTCATGATATCTAATTGGTCACCTACACAATATCACATAGGATTGTTTCTGCTTCCTTACTGAAACTTTTTAAACAAGAGAATAATGATTGTCTTGTTTGTATGCCAATACCTTCTTCACATGTGAGTACAGATGTTCAGAGTAGCCATTTCCCCAAACACTATTGGGAATGAAAACCCTTCTGCATAAACATTAGCAAATAGAGACTAGAAAGGGTCAGGAACACAGGTGAACCAAGCAGCTGTTTGGATCTCGAGGGAATCTCATGAACATTGTTTTACAATAGCCAGTTTTAAATACAACAAGAGAAAAAAAAATTATCCATACAAATAATGCATACCTTTTTCTGTGCAGGATGTAACTTTATTGATAGTTTATCCAAAAGGTCTACTTGCATCCACAATACCAGAAGCCATTTCAGAATATGCTGGAAATTGATTAGCTTTCTTTTTTAAAATAAGTTGTATTAAGGGCAGAAAGCCTGCTGTGGGGCATGTAACCACTCTTGGAGTGTATGCCATTCCTTTCCACTTGTTAGCTTGGGCTTTGATGGCCTCCATACTTGGTTTCATTTTTATTGCAGTATTTAAAACCCCCAACTGGAGTAGTCACATAGTGATTTTTTAAAAAGAAAACCAAGAGCCAGGAAGGTCTTTCTGCATGTGTGCTTCTACTCACTCAAATGATGGAAAGACAGCTGTTTTTTTATTTTATTTTATTTTTTAACTTTTTTTCCATTGTCATCCAGAAGTTTGAGTTAACCAGGCCTCGTTAACTTCTCTGGACAAGAAATCAGATGATTTGAGACGAAGAGAGAAGAAAAATGAAAGCCATTCTAATATCAGACTCAGTGAATAGTCATCTAGGCTGATTATCATGATGAGGGGTGGCTAAGGCCCACCTCAGTGCCTCCTGCCAGGAAGATGCTGGTGCCACCCCTGGGCCTTGGGCAGGCACGGTGCTACAGGGGATCTGGGACAAATACTGTCCCAGAGTCATTCAGCCTGGTAGTGGGACTTGAACTCTGCATTTCGGGATTCTCCTACCGAATTCGGGATGGGTGGTCACCCTACCCATTGTACTGGATACTGTACAAATAAGAAAGACAGTGCCTGATCCAAAGTGTTTAAAACTAAACAACAGGATGCAACAGGCATGTAAAAAAATAGGGGCTGGGCCTGGCAGGCAGGAGAAGAAAGACCTGGAGAAAAGTAATACAACACCCGCCCTCTGTTACTTTGATAATTTGCCTGTATTAAACACCACTTTATTTCAGGTTAGAATATACAGCACATTTCTGATATATAAGGTACTTTGCATTTTTTCATTTTCCAGGATACTTTTCCATTGACCTAATGGGGTTTTCCATGCATTCCTCTTCCACCCACTACTCAGGATGGCACAGTTCATGGGTGTGTTGTATTAACCTTCCAGGAAGAATTTCTGGCCCCTAGTTCTTTCCACCTCATTGCACTCCATTACATACAACTTGATGTAGTGCCAGATAAGTGGAAGCATAGATCAAAGCATATGAAAACACTATAAACTAGCAATGACATCCTGTGTAAAAATATTTGCACTGAAATCATTGGAATAGATGGACATTGAGAAAGACAAAATGGAAAAATGGAAACAACAATTTGCCCAAATGAGGAACTGCCTTTCTTGGAACAGAGAGAGCTGTGTACCATTGGTAGAATAGGCAAAACAGCCATATGTATTGAGGACTAGGAAGAATGAGAATCAATTTTCCCCTGGATTGATCTCACCAGCCCCTTCGAATCCTTGCTTGGAATTCGGATCTTGACACTGGTACCCTGCTAGGAGCCTTTGGCTCGGTTCTCCTGCCAATGGCAGTTTTGCCAAACCCCTCAGATTAAATCTAAAGTGATCTAAGGGCCAATTTCAGCTTCCCATTACACCATTGTAAATACAATGCAACTGTTCTGATATTAAAATGTGGCAATCATCCTTTTCTCAAGGGCCTTATTCAGCACTCATTCCCCAGGAAAAATATCATCTGGGCTAAATTCTGCCCCTTTACACCAGTGCAACCCTTCAGGATCTCCTGGGATACAGAAAGGGCTAGTAATGCAATTACCCTTTATAATTCTTATTTACTATTTGTTTGCCTTGATGTAGTAGTCTGTGCCCCAGAAACTTTTAAAGGTGGCATCCCCTTATCCCTACTTTGACTCATCCCCCATAGCGAAACATGGAGACAGGGAGCCAAGTGCACGGGTAAGAGTAGCAAGTGTATGGAGAGGCTGGAAAGACAACAGAAAGGAGCTTCATCCATATGCTCACACTGCTGGAAAGGAGGATGTGATTGGGAAGTGGAAAGGGGCCACAGACCTGAGCATCAGGCCAAAGGTTAGCAAGGTAGACTCCTAGTCAGACAGTAGGAATGTGTGTGTGTTTTCAGAATGTGCCTTTAAGGCAGCTTCCATTAGGGACATATGTCTGCAGATAGTGAGCTCCCTTTCTCTCTCCCTTGGCTCAGGCAGCTAGTCTGGGAGGCAGAGGGCGTTCCTGCTGAACATAACCGGGGTGAATCACCGTTAAGTCTTTGATGCCATCCAGCCATTGTTTTGGTGGGATTTGTACAGGAGAATTATGTGGATTATGTTATTCTGAAAAGAAATATTGCGTTTTCCAAACTACAGCAATGAGAGATGGGCTTGAGTCTGCACCCATAACTGGATCTAGACCTCAGGGATATTTCAATCTGGGCCTCTCTTCTTATAACTGAGTCTGGGGGAAAAATGAGTCTAGACAATCCCCCTTCATTTTGAAGAGGGATCTATTAGAAAAGAACTATGAACATCTTCCATCCTGAAACACTGCTGTAAAATCCAATCTCTGTGTCTTCAGTTTCTCCATCTGTAAAATGGTGATATTAATGCTTTCTTAACAACCTCACAGGGGAGTTGTGAGAACTAATTAATTAATGTCTACAGTGCTTTGAAGATGTAACGTGCCATATAAGTGCTAAGTATTATTACAGTAAAAGCATTCCATTAAACAGACTGCTGATTTTAAACCACTCCGTGTTGCATTTTGGACTTGAAATGCTAGTTTTATTCATAAGAGTTACCCCAAGGTAAGCCAATACAGCTCTTCCCAGGGTAAGCCGAAACCTTTATGTTTTGTTCACTTGGGTTACCTCAGAGCTGTGTTACGTTGATTCTTGCGCCTCTGATGAATTTTTAAAGCCCTAAAATATTTCTCCTTATGGGAAAGTCCCATGTATTTAATAGGGATGAAGTCAATAGGATTCTAAAGAAATTATTCTAAAAACCAATAGAATTTAATGGAGAACAATCTCCTTTCAATATGTTTTTGAACCACTCTAAGTAAGTCTAAAGATTTCTATTAAATTCTATTAAGTGGATAGAAAACCTTTTGGAAAGGTTAGCGGTCTCTGTTAAATTCTATAGGACCTTTCCAGAACAGTACCTGAAGGTAACAGTTTTGAAGCTGGACATGGGATGGGAAAATTGATTCAGGAAAATGAGAACCTGCCTCAGTCTCAATTTTTAAAAATTGTAGTGAATTGAATCGGAGTCTTTTTAGAGGTTTAGCTGATGGGGGTCCCCATTTTAATCTCTAGGGATAAGTCCTACAGAAGTTAATAGAGACTTAATCAAAATAATAGGATGATGTATTTGTATTACTATAGCACCTATGAGCCCCAGTCATGGACCAGTACCCAATTGTGCCAAGGAGATTACAAACTAAGTATAAGACAAGAGATGAGAGGTGGACATGGAGCACATGAAAACAATGGGGCAGTACTGGTCAACAGGACAGGTACTGGTCTCTGCACACTAGCTGCTTAACTGCTGTCATGCTTTTGGCAGGCACCACAGCACAAGAGTTTCAAGGAGGGATTTGAAGGAGGACAATTAGGTGGACGTTTGTAGTATTTTTAAACCAACTCTGTAGAATTCTATATCAGGGATATAATTGTGTATGATTCATAGCTCGTAAGGGACCATTGTGATCATTTAGTCTGACCTCTTGTATGATGCAAGTCTTACAACTTCCCTGAATTAATTGCTGTTTGAACTATAACATCTCTTTTAGAACATTAACTATGATCATTTAGGAGATAGACAAATTAATAAACATCTAAATTTTTAGAATCATTTCCATAAAACCCTGCTGATTTCTACAGGAGTTTTTCTACAAGAACATCTAAACAAGCTCCTAACCCCTCCCAGAATTCCTTGCTCTCAAGCCCACACATTGGTATCATACTAAGAAGCCCCAGAATGAACCTGAATAGAATGGGGAAGACATACTAGAGCTTAGCAGACCTATTGTGAGATCTACTCAATCCATAATGGGACAGATCATGAAAGGATAGGAGGCACTGCCAAACATGAAGGTTAGAAATTGTAGGAAGAACATGATGGAAAGACAAATAGAACCTTTGGTTTGGCGGGGGAGTGGTCTTGGAGAATGAAGGTTTATTGCAGGCTGGGAAGACAAGAGAAAAGAAGAATGCCTTTTTTTTTTGGTAGGGATTGGGGGAAAGGAAGAGATCTAAAAAGGGGAGATCTAAAAATATCCTTGACAGATTTTCTATAAGCATTTCAACTTATTTGGGACTATTCTGAACCCTTTGAAATTCCATTGCACTAGATTTTGTAATTGCCAACATTGCGAAATGCGGACTTCCCCCTAATATACACTAAAAAGATTTCTCCTCTGTATGCAATATTAAACTTCAGTCTGCAGCAACTTTCCCCACCCCCCCACCCCCTCCCAAGGAACAAATGTAACAAGGCAAATCTTATGACCATTTGCAATAACCAGAGGGTAATGGTAATTTCTAAATTTCCAGGAGAATTTCTTGTAAATATCAGACCAAAATACCGAGAAGGACGCCACACAAGTGGTGAGTTTGAAAGAACACTCTTAAAAAAAGTTTTCAAATGATTTAGAGCTAATGAAAGGTTCTGGACTGACAGCTAAGAACATTGAAGTCCACTGTTCTAGGCCAGGCATAGCACAAGCATGGGTAATGGGAGTTGCCCCATGCTGCCCTGCCAATGCATCTCAACCTATCCCAGAGGGACTACCTTTAGAAGTGAGAGGGTGGTTCAATCACTTGATCTCTTTCCTGAGACTACCACCAAGCTTTCCAGGTGAAAGGGTGACTGGATCAGTCTATAAATACCTACAAAGGGAACAGAAATTTGATAATACAGACAAAGGTATCACAAGATCCACAGCTGGAAATTGAAAAACAAATTCAGAGATGTGGTGGATTCTTCATAACTGGAAATTTTTCAATCAAGATTGGATGTTCTAACATATATACTCTATTTGCAACAGGAATTAATCCAGGGCACTGCTATGGTCTGTGTTATAGAGGAGTTCAAATGAGATGATCATAATGGTCACTTCTGGCCTTAAAGTCTATGAATCAGTTGCATTGGTAGGTTATTTTATAATATGGGTTACCTGTAACTAGGTTAAGGCTACCCATACTTTTCACATAGGGACACTGAACAATCATCACTTAAGTCAGGTCACTTTACTACTGACCTGATCTGGATTTCAGCTACTGACTTTGAAATATGAAAAACTGGCATGTGTAATGTGTCACAAAGGAAGGTCTCCCATGTGCTTATATGAACATTTGCATTATAAACAAAGTTGATCAGGTA
Source organism: Gopherus flavomarginatus (assembly GCF_025201925.1). NCBI lineage: Eukaryota > Metazoa > Chordata > Testudines > Testudinidae > Gopherus > Gopherus flavomarginatus. The sequence goes on along the minus strand of NC_066619.1, from coordinate 39,998,487 downwards.
GCCTGGTTGGGTGGGTTCTGACAGCAGGTCTATAAGGCCCTCGAAATACATGCTCTTCTCCAGCTTCCACGGGTTCTATCATGCCCGTTAACTTTCCCAAAAATGACTACTGCCATCATCACCCTGGAAGAGTATTTCACCCCCAGAATGGTATCCATTTTGTGACTAATAAAAATGGTCTTACTAGTTACAGCTCATACAAAATCAGTGACACACATTGCAATAAAGGTCTGCGTCATAGATCTCACTCTTACAATGGACTTTGATAATTGGTCAGCATTGGTCTGTGTGATTTGGTCTAACTAGCACAGAGCCAACTGCTGTAGGGAAAGGTTTACCTTCTTTGGTGCTGCGTGTGTGTGTGCGTGCGTGTGTGTAGCAAACAGATTCCACCCACACACACGCACAGCTCAGAAGATCCTAGGGATTTAGGGGGGCTGACCCCCTTTCTGGTGCACCCTCTGACAATAAAACATGAGTGTAGAAACCACTAAGGTGGGCTCTGGTGAGGGAACAATCTAGGTGGCAGCAGAACAGAGAAAGTGGCAAAGGAATTTCAGAGATCTTTCTACTCTATGAATATTCCATTCACCACCTTATGTAGTTCCAGATTTTCTAGAAACAGTTCAGACGGTTCTAGCTTAGATCTATACAGCACCCACCTCCTTGGCTAAATCTACTGTAGACATTACTGAAACCATTAAGATCAATCGTTACACTAACTCCTGTGGGACATGCAGAAAACACTGCCCAGTCCTGTTTTTCCACTGGGAGCAGAAAGCAGTGGATTAAAAAAAATCATTTCTCATTACAGACAAAAAGAATGTCATAACTAAGCACAGTCAAGAAACAGCAAGAAAGCACATGAGATGCCTAGATGTTTGATTGCATTTTTACACTCATTTTCATTCCAGTTTCATATCATCACTACATTCACATAGCCGTTGCCTTTCTTCTTTTGCTGGATTAATATGCATCCAATTCCTCCTCAAAGCAGACTTTTGTCACAGAAATAATGGTTATTATCACAGCTTGGAATTTATATTTTTACTGTGTAATCAGAGTTCATAAGCCATCTCACAGGAAACATTTAGCGCATACACTATCTAGAATAATAAATATTTTTTTGGTTTTATCCCGTATGCTTGTGAGAAAAATACCAGAAATCTACCTCCAGGCCTCTGTCTTCTCAGATTTTATATTTTAAATAAATACCATTAAAAAAACTTGTTGCTGAAGATCTTGGCCCAAATTCAGCCTTGAAGTAAGTTTTGTAACAGAGTGAGAAGCCTTATAAGAGAATTAGGGTTTCGCTTCTCATACCAGGCTCCTCTGATTCCATTCCTAGGTCAGTGGGTGCTCCATGGGAGAGGATAGATACGGTCTGGCATTGCAATACAGGAAAGGAGGGAGATTGAGTTCCTTTCATTGGTAAGAGGAAATCATTAAGCTGAAGCTAAAGGTAGGGAACAGTGAGGCGTAGGGGATATATAAAAGTGCTTGCAGGGTGGATCTTAGGATGGTATGTTGCAGGCCAGCTTGGTCAGGAGATTTTTGTGGCCTGTTCTGGAAGCACTTGTCTGGGCACCCCACTGTAGCAGTCACATCCTTTCAAAGTCAGCTACAGGGTGGCTGAAAGTGTGGAACACTGCAGTCAGCTGAAGATATGATAGGACAGGGTACAGGGCACTAGTGTCCAGGAGGAGACAAGGCCAAGGCCAAGGCTGCATCATTTAATATCAGTGCCACTGACCATGCCTGGGATTTTACTGGCTAGTGACCAGGGCCTTTGGTCAACACTATTAAATGCATGATTGTGATGGGGTGCCTGCCCCACACTGGACTCTAAGGGGTTAATAGACTGCACAGGAAGCAGCCAATCAGAGAAGAACTGAGAGGAGCAGCCAATCAAGGCGTGGCAGGCCCATATAAGAAGAGCTGCAGGGCAGTGCAGGTTCAACAGCTGTCTAGAGCTCGAGGAGAGAAGACGAGGCTCCTAGCAGGCTGAAGGCAGTGAGCACCTTGGACAGAGCAGTGCTGCAGGCAGAGACGCGGAGAGCTAAAGGCAGCTCCTGGTGTGCTTCAGGGATCTGCAGGCTGAGATCTTGAGGCAAGGGCAAAGAGGGCGCTAGGGCTGCAGGGAAGTGGCGCAAGGAGAACTACAGAGGAGTTGGAGGGGATGCAGCAAGTGGCAGCCATCTACAAGGTGCCTAGGCCGGGACCCAGAGTAGTGGGCAGGCCTGTGTCTCCCTCTCCCCACCCTCACCACTAAGGAAGTGGCCAGACATTGGGAATCAGTTGCCACTGAGGGAAGTGGATGGAGCATCAGACTATGGTACACTCCCCAAGAGGGTGGGAGCACAGAATGCGACATAACCGGAGGCCTGTGTCATGAAGAGGATGCTGCGGTCCTGGTAGTGACGTGGACCCCTGGAGCAGAAGTGACAGCAGCAAGATGAGGGCACACCGGCTAGTAGAGTTGATCCCCACGACATCCATCAAGGGGTGCCACAGTGGCGATTCGCACCATCACAATGATCAATAAAGTAGCTGTTAGCTAGGATGGAACTAAGACTATCTACCACCACCAGTGGGACCTCCCCAGGACCTCCATTATCCAAGCACATAAGGCACCCAGGCAAGTGACGAGCACATGCCCACACCCAGGTGACCCAGGGAACAGAGAGTTGCAAATATATTCTCGGAGCACACGGAGACTTGTGTATAGGGAAATACAAGCGGTCTACAAGCAGTTAAATGTGTGCAAGCCACACATCTATCTTTAAAGCACAAACTTGCAGGAGCCTGAAATCTCCCTGTACTTAAATCCTATGTGGGGGCAGGAGTTACATTTGTGTACCTGGGTCTGCTAGGGCCTTGCACTCTTGGGTTGACTTTCAATAGCAGCACTCCTATCACCCTAGGTGCACAGAAATCCTTGGATATGTCCACACAGGGCATTTTAACATCACATATCGGGTAGTGACTCTGCATATGCAAGTCAAAGCTTTCTAAAAGCTCACCTGCAACAGTCTGACACTCCTTTCTCCTCACCAGCCTCATTTCAAATAGGTGCAACCATTCAGCTTGTACTTCTGCCTGCTAACTTGCTCATCCTTCTCTTCCTCTTCTTAAACTCTCTCCGTCTCCCGACTCCCTCTAAAATTGTGCCGTGTAGTGTAGGTCTTGCCTCAGAGCTGCCTCTTCTGCAGGACAGTAGCCGACGAAACCGTAGCTTGAATCAATGGCAAATCAGTTCCACCTGGGACACTCATCTGTAGAAGCAGTAAAAGCCATTTTATGTTGTGCCCATCTTAGTCAGGGGTTCGGTGTCATGCATGCAGCTGTGTTACTGTTACTCAAGAGCAGTTTTCAAGTCCATTTCCCTTTAAGTGCAAAGTGGACTATTAGCTTATTTAAAAAGAAGCTTTCCGCGAGTTAATTCAAGATGGCCACTGTTACAAAGTGAATCGAACACACTTTGCTCTCTCAGGGAGATTTTATATTTGTTCTTTCTTTCCTTGCTGGGTCTTTTAGCCTAAAATAAAGGGTATCTCATAATGAAAGTGTATTGTTGCTCTTTGGACAGGGAAAAATATGAAACACATGAAACTCTGTACATAAGTACTATCTGCTAGATGCACCTTCTTCTGCACTTACAAACACCTGCCTGCATTGGCATTTGTTCAGGTTCAAGTGGGCACGTACCCTTATGCTAGCCTACAAGTTTCCTCTGAAGAGAAAGCGCTTACCTGTTATCTGTGTGAGCATCTGCTTGCTGGCATGTATATCTGGATTTGCCTGCATGCAAGTCTTTCAAAATGTGGCTCGCTGTAATGCTGTCATTCATATTCATGAGCTCCTTTAGTTTTCATTTCACAGGCCATATTTTCCATATCTATATGTGAGATAGCTGCTGTGCTGGACCAGCAGAACTCCTATGCACTGAAAATAAAACAAACTATAATGGATCCAACACAGAAGGAATCTGGTAATGAGATTGATATAGTCAAGGTTTAATTGTTAATAATTCTTTGTTCAGTACTCCGATTATTTACCATTCTGCTGTTGCACAATGGTTATCTTAATAGACCAGATTAGATTTCTATCAGAATAAAGTGGCATGATCAATAATTAAACACTGAAATGTATATATTAACTCTGAATCCATACCTACTCACACAGACATGGTAAGTGGTATGCGAAAGGGCATGAGTGGACTGTGTATTCCATTCCATGTTCCACTGAAAATACCAGAGGAAAGTATATTCCCATAGTAATTTGAGGGTAATGAAAAATAGTGGCACAGAAAACAAAAGGGAGCCGACTTAACTGTAGTGGAAACTAAAACGTCAGGGGCCAGTAAAAGTCGAAAAGAAATTATAAAAGTAAAAACTTTATGAAAAAAAAGAAAATCATCATCTGTCAGATATCAAGGGGTAGCCGTGTTAGTCTGGATCTGTAAAAGCAGCAAAGAGTCCTGTGGCACCTTATAGACTAACAGACGTTTTGGAGCATGAGCTTTCGTGGGTGAATACCCACTTCGTCAGATGCATATAGTGGAAATTTCCAGGGGCAGGTATATATATGCAGGCAAGCTAGAGATAATGAGGTAGTTCAATCAGGGAGGATGAGGCCCTGTTCTAGCAGTTGAGGTGTGAAAACCAAGGGAGGAGAAACTGGTTTTGTAATTGGCAAGCCATTCACAGTCTTTGTTTAATCCTGAGCTGATGGTGTCAAATTTGCAGATGAACTGAAGCTCAGCAGTTTCTCTTTGAAGTCTGGTCCTGAAGTTTTTTTGCTGCCGGATGGCCACCTTAAGGTCTGCTATAGTGTGGCCAGGGAGATTGAAGTGTTCTCCTACAGGTTTTTGTATATTGCCATTCCTAATATCTGATTTGTGTCCGTTTATCCTTTTCCGCAGCGACTGTCCAGTTTGGCCGATGTACATAGCAGGGGGGCATTGCTGGCATATGATGGCGTATATTACATTGGTGGACGTGCAGGTAAATGAACCGGTGATGGTGTGGCTGATCTGGTTAGGTTCTGTGATGGTGTCGCTGTTGTAGGTATGTGGGCAGAGTTGGCATCGAGGTTTGTTGCATGGATTGGTTCCTGAGCTAGAGTTACTATGGTGCGGTGTGCAGTTACTGGTGAGAATGTTTCAGGTTGGCAGGTTGCCTGTGGGCAAGGACTGGTCTGCCACCCAAGGCCTGTGAAAGTGTGGGATCATTGTCCAGGATGAGTTGTAGATCCCTGATGATGCGTTGGAGAGGTTTTAGCTGGAGACTGTATGTGATGGTCAGTGGAGTCCTGTTGGTTTCTTTCTTGGGTTTGTCTTGCAGTAGGAGGCTTCTGGGTACACGTCTGGCTCTGTTGATCTGTTTCCTTATTTCCTTGTGCGGGTATTGTAGTTTTGAGAATGCTTGGTGGAGATTTTGTAGGTGTTGGTCTCTGTCTGAGGGATTAGAGCAGATGCGGCTGTACCTCAGTGCTTGGCTATAGACAATGGATCATGTGATGTGCCCGGGATGGAAGCTGGAGGCATGAAGGTAGGCATAGCGGTCGGTAGGTTTTCGGTATAGGGTGGTGGTAATGTGACCATCACTTATTTGCACCGTGGTGTCTAGGAAGTGGACCTCCCATGTAGATTGGTCCAGGCTGAGGTTGATGGTGGGGTGGAAGCTGTTGAAATCGTGGTGGAATTTTTCCAGAGTCTCCTTCCCATGGGTCCAGATGGTGAAGATGTCATCAATGTAGCGTAGGTAGAGAAGGGGCGTGAGTGGACAAGAGTTGAGGAAGCATTGTTCCAGGTCGGCCATAAAAATATTGGCATATTGTGGGGCCATGCGGGTGCCCATAGCTGTGCCACTGATCTGGAGATATATATTGTCATCAAATTTGAAATAGTTGTGTGTGAGGATAAAGGCACAGAGCTCAGCAGCCAGTTGTGCTGTGGCATCATCAGGGATAGTGTTCCTGACAGCTTGTATTCCGTCTGTGTGTGGGATGTTTGTGTAGAGAACCTCTACATCCATGGTGGCTAGGATGGTGTTTTCTGGAAGGTCACCAATGCGTTGTAGTTTCCTCAGGAAATCAGTGGTATCACGGAGATAGCTGGGAGTGCTGGTGGCATAGGGTCTGAGTAGAGAGTCCACATATCCAGACAGTCCTTCAGTGAGAGTGCCAATGCCCGAGATGATGGGGCGTCCAGGATTTCCGGGTTTGTGGATCTTGGGTAGTAGATAGAATAACCCTGGTCGGGGCTCTAAGGGTATGTTGATTTGTTCCGGCGTTAGTGTAGGGACTGTCCTGAGTAGATGTTGCAGTTTCTTAGTGTATTCCTCAGTGGGATCTGAGGGAAGTGGCCTGTAGAATTTGGTGTTGGAGAGTTGTCTGGCAGCCTCCTTTTGGTAGTCAGACCTGTTCATGATGACAACAGCACCTTCTTTATCAGCCTCTTTGATGATAATGTCAGGGTGGTTTCTGAGGCTGTGGATGGCATTGCGTTCTGCACGACTTAGGTTATGAGGCAAGCGATGGTGTTTTTCCACAATTTCTGCCTGTGCACGTCGGCGGAAGCATTCAATGTAGAGGTCCAGACTGTCATTTCGACTATCAGGAGGAGTCCATGTGGAGTTGTTCTTCTTGTGCTGTTGGTGGGAGGGTACCTGTGTATCAGTGCACAGTTCAGTGTTGTCCTGAAAGTATTCTTTGAGTCAGAGACAGTGGAGGTAGGCTTCCAGATCGCCGCAGAACTGTATCATGTTGGTGGGGGTGGCAGGGCAGAAAGAGAGTCCCCGAGATAGGACAGACTTTTCTGCTGGGCTGAGTGTGTATTTGGATAGATTGACGATATTGCTGGGTGGGTTGGGGGTACCATGGTTGTGGCCCCATCTGACTGGTACATTTTAAACATAAAAGCCCCATATACATGCATCAGAAAAAGTTGTTCTTGTGAAGCAAGGCCTGAAGGGAGACCCTGCTTCTGTAATAACCACTGAGCTGTATGCAAGAAAATAGAGTGGCCACTGCTATGTCCCAAATGCACCATTATCCAAACTGCCTGCTGTAATTATAGTGCTTTGGAACAAGACAGACTGGGGGGGGAAAAAAAAGCCACATATGTGCGTGGATATTTTTCTTCTATTGTACCTGGCTCATTTGAATTATAATGTATTACAGTTCATGGTATAGGATTTTGTGCCTGCAATATTGAACTGCCCCATAGAATAGAGTAGCTGTACTCACCCTTGGCATCCGGGGGCAAAAAAAATGTTAAACATTGAGGCGAAGTACTGCAGCAGCAGATGATTTCAAAGTAAAAATCATGTGATACTGAATACCCTGATGGGATCATTTCTGAAGCTATCATACTGCTACCAAGTACTTCTTTTTCAATTTTTGATCACAAGGTTTTACTGAGCTCCCATGTAAATATGGTAAATAAAATAATAAAGTATGCTAAGAAATCCTGCCTCCTCCAGAAAGGAACATTTTGGATCTAAATTTGATGCAAACCATTTTCCTGCTAAAATCTTAGATAGCCCAACATGTAGTATGTACATACACATATATATTCAAGAAGGGTTAGAGGTGAAAAAGGCCAGAGCATCCAGTTCATCCCCTGCCCTTGCAGAACTGTTCTCTATGGTATATCTTTCTAGAGTTTTGTCTGCTCTAGGTTTAAATGTCCCAAGCAATGGGCCTTTCACCGCTTTCTTTGGAAGTCTATTCTACAGCTGAATAGAGCTCACTATCAGGATTTTTTTTCTCCCTAACCTTCAATTAAATTTGCCCACACTGATGATAACAGATTTTCAGTGTTCCACGATCCCCAGTTCAGAGTCCTCTGCTTCCCCTCCAAACTGCAGGCCTGGATTCTACCTTAGTCTGTGTGTGACTATAGACACTTAGACGTGTTTAACTTTAGTCACCTGAGTAGAGCTAGAGCCAGTCAAAAAATTTACAAGTAAAAGTTTAGTTGTTGTCAGAAAATAAAGTTGAACTGAAAAATTTTTGCAGAAAATTTTTGCTTTTGATCAAATGTTTTGATTTTAATTTTTGTTAAGAAGTTGTAAGGTTTTCTATACTTCCCAACATTATATGACTATTTTTAAACTAGGGAAAAATATGGGAAATGGTTACAAATTGGGAAATAGTAGTTTTTGCACCGTAGTTTTTTTTTATTATTATTGTTTTATATCCTTTGCCAGTTGAAAAACAGTCACAAAGTGTGAGAAAGTGGGGGGAACATCCCACTTTTTAACTGAATGATAAGAAGATATGGAACATGAGTTCCCTCTTGTTTTCCCATTCCTTCCCTTTTTCCAATGGGAAAAATAGCAAAACAGGCAACATTTGAAGCTGAATGCAACACATTTTTGTTTCATTTTATTTTAAGTTTTCCAATATAAAACTGAAATGTGACCAAAAATTTTAATAGTATTTTTTCTCTGCAGAAAAAAATCCATGGGAAGAAGTCCTATTTTTTCACCAGCTCTTCATGTGAGTAGTCCATTGAAGTTAAATTCCTGGATGATTTTAAGACTTCCAAGTATAGTCCACAGTTTCAGTTGCAGTTAACATGGATGGAATTTCCTTAAAAGTTTCAGTAATTGTAGTCTTGCAACCTCCCATCCCTCAAGGTGGATGATCATCCATGGATGACAGTGGCAGTGGATGCTGGAGAAGAGGCGGATGCCATCAGAATTATTGTACATAATCACTCTTGATGACAAGGTGACACTTCAGTGTGGAAGCAACACATTGGCTGCTGCATTTGGGGGAAATCAGTTCTTTTGCAGTGGGTAATTCCAACAGTGCATTTGAGAAGGGGTGACTGGATTCCAAATTAATTAAATTATTCAAGCAGGTGGTTCTCCCTTAGCACATGGAATGGTTTTACCATGAAAGTAGATTACCAAGATTACCGTCTTGTCAGATAAGTGGGACATGATTGGTTTGTGAGAGTCCAGATGGACTGGGCATGGAATGATGATTACTGTGGGAAAAAACATGTTGATCTGGACTGGAATAAGACAGAATGGGGCTGTGCTGCTGATGAGGACATGATGGACAAACCAGCCAGCCCCGGGTATTTCTTTGCTGACATGGAATTGAACTTGTGACTACTACTCTAGCAACACTCAGCTACATTTGGAGAAGCAAAGATATTACCATGAAGTGTAAAATGAAATTGCTTGTCTCTTGTTTTCAGCATCTTGCTATAAGAACAAGAGACATGGATGTTAGAGAAATAGGACATTACAATGCTTTTTACCTTTGAATTGAAATGCCACAGGCAATTGCTGCAAATAAGCTGTAATTGCTTGAATTTAGAGCATAACAGAAGCAATACCTGATACTATAAAGATGATCAGATGATAACAACTTGAGTTTGTGGGACATACGGTTTGAATGAGCGGAGAAAGATTGCCTAAGCATGTGTTGCTGGGATTGGTCCCAGGGACATGGGCTCCCATGGTGTGGTTGGATGATGTGGTTGACTGGAGGGATGAGGTCTGGCACAGTTCTCAAGGTTGTGTAAAGACCACAAAATGTGGAGGAAGATTGCTGGCCAATGTCTCATGTGTGTTGTGTTTACTGTTCATTGTGATGTGACTATGGTGCTTTGTACTATGAGAGAATGCAATGAATGAACATGTTTGTACACTAGTAAATTCTGCTTAGCCCTGGACTCTGCCCCATAGCTTTTAGGATGGTAACTGTAACCCAATAGCACTTGTTGGAGGCACATACACAAAAAGCCACTAATTAAGTTTTTCCAAATGAAACCAAAAACACCATGAAACCCTTCTCCTGCCAGGGGCCTTATACTCGAGTTTTCAAAATTGGTTCAATTCTCCAAAGAGGTGTCTGCCTCACAGCATACCATTATTGGCAAGGAAACAATATACAGTGGGAAAGGAGAGTTATTTTCCTATCACTTTCCAAAAACCTCCCACCTCACCCAACCCCTAGCTTCTTCCAGATTTCTCCCTTATCCTCTGGAGTTGTTGTTTGTATAGTTCCCTTAAGTCCCAGCATACTTTGCTTCAGGCTAGTACTACTGTCATGGCTGCACAAGGGACTACAATTACCAGCAGTCTCTGATCTGGATGTCAGTGAACGACTGACTGGGAACACCCCTGAATCAGCCTTGTCCCTCGCTACTGAAGAAAAAGTGGTACTTCAGCCCACATCACTCATAAAACTTCAGTCTCAGAGCCCTAAAATCAGAAACAGCCTTGTGTGTTCTTCCAAACCCAAAACTGCCTCTGAGACCACTTTTCTCTTCCTACAGTGATCATGGCCCCTTCACACAGATGTTGCTCCTTGAACAGGTAGTACTGGCTCAGAGGAGTTTCCATCCAAAACCTCAAAAGTTCAGTACATATCTCTACACCACCAAATTAGAATACATTTTATGGAGAAAACATTTCTTCACTGAGCCAGTTGGCTGTGGGATCTCAGATTTGAAGCTGTGTCCCTAGAGTGTAATTTGAAAGGATTACTTAATAATTATACTGTCCTGCACATATTGTGACAACACAGCTTCAGAAAAAACTCCATACTTTCTAGAGATGGTCAAAAACCCAACATTTTTGTCCAACTCATTGTCCTCCCCAAACTTTGGTGGTTCTGGTACAATACAACCTGGTCCAAACTATTCCAGGATAGCGCAGAACCAATTATAAAACCACTCTGCTTTGTCTCACTCTGTAGTGAGAGCAACAACAAAACTTTAAAACAAAAATATTTATCAGAACCTCTCAGCTTTGGTGGTTTAGATAAAATAGAACTCAGATATTCAAACCAGGAGAGGGTTGAAATATCAAAACTTGACCAAAACAAAACCTCAACAGCCTGCCTTTTGTGTTTTTCTGGGGGGAAATGGGGTGGAGGGAATCATTGAGTTTATGCTGAGGAGCAGTGCGCTGCATATGTGAATGGCATGAAATGAAAACCTTTTAGTACAGATCTTGACTTCAGAGCTTTGTGGAAGCCGCAACTAAACATGCTAGTCAATAAGACTGGTAAATCCATTTACAGCATCTTTTAGATCAATTTCTGTTCTGATTCCTTGTACAACATTTAAAACCTGTCAAAGCCCCAAGACATTCTTATCCTGTGGTGCCTTTAAAATAAACCACTCAATCATCAACAAACACTGCATACTTCCCTCCACAACCACAAATTGTGACTGGTATTTTAAGTGCTGTTAAAACTAAGGAGTGGAATGTTGGGAAAATTACAGAAAGTAAATATTAAATTCTCTCCTCCACCCAACTGTTGCTTTTGGATTAGTCTTAAACAAATGACTGATGCAATTTTTAGTTACTGTCATTTCTTCCAAGGGAAGGTCTTAATTGTATACCAGCAACATATTGGCTGTGAAGATGAAATTCAGAAAACAATGGAAAGCCAGTGCAAGTGTATGTAACTTTTTTATCAGAGGTTTCAGAGGGGTAGCCGTGTTAACCTGTATCAGTAAAAACAACAAGGAGTGCTGATTCTTGGTAAACTATGATAAAAAAACGAGGAGTCCTCATGTCACCTTAGAGACTAACAAATTTATTTGGGCATAAGCTTTCGTGGGCTGTAACCCACGATGGATGCATCTGATGAAGTGGGTTATAGCCCATGAAAGCTTATGCCCAAATAAATTTGTTAGTCTCTAAGGTGACATGAGGACTCCTCGTTTTTTTTGTCATAGTTTACCAAGAATCACCACTCCAGTTTTTCAGTCTTTATGGTAAGCATTGGACAAAATGTTTTACTCTAATCTAGCTTTCTTAGTTAGATCTAATTCCTCTATTTCCTATTGCAAGGTTAGACCCAAGTCACTTCCAAAAATGAGAGACTTAAGTGCACTAGAAATGGCTTGATGGTAATTACAGCACCAGCTAACCTCTCTCTGATGGCTGGTCTACATACAGGATACAAGCCTCCTATTGATACAAGCTAAGGGAGTTGTTAATGCTTCATCTGAAGTAGCAAAGGCCGGTGTTAGACGTCCCAGGGTCTATCCTGGCTGATGACCCACAGTGATGGGTTTTTACATATGCTCTCATATTAGATTTGATTCTCCTCTTTCATCCAGCCAAGAGTCAATGGAATTATATCAAGGTAAAACTGAAATCCGACCTACTGACTATACCAAAGCCTTTCACTGCTGTTCGTGAGTTGGGAAAGTCAAACTGCTCTTCAGCAGCTTTACAAAGCCCTTGCGTCATAGATTCATAGACTCTAGGACTGGAAGGGACCTTGAGAGGTCATCGACTCCAGTCCCCTGCCCTCATGGCAGGACCAAATACTGTCTAGACCATCCCTGATAGACATTTATCTAACCTACTCTTAAATATCTCCAGAGATGGAGATTCCACAACCTCCCTAGGCAATTTATTCCAGTGTTTAACTACCCTGACAGTTAGGAACTTTTTCCTAATGTCCAACCTAAATCTCCCTTGCTGCAGTTTAAGCCCATTGCTTCTTGTTCTATCATTAGAAGCTAAGGTGAACAAGTTTTCTCCCTCCTCCTGATGACACCCTTTTAGATACCTGAAAACTGCTATCATGTCCCCTCTCAGTCTTCTCTTTTCCAAACTAAATAAACCCAATTCTTTCAGCCTTCCTCCATAGGTCATGTTCTCAAGACCTTTAATCATTCTTGTTGCTCTTCTCTGGACCCTCTCTAATTTCTCCATGTCAGACAGGATCACCGTGAAAACAAATATCAGAGGGGCAGCCATGTAGTCTGGATCTATAAAAGCAGCAAAGAGTCCTGTGGCACCTTATAGACTAACAGACGTATTGGAGCATGAGCTTTCATGAGTGAATACCCATTTCATCAGATGCATGAGCTTTCGTGGGTATTCGTGGCTCCAATATGTCTGTGAAAACAAAGGATAACTTCACAAGGTTAGCTAAGAGCTTTAACCTCTCTTCTCTGGATCCTCATTTTGTAGAAAAAGTTCTAAGCAGGTATTGCTCATAACCCATTTTTACTCTTAGGATGGGGGGGTTGTTTTTGTTTTTTTACTTCTAAAATAGCTTTGGTGGCGTATTTCTACATGGAGAGAGGAAAAGAATTATTGTATTAAAGTTTAGAATAAAGCAGGTGTATGTCAGGCTTTCATACCACCTACGGCAGTTCTGGCTTGTTTTAACTGCAGAGTTAACTTAAGTGTTGCCTCTAGCCCAAGCCCCATCTACACACACAACCTCTTTACTCGAGCTGCCTTACCTATCGGGGTATAAACCACTGCTTGAATTAGCACAACCCATCAGCTGCTAATACAATCACCGTGCAGCTGGACTGTTATTTCATACTGCCGTCTCTTGCTTGAGCTAAATTAACTCAAATGTAGATAACGCGCGTTAACTCTGTAGTGAAGACGTAGCCTCACCGGGAAGCTCAAGTGGTTTATCAACATCTTCATAATTTGGGATGGGAATTACTAGCTGACAGATAGTAACAGTAATCTATGCATGGCTAATGCATGTTAAACACTGGCTAGATGTTTTAAGAGTCTTTTGAAACAGCTGCTGCTGTTCTTTGCTGGAGTTGGGTGAATGTTTCACAGTGGACAATTTATTTAATTTAGCACTTCATACTAGATCCACAAACAGACTTAAATGTTTTCATTATTCAGAATTATTCACTAAATAATGTATAGGAACATATTGCAGCCTATGTATTACTTGTGAATTATGGTCCAAGGCTTTTGCTTACTCTTTATTTATAATTCACTAGTCACGCTGATTGGTCATGAAAGTCACAATTTTTTTTCTGCACTCTGACAGGAACATTCAGAACCGCAAGAGTTTTCAAGTTGGCTGCACAAAAGGCAAAAACATATTTGCAACATATAATTTTATGCACATTCTTATGATTTTTTTGCATGTATTAATTGTAGAGGATGGTGAAGAAAAGGAGTTGAAAATAGTGCAAATTCAAATGAATTTTCTTTTATTTGGAAAAATATTGGTATGTTTTTAGCACAATTTTGTCTCGTTCTGCTCTGCATCAGTTGGGTCTACAGATAAAAACAAATAACCTTCAAAAGTTCTCATTACACTTGACTATGCTGACTTAACTTTCTGCTCAGTGTAACTTCATGCTATCTGGTTAGCTTTTACAAGTGATGGTACAGACACAAATTAGAGAGATTAAGGGTGAGAATATCAAGTGCACCTCAGGGAGTTGGGTAAAATTTCCTATCAAAAGCTAATGGGAATTTGGCTCCTACCAGTCTCCCTTTGGCTGGCTTGGCACTGGGTAGAAGCTGGTATTTATAAAATGCTTATTTTTACAGAGGTGAAATAATTGTTTTATTATTGGGCAATAACAAATAATTGTGTCAAATTAGTGTTCTCTATAATTAGATCACACTTTTTATTATAACAAATAATTACAATTCATCAAAATGGTATATTTCATAAAAAAAATTAAACAACATTTTTCATTTACAATGTCACACATTTGGGGGGTATTAATTGTTAACTGAAAAACAAAAGTTTTCAGGTTTTTTCCTCTCCTCTTTCTCTCCCTGCTTTTATTCCATCACCCTCCCCCCCTTTTTTTTTCTTTCCATTTAGCCACTGCGAAGAGGAGGATGGGAGAGAAAAAAAATGGAAGAAAAGAAGGAAAAAACCCACCAGATCTGAAAACGAGAATATTTTCATTTTGGACTCAAAAACCATTTGTTTGATTGAGATGAAAAATTGGAAAATTTCAGTAAACTAAAAGTTTTCTGACAAAACTTTTGTTTTTGAAAAATTCATTTTTCAGCCCCAAAATGCGTCAAATAAAAACCGTTGGCCTGTTTTACAAATAACACGTGTCGGCAATGATCAAGTGAGCATCTAGCAACCTGGTTGGCAATATGCTCTAAACACTGCTATGCCATGTACCGTGCTGAGAAGCATGCTGAAAATGAATACTGCAAAGTTTCAGTAAGTGTTCCCCATGTTGCGTGAACTCCACAGTGCACTGCACAGTTCTGGGATGGACTACTCAAACAATCTATACATTAATCACTCTGCTGAACTATGGTCAAGTCTTGTTTAGCCATCAAAGTGGCCCTTGCCTGCACCTTTGCAAAGACATATTTACTGTTTAGTTTGTTTCTTAAAAATGTCAGTAAAGATTCAAACAAATGATTTTTGCTTAAAAACAGCAAAGGGAAAGGAAAACACATTTTACAGTTATTTTCATTTTGGAATGACATATGTGTACCTCTCAGTCATGTGGTTGTCCATTTAATTTCTGGTTTTGCCCATTTCTCTTGCTCTAACTTAGAAATTGTTTCCATGTTTCACCCAATTGATTTCAGAGACTGATATTAGTACTTTGCAAGGAGAGAACAGATCCCTAGGATGAGTTAATATAAACTTTACTATCCACTAACTCTTAATCTATTATCATTCCAAATAGAAAATTCCAAAGAGGGGAATTCCAAATCAAAGAAACTAGGAAACACGCAGCCTTGCTAGAACCAATAAAGAATACAAAAGGGACTAGGGAAGAATGTGCATGTCCAGAGGCAGTAGAGAGACGAAGAGGGACAAATAATATTGAGGTCAGACTCTCAGAGAGAAAATGAACATGCACAACTTTGCAGAAAGAGTTTAAAAAATTACATGGCAACAGGGTAAAAATGCTTCCAGGCCTACAACCATCAGGGAGAGAAGAGAAGGAGCCTGGCAGCATGAGCTGTAACATCCAGATGGGATGCAGGGAGCCACGAACTCAGCCAGAAACCAAACAGGAGAGTGAGGCTGGGTCAGAATAATCACTAGCAAGAAAAATACAGTAAGCTGGAGGAAAGATGAAGGCAATTAAGTCTAAGTAGAAGGAGCAGAAGTAGAAATAAGCTGTGAATGCCAGCTCAGAGCTACTTCATGAAAGCATTGAAAGTCCTGATTGGAGTCCTTATAAATAGGATTTTTTTTTATTGGTCTATTGCAAATGTACTTTGAGAGATAGGTACTAAATCCTCAGAGGAATATGTGAGCTAAAGCAGTGACTTCCCAAAGCAGGGAGAGAAATACTGAAATCTCTTTCACAAAACCTTGCTCTTTTTAACTCCTTCATGGCGGGAGTGTCAACTATGGGAGGAGCAGTGACAGTCCACTGGTATCAATGAAACCTTTCATTTCTTGAATGAAAGCAGAGTGTATACCTATGAAACCAGGATTTGACTATATCTTGTAAGTTAATCCTATACAAAGGTATGATGCAAGGGGGAAAGACGGGGAGATACTGTCACCTCTCACAGACTTCTGTGGAACAACAAAACCTATTGAGAATTTCTGAGGCAAAATGCCCAGACAAGGTTTAAGCTTCCTTTGGGTGACACTCATGCCTCTGCTTCTGCTGTGAGAACACAGCGTGGTGCGGAGTGCTGCAAGTGAAAGGTAAGACTAGCATTTAAAAATATTACAAGGCGGAAATGGAGCTGCTGGGGTGACACTAGTTTACATAGATGGGATTTCTCCACTTTGAAGGGATAAATGTTTTGGGATTGGGAAAAGGAAGCCAGACAACAAGGGCTGGATATTTCCCTCCACTTTTATTGAGAGAAGTGAGCAGAAGCCTCAGACATCTGGCAAGGATGGACACTGAGACAAGGAAGCAGTAAGCCCCTGGCCGCCTCTGCTTAAACACAAACTGGTTTCAGGAGAGCCAGGTGGTGGGATTCTGTTACTGCCTTTGCTGGGCTGGTCCCACAGCATGATCACCTCCAACCAGAAAATATTAACAGGAAAATTCAGGGGAGTTATTGTTGCCAGAAGCAACATTAAATCCTACCCGTGCTGTTCTCTTCCCAGGAAGCAGGGAGATGCTTGGGGGGGAAGGGGTGTTTAACCACTGTACAGGGAGCTGTGCTCTCTAAGGGTTTGGAGGCTGCAATGCCTGCCTCTTCCTGGGCCCAAAGACTCTACTCTGTTGAGAGGAACTTTCATCAGAAGCTCCCTGGGCATCATCTCAAATAGATTTCTGAGCCTGCTTGTCCGTCTCTTGCTGGGCTTACTACCAAAGGCATAGTATGGCCCCTAGGACTAGCATTTAAAAAAAAAACACTTGGGAAAAAATGGAGCTTCCAGAACTACAGTGGAAACTCAAATGTCAGGGGTTAGTAAAGGCCAAGGAGAAGCTATAAAAGTAAAAACTTCATTGAGGGGCAGAGGTGTAAACAATATTTGATGGGTACATTTTTAATATAAAAGCAACCAACTGGTGAAATGGGTCAAGAAGCAAGCCCTGAACAAGACCCTGTGTTTCTAATAAATATGTTATTGATTTTGTAGGTGCTGGAGTTTTAGCCTAGAAAAATTACAGTGAGTTTCCCCAATATCCCCAATGCTTTGTTATCCAAAACATCTGCCTGCTTGTAATTACAGTTCTTTAGAAAAAATGGAGAGAGAGAGAGACTGAAAAATCTACTTGCATTGTTCAACCATTGTGTTCAGCTCATTTGAATTATAAAGTACAACAGCTGATAGTGTAAGATTTTGTGCTTTGAATATAAATTCAATCACGTGTCTATTACCTGTACTCACCTGCATTGTCTATTGAGGAAAAAATGTTAAACATGAAACAATATCATACCATGAAAGATGATCTCAAGGTAGTGGAATAATGTTGTGAAACACCCTGATAACAACAATAGCTGGAGCTGGAGCTATTGTGCAGCTAAAGAGACACTGTCAACTTAAAAAAAAAATCACTTCTGGATGGAGTTTTTTTTTTATCTAATATTATTACAGGTAACACCTAAGATTACTGTAACTGAAATTAGAGACAGAAGTTGTTTCTCTTTTTTTCCAGTGACCTAGTGATTGAGTATAAGAATGGGAACAAATCTTTGTACCTAATGCCTTAGTATATTTTTCCACAGTCCATTTTCACTCAGATAATTTGTACCTTTCCTCCACTGACAACAGCCTTCTTTCCTAGGTCCTCCTCTTTTCCTGTTTGACTCCATCCTCTCTCTCCTCCCCTTTATGCCCATCCCCCTTTCTTCCTTTTTCACCCTCTCTCCTCAGTTTCATCCTTCCACCTCCATTTTTACAACTGTCCTCTTCCTCACATCATTCATTGTCCCACCCACCCACCCCATGTTCCCACGGAGCATGAGAATACCATGGGAGTTTCACGTAGGGAAGAGCTAAGTATAAAATTACAAGTTTTTCTCTGCCCTTCTCTGAAAGCCAGAGGAAGGGTCACCAGTCACTAGATCTCTTCATTCCATCTTGACCATCTTCCCTCCAGAGTAGAAAGTGAAGAGAAGAGTTCTTCCCTATCTCTCACTGTGTCAGAGGCAGGGGGACCTAAGCCCTGATAAGTTTCGGAGAAGAAACTTGGTCTAATGGATTAAGTATGATGATGGAGTTCAAGAATTTTGAGTTCTATTCCCTTCTCTGTTAGTGACCTGCTGTAAAACTAGGACAATTCAAATCACATTTTTGAGTTTCACTTTCCTCATCCGTGTAATGAGGATAATACTTATCGACATCATTGAGGTGTTGTAAGAGTTAAATAATGTTTGTACAGTCATAAGTGCTGGAACTAACCATGCTGTGGATGTTGCCGCACCTCCTGGATTGAAGTAATAATCATAACCCTAATACATGGTTTTCCCCTTCAGCACCCCCACTATAAAAATTGTTCCAGCATAGCTGCATACGGTCCTTTAAACATGTGAAAAACTGGAGTATCAATGTTGATCATTTTCTCCATGCTAGGTTTCTGCTAGTGCTGCCAGCAGAGTAGACATCTGGCTGTGTGGCCCAGCCGGAGAGTGGCCGAATGGGTGAGTATCCAGCTCAGAGTGAAAACAGGTAAGTGAATGGCAAAAATGTTTGTTCCTGAGAGCTCATCATCCTGTCACTGAGATAAAAGAAAGAAATCCCTTTATCACATAGTGAACAACAGTTACAATATCCACTATATACGTTACACTGACTGTTACAAAGTACTGCAAGCTCTGTTAACCAGAAGAAAACTGTATGGCGAATACACAAACTATGTCTCCTTTCAGCAGCAGAAATCCAATCCTGCCACGTCTTGGCCTTTTTGGCTATTTGAATGAGCTAACTTCAGCGTGTGTGTCATGCTTTGTTGGCATTGAAAATGTCTTGTGCGTCAGCATGAGGATGCAAGGGCGCGTCAAGGCAATTTGATGGCCTAGATGCTCTTGTTCTCAGAAGGGGAATATCAGCACAGAGGAGCTGTTTAAGCAGCAGCACGGTTTTATGCCATCTCTACTTCGTCACATATCACTTATGAAAGTCCTTGAATGGAACTCATGTAAACAGAAATGTAGATGTTCTTAAATTAGTGTGTGCACTTGGTGGCACACTGCAAACATACACTAATGTTCTCACGCGCTGGCCCCTGAAGGTTTGTATTTGAAGACAGCTCCTTGCACGAGCCTATTTTCCATCTGTAGCAGAGAAAACACAAGCTATAGAGAAGCACAGCCGACAGCAATATACACTGAAATTAATAAAACTTGGAAAGTAAAGCAGCAGGCTCCAGCCTAATAACCTAGTGAAACGTGCTGTCAAATGGGAGACTTGGTTCAGATTAGCTACCTTGGGTCATTTGTTCCAAGAATTAGCTAGGACTGGGAGCATCACCGAGGTAATGATCTTAGCCCTCAAGGGAAGAGTGCAGCACACATGGCTCTTCAGCACCCCAGCCCAGGCAATGGGCTGAGAATTCTTCAGCAGCTGCTTGTTTTCCCTGATACTGGGTTGATGTACAATGATGCCCAAACTGGGGGTGGAGGAGAAGGGCAGGTAAGGTGAAGAGTGATGGGATTAAATGGAAATTACCTCCAGTTGAAATAGGGATGAACTCTTTACTGAAGACCTGAACCTTCAAGGTAAATCAATGAAAACTGACAGCACTCAGCACCTCACAGCATTGGGCCATAGTGACTGCTTGGGGATGCAGTCTAGGAAGATTTACAGAGCAACTGCCAATACTGGAATCACTGATGGGGACAGGTGAAAGTGGAGAATGACTTTTTTTCTTCTCCAGCCTAAAGCGAAGACTGTGACCAGACTAAAAGCCTGGGGGCCTACAAACCTCTCTCAGAAGTCTTCCCACTGAAGTGAATTGCATAAGGGTTGGCGCATCAAGCTTTAGTTATTAATACAGATATAGGCACAAAAAGGTGCTGCAACACAAGGGTTCTCCCTAGGCTTTCATCCAGTGCTGCCAGGTCTCAGTTTCCTCCACACTGATCCACCATATCTGGCAGGGTGATTCAGGAGGACGCACCCCTCCAGCTAAACAGAAGTCATCCTCTTCCAGGGATTAACAAAACAAGAGTCCAAAGAAGTCAAAATGCAACCAATGGTCTGTTTGACCATGCCAGGCTCAAGTAGTTGTCTTCCCCTTGGTACTAGGGCTTCCTGTTCCCCTTCTACCAGGAGGCTTTGTGCCCATTATCTCAAAGTGGACACAGCTAGGAGTAGGAAAGCCCAGTCCTCCCTTTATCCCATATGTCAGTCCCCAGACCCTACACAGAAGAGCGGACAATCAAAAGGAGCTAGGAAAAGTTCCAGACAGGAGATGCATAGCAAAGCAAGGGGAATAGCTTTAGGGATAATATTGTTTTTCTTATTTGAATACAGTTTCTCATTCATCATGAGAAGAAAGTGACACTTTCTGTGATTCATTGTCACATGACACTGATCGAGTTTAAAAAGTTACTCAGTTTTAGCAGGAGTCCTAAATTGCTAGTTAGCTTTACACTTTCAGGTAACGTGCCTGGGAATCAGATTCAGATTCTACCTAGAGATTTCTAACTACTTACAAGTGGGGAAATCCATTAATATACACGGTCACCTAGAATGAGCACTCACGAGTACAGCATCCAATGCTAGGAAAAATGTTATATTGTTTAGAGGTGATTGGTGGGGAGTTAGAACCTTGAGGGAAGAAACAGGAAAAGAGAATGAGGAAGCTTGAAGAGCACAGGCATTGCAAGAACTGCAATGCAGGAAATGTGAGGCGTCAATGCAGTGAGTCAGTGCGGTTGTTGGGTAACTGAATGGGGTGTTGGTCCAGTGAAATCAGAGAAGGTTCCATGTTGCAAAATCCACATCCAGATTTCAAACCCCACTAAGTTTGGGACTGTTCAGGGCCAAGATTTTGAGTTGTGTCATCCATCTGGGTTGTGTCATCCAACAGTCAGAAGACAGGATACTGGGCTAGATGGGCCTTTGGTCTGACCCAGTATGGCTGTTCTTGTGTGCTTATGTTCTTATATATCTAAATAACATGGCTGTTTTAAGAACCCAAGTGCATCTTCTTTCTGCATTTCTTGTCCTGCCACTTTTGAGCATCTTAATTTTTCCTCTTTTGGGGGCTGATGCTCAGCTGTATACAAGTTTCTAAAGTGACTATTAAAAATGTGATTAGTAAAAAAAAACCCCAAGAAAATAGTGTTATAATAGATGGTAAAAAAGTGCTACATGCCAGCAGTGAACACAAGTACAAAATGTACCCCAGCACTCCTCATGCTTGGACGTGAGCTAAGGACTACAGCAAATCTTTTAAGGCTTAAAATTAACTGGTTCACAAATTCAGCCAAAAAATAAAGAAGCTAGAGATAGGTTTGAGTCTGGCTATTTGCTCGTGAAGATTCATTATAGCTGTCAAGGCCATATAATTTTATTGTGAGCTCAAGAAATTCCATCACTGGGCAATGACAGATCCAGCACTTCTCAGAAAACACTTACGAAATGACTGGATCTAAGGGGAGAGATTCTTTTCCCCAGCTCAGCCCTGTATGCTGTTGCAGAAGCACAAAGAGATCAGAAAAGTCCCTTAGCAGGCCAGGAGAGAATTGCCCCATAAAGCTAGTGTAAAGCTGACAAGGTAGCCATCAGCAGGACGCTTCATTGAATTGTAGGACTGGAAGGGACCTTGAGCCGTCTTCCTGTCCAGTTCCCTGCACTCATGGCAGGACTAAGTATTATCTAGACCATCCTTGACAGATATTTGTCTAACCTGCTCTTAAAAATCTCCAATGACAGAGATTCCACAACCCTCTAGGTAATTTATTCCAGTGCTTGACTACTCTAACAGTTAGGAAGTTTTTCCAAACATCCAACTAAACTGCCCTTGTTGCAATTTAAGCCCATTGCTTCTTGTCCTATCCTCAGAGATTAAAGAGAACATTTTTCCCCTCTCCTTGTAACAACATTTTATGTACTTGAAAACATATGACCCCACTAATCTTCTCTTCTCCACAATAAAAAAAAAACTATTTTTTTCAATCTTCCCTCAAAGGTCATGTTTTCTAGATCAGGGGTTCTCAACCTTTTTCTTTCTGACCCCATCCCCCAAACATGCTAGAAAAACTCCACAGGCCATCTGTGCCACAACTGTTTTTCTGCATATAAAAGCCAGGGCCAGCATTAGAGGGTAGCAAGCAGGGCAATTGCCTAGGGCCTCATGCCACAGGGGCCCCACAAAGCTAAGTTGCTCAGACTTTGGCTCAGCCCTGGGTGTCAGGGATTGGAGCCCTGGGCTCCAGCTCAATGCAGTGGGGCTTTGGCTTTCTGCCCTGGGCCTTAGCAAGTCTAATACTGGCCTTGCTAGGCAGACCCCCTGAAACCTGCTCACGGTTCCCCACAGTGGCCCCAGATCCCTGGTTGAAAACCACTGTTCTAGACCTTTAATCATTTTGGTGGCTCTTCTCTGGACTTTCTCCAATTTGTCCATGTCTTTCCTGAAATGTGGCACTCAGAACTGGACACAAGACTCTATCTGGGGCCTAATCAGAGCAGAGTAGAGCAGAAGAATTACTTCTTGTGTCTTGCTTACAACAGATCCCTTTCCTCAGTACTCCTTCCTAGGCAGTCATTTCCCATTTTGCATGCGTGCAACTGATTACTCATCTTAGGAAGGAACACTTTGCATTTGTCCTTATTGAATTTCATCCTATTTACTTAAGATCATTTCTCCAGTTTGTCCAGATCATTTTGAATTTTAATCCTATCCTCCAAAGCACTTGCAACCTCTCCCATCTTGGCATCATCTGCAAACTTCATAACTGTACTTTCTATCCTATTAGCTAAATCATTGATGAAGTTATTGAACAGAACCAGAACTGATCCTTGTAGAACCCCACTCGATATGCCTTTCGTGCTTGACTGTGAATCACTGATAACTACTGTCTGGGAATGGATTTCCAACCAGTTATGTATCATGTATTGGCATACTGGGGGCAGGAAAGACATGCTGGGGTGGGGCCATGGTATGTAGTACGGTGAAGATTCTGGGCAGCAAAGGATGGGCTGCCCGAACTCGGGCTGCCCAGTCTACTTCAACTGTTCTGGAGGCCTCATCAGATCCTAGGACAGCCTAGAATCAGGAAGGGGGAAAAGTGGCCCAGTCAGCTCCTTATAGTGCCACTTTCCCATGCTTGCACTTGCATGTACCTCCAATCACACACATCATGTTTTAAATTGTGCAGAAAGTTCTACCTCTACAACCAAAATCAGAGCAGGTTTCCAAACATTCTGTTTGTATCAAACCAGTTAAGAGATTCAGTTCACATCATTATGTTCAGAACATAATCTGAATCTTTGGCCCTAAAGTGAAGACTAAAGCAGCAGCAGAATTTCTGATGTTGTACATCAAGTATAAAGTCTAGGCAATAGAATTCTTTTATCCTAGTTGCTGCCAACATGTTAGTAGTGCAAATAAGAAAATAGCCTGCAAACTGAAGACAAAAACAAAAATGAACCAAATACATGTTCTCTAGACATTTGCTATGTTAGTAAATAATTTTTAGTTCAAATGCAGCAAGGGAAAATATTACATCATCTTCCTGCCATGTCGTACAAAGAGTCCCTGTTCGGGATCAGTGAATAGGAATGTGCAGCCAGCCTCCTTGTGATTGCCTGCAGGTTATGAATTTGGAAATTGGTGGAAAATTTCAGATTGAGCTTGAACATTTGCTCTCATCTGGACTTTAGTGTAACAGCCTAAAGGGAGTGTTGCTCTAAATTTTAAATCATACTGAACCTGACGAAGGGCTAGACATGATCCACATGAAAAGGTCAGAAAAACTGTAAATGTTTATTTCGATGAGATCAGGGAGTGCATTGATGCCAGTTTTACATTCCATCTATGTATCTAGTTACATAGTACACAGAGCATGCCTAGTGCACTTTTGTTCCAGAAATCTACAGTATACATACAAGGAAAGAAAATGTACAGCTATGGCATATAGCACTCTTAGAGCCTAGGATGAGTGGAATTTGTGTGCAACTGCACAGACATTTCTTACTCTTTCAAATTATCTGTAGACAAACCAGTTGGTCAAGAAAAAGGAAGCTGTAGGTTATTGAGGAACAATAATTCATTTAGCATGAAGATAAAGACTTGCCTAGCTGACACCAGTACATAATGAAGATATCTTGACTAATCAGATATCATAATGGGGAATATACATTTATATGCATCATGAAAGATATAGTCTAAATGCAATGTGCAAAGGAATGCAGATGAATGTCATCTCAGTCCTCTCAGGGTAGACATATGTATTTCAAAAATCACCAGTGAAAATGAGACTAGAAGAAATCAGCCAAACCATTATGGTATACTCTCAGGAGAAGAAAGTCCAGTGGTGGAGGCATGTGTGAAGGGTCTCAGGGATTTAAATGGCCACAGAAGAAAGGGAACTGTTCCATCAAATGTAGGGATCAGTCAGCTGTACAGATCCTGAAAAACAGATGTTTCTGCCTCCAGCATGATTAGGGAAAGCTCACTAGGCATTTGTGACTCTTCAGCTGTGTCTGCTCTAACTTTGAGCACTGTTTCTAAGCGGAGTTTGAACTCTCTAAATGGCCAGTGATTTCAATGTTCTCTGCCTTCCAAACCATTAGAATATGAATTCAGAGCCATGTGCCACCTCAGAACTTGGACCCCTTGTGTTCAAATGGCATCTAGCATAAATCTCTATCTCCAGTGGTTCTTGAGATTGGCCACAAAAACCATGTCAGAACAGATGTAGACAAAGAAAGCTAGAAAGTGATACAAATTATATGATTTTAAGTTCCAATATCATTAATAGCCCAACTGATCCCCTCCCAGCACATAAAATAAGTGAGCACTTCTAAAAGTCTGCCTGCATGTGAACTACAGTGGGACTGTGCTCCACTTCAAATCATAATGGCTGAGTTTTACACAGCTCTGTTTAACGCAGCCTTTTTAAACTGCATTGGGCTGGGTAACACTAACATGTGGTTCTTGTTCCCTTGTCTTAAAATATTGCTTACCGTGATATTTCCATGTGATTTGCAATGTGAACTTTGACAACACATGAATCATTAAACTAACTAATATGCATACTGGTAGCTCACCAACTTCCCCTGCTAAATCTGCGTGAAGTCTGGACTGCTGCCTTAGTTCATCTACTGCTGATTATTTCCTTGGCAGAGCCACTTTGTGATGATTTAGTGAAACACGTTGGCTAAAAGACAAAATATGAAGATGATCCTTGGATAACTGACATAAAGAACAACCATAAACCAACCCTCCAGCCTCATGTAAGTGACTGTGTCCGCCAAACATATACATTAGTGACAGGCTTTATCTTGTGGTGGGACTCCATGACAAGCAAATCTCTTCACTTTGTTTGGTCTTCAGCTTCAGCGTTTTTTGCTTCCATCCATCCTGCAATGACATACAAATGCTAACTATAAAACAAGCTAGCTCACCTGCAGCGCAACATCAGGAATAAATGTTGAGCATAAATGCGTGGCTGTGTAAGAACGAGTATGGGCAAGAATGGATGTAGGTGGCGTCATTCATTAAAACAAGAATCTTTCAATGGGTGCTCATTAATTGCAGCCTGGGAAGTTGCACTGATGAGCATTTCAGGTCTGTATGTGATTAGGCGTATGAGTCTAAGTCTGATATCAGGGTTACTAACAAAACGACCACAATGGCGACTGCATATATTCAGGAATTACTTGGTATTATAGCAAAGTGTGAAGGGGTCAGCTCACCACTTGCGCCTCTGGGCCAGACTTGGCGTGGCAGTTGTGTGTCTGCTAAGTGCTGTAGCTGCCAGGTGCTCTGCCTCTGTGGTGGCCTGCCCCTTCCTGTGAATTGGCATCCAGCCAGGTTACTTCCAAGTTTCTTCCCTTATGGGGTAGATCACAAACAAAACCAAGGGGAATTAACACTAACTAACTGAGTTAGTTTTGAGGGGGAAGCCTCCCTCTCAGGGTGTATCAGAATCACATCCTCCCTGCCACCAGGGAGGGATCTTCAGGCAGTTGTTGTTGGGAAAGATCCTTTCTTACCTCTGGAGCTGTGGGTTGAAGGTCTGTCCTCTTCACTGTTCTGCTTCCCTTTTATCACCTTCTCCAGGCGGTGCATGTGTGGCAGGGCAGGGCTGACTGAGCCTAGAGCCGCTCTTAACCCCTTATTGCCCAGTGTGGGGTTTATACCACGTTGGAACGTTTAGTTCCATTCATCCACTTGATCACAGATGATTCTATTGACACTGAGTGTTGAAACTAAATGATAAATCATAGAATCATAGAAGATTAGGGTTGGAAGAGACCTCAGGAGGTCACCCAGTGCAACCCCCTGCTAAAAGCAGGACCAACACCAACTAAATCTTCCGAGCCAGGGCTTTGTCAAGCCAGTCCTTAAAAACCTCTAAGGATGGAGATTCTGCACTTCCCTAAGAAACCCATTCCAGTGCTTCACCATCCTCCCAATGAAATAGTGTTTCCTAATATCCAACCTAGATCTCCCCCACTGCAACTTGAGACCGTTGCTCCTTGTTCTGTCATCTGCCACCACTGAGAACAGCTGAGCTCCATCCTCTTAGAACCCCCCTTCAGGTAGTTGAAGGCTGCTATCAAATCCCATCTCACTCTTCTCTTCTGCAGACTAAACAAGCCCAGTTCCCTCAGCATCTCCTTGTAAGTCATGTGCCCCAGCCCTCTGATCATTTTCGTTGTCCTCTGCTGGACTATCTCCAATTTGTCCACATCTCTTCTGTAGTGGAGGGCAGTGAGCACAAAGACCAGTCGCAAGTGATTGTAGCCCACAGAATATCTAACAGCATTCATTGCCCTGAAACCCATGCAGCAAAATGAGGCTTGAGAGGCAGTCTCACCTCTGTATCATGGTCTTATGAGAGCTTGAGTTATTTTAAATAAACATTGTGGGGGGGGTTGTACTTAGAGGCTGGACAAAACTGAACTCTCCTGATAGCAAAGTATGAATAAATTCATATCTCAAGCATTCCGTGTTAAATGTTTGCCAGGGTTTTTATCTGAGTCCAACTATTTACAGTGGCTCTAATAATATGTAAAAGACTGAAGCAAGCCTTTCCTGGGGGACTATATTACTATTTGGCTTTATATTTCTTTTGATGCTTCCAATAAATCATGAACTTCTTCAGAGGTGTCAGAGGGCATCTTGTTTCCTCTACTGCAAATGACAAACTATGAATAATATACACTGCTGGCTTTTAAAAAAAGAAAACAAAAAAACCCCAAAATGCATATTTATCTCCAGTGACTCCAGTTGTTGCATTTGGACTGTCTGTTCTTGCAGGCCCTAATCTACGGTTGGTATAACTAAACTGTGTTTTATACAATTACAGTGAATCTTCCAAATTTAGTTTGCTGGCTGGTTTCCCTTGGTAAAGGGAGAATAGCTGACATGTGCATATATCCTCAGACCCTATTTCAAATCCAACACAAAGGTATTCAAGTCACTGCCTTTGAAATGGCTGAAACTTTTAGATTGTTGCACACCCAGCTCTCATTATAGTGTTCCTGCAGCCTTCCAAATTTTTCACAAATATCTACTAGCATGCAAGCTACTTCACACCCACCTTTCCTGTGATGGTGATGGGAACAACGAAACTAACGACCTTTTGCTCACCTGTCAAAAAATATTTCTTGCTCAAGGTGAGCATCTGAATGGAATTTTGCAAGGCAGATCAATGAAAAACATCCAGCAGCGTCCAACATAAAAGTGTTACCTGGCATCCAGTATACTAGAAATGTTTTGACATTCTCCCTGCAGCAAGGAGTTTATAATCTAAACAAACAGACAAAAATTATACAAAAAAAATCAGAGGAAGATTCTACCTCATATAAGTGCAAGGCTGGTTTTGTAACATTATTATTTATGATAGGTAAATGGCAGCATTTCTTATTTAGGTCAGTTGAAAGTGGTAGGTTTCTTGGAAGAAGCGAGTTGAAGGAGAACTCTGAATAGACAGAATGATACCCCTTTGCTCACAAGGGGCTGGAGGGAGTACAATCATGGAAGAAAGCATGAAAATGAGAGGGGCAGACCGTATGCTTTCTGTTAGTCCCACCTAAACTGCACACTTCAGTCAGCAGTAGCAGTAGAGGGTGTTTTGTGTGTGTACCATGTGTTAAATATGTATTTTGGTAAGAGTAACTGGAATAACAGAGATTAAGTACAATCAATAAAATGAAACAGAGGGGCTCTCCTGCACAGAAATCTGCTCAGAACTGGATGATGAGGTGGTTCTACATGTAGCCAATTAAGCATCAAACTGCTCCAATCTTGACATGAGTTACAGCAGCCTATGGGCTGGTTATAGTCCATAGGAGAATATACATCATCCACTGATTAACAGTACGAAGCACCCCTCCCATACACCCTAGCACTGCTTTTGTGGGGGCAGTTGGCCTAGGAGTGGGCTCTGGTGGCTCTATGCCATTGGAGAAGTCCCATTAGCAGAATTCTCATACTGGCAGCTGTGGCCAGATCCTAGTACTGTATGCCACTCTGATAAAGGGGCAGGACCCAGGACAGAAAATCTGCCCCAAAAGTTTATGGGCCCAGTCCTGGAAACTCTTACTTATGCAAGTGGTCCACTTGTTTTCCTCTCTTTGTCACCCCCTGGCTTCAGTTTGTTAGTTCTTCCCGGAGGAAGATCACTGTGACAGTGGGTGAGGTTATTTGGCAGATGGGTGTGCACTTCAGTTTGAATATTGTGAGATTTGGGCTGTGGCTGATCAACTATGGTGGAAGTTCCATAATCTGAGCCTGTAACTGATGACTTTGTCCCCGTGCTGCTTTGTCCTGGCCCTTTCCAGATGTGTTATCTCCGTCGGGCGCAGCTGTCTCAGTGGGCTGTGGCTGATGATGAGGCAGACTCTGAAGTAGCTAGGTCCTAACCCTTTAAGTGCCTTTTTGTATTAGAATCAAGAGTTCAGTCCAGGAGTGAATGGGGAGCCAGTGGAATTTCTGGGAGTGCTGATGAAATATGTTGACATCAGTTCGTGTTGCTCAAGCCATGCCTGGCTGCTGCATGTAGCATTAGCTGCCTCTCCCATGTGCCACTGTGCTCATGCTCAGGTGGAGTGAGTTGCAGTATTCTAACCCGGAAGTGACAGAAACATGAGATCACAGTGGCTAAGTCACCACTTGCGAGGAAAGGGCACAGTCTTAATGGAAGGACTTGCTCATCTGAAGAAGGATTTGCAGGATCAGGCCACGTGTCCACAAATATTGAAGCTGCAATTTTGGATCAGAAGGTGGGGCAGAAAAAGGCTGGAATCATGGTTCACTGTAAAGCTCCTTTGAAATGTATGAAAAACAGAACTCCGGTGATTGTGATGAGTGTGTGGAAAACCAAAAATTTCTATCTGAAAGGCTGTGAAGGTTTTTCCCCCACTTTGAACTTTAGGGTACAAAAAGTGGGGACCTGCATGAACCCTTTTAAGCTTAATTACTAGTTTAAATCTGGTACGCTGCCACCAGCCAGAATTTAGTGTCTGGCACACTTTCTGTTCCCCCAAAACCTTCCCTGGGGAACCCAGACCCAAACCCCTTGGGTCTTAAAACAAGAAGAAATTAACCAACCCCCTCCTTTTCCCCCCAGACTTTCCCCTCCCTGGGTTGCCTTGAGAGGCTTCACACCAATCCAAATTCCTTGGATCTTAAAACAAGGAGAAATTAACCAACCCCCTTCTTTCCCCCCACCAATCCCTGGTGAGTTCAGACTCAATCCCTTGGATCTTAAAACAAGGAAAAGTCAATCAGGTTCATAAAAAGAAAACTTTTAATTAAAGAAGGAAAAGATAAAAATTATCTCTGTAAAAATCAGGATGGAAAATGCTTTACAGGGTATTCAGATTCATATAGACCAGAGGGACTTCCCCTCTAGCCTTAGATTCAAAGTTACAGCAAACAGAGGTAAAAATCCTTCCAGCAAAAAGACATATTCACAAGTTAAGAAAACAAACACAAGACTAATCTGCCTTGCCTGGCTATTACTTACAATTTTGAAACATGAAAGACTGATTCAGAAAGATAGGTGTACGTCTGATCCCTCTTAGCCCCAAGAGCGAACAATGAACAACACAAAAAGCACAAAGACTTCCCTCCGACAAGATTTGAAAGTATCTTGTCCCCCTATTGGTCCTCTGGTCAGGTGTCAGCCAGGTTACTGAGCTTCCTAACCCTTAACAGGTAAAAGAGACATTAACTCAAACATCTGTTTATGACAGGGGCTTTGCAGTGGATTCACTACAGGAGCTGCTGGTGTACATCTCCCTCCAATTCTCTTTACTGACACACCATGGAAAAGACAGACATTTCAAAACCTTAGAAGACACATTCTGATGGCAATTCAATACATAAAACCTCGTGAGACTCAAAGTCACAAATCTGCAGAGAATGTTTTGTATTTCTGACCTCTACTCTTTTTAAAAAAAAACAAGGTTTAGTTTTAAATTAATTTAGTCCCCAAAATTTCAGATTCCCCAACAGTGCTTTTCTTGCCAAACTTCTGTCCCTCACACCCCGAGGCACCTACTCCACTTGATTCTGTTCTTGACCATGACGGAAGGGTGTCTTCTTGGCATTTTCTTGTATTCCCAGGTACCTGCCAGTTTGCATAGCAATGAGGCTAACAGACTTTGGGTGAAAATTGCCATGGGACCTTGGAACACACTCTTATGTTCCCACTTTCAGATCCCTGGTCTTCTACCTCCCACTGTCCTAAGGACCCTGCCTCAATGTCAGTGAAGCAGCGAAGCTTGAATCTGGACCTGATCTTTTCTGAAAGCTGAGAATTTTCAGTTTGGCCTTTTATAAAGAATGGCCAGCCAAAAAAATGTGGCTACAGAGGCAAATTCCCTCAGAGTTTTAGGCTGTTCAGATCTAGGGTGTTACAAAAGCCCAGCCTCTAGCTGATATGGATGGGTTCTTAGCACCATGGCCTTTTCGGGAACAACAAAAATAGACTGGAGGATAACTTATGTGAGCAGTCTCTTATGTACATGTTTCATTTGCACGCCAGTAGCATCGAGTTTTTGCAGTGCCTGTGAACATGGGGATCAAATTGTGCATCTCAGGGGACAGCCGGTCACTAATGCATACCTAGCCAGCAGTGTTCCTGACCTCTGGCTAGATTTGCAATTTGTACATCCTGCATGTTTCTACAGCACACAATCGAACAAAGTTCCCCATGGTTAACAAGCAACAACTCTGCCAGGTGAGCCTGAGCTAAAGGGGGAAATTCCCCCTAGCAAAGTCTTGGGTATTGTGCTGAGTTTATCTTAGCTGGAAGTCACTCTTCGTATATATCGTAGACTTCCTAGCCACTCCAGTGGGGAGTATATAGGCACCGACCCAAAATGTAAACCAGGATGTTTCCTACATTTTAAATCTGAAGCAGTGCACTTACATACCTTTCCAAGAATGCTTAGCATTAGCTGAAGCTCTCATTCCTTGGGCCTGGAAATGAGAGCCACTTCTGCGGAGCAAGGGTGCTGGAACAATTTGACAACTACTGAACCACTTCAAGCCAGGGGGTGCAGCAGCACCACCAACACCTGTAGTTCCAGCACCTGTGCTGTGGAGGCTAGGTTTTGGGGAGTCTGGAAGAAACCGCTGATTGCTACTTGCTGATTGAACAGTTTCTGCCAACTAAGTCTTGGAACTTAATTGACTTCAATTTCAAAAGAGGCTGCTGTGTCTCTCCTTAGCTGGAAGAAGAGCTCCACAACAAATTGCTGAAAAACTCAGGAGGAAATTCCAAATTCATGATGATCTCAACAACTATCTTGTGAGACCCAGTTGCAACTTTGTAGTGCCCCAATGTAATTAAAGGGCAATTCAGTTTTGCTGAGTAAATGCAACTGAACTGCATTTTAACCATGATCCAAATCATACCTTAACCTTGGGCTTCAGAAGGTTTGGGAACATGGTGATAGCACTTGTTTTGGGAACATGCTCCCATCAATACTGCATGTTCAAGCCATTTTTTAAATGTGTTGGGGGAGTACAGTTTTATAACCAGACCAGCCATCACGGAAGTTGTTACAGTGTAGATGGGATGAAAATAAGAACCATTGACCCCATGGCGTTTAAGCAATCCATTATCATTATTATGAAAATCCCTGTATGCAGTTAACTCCCCATCTCGCCTAACTGAGTTCATGCTCTCTCTGATGCTCTTAATTCTCCCAAGACTTGAATGCACTTTCTGTCGCTCACTCTGCTTATTAATTTTACATGGCACTTTATGAGACAAGTTAATAATAAGATCCAAGTCATACATTGTCCCAGTGTTGGGGAACCAAAACGCACTGATGAGAAACCTAGCGCTAATAGCAGAACAGTTCAGAAAAAGCAGAGTTTACCCATCTGTGTCAAAAAGCTAGCCAGCCCGCCTCCCCTCCTCTTGGAGATTGTGTTCTGCTTTGTGGAAACAAGCAAACAATTCAGAGAGTATTTGTAACAATTAGAAGGAAAATTAAATGATATAAAATCACTTTATTGCAGTTTATACTTGAGGGTCATAAGCTAGAACACTCATTATCTAACTATTGCAGACAGAGATTGATTAGTCTGAATATATTGCATGGCAGCAGCAGCTCTCCTACCTCAGAAAATAGTCAGGCTAAGAGAGGTGATGGCTGGATGGAGAACATCTTACAGCTCTGAACATGAAAACCCTTTTCATTTACATAGCGTACGCGATGTCTCATTTCCTTCTTTGAACAGCCCCCACCCAATCCCTAACTGGGCTTTTGGACACAATCAGACTATTTTTATTTACTACTACGACTACTGCTATGTGAATTTAGGAATAGTGGAGAGTGTTGTTATAATCTTGGAGAGCTCAGCAAACAGTTCACAGCGAATAACTCATTCTGCAAATGCACCCCTTCTCTATTTGCGAATAATTTTATCAAAACTCATTTTTATAAAAGTTTGCTATTTGTAATTCTTCAGCAAATCATTTCTGTGAGCATGTTAGCCTTTGCTCACAAACTATTTGCCGCTTGTAATTGGCTGTTTGTGGTTATCTAAGTCACATCAGGGCTGCCCAGAGGATTCGGGAGGCCTGGGGCAAAGCAATTTTGGGGACCCCTTTCATAAAAAAAAGTTGCGATACTTATAGAATACTATATTCTCGTGGGGGCCCCTGCAGGGCCCGAGGCCTGGGGCAAATTGCCCCACTTGCCCCCCCCCCAGCAGCCCGAAGTCATATGACATGGGGTGGTTTCTGCTTGTTTACATATATATGGATCTTAGATTTACAAATAGCTGGGTACCTTCCTGACAGCTTTATAGGTTATTTGGCAGACTTTACATTCAGTTCTCTCATGTCACATTCATGCCAGGTAATTCCGGATGAGTTTTTAGCTGCAAAGGTTGCAGCTAGATCCTTGACTGAATGGCTGAATTGATACAGTTTCCAAGGTTTTGGGTTCCATTTTATATCCTACTTGCACCAACCACTCAGTCACAGCCATTCATCACATGTATGTGAAGAGAAGGGGGCATTCTTAGAACCTTGTAAAATTCCTTTTTATCTACTTTAGGACCAGGTCTCTGGCCTAGAGCTTTGAGGAACAGTGTTTCACATAATATTTCACGTCTACCACATGCTTTAATTTAATTTATTGATATTCTATCTTCTGCTACTAGTCACCATAACTGCTGCCAGTCACCATGAATTGGGTGGCTGAGTGGGTGTTCTTGGTCACAGTCACAAAAAGTGCAGTTACCTCTTCCTTGTGCCTGGTTTGGTTAAACGCCTCAGTGCAAAACCTTTGGCAGGATGGTTTGCCAAAGTTCTCTCTTAACGATGTCCCACCCTCATGCCATAACAATATTTTATTTTTACATATGCCAGGTTACTTTCACATTCCAGTCCTTGTTTCTTTCTCTGCTATCCCCATTCACCACAATCACTGCCAGCCACCAAAACAGTACATCCCAGCTGCACATATGCACTGCTGGAGCTGCCAAGGGTGCAGACAGATCTCTGTGTTTGTGCCAGAGGGATTTTGTAACAAATATGTCTGCCTACTTTGTTAATAGTAACTTCCTCTATTGGTTATTACCAGCACATAGTAGTCATAGTAGAAGTAAAAGTAGAAAGGGGCACTCCACATGGATATAACCCCTTCCTGATGATCAGGCATATCCTGCATTTTAACCTGATGGTTAAGACATGTTTCAGTGAATACACCATGCAGAATTTCACCCAAGAGGGGACTGTCTCCATTCACACTGATATAAAAACACTCGATTTACAAAAATATATGCAATCTGACACAAACATTTTTGTGCCTAATTTCAATAAGGTGTTTAAGCCTCTTCAGGCCTACTGCGTCATTTTTCATCCTACAGTCAAAATAGTTGCTACCCATATAGTTCAGCCAGGGAGCATGGCCTTCCCCATTGATGTAAGTGTACTTGTTGGCATGACAAAAGCCAGCCAGTGTAAATTTGCTGTCACAAAGCTTTATGCAAGAGAAAGGGCAGATAATGTTAGTGATCCTGGTGCTCTTCATATCATAACTCAGGAAAATCTAGGGCAGGTTTCTGCTCCTATTGAAAGCAGTAGTAGGAATTCCATAATTTCACTGTCCCTGATGTGTGCTTTATATGTATATGTATATCATTCCTATTCAAAAAGTACCAGTCTATTTTTAAAAATCTCTATTTTTATTTTTTAAATTGATCTGGTAGGTGATGTAAATAATTGGTTTATTATTCTAAAGCAGTCAATGCTGATCAATGGTATTGTTCCCTATCTGCCTTCTTTCTTCTCTGAACCATATCCCCATTTTGGTTTCCCACTCGCTCCAACAGGACAAACGGAAAGAGGAAGAACCAGCTGCCTGCAGCTCTGCCTTCCCTCCAGAGTATAAGAACATAAAAATGGCTATGCTGGGTTAGACCAATGGTTCATCTAGCCCAGTATCCTGTCTTCTGACAGTGGACAGTGCCAGATGCTTCAGAGAGAATGAAAAGAACAGGGCAATCATTAAGTGATCCATATCCTGTTGGCCAATCCCAGCTCTTGACAGCCAGAGGTTTAGGGACAGCCAGAACATGGAGTTGCATCCCTGATCATCTTGGCTAATAACCACTGATGCACCTTAGAGAGACAAGGTGGGTGAGGTATAATCTTTTATTGGACCAACTTCTGTTGGTGAAAGAGAGAAGCTTTCAAGCTCCACAGAGCTCTTCTGCCGGTCTTGGACATCTCCTCTCTGAACTTACCTAGTTCTTTTTGAACCCATTTATACTTTTGGCCTTCACAACATCCCCTCACAATGAGTTCCACAGGTTGGTTGATTGTTGGGTGAAGAAGTACTTCCTTTTGTTTCTTTTAAAACTGCTGCTATTGATTTCATTAGGCAAACCTGGGTTCTTACATAATATAAAGGGGTAAATATTCTATTCACTTTCTGCACAACATTCATGATTTTTAGACATATCCCCCATTAGTCATCTCTTTTCTAAGCGGAACAGTCCCAGTCTTTTTAATGTCTCTTCATTTGGAAGCTGTTCCATACCCCAAATCATTTTTGTTGTCCTTCTCTTCACCTTTTCCAATTCTGATGTGTCTTTTTTGAGTTGGGGCAAGCAGAACTGCACACAGTCAATATGGGGATAGTTGAAATCCCCCATCATTATTAGGTTTTCTGTTTTTGTAGCCTCTCTAATCTCCCTGAACATTTCACAATCACCATCACTATACTGATAAGGTGATCAGTAATATAGTCTTACCCCTGTACTCTTACTTTTCAATCATGGAATTTCTATTTGATTAATTTAAGATTTTTACTGTATTTGATTCTATGCTCTCCCCCTCCCCTATAGCATCACTGTCTCTGTAGTTTGACCTACTCTGTCATTCCTATGTGTTTTGTACCCTAGAATCACCATATCCAACTGATTATCAGCATTCCACCAACCTTTTGGTGATGCCTATTATATCAATAGCCTCATTTAATACCAGGCACTCAAGTTCACCCATCTTAATATTTAGACTTCTAGCATTTGTATACAAGCACTTACAAAATTTATTAATATTTAGTTGTCTGTCTTCATATGATGTAACTAAATGGGACACTTTCATTTGACTGTTTCTCTTCAGTTCCTGTCTGCACTTTATTAACTTCTATCCTATGAACTTTTAGCAGGATTTAGAGTATCCTCTTTAATGTATCCTCCCTAAGGGATATCTGTCTGAACCATGTGTTCCTCCACACCTGTTGACTTTCCCTCAGCCCTTAGTTTGAAAACTACTCTACCACCTTTTTAATTTGACATGCCAGCAGTCTGGTTCCATTTTCATTTAGGTAGAGCCCATCCTTCCTGTATAGGCTGTTCCTTTCTCAAAAGGCTCCCCAGTTTCTAATAAACCTAAATCCCTCCTCCCCACAGCATCTTCTCATCCACGCATTGAGACCCTGCAAATCTGCTTGTATAACTGGCCCTGACATGGAACTGAAAATGATTCAAAGATCTCTACCTAAAAGTCCTGGACTTGAATTTCTTACCTAAATTTGGCCTCCAGAACCTCTCTCCTACCTTTCCCTATATCACTGGTATGTACACGTACCACAACCCCTGGCTCCATCCCAGCACTGCACATGAGTCTATCTAGATGTCAAGAGGCCTGCAACCTTCTCACCCAGCAGACAATTCATCATGTGGTTCTCCCAGTCATCACAAACCCAGCCATCTATATTTCTGATAATCAAATCCCCCATTACTATTACCTGTCTCTTCCTAATAACCGGTGTCCCCTCCCCTGGAGAGGTATCCTCAGTGCAAAAGGATACTACATCATCATCCGGAAAAAGAGTTCCAACTATGGGATCGTTTCCCTCCACTCCAGTTGGATGTTCTCCTTCCCCAAAACTTTCATCCTCCTCAGCAGCACAGAGGCTTTTAGGCCGGGGATGGGACTGTTCTGCTGTTCCCCAGAAAGTCTCATCTATGTCCCCTCTGTCTCCCTTATCTCCTCCAATTTAGCTACTCTGGTCTTAAGAGCCTGTACTCTGTCTCTGAGAGCCATGAGCTCCTTGCACTGAATGCACATATATGCCACTTGCCCACAAGGCAGGTATCATACATGCTGCACTCAGTGCAATAAAGTGTATAGCCCCCCCACATCCTGCTGCTGGACTTCTGCCTGCATTATTTTTACTCTTGAAGGATTGTTCGTTTGTTTTTTTGAAGGGTTACTGGCCTAAGTTTAGAGTATGTTTGATAGGCGTATCTGTTTCTCACACTCTCTCTCTGAACTCCTCTGTTTGCTTCTCCTGGTTCCTAGCTCCTCTGGTCACTTAAGAACTAGCTTTGTAACCCCTCATTCATCCTGAATAAGCCCCGCCCCCTTGCCAAGGGCTTGTAAAGAGCTTAAGGATCAAAGGATGGCAGGCTAAAGCCTCGTTTGTAAGCTCTTAGCCTAGTCTAGGAGGTCACTTAGCTCAGCACATATTCCCCACAACAGACCACATTACAGTCTTCAAACAAGTGTATGGCAAACAAACTAACAGACAGACACCCCAAAGATCACAATCTCTCCTCCTCCACCTGGAGAACCCCTTTACAAAACTCGTGTTTGCTGGCTCCTGCTGCCTCACATTGCCAGAACACAGAATGGCCCTGTTGGTTCCATCTCCCCTCTTGGCACGCTATAATGGTGCTGGTTGCTGGGAGCACAAGACCGCATGCCTACACTTACATTTTAGCTGGCTATGGCCCTGTTTGGAAACACAGTCCTCTCACATCTATCCATTCGCTTGCCCCATTCTCTACTCTGTACCACGCTAGCCCTCTGACATACAACCACCACACATTTGAATATAGAGCTCACCAGAGTATCATCTCAGCAAACTAGAACTTCTAAGCCAGTAACCTCATAGAAGGCTGTCCTTTGACATCAACTTCTTAGGCTAGAGGTCTTGAGTCAATAACCTTAGAAAGTCGCCTGCCTTAACATGGGACCGACCAGTTAGAGTAACTGAACCAGTAACCTCACACTGGCCTCTCTTTTGCCACTAGCCCAGCATGCTCAAGTTACTGAGCTAATGACCTCACAGAAGCCCATGACTTGACATCAGCCCAACAAGTTAGAACTGGAAACCAGAGACCTGAGAGAAATTGGTGCCTTGAAATAAGCCC
Organism: Gopherus flavomarginatus; assembly: GCF_025201925.1. Taxonomy (NCBI): domain Eukaryota; kingdom Metazoa; phylum Chordata; order Testudines; family Testudinidae; genus Gopherus; species Gopherus flavomarginatus. The sequence continues at coordinate 39,959,984 of NC_066619.1, read as the reverse complement.
AGCAAGACAGATACTGAATCAGTGACATCACAGAGGTATAACCCTTGACATCAGCTCAGCAAGCAGTAGCTGCTGAACTAGTAACCTCAGGAGCCCATTCACGGACAGCTAACCAGAATGCTAGAGATTCCACTCAGTAACCTCAGAGTCCTCTGCAGTAGCAAAGGCAGCAGAGCCAAGCCCGAACATTAAAAATCATGTCAGGCTGAAAAAAAAAAAAGGCATGAGGTTTTAGAAGACAATACACTTCATGTCTTAACTTACCTCATGTCTTTTAACCTTTAGGAGTCACATTTTCGAGCTTCTCTCTGCAGCCACAAAGGCTAGACATTTTTAAGTAAAAACGGGATTCTCACATTATTACATGACCCCAGGAGCTGGAGATTTGAGAAAAACACTCAATATCATGAGACTCAGGATAAAATTGTGAGTTGGCACAACTGTTTCTGCCTTCACATCAAACCAGCCAACTAGTGGAACCAAGCCAGAAATCTCACCCCATAGCATCATCTCAGCAAGTTTCAAGGGTTGAGCCAGTAAATTCACAGATGCCTGGGCCTGTCACATCACCCCAGCAAGCTATAGGTGCTAATCCAGTGATTTCACAGAGGCCTGCACCTGGTTGCAGACCCATAAAACAGGTAGTGCCCAGCTAGTAACTTCTTCATGGATTTTGCCTCACCTTCAGTCCAGTAAGAGGAAGATTGAGGCTTTTTTTAAGCTACATGATTTTTCATCAGCCCAGCAGCCTAACATGCTGATCAGGGATTAAAAGTAGATTCTGTTAGAGACAGAAATATGGAAGTGACACTTATGACTACACATTTCCACTTGTGCTGAGATACAAGGGTGATGACAACCATATAAGTATCAAGAGGAACAGAAATTCCCACAACCTTCAACTCCAACATATGTCTATACTTTCTAAGCCCCTGCGAGCTTTAGAAAAAACAATGGAGTACTTGGGAGAGAACAAGAACTATGGGCATGTCTACATTATGAACATTACACATTGCAGTGATTACTGCAATGGTTCATGTTCACACTGCCCCGTCTTCTTTCGGTGCTGCGCATCCTCACCAGGAGCGCTTCCACCGACTTAAGAGGGGGCATGGGGGGTCTGAAAGCCAGTGTGCTCAGCTCCCTGTGCAGCTCCCCACTGGGAGCCTGACTGCCCCCTACCTCAGCTCCCTGCTTCCCACCGTGAATGGGGCAGCCGATTGGACACCGGGCACAGATCTCCTCACTGGGCTATCAGCTCCCTGCTCCCCGCCAGGAGCACTGCCGTGTGTGGTACCCCAGGAGGGAAATCTGTTAGCTACTTGGAAGAGGCTGGCTTCATCAAAGCAGGAAATACTTTGGAGAAAGATTTGAAACAAGATAATAGCATTCCTATTCATTACTCAATCTACTCTCTTCCTGGGTGTACTGCTTTTAAAAATGGGGAAATTTACCATGGTGTCTTGGCTAAACTCCAAATCAGGTAAACACATTTACCCTGGCTAACTCTCCTGGCTGTTTTCAACATGGTAGATTTCATTACTTGCCGTAGGAGCTGTTGTGTAATGTTACAGACAGTCCTCTGTTAAACAGCTGCTATGTTCTGCCCCAGAGGTGGCTGCATTTCAGCGGTCACAATGCAGAGATCTCATGCCTACCTCACAGGGATGATGTAAGGCTTAATTAAAGATTGTAAAGTGCTTTGAGGAGCTCAGATGAAAGGCATTATAATATGCAAAGTATTTTAATACTACATTGTGCTATTAGCTAATGCCGTGTTGTTTTTCTCTCTGCATAGGAAAGTCAGAACCATTAAAATTAGCAAGTAAATAACTAAGAGGAAAGTTAATAGCAAGATAGCTTTTTTCCGGATAAGTTTGTAACAAATGCAGTAGTCTGATAATGCCAGTCAGAATACAAAGGACTCAAATGGTTACTCCATAATGTAATTATCCTCACAAAAGAGAAACAAGGAAGACGCTAGAATGATAAATCATGTAAAGTCAGACATACTCTACTTGATCAGTGGATGAAATTGACAAAGCTCCACTAGCATCCATTCAGAGAAGTACTGAAGTTTCAATGCTGTAAATGGAAACACTACTATTAGGTAACCAAACATCACACTGCTTTGTACTGGCAGCATCTGCACTGTTAGATATATAATCCAGGGCTACTTACATGCCATGGACGATTCAAATGATTTGAAGAATAGAAATGACGAGCCTTGCTTAAGGCAGAAGCCAATATAGCCTCTTCCAGAGCATCACATATCTTTTAAAAACTCTGGGATTATTACAGCGCTGCCCATTAGCATCAACATATTGAAGGATGTGTCAGTTTTTCCATTATATACACCCCTGTTTTTCAGTGTGTTTTAAAACTCAGCTGTAAACACGTGATACTTGGCATACAAGGACACAGTTCATGTGCTTTTATACAAGAGTTTTTTAAAAAGCGTATGTGCACATATACACGTGTGCATGCACACACACACACACAGATGGAAATGTGCTATCTTATTCTATAATACACCTCTGTAGCCCAAATTGCTCTAAATCAAAAGAATAATTTGCCTTTAGCCTGGGACATAGCCACTTATCTTTGCAGGCTTGAGATCCCAGCATGTTCCATTCTGTTCTTCAGACCTTGAAAAGAAGTTTTTCCTATGCAGTGCTTGCACTTGCTTTTCATAGGAATTATAGCACTACTGCTGAATAAAAATTTTACCCATGTAAGGACAGTGGAATCAAGCCCTCATACCACAAGTATAAACAAGAAGTAATCTAAAACCCTCTTTAATGTGTATTTACAAAGGTTACCTTTAAAACAAATTTAAAAATAAAAATCTTTGAGCTGCAAAGAACTTTGGTGCATTTTAATATGTTTGCAAAACATCATCAAGAGAAATAGAGCTGCCAAGAAGCAATTTGTTTAAGTTTTACCTTTCGCTCCTGTTTATTTTAAGTACTAAAGAGAAAACAAAGGAACTTTAATGAAAACCCCTCTCCATGTAAGATAGGGAGAGCAGAGCAATGCTACCCCGCTGGTGCATCCTTCATGTATGTTTCTGAACCTCTGAGGATCCCCATGTTTCTCTTATTTTAACAAACCCACCACAGAGGCTGCAGGTCTCATTCACCATACAGGCAAGGAGGACTAGATTTTAATTGACTAGAAGAAAAAGGGAGCCAACTTTAAGGAACCAGGATCCCCACACTCTGCCAGACCACACTGTTTACATAGAATGACCAACACTCACTCATCAACAGAAGAAATGATGAAACACCAAATTCTACTTTGTTAGATCTATGTAAAACACCAGTTCAACAAAGTTCCTAAAACACGGGGGTAGCACAACCAACCTACAACAGAGTCTACTAGTGCAGAACATTAGGCTTGTGCTTCTGTAACTCTCTGTTCCAGGACCTAAACTAGTGGTAAGTCCATTGTCTACCATGGGCTTTATAAAGTTATTCCAGATTTATAGCTGGTTACAAACCCTAAGCATCCCAGATGTCAGCTGTGAATATTTGTACCAGGCTAGTTCATGGCACTAAAGTTACTAGAGAAACTAAACAGTCAAGGAAGCTGAAATTTGGTATTTAACCTTTGGAAACTGTAGCTCACAGAAATTATATACAAGTATCATTGATTTGTTTGCCAGAATGCTGCAAGGGCTGTCCAGCTCCATTATGCCATTTATTAGCTACTGCAGCAAAGATATTATGCAAAGAACATTCACTGGTCTGAAAATCCAGCTCTCTCAAGAAACTACAGGCTGAGTCAAGGAACACATTTCATACTGAATCCCAAATCCTTTTTTCCTGTTGAATTTAGTCAATGCTTCAGTGTATACTTAGTGAAAATTTAATGCACTACAAAAATACTAATATTAAACGTCATCATAATTCTTAGCACTTTTATAACATTGTCATTTGCAGCTAACAAACACTTCCCAAAATAATGCAGCATTTTATATATGGGGAAACAGAGGCACAGAGGCTTTTCTAAGGTCATATAGTGAGGCAGTAGCAGAGCTAGGATAGAATACAGGTCTGCTGACTTCACATCATGCCCTATTCACTGACCAATGCTGTCTCCTTAATCCTCAACATCCTTTTTCAGGACTAGAACTCCGCAGCTCCTAATCCCAAATCCTGTGCTTTGTGCTCTAAACTGTGCTGCCTCTCTCTCGTGTTACGAGGTAGGTGTTTCTCATTTTGTCACATTCTAGTCCACCCAGGAATGGGGGCCCACTATTGCCACTGATAAAGGATAGCCTGGATATATTGTAAGTATCCTGGAGTGAGCGACCCAATGTGGCAAGCATGCCAGAGATACAAGTAGTTATTCTTCAATTCAGCAGGACATACTATGTAAACAGGTGCATAAAGCAGCAGTTTCACAGTGGGAGAAGTAGAGGCAGTACCATTTGAATGCATCCAATTAGATCATCTGCCACACACCTCAGGTAAACAGACCACCTGAGCATAGGCACCGACTCCGTGGGTGTTCCAGGGCTGGAGCACCCACAGAAAAAAAAATAGTCCCAGAACCCACCAGCAGCCCTGCTGATCAGCACCTCCTGCTTGGTAGTGATCAGCTGTGTTCAGAATGCACTAGGGAAGGATGGGGGAGGAGTGGGGACCGGAAGAGGAGGGGGAAGGAGGTGAGGCTGGGGCGGGAAGAGGTGGAGCAGGGGTCGGGCACCCCTCGGGAACTGGGTAAGTCGGCACCTCTGCATCTGGGTACAAAAAAATATGCAGATTAAAGATCAAGTCACCCATTGTCTGATGTTCGGACTTTTCCATAGCTAGAGAGCTAATTTCTTTGCAGCATATACACTTATTGACAATGATTGTGCTTCTTTCTTAATTTCTGATGAAAGCTCTAACATTGGAAAGTCCTCTTTCCTTTCATGTTGAGAATTGCTAGCAGTCATCTTTTACAGCGTGCATTTCCTGTTTAAGGAAGCTGATACACACAAAATGAATGACAAAACTTTGAACAGAACCATATCACTTCCTTGCGAAGCATCATCACTTCTTTCTCAACTGAGAACAATGTGTATGGACCTTAATTATCTATAAGAGACAGGAACTGACCAGTTTAAGGTTCAAGGCTTTGACAGAGGATAAAAACAACACGCTGTAGTTACCATGTTAAATAATAAAACACAGCACCTTATTATAAACGAATCACTTGGCCTGTCAGTGGCTTAAATGAAGGCAAATGGTCAGGTATTTCAGATTCTATGGTATGGTAAATTGGCAAACGTTGGCTTTTAAATCCACATATACCTCCTAACATGATCATCACTCTTTGGTCTCTCGTAGTTAGTCATTCATTAACATTTCTCCTTTGGGTTTTTAGCTATAATGTAGCCCACCTTATGTTTACATCCAAAACTGCCCACTGGCCTGTCCAACTGCCCATCATATATTTACACACAACACAGGAACTGCTCCTGAAATGAACACATGGTGGGGAACCAGTGTTGCAAATTCTCACTTTTTATCATAAGTCTTCTGATCTTTGGTTTTTTTTAAGCCTCAACTCCTGGAATCATGGAATCATATGGGAGTCTCAGCTTTCATAAAGAAAAGGCTCTAGCCTTCATGGATGTAAAGAAATGCTTGAAAGCATGAATCCTAAAAGGCTCAAAAAGACTAGAAGGCATATAAAAACAACCCAAAGTTGATTACTTTTAAAAATCTTCTGAGTTTTGAATGTTTGAGGATGACTAAACTGGGTAAGGTAGAGTTGTAATACCATCTTCACAGTCACATCACCCTGTCCCCTAACACAGAGGTACTCCTTATTTGTTAGAGATACTATGATGACCCATGGCAGTGTCCTACACTGAAAACTAACCTTGCATCTGGGCTTAAGTACCACCCCCAATCTTGGGAAACTCTCTCAGCAAGGATATTAGATACATTAAAGAACTTCTTGGAGAGTAGATCAATATTTCTATATTAAAATCAGGAGCAGATGAGAAAGGCTGAGCTGGAGTGAGAGGTATCAGCATGCTTCAGGTATGCAGAAATTAAGACATGCAGTGGTCCCCTAGAACATTCTTATTCGTTTGTCTTGACGTAGCACACATAAGGTCCATGAAAGTTCTACAACATATTGAATATTTGGCAGCGGGTTTTGGATTGTTCCCCCCCAGCTGCCCTGGCACCCCCTAGACATTATTAGCTGGTTAAGTTCTTACAGTAGAGTAGGTGAAAGTGGGTCAGACCAGTTGGAAAGAACTAAAGTCAAAAGAAGTCAGTTATAGAGGGCTGATGTCTGGCACAGCCTTTGCAACAGCATCTGCCTTTCACAGCTTTCTATTGTGTCTAAGCCTGGCAGGCTGAGGATGACTGAAGAGATTCTTCACATAAATATATTTCCTTCAATGACATGAACAGGACAGGCACTATGTCTTCAGCTTTTGACGTGATTATTGTATACTTTTAGTTACCATAGTAATATATTAACATGCTTAAAATGTTAATTAGATGCACAAAAGAAATCATCGTGTGTTCCTCATGACCACATATTCCCACCATTAAAAATACAGCTCCTCTTATAGCTTTACACTAATAGAACAAAATAGATCTATTATGCTACTTTCCCTCTGCAGCCTTGGCAGAATGAAAGAGATTAAATTTTGCTCTTATTTTAACAAGTACCTTAAAATATAGGAACACTATGGAATGGAGATAATTAAAACTTTCTGGTTAAACTCCTGATCTACAATTTGCTAATTCATGGCTGGAATTTGAGGCCACCAGTCCAAAACCATCCTTCTTGTCCATCAAGGGCAGAGGTACCGACAAGAGTTTGGCAACACTTCTTCCACCATTGCTGTTCTTACGTTCTTCCTCTCTCCAGAGTCTCCATAGCATGAGCCAGATTAAGCCTCCATGTAAGCCCCACAGACACCATGGAGTTACAGAAAGGGGAAATTTGGCCCTGTGTCTATAAACAAACATTTGACATATCCCTAATCTCTCACCCCTTATTTTCTTGCCTCACCCTTCTGACCAGCTGTGGAAACAGGGACACTTACCTCTAGAATGTGAATTACCAGAAAAAAAATAATTTTCTGGGATTTGGGCAAGAATTCAGATGCAGCAGAGATGAGGGTCATCTAAAGATGTAGGCAGATGGAGCCAATCCCAGACAGGTCTTGATCTCATCTAGTCTGATCTCCAAGAAAAGAATCATTGGAGGTTCCACTCTTTTCTGCTCTATCCAATGATCTGTGGACATTTCCTACCCACTTCCAAATAGAACAACTCAGCTAGGGTGGTTATGCATACAGTTTATTTATATACTCCTCAGTACACATGGTCATGCCACGCGTGGGGCACATTAGGTGTGTGCTCATGCACATGCACACGTGCTCCAGCTGAACATCTTTCTAAGCTGAAGCTTCTTAAAATTGCAGTGATTGAAGGTAAAGACGAAAGAGAGGAACACCACCAAAACCCACAACTGACACACAGTTGGATACAGGGCTCTGCTCAGTCAATTGCACCTGGCCTGATGGGGCAGCAGAAATCCCAGGAATCATGACTCTTGTAAATTTACTGAAAGTTTTGACACAGACATTTCTGCATCTCCCTTTGGCTTAACTGATGTTGCTGAAGGATTCCATCATGGGACACCAGGAACGTGGGATCTACTATCAGTAAATGGCTATAATCTACCCTCTTAATATTGAGTACTCCAGATACTAGGTTTCAAGTCCATCACAAAAGGACCATCAGCATGTAAGCATTAAATATTTGAATCAGTTATTCAAGAAAGGAAACAACTTGAAAAAGTTCCTTCCATTGAGCCCCCATGGTATCACAGGTGAAATGTAGCAAGACAATGACTATTATATTATTATTATAGTGCCTAGCAGTCCTAGTCATGGACCAGGACCCCATCATGCTAGGTGCTGTACAACAAACTTGCTAATTACTATCAGTTTTTAGGTGAATTTCCATTTTTAGCTGCACCAGGTCAATAAGTATTTTGAACCTGTGACCTCGTTGGCTGCAAGGAGCAACAGCTGGAATAATCTTCTCCTAAGGGCAATTTTTCTTTCGCAGAGTACAAGTATCTGACATCACCTTTAGGAAATGATCAGAAACGTTCCAGCTGAAAGCCTTGTTTCTACTTCCAGTTAGGAGTCCCAGTAAAGTATCTTATAAACTGTACTTACTCTACTGACACAGTGAAGTATCCTCTAACATTTATCTACTGCGCTTTGCCATAGCACAAGGTCCAAGCATGAACTAGCCCAGCTTGTGCTACCAAAAAAAGCATAAACACTGTTTATATGGACATTCTTAAATAGATTTGTTTCCACATGACAATGTGTTATTACTGAGAGTACTAACCATAGCTGCAGGCTAAGAAAGCAGCAGAATTCAGCACCTGTTACCACAATGGTGGTTTCACAGCTTTCCATCCAATACTTGGTACACTTGAACTTTAAAATAGAGGTGTGTTATGTAGCAGGCAGAGTTGCTTTTGAGTTACATCGTGTTCTGTCCTAGTGCAGAGCAATTGACTCAGGTTGGAGGTGCTGGCCGTACGACAGAGAGGGATTCGTAAAGCAGTCTCTGTACCAATCGTGGAGGTATTTTCAAGTGATTATAAGGAATTTAATCAAATTTATATCTGGTACAATTCCACAGGCTTTGATAGAATTTCAGGAGGGATGAATCTTATCCAGTCAATCTAAACTGGCATGACCAATGCCTTCAAACCCCTCTGTATATAAAGCACCAATTGTGACTCACTAAGGTGTAACTTATTCTATAATTTGACATAACTTCAGAAACAAAGCAAAAAAACAAAACGTTTAACAACTTTTTCATAGAGAAGCTTAGAAAGCTTGCAGCATTAAACTCACTTTTTCTTTAGTGACAAGAGTAAGTTTCTAGGAATACAATGAAATCTGATGAGTGATGGAACATTATGGGTTTTCCATGGAATAAAAGCTAGTTCTTAATGTATACAATAAAGTTCATACTTAGAAAGTACTTAAGACCGAGTTCTACTCTTGCCTTTATATTCACGTGGTAAACTCTGTGGACCAGGGACCATCTTTTTGTTCTTTGTACAGCGCCTAGCACGATGGGGTTCTGGTTCATGACTGGGGCTCCTAGATGTTACAAAGTAAATAAAATAAATAAATAAATAGCCCTACAGTATCAAAGATGCAGGCCTCCTGAATATGTGCACTGCTTCTTTCTAGCGCAGAAACAGTTATTCTACATATTAGCAGGTTTACTGTCCAATTAATTTCACCTGGTACTGTAAGATACATCCACGTAGATTTACAGTTTCAGACTATGGTCCGACACCTGAACTACTAATAGAAAGAGCACATAGAATCATAGATTAGGGCTGGAAGAGATCTCAGCAGGTCATCTAGTCCAGTCCCCTGTTCAAAGCAGGACCAACACCAACTAAATCATCCCAGTTGGGGCTTCGTCAAGCCTGACCATAAAAACCTCTAAGGAAGGTGATTCCACCACCTCCTTAGGTAACCCATTCCGGTGCTTCACCACCCTCTTAGTGGGATCATGTTTCCTAATATCCAATCTAGACTTCCTCCACTGCAACTTGAGACCATTGCTTCTTATTCTGTTATCTGCCACCACTGAGAACAGCCTAGCTCCATCCTCTTTGGAACCCCCACCTCAGGTAGTTGAAGGCTGCCATCTAATCCCTCCTCACTCTTCTCTTCTGTAGACTAAATAACTCATTCCCTCAGCCTCTCCTCGTAAGTCATGCATGCACATGCATCTTACTTTTCAATTTCTCTCTCGTGTTCTTATGAATTCTCTTCTCTGTTAATTCCATATGCTCCAGATCTGGAGTAAAACTGTAGCACTAAAGGAAACAGATTTTGAGATAAAGAACTGAAGAGTAGACCATTAAATTACAATGATCCCTTTGTCCATGAGACTAGTAAATTTATGTCACAGGCTCAAGAGTTTCTCCTGAAAAAACAACCACCACCACCTGGTGTGGACATAAAATAAGGGTTGAAAACCTCTAAAAAGCAAAATGAAGACAGACCTAATTCCACTGAGAAATAGTTCCTCCCCAGCTCTGATTTAGACCAGGAACATATATAGGCAGAGGGGCAAAACAGAAAGTACAGCTACAAGTAAAAGCTTCAAGGGGTTCATAGGTTACCAGACAAGCTTCTCAGAAGTGGTCATCGAAACAAACACCAGCTCTTTGAAATTTCACCTAAAGTTACCAGAGGAAGGATAATTCAGTGGTTAGAGCACTGACCTATGACATGTGACCCAGGTTAATTCTTTGCTCTGCCACCTTCCTTTGTGACCTTAGTCACTTAGTCTCAGATCCTCATCTGTAGCACAGATGATTACTTCCTTATCTCACAAGCGTGATGCGAGGTTCTCATGGTGACCATGGGCAGCAAGGAGCTATGTGCCACAGAACTGAGAAATACATTTTTATCCACATATTTGAGCACATGGACTCCCTTACTCAATTGGTATTGTCTTCCAAATATAGTGTCCCTTTTGTCATTGGCTCTACGGGATGCCTTCTATCCATAAACAGTTCATATCCTTCTTGGTTCACCTTATAGAAGCTTGAAATGCCTGCTTTATTAGTTAACCCTATGGACCAAATTCAGCACTGGAGTAAGATGATAAAACTCCCATTGAAGTTAATGGTAGTTGCATGCATTTATGTCAAGGCTAATTTTAACCCAAAAGGTCTTCAGGTTTCTCTTTAAATAGGCTTCAATTTTGCTATCTACACTGTCCACAATAATGAATCCTCTGTAGAAAGGATGCCCACCTGAAGAGGTAGGTAATCACTGAGCTACATCCTAAGGCCAGATTGAGTTTTCTCTCTCTCATGCTTCATTATCCATTGGGGGGCAAGTAAGTGTGGCATTCTGTCTACACCTCTTCTAGAATAAAGTAGTCTTTTGTTTTTAAATTAGGACATCAAAATAAGTCTTGTTTATATTTATTTTAAAAAATAATATTCTTGATCCTCACTAGAAGAGTTGGGAACTTTCAAGTCCTCTAATTGGAATCTGCTTATTGCCAAAAAGGCACTCTTACTTTCAAGAATCCCATAAAATATTCATGAGGCCTGTAGAACAGTCCTAGCATGGCAGAGGAAGTAGCCAGATGAAAAAAAAAGAAGGAGGATCCAGAAGGGACCAAAGCCTATGGAAAGTGGATATTGTTGAATTATGACAGCTTGGCTGTTAATTGCCTTGGGCTGGTAGTCAGACATGCATTTTACATCAGATGTGGCACAAAATCTCCCCCCATCCCCCCCCCCCCAGCTAACTGGCACAAGTCTCATAGCACAGCAGATTTGGGGGCACAGTGGCAATGCTTTGACATTTTTATTCATTAGTTGCTAATTCTCCCTTCATCTTAAGATACTTGAAGGTACTCAAACAAGGGAATGGAAGAATCACAGGAAGGAGTCAAGTGAGGGAATTCAGAGTATACAGTCTGAATTTATTGCATGGGAAAAGCAATGCATGGTGGGTCTGAGATTGAACAAAGAAACAGAACTCCGCAAACAAAGTGAAGAATGAGTAACTAGAAAGTAAAGTAAGTGTGTCTAAGTCAACTAAATCCTAGAATGAGAGCACAAGAGTGGTCAGTTCTGTGTAAAGAGCAGTCACAGTAACTGAGGTGTTCCCATTCATTTGGTTTTAATTCGCAAGATGTGTTATATATATACAGATCCATTATTAATGGTGTCAAAATATTCAATGGTATGAGAGTCTGGAAGAAGGCAGAGAAAATCCAGGATGTGCATCTGCACAGATGACTAATGTTGAAGGTGTTAAGATTTCAGCCCAGCAGTGTACAAAATATCTGTTTTACATGATATTGTTGATATTCTGGTACCACACATGTACAAAGAAAAAATGTTTAGGCCCGAGTTAAGTGCTTCTGACTATAAACAGCAGGCTCTATTACCCCAAGTATCAGACACATAAAAGAGGAGAGTCTTCACGTATCTAATATTTGCTATCAACAGAGCTTTTTTTTGCAAATTAATGTGTGCCACTGGCATCTTCTATTATACAAGTGTTGTCTCAGGATTGGTATAGATGAGAACCTTACAGTGGAGCCAACCAGATTCTCTCTCTCTTGTTCTACATGAGGGGACATTTCAGTGTAGTCTGGTTTCTGTGCATCTCAAACTCTTACCCATTTTTTATTTTGCAGCTGATAGAATATTAAGAATAGGGCACTCCTGTTCCAGTGGAACATTTCCCTCTCCCAGCAAGATAACTAGTCACACAAATTAGGACTCATTAAGGTCATGAGAACTGCATCAGACCACTTCATAAAGAGTGCTTCAGAAAACTGGAGGATTCTGGATGATGACTGGTGAGTGAGAAGGCAGTGACTCATAATATTGTGTGGAATGAGCTGTTCTACATATTGTGGAATACAGAAAATATACAAGTAAACTGAAAATAAACAGAAAAAAGTACTGTGCTACCACATATACAAGGATTTTTCAAATTTCTCATACCAACCTAACCAATGCTGTTCCATGAAAATGGTGCATCAGCAAGCTGTACTTTCCACACTGGGAGATATGTCTGAACTGGCTCTATTATACAACAGACTAAGCATCTTTATTAGCAAGCAGCATTAATTCTTTCCCCATATGCCTTATCACTATATCTTTTGTCTTTATGCAAGAACGGGTAGAACTGAAATTTTTGAAAAATCACCAGTTACAAATCTCTTTTTTGGAAAACCAAAGTTTTGTTTCTCAGTATACAGATTGCTAAAGAAATGGCCATGGAATATCCTAACACAGTATTACACCAAGCATAAAAGCTGTGGCATGTAAGAAGTATAAGCTACACTTACAGAATTGAGCTGCAGTAACAGACACCATAAAGGAGGCGGAATCAACTTTCAAAAAACTAATTTTAATCAAAACAAAAAATTGTTGATCATTAACAAGTTTATAAAACAGTGATTTAGTTACATAAATAAATTGATATCAGTGTATCAAATCTGAATTACTTTCAACTTCATGAGCATGTTTACATGGGTGATGAAGTACAACCTCTTTACCTATTATAATAAATAAAATGGAGAGCATGAAATAGTTTCTCTAAACAAAAATACCTACAAACATACCTCTAGCATGTTCTCTAATGAAGGGAACAAGAGACACTGGACAACTTTTGCACCAAAACATAAAAACTGCTTTAAAAAGCACAAGGATACAGAACCATCAGCTAAAGTAAAGACACTATACTGTAACCAAAGTTGGTATTTAATAATATAATGAACAGTTTGGTAGTTAGATCTCCAGTTTGGTTATTTTAAAGCATTAAGACAAGGCAAGATAGAAGGCTGCTTTTGTTTGAGTAATTCTAGAGAAAATAAAATATATTAAAAAATAAACTGAAAAGTAGAACAGTCATACCTACACAACTTTCTGTCCTGCACAAAGTCAAAATACCTATGCAGCATATATATATATAAAATATTATATATATATGTTATTTGTGCACAAAGGTTAGCTTATTATTAGCTCACTGCAAAGGCATAATATATCATGTCAATCATTTTGGAAAACATTTTGTGTTTTGTGTCAAAAAGGATATTTCTTTAAGTCTTTTAGGCTAGGAGGCACAAACCCCACTTCTGGCATACTGTATTCTTAATGCTAAGGCTTGCTGCTCTGGCTGTGTATTTTGTTGTCCCTCTTTACTATAGTGCCTGTTACAAGCATGTGTGTATGTGTGTATACATATACATATATATGTACACACAGATTGTGTGATTTCCCCCAATAGGTATCAGTCCAACTATGCAATCCAAAAGGTGGCTCTGCATAGATGCCCAGCATATAGTTCACCACCTGAGCCAACCCTGAAGCAAGGCGCACTTTAGTCCTTCTGATAGGTTCTTTTTTTTTGTTTGTTTAAAACCAAGCTACTGCAGCTTCAAGTATTTTGCATTACATAGAATTTTTTTTATAAATTAGTTATATTTTTTCAATATTCAGACATATACTATAATATATATACAGTACAATAAATGCTCTCATTCTTTTTTTTATTTTTTTTTGATAAATCCCTGAGAATGTATGTTGACAGTCGCTAAGTTTCCACATGCACAAGCATTGTGTGCCATGCTTCTGGATGAACAGCACTGCAAAGCCACGTGGTCAGCCTTTTAACTATTACTATTTCATTTGTTGGTTTGTTTAACTATGTTGAAATGTAAGGATGAGTTACAAAGGAGTAAAGCTGGATCCATTCGAGGTACTTATCACAGGATGGAGGTGTTTGGTTTGGTTTTTAAAGCCATTGCAATATATATTTTTGTTTTTGAGGCTGTGAACGTATACAGAAAGAACAGGAGAGCAATGTGGGCTTTTGCCACTTGACAACATATACTCAGTGTAAACCAAACCTTTTTTTAACCTCTCTCTCATACAAAATAGAAAAAGAAAAAGAAAAAAAAAAGGAAAAAAATAAACACACAAACTTTCACAACATGACAATTTAGTTTGCAAACTCAATATAACTATACACATATAATACCGGTGTGGCTCTGTTTCTTTAAGTTAAAAAGGATACAAAGGCAGGCTCAAGTAAAAACAAACCACCCCTTCCCTTCCCTCCCCTCCCCTCCCCCCGCCCTCACACATTTTTGTCAACCAAACCGTTCACGAACCAACATCATCAGTTTCTTTTTGCCTTTGTATATTTGTTTTAGGTTGTCAATAAACTGTGTAAACTGAATGTGTCCATCATGAGCCATTAAGAAAGTCTCTCGGGCCTTACTAAGAAACTCTATAAACTCACTATAGTGTCGAGGGCTGATGTGTGTGAGTCGTGAATGTGTTGTATTAATGTAGGCTCCAATCGTGGCATCCAGGAGTTGTCTTAAAGGGGCTTTGTCCAGTGACATGAGCTTACCAGAGTTCCTCCTTCCATGAAGTCCCACCATTCCAGGCGTGGTCAAAGTACACCTACGCAAAATGTCTGACAGTACTGTTGCACATTTGACACTTTTGACCACCAGAGGTATTATAGCTGCAAGCTCATTTTTCCCAAGGGAGTGGCTGAGCGCACATGCCCACAAAACGTCGTTAATGGCAGGGTGTGTGTCCTGATTGTAACTCAGGTTGAGATGGTTCATGGCCAAAGTGGCCAGCTTGTAGGCCCGCATAGGGTAACCACGATGTTCCATATAGCGTGCTATAGTAAAAAGCTGCGTATAGCTCATGCCTTTTGTAGCAGCATCTAGAACAATTTGGTAAGCGGTCTCAAAAGCTATGTGATCCTTTTCACATAAGGTCAGTGCAGAGAGGGCACAGTTTTGAGGATCCTTCATGGCACACTGTAGAGCAAGCGTCCTAGCACTGCCGGCCAGTTTCTCCTGCTGAAGGCAGTCCAGATGCAGACGGACAATGGTGCTGTTGGACATCACTGTTGTAGCAACAATACTAGTGGCCTCAGTTGGAGTGAAAAGTGTAAACCAGTTCTGCATGATGCTATCCAGTGCATAAACACCTGTGAGAGACAGAGACAGGATCATGAACAATTGACAATCACTAGGATTCAACCAGAAAGAGGCTCTCACCACAACTTGGTTTTTTTTCAAACTAAGCCTAAGAAGTTATCAGTACGTCCAACCACCTGCTATTTATGCAACCAAACTCAATGGAGATAACATGATGGGAAATGCACATTAAAATAACACTACTCGGCATTCTCTTTCCAGTTCTCTAACAGCTTCAGTGACTCTACAAAAGTCACATGATAAAGTTTTAACTTCCTGGAAAGACATCTTGTTTTTCTGGTTATTTAAGATAATGCATTTTGGATAACAAGTACTGGCTCCTATATGTGGGGCCAGTTACAGAACTAAAAAATCTCAACATCTGACCGAGCAGCTCAAATCAACCCTCAAAATCTAATTTTTAGAACTATTTCACCTCCTTTTTCTCTATGTCAATAGTCCTGTCATGGCAGGGCAAAACGCTTTAAGTTATCTCAAAACTGCTCATGTGTTTGTATTTGGCACTAAAACTATAGGGTGGGCCTCACAAGGGAGACATGGGAATATGTCAAGGGAGGCGCGAGCTGCGTGGTTTTGTTTTTTGTGAAGAGCTCTGCCTGTCAGCCCCAGGTGGCTGGGGCTCATGCAGAAAGGCCGAGCACACCCACCCAAGAGAAGGGTGGGCTGTGTCTGTTATCTTATGTGCTCAAGAAAATTGCTTGTTATTGCTCTAATTAAAGACTTCTAATCAGAAAGTAATTTCCGCAAACCAATAGAAAGGGATTGACTTTTTTAGTGCCTATACACAACCAAACAAAATGAAACCACCAAACCATTTAAGACAGGCTAATGAAGGCACTAATCCTTGGACAATATCTGCAGAACATACCTACTTCTGTTGCACAGGTTACCAACCATCTCACCATCTCCCGCCGCCGCCAATTCAATGTTGACAATGTCATCCGCATCACCTATTTAAAAACAAACAAGCATTGGATGGACACTTAAGACAAATGAATTCTGCTACAAACTTGAGATAGCACACAAACAATTAAGAATCTGTGTTATTTAGACATAGCACTGATTGAAAAATTGCAAAATAATCCTACCCAAAATGGTCATTTTTTTCGTTCAAATTTCAAAGATTTGAAAAATGCCAACCAGTTCTATTGGAAGGACAGATTATTTTCAGAACTACATTCTACATCACACAATAAAACTGCAGCTCTTTTAAGGTCAGATAAAAGATTTTATTTTCCCTCAAAAATAATCAAATGCTTCATTATAAATATAAGAATTTTCAAGTAGAAAAAGTGGCGTTTAAAATGGATGATGATATATATGCCTATTTTGAGTACGCCAGCCACGAACGTTTTTTCCTTAAACCCTTAGTATTGCCTTTCACTTGACTGCAGTGATATATACTAGTATTATTGCTTATTGCAATCTGCTCTGCTGCTTAATTCTGCCAAGTCTCCAGTGGTTGTTTCTCTTTTCAGAATCAATAATGATTTGACTCGTCTATCAGAATGAAACCTCAGTTTAAAGAAGCTCAACATGAACATGATCAAAATTCTAGTAAAGGTCCTGTATCTGGTTTTTAAGGGCAGTACACCTCCATATTTCAAATCCACTTGCAAATAGACTGTTTCTTTCTTTCTCATTTTTATATTTACATGTGATTGTTCCCGTAAGAATTGTGACTAATTTTGTGAAGGATTGTTCTAGTACAAGCAAGTAACATGTTTATAATTTTCAGTACCTGAAATTGTACAGAAAGGATGATGCCGTTAACTGTGCAGATCCCGCAGAAATCTAGATGACCACAACAAGGAGTCCTCCATATTATGTAATGAGAATATCACTGAGAAAACATTCAGCATTCCCTTCCCCCATGAGAAATATATAAAGCTGATCAAGATAAGTCGGGTGAAGTAATACCTTTTATTGGACTTACTCGAAAGCTTGTCCCTTCCACCAACAGAAACTGGTCCAATAAAGGTATTACTTCACCCACCTTGTCGCATTCAGATTTGGAGCAAAATTTCTGACAAGTGAAGTTGCAAGAAGGGCTAATTTCCAGATACCCCAATTTGGAGACGTCTTTGCTATGGAGTTCTTGAGTGAAAGCTTGTGCTGATCATGTAAGTCTCCACTCAGCTGACCTGCGATTATATTATTAATTATTTATATTACTGTAGCACCTAAGAGCCCTAGGTATGGTCCAAGACCCCAGTGTGCTAGACCCAGCACAAACACAGTAGACAAAGACTGTCCCTGCCCTATTGAGCTTAGAATTGTCCTTGCCTTCAAGGTGAAGAGTTTCAGTGCACTATGCAGCAGTCCTACAGACCTACATACAGCATCCTTGCACAGCTGGCTGGAATGTGTCCCATTGCTGTTCATGTAAAATATCACTGTAGTATATCTGATAATATTTAACTACTCTGCCAGCTAGATGTAAGAAAAAAGTATTTGAGAGCCCAACATATCCCTCAACTCTGGAATTTCTGCACGAAAAAGCCTCCACGTCAGCATTTTAGTGACTGAATTGTCAAATTGTTGCAATGAGCTCCCCAGCTCACATTGGAAGTGTTGACTATGGCTGAGGAAGCTGGGGGGTTGAATACAGCTCTTAACTACACTATATGAGGTAGGAACGCATCCCTGGGTAGTGTCAATTTCACAAAGCATTCTATCAGTATTTGTCATACAGCATTCAACTAACTAGTATTGTAGAGGTCTTTTTTTCAGATGTGCATATAGAGTTACGTACATTGCTGAAGCCATAACACCCATCAGTTCCAGGGAGATCATTACTGTGTTCCAGGTAGTATTTCTATTGCCATAAGGATTTTTAAGTAGCTTTCTTTTAGATGGAAAGCTCTAGTATCTAGAAATGCTCCAACGTCACCTTCCCCTCTTGCTCAGTCATAACTGTGTGTGATTTCTATGAGTTTTTCCTGAACCCAGTGTTTGGAATAAGGTACATGTTTATGATAGAGCTTTTGCTCATTCCTGCTATGAGGATGCCCTGGTAAGCCAATCATCCAAGTAAGGATACATATGGATACTCTGACATCTCAAGCATGCTGTCACTGCTGAAAGGCACTCTGTGAATACTCAAGATGATGCAGACAGACCAAATGGAAAAACCTTGCATTGATAATGATCTCTTCCCACAACAAACCTCAGGTATTTTCAGTGCAAATATCTGCTTAAGATGTGAAAATAAGCATCCTGTAAATCAAGAGCCACAAATTAATCTTCGAAAGAGGAGGGGATGACAGAGGCTAGGATATGGATATGGAATTTGAACTTTCTGATGAAAAAAAGAGTTGAGTTTCTGGAAGTCTAGAATGGGTTGAAGATCATCTTCGTTGTTTAGGATAAGAAGTATTTGGAATAAAATGCCATCCGTGGAAAGTCTTTAGGAACTTTCTCTATTGCACCCACCAACTCTAGCAGTGAATGAACTTCTGATTTTAGCAAGTTCTTCTGATAAGAATCCCTGAAGAGGGATGGGGAAGAAGAGTGAAGTCTTCTACCTTAGCTCTTGTTCCAAGAATAGTTCGGACAAATGTAATCATGAGTGGTGCCTCAATGTAATCGTGGATACTACAGCTTTAGATACAAGGTATGCTTCGCAATTGATCAACCTTTGTTAATAAGGGATTTGGGCCACTTTTCCTTTGAGTTGGTACAGACTGTGCAAAGTGCACTATTTTTCCCCCCTGGGTAACACTGGCCATCATCATCTGGCAGTTCACCATTCTAATTCTCAAAGTGGCAGAGGAGAAATTCTTTCTACCTAGGGTTTACCTTCTTACCCTTTCAATCCAAAGGGGGTAGAGCGGACTTGATCTTTTAGCTCTTTGGTAGTGGGAGCTGCCATCAAATCAACAGTAGCTGTATGGGTCTGGAAGAACTCAAAGCCCTCAGCAGAGGTAACTTGTCCGCTTTCTCACAAATTACTAGTCAAGATGTTGGGTCTAACTAGGTATTTTTTGCCAGCCTATAATAAACCATCTAGAATTGGCAGGGTAATCTTGTTCCTAGAGGGTAAACAACTGTGTCATGAACTGTGCGTATAGTTTTCTCTAAAGTTACCAAAAGGATGTTTAAGGTAGTCACCATTCCCTCAATGAGTTAATGGAAGTGGAACAAATCCTCTGGTGAGGAACAGGATTGGACATCCGTATCTACTTTCAAAGGTTCAACAGGCCTCTAGTTCTTCAGGCAGTGTGTCCAGGACAAGTAAAGGAGACTGTTCCCTTGATACTAGCAAGAGCTACATACCCAGGCAGGATGGTTCCAGTGCAGGGCATTTACCTCTAACTCTTTTGGAAGACGGCTCCCTTTTTGCCAGCTTCCTTCAGCCCCTTTAAATTCACAGCAATGCCTACTAGAAGGAGGCTATGGCCACACTGCCCATGGTGGTACCTTTCCAGTTCTGACAGTACCCAGTTTAGAATTTCCTATTATAATCCCTGGGTGCAGGAGAGTGATCTCATACAATCTGAAAGGTTGGTACAGAGTCTCAATAATGCTCTCTAGGTTTCTTGATCCATTCCTTGCGAGGGGAAGGGCAAATAAAGCTCTCTGGTTGGACGTGGCCCGATTCTGAATCTGAGGAAGTTTTCAAGCGCGACAATGGTTTGGTTAAGTGAGATGCTGAAAAGGGGCGAGATATTTCCCCAGGGCACCAGTAGAAGTCCAGGGGGAGGATCCTGCATCTCTCGGGAGGTTTGTATAGTCAAGGAAACTGGTTCAGCCTTGCAAGATTTCTTTTTTTTTTTTTTTTTCCTGGAGAAGGATGAACCTGCCTCACTGCATATGCTTTTTATTTTTACCTTCAAGCACAGAGGATAATGTATACAGTGCTGCATGAAGGCCCGCTTCTGATCGCAGGAAATATCGGGTGCCTTACCAGGCTTCAAGCACAGAAACAATGACAATGGATCTGGGGCAGGATGATCCTATATAGACTTAGCTTTCAATACCACCCTTTGCTGTGACTCCAACTTCGAGGCCACAGAACTACAGACATGCTCTTGCACCTCAGCGTGATGAATTGGAAGTCCTGGATTCTCAGAGGCAGGCCCTTGAGGACTGCCTCTTTCAGCAGAGGCTGACACCTGTAAGGCCAACTGTTTATTGCTATGCTGGATGCGATCTTTGTAATATTTCCATAGACTGGCCCCTTCGGTTTGGCACCAGTCAGGAAGGCAGATGCCAGTGCTGGGACTTTGTCTGGCTCTTTAAACCACGTTGGGGACTAGAGCAGAAGCTAGTTTCCCAGCACTTGCATCATTGTGCTCTGGAATTTGAGGGTTTAGTCACTAATGCTTACTGCAACAGCACAGCTTCCAGGAAATTCTGATGCTCCTTTCCGGCCCTGAGGATGGAGATGTTGCATATACAGTGACGAGACGATGAACAACTTCCCCACTCCTCTAGAGGGCCAGACAAAGCACATTTGTGTTCAAAAGCGGAAAGCTGACAGGTAAGAGGTCCATCACTTGAACCTACGTTTCTTTTTTATTTTCCTTAAGTCCTGACATATTGGAACCAAAGACCTGTGCCAGATCACAGAGTCCTTAATAAAAATATCCAAGAGAAGAAAAAAAGAAATGAAATAAAAAGAACTAAATGCTAACTAAACAAAGGTTGTGATGGCACTGAGAACTGTTTATTCCAGTGAATTTGGGTCCAAGGATCCCAGTCTCTCCACTACAGTAGTTCATAGGAACTAAGGTTCTTGGAGCATTCCCTCTCTCTTCCTTTTATAGCTCTGCATTCCAACAATTGCTTCAATGGACACTGCTACTAGAAGGCTCCATTGGCCCAAACTGCACCATCTGTGCATCCCCAGGAATGCAAAGAGGCCACCTGAAGAAAATATTTTTTTCCCCACCAGTAATGGAATGTATGCACATAGCTTGCAAACAGAACTTCTTAAAGACGCAGTCCCTTGCAAATTGAAGATTCCATTTCCTTGAAGAATTTTTTTTTGACTACAGCATAACACAAAGAAGATCCATTCACTAAGACTACAAGAGTGTACAACTGCCTCTGTGCTTTATGCCACTTTTTCATCTTCTTAATGTTGGTCTGGTCTAGGTGCCACAGCAGCCCCAACATATATGTTAGAGCAGCCACAAGGGGTGGCTGCTCTAATTTAGACAGACATGCAAGTCTGCCTACTGGTTTCTCCGCAGCCCAGAATAACCAGAGCACTTAGCTCTCTGGCCATTCCTCCTCTCATCCTGAATAAACTCCTATACAGCGGCTGCTTACACTAGTCTCATGCTACCCCCGAACTGGGGAGTCCCCCAGGAAGGTGTTCTAGTCTTGTACCACGACCTGTATGGTGTAAAAGGGCCAAAGCTGGTGCCATATGCTGGCCCTATATTTATCAGTACTATACAAATCAGTGAAGAGAAGGGGCCATGTTTGGATTTTGCACAAGTGGGTACAATTCTCAATGGCTTCAATGGGAGCTGCACCCACCATTGCAGGGCTGAATTTGGTCCAAGGACTCACAGTCTCTTACTGTAGCAATAGCTAATTTCGGGAATACCTGAAGGCCTAACTCCAAAGAAACTTTCAAAAGAGTGATGTCTGGCAAACTGTCCATGAGTGTTGCTATTTTAAATGCATCCTGGGCAAGCTTGAAGATGTGTGATGAGGAGTGAATATTTTTCTGGATGGATTCTAACACTGTTTCCAGCCTCCGAACATCACCTGCAATGTAAAAACAAAACCACAAAACAAAGAAACAATTAGGTTACCTAAAAACATTCACTAATGGTGCAGATGTTACAACTACACCAGAGTCGCCCAGAGGGGGGCAATTTGCCCAGGCTCTGGGCCCTGCAGGGGCCCCCACGAGAATATAGTATTCTGTAGTACTGCAACTTTTTTTTTTTTTTTTTTACATGGAAATTGCTTTGCCCCAGGCCCCCTGAATCCTCTGGGTGGCCCTGAACTACACATGCCAGAACTGCAGCAATATAAGAAAGTTTCAGCCATACAAGTTCTCTTAGAAAGAACTAACTAAATGCACGTGAACAGAAAACATGAAATCAAATATCCCTCAGGTGCCTGCTGATGTTAGTTCGGTAAATTCTACAAAGTTGTCTTAATTTAAAGAATTCTAGAACCGACTTGTCCGACTTGTTTTGCCATCCACATTAGGCCACTGCAAAACAAATAACTTGTCTTAGACCCAAACCCAGTCTGTCTGGCCACTATCCAGCTGGTCTAGCAGCAGTGCTAGAAAACCAAGTGACAGCCTTAAATTTGTTCAGTTAGTTGTTTCCTCCTCAAGTGCTTTTCAGATCAAAATTCAGACTCCTAAGCAGCAGTTTTAAATTAACTTCACTCTATGTTTGAAATACAATATTGGAAATATAGAATGTCTACTAAAAATATGTATCAGCTTTATTGATAACGCTACCTTTGGCTGCTGTTAGCATAGTTGATGCCAACTCACACTGCTGGGACTCAATGTGACTTAGCGTGAACCAACGGGGATAGCGGTTTGGAACAACTGATGCAATGTGGTGTGGGCGGGACATATCTCCTGATGGAGCTGTAGATTCCAATACTAGCAACCTGAAATAGGAAAGAACATACACTCTTTTCACTCAATCATCATTATAACTGGGGTTACCTATGAGCAATCACAAAGCCAGAAGAGCACTTTGGCTGCTTGTACAAAGTGTGCCTATTCGGGTGTAAAAGCTGCAGCAAATCATGTCCTTTCAACTAGACACTACAAGTCAGATTGCCAAAACCCTAATTAACCTTTAGTCACCCATATTTGACACATGATCCTTCTTAAGTATCAAACAGGAAAATTAGAATTTAGAATTAGAAGCAGTATTAAACTTTCATTACTGAAGACCATTGTTATTCTCTCAGCGATCTAAGGGGCTGAAATCTTTCACTTCTACTTCAGTCTTTGGACCACAGCTCTTAGAAATGAAAGTGGAGAAATTCATAGACAAAGAGATGCAAATATTTCTCAATATACTGTACATGACTTATATGTGAGCTTCTTACCCAAAAAAAAAATTATGCAATGAATGACAGAGATTCTCAAACAGACTTCAGCATCTGAGTCAAAATCCGAAAGAAAATTGGACATTTTACTCCTTAACTACAATGCAACAATTATTTTTATTTCGCTTCTTGGCACATGAGGGCTAGAAACTCTGAACATTTTATATAATAGCAAGTCTAGAGGAAAGACCCTAGTTTGCAGTGATGGGTAGTCATTTCTCTCTTTTGAAATTACTTCTCTGGAATCAATGCCTGATCCTGAGGCTAGAATTTCCTCGGGTTTACCCTAATCTAGAACCATCTCAGTAACGAAAGGATTTACATGCAGAAAAGTGACCACCATGTTCTATATAGGGATACCGGCTGGAAGGGTTAGGAGAGTAGCTTTAGCAGAAATGATCACCTGTCATGCCTCCCTCGCGAAAATCCACTATGCTAGATAATTGCCATTAGAAAAGATGAGGTTGTAGTCATCCTGAAGAAAAATACTTATCCTCTCTTCTGCATTCCAGGTCATGATAATTCAGGGTAAGATGTGAAAGTCTAATGAAATAACGAATGATAACCACAGAAAGAATGTAAAGAAGCAAAACCTCCCATAAAAAGATCAGTCTCTTGACAAGGGTTAAGAGACATCTTGCTTTAATGAGGCAGTCATGACGCCTTGTTGACCCATTATAGTATGGATTTTGTCCCAGTTTCAATGCCATTGTCTTGATGATTGGCCAACCCTTTCCTTACGTTCCTCCTCTTCTAGCTTCCCATCTATTCCCTTTCTTCCCAAGACACTTCCTCTCTTCTCTCTACCTGAGCATTAATGGAGGCCCAGATGGGGCTGTGTGGAGTGCTCTTTTCAGACATAGCTGGACTCCAGTCACCATTCAGGGAGGCAGGACAAGTGACATGCCTCCCTCCCACCAACAAAACAAGTGACAATCTCCCTCCCACTGGACATCAGACATGCTTGGATCCTCAGCCCGTGGCCCAACATGGACCTCAGTCCAATCTCCCCTTCAGCTGGCATAGACTCCCTCCAATAATCCTAAAAATGTACTGGTTCATGGCTCCAAAAATCTGGTCATCCTACTTGGGCTCCAGGTTGTTACTATTGTTTTGTACTCGGTTGAAAATTTATTTATTTTTGAAGGGAATGAAATGGGAAGAGAAAGGAAATTTGCATCTCTCCAGTCACCAAAGGCTCTTCAAAATCCACTGCGTTGAGACATTAGGTAATGAATAAATGAGTTCAATAAGACATGTATTACAATATCATTCACAAGATTTTGGGCTTAAAAAAGAAAAGAAAAGAAAGGATCTCTGCTCTCTAGGTAGGAGGGTATTTTGCTTCCTCACTAAGGACTATAGAATCTATTTGTAAGACCACTGAAGTTTTACAGAAGATGTCATTCCGTTCTCTGCAGGTTCCTAAAACATACAAGAGCAATTTCAAGAGAGAGTCTTGGAGAATCGAAAATGGCATCTCTCACTCTCACTCTTCAGTTAGTAAATTTTGTCAGGTAAGAGGGAGGAAAGAGAGGAGGGAAAATGATTTGGGTACACAAGAGTACTTCCAACTGTTACATGCAGAAAATGTAGAACTGAATAATAGATTATGAATGACAAACCAGACAAAGAGCATGAAACACACAGCGTTTTTGTGAAATCTTGTAGTGATCACTTTACCCTTCACCACCACCTAGCTTCCAGACCCTTCTGCAAGCCCAATGTAAAAAGGTGAACTGTCTGCTCACACACGTTATTTTTGATGGATTATAAAACATCAGAGTAACAGTCAAAACTGCAGCACATCTGAAGGCCTCAATTAGATCCAGTCAAGCATATTTATTATTCTTTACTTTTTCAAATCTCATTTTTAAGAAGCAATGAATTATTTAACAAGATTTCAGCTGAAGCTGCCTTCTGATTAAACATGACCTAAAACAGACTCCTACTAAAATCCACACAAAAAAATCCATTCTTAATTTGGGCCCAAATTCTGCCCTCACTACGCACAGAAAACCCAATGAAGTCCAAACAAAGTTCATAGTGCCCTTTGATAAAGAAAGTGTGCTAAAAGAAGGTTAACTCACTGCAGTTTGAGTTCTCCAAGTAGATTGCCTCTGCAGATCCACATTCTCAGGCTATGTAGCTTGGTGCTGCAAACTGAGAAACCATCTAGAGAGCAGTGGCTGTTGAGGGTAGCACATACAGTCCCCATGCAGACCCAAGTATATAGAAGGGACATCAGCTCCAACTCCCCTCCATTCCTTTCTGCCCATTCAGTATACTAAAGGCGAATGCAAGAAAATGGAGGAGAGTGGGTGATTGTAAATATGCAGAGGCAGGATACCAAGAACTCCAGTTACAGGCAAGTAACCCTTTCTATCTAGAATAGACTGTGAAGACTTTTGTGCATGGGGGACTGACCAGTAGCCCTGTCTCTAGATGGTGTGGCTAAGTACTTAAGACTCCATTGAAAATACCAGCTTTCGTGAATAATGAAGCACAGCTCTCCTGAATAACGCTGCTCTCCTAAACTGAGAACAGCGTTGCATGAAGGTGCAACTTGAATTCTATGTAGCAGCTTTAAAGATTTCAAGGTTAAGAAATATCTTCATCCTTGTCATGAATGTAATCTGAAATCGAATGGAATAGGCTATAGGCTATCTGCTAGTCAACTAGCCCTTCTGCTTTACAGAAGGAGTCATAGCCATGGCATCATCATATAAAACTTAAATCTTCAACTAAGTATACTTGTTTTTCTCAAGTTAACATAAAATAATCTTCTCTCTTTGGGTTTGTATCAGGAGTTGGAAATATTTTCCCTCATATCACTGAGGTGCTTCCTTAGTTTCTAGGTTGATCAGAGAGAGAAAAATACCATGTCTTGGAATGTTCTCATTAAAGGAATTCCTGGAAAGTGATGAAGAATGCAGTCAGACAGAGCTGGTGTGACTGGATCACATAGCCTCTATTATCCTCAACACACATCTCTAATCCACACTGTAACAATACTACTACAGTAGAACCTCAGAATTACAAACACCTCGGGAATGGAGATCGTTCGTAACTCTGTACAAAACATTATGATTGCTCTTTTGAAAGTTTACAACTGAATGTTGACTTAATACAGCTTTCAAACTTTACTATGAAGAACAAAATGCTGCTTTCCCTTTTTAAAGTAGTTTACATTTAACACAATACTGTCCTATATTTGCTTTTTTTTTTTGGTCTCTACTCCTGCCCGATTGTATACTTCCTGTTCCAAATGAGGTGTGTGGTTGACTGGTCAATTCATAACTCTGAGGTTCTACTGTACTACTAATAAAGCCAGACATCAAAAGGAGAAGAGGATAACTAAGAGTGGAGGGCAGAACTCTTCCATCAGCCTCTGCAGGTGGAGCCAGATGAGTTAATGAGAACAGGCTCTGCCATGCTGACAGCTCCTGCAATGCTTATCCACATGTAACTGAATGAGAGGACCTTTTTAGTACTGTTCATACTGAGGTGGTAGTTGAGCAGGAAGGAATTACCTCTCAGACTTAAAGGATCTCTCATGCTGAGGGGTGGTTGGATCACCAAGAATTTGGCTGTCAATTTGGTCTTCCTGAATCTCTCCAGTATTGTATCTGTTTTTCCATCTGAAAAGGTCAATATCTTCAAAAATCAAGCTTTCAGCCATGACTTGGGCTTCTGGGGAAAGTCCAAGGTCCTTACTCAGAAAGATAATGTGTTACAGCTGTTGACACTGATCTTGCTGAAGTGTTGAATACATTGTACTCCGCTTGTGTTGAGATATATTCTGGCCCTCCATGATGGGCTTTAGCTCTTTGCTTTTCTCATCACGCAGTGAGTCCATGAAGGGAACAACTTAACCTCAGGCGTAAAAGCGATTCCTGGCAATCACTGCTTGATAGCTCACTGTACAAAGTGACAGAGCAGCAACAGAAGCAGACTTGCAACCCAAGTGGTCTAGTCTCCTAAACTTTCTCTTGGGGCATCTTAAATCCTAGGCCATTAGTGGTTGATTTATGCCCAGATAAACAAACAGTAATAAGTCAGCAAGACCAGATGGTATTTACCCAAGAGTTCTGAAGGAAACTGCAAAACTACTAACTATGGTATGTAACCTATCGTTTAAATCAGACTTTGTACCAGATTTAATTTAACACTTATTTTTTAAAAAGGCTCCAAAGATGATTCTGGCAACTAACAGGCCAGTAAGCTTAGCTTCGGTACCAGGAAAATTGGTTGAAACCATAGTAAAGAAAATGATCAGACAGATAAACATGATATGTTGAGGAAGAGTCAACATGGCGTTTGTAAATGCCTCATGCCTCACCAATCTATTAGAAATCTTTGAGCGCATTAACAAGAACATGGACAACGGTGATCCAGTTGATATAGTATATTTGGACTTTTCTGAAAGCCTTTGACAAGGTTCCACACTAAAGGCTCTTAAGCAAAATAAGCAGTCATGGAATAACAAGGAAGGTCCACTCATTAATCAACAACTGATTAAAAGATAGGAAACAAAGGGTAGGAGTAAATGGTCACTTTTTGAAGTGGAGAAAGGTAAATAGCAGTGTCCCTCAGGATCTGTACTGGACCTGTGATGTTCAACATGTTCATAAATGACCTGGAAAAGAGGGTGAACAGTGGGGTGGCAAAATTTGGAGATGATAAAAAATTACTCAAGACAGTTAAGACCAAAGCTGACTGCAAAAAGAGTTACAAAGGGTTCTGACAGAACTGGATGACTGGACAACAAAACGGCAAGTGAAATTCAATGTTGATAAGTAATGCACATTAGAAAACATAACCCCAACTATATATACATAATGACGGGATCTAAATTAGCTGTTAACATTCAAGAAAGATCTTGGAGTCATTATGGATAGATCTCTGAAAATATCTGCTTAATGTGCAGCATCAGTCAAAAAAAGCTAACTATGTTAGGAACTCTTAGGAAAAAGGACAGACAATACGACAGTAAATATTATAATGCCACTATAAGAAATCCATAGTATGCCCACACCTTGAATACTGTGTGCAGTTCTGGTCACCTCATCTCAAAAAAAGGAATTGGAAAGGTACAGAAAAGAGCAACAAGAATGATCAGGGGTATGGAACAGCTTCCATCTGAGGAGAGATTAAAAAGAAGACAAACTGCTCATCTTAAAAGAGATGACTAAGAGGGGACATGACAGGTGTATAAAATCACAAATGGTGTGGAGAAAGTGAATAGAGAAGCACTATTTACCCATTCACATAACACAAGAACTAAGGGACACCCAACGAAATTAATAGGAAGCAGGTTTAAAACAGAGGAAAGTACTTCTTCACACAATGCATAATCAACCTGTGCAACTCGTTGCCAGGAAATGCAGAAGGCCAAAAATATAATTGCGTTAGAAAAAAAAATTAGATGGAGGATAGGTTCATCAATGGCTGTTAACCTCATGCTCCAGGTGTCCCTAAACCCCAACTATCAGAAGCTGAGACTGGACGACAGTGGACGGATCACTTGAAACCTGCCCTGTTGTGTTTTTTCCCTCTGAAGCATCAGAAAAAAAAAATATTAATCCAGACGGACCATTGATCTGACCTAGTATGGCTATTCCTAATGTTCAGAAACTTGAGGGCTTATCTCTCTTATTTTATTATAATTAATTTACCTATGTAAAAAATTTACACAAAACGTCTAGGGTTTTCTGGAATTTTGCAAAGAGCTTAATTTCAATATATCTTGTGGCCATGAGCTCCATAAGATTAATTGTGCATTGTATAAAAACAAAAGTATCCTGTTTTACTTATTTTAAATTGATGCTTTTGAATTTCCTTGTGTGCCTTTTGCTCTATTTAAGAATAAATAAAATAAAATAAAAGTAGGAGCTCTCTGTTTACTAGGGAGTAAACCATTTCCTATTTTATATACCTCTGACAGGTCACTTCCCCCACATCCCATCTCATCTCCAAACTATATAGCTACTACATCCAAAAATATTTAAGAGTTGTAGAGTCAAACACTCAGGAGTGTATTCTCAAATACATGCACACACACGTGCGGATACAGCAGCGCTCACAAGTATTTTTAAATGCTGTGACCAGAACTGAACGCAGTATGCAAACTAAGGACTCACCACTGATTCACACAATAACGACATAATATTTTCAGTATTAAACTCTATCCCTTTCTTACTATAGCCTAGCAGCTTGTTTAGTTTTCTACTACTATTGCACATTGTTAGATTTCACTGATTGGTGCACAAAGGCATCCATATTCCCCCCTCCAGCAAATACTTGGGGCAGGTCTACTCTATGAACAGTAATTACTATGGTGGCTGACTTTCACGCTACCCTCCTTCTGTCCGAGGTGCACGGCCTCACCAGGAGCGCTTCAACTGACTGAAGAGGGGCAGTGTGGGGACTGAAAGCCAGGGCTCTTAGCTCTGTGCAGCTCCCCACCAGGAGCAGGGGACAGATGCCTGGGCTTCTCGCCTTCCTGAGAGGGGAGCTAGAAGTGGGAAGCCCAGGAGGCAGCCAGGCTGGAAGCGGAGAGTCTAGGGGCAGCAGGGTTCCCAGTGGGGAGCACAGGCAGCAGCCCAGCTGAGAGTGGGGAGTCAGGACGAGGGGCAGCCAGAATCTAGCTGGAGCCAATCACTGGCACCAGGCTTTCTTGTCACGGAGCTGTGAAATTGACAAGAATGACAGCCAAAAGCCAATGTAAGTAATGCAGTGTCTACACAGACACTGTTACCGTAACTACACCCACATAAGCCTACATCTCTTGTGGAGGTGGAGTTATGATGTCAGTGTAGCAAAGCACTTACATCAGTGGGAGCAAGGCTGTGGTGTGTACACTGACAATTACAATGATTAAGGCAGCTTACATCAACCTAACTCTAATGTAGACCAGGCCTTAGTTTAGAACTCAGAACTGGGTATAAATAATTCAAATGGTTACTCTAATACACTGATTTCATTTGTCAGGAGTTAAGCAGCCATCGAGTTTATCTACAGCTCCTGTCATTCCTGGCTTCTCTAACCTAAATTTGTGTAATCTGCAATTCTTGCCAATTCACAGTTCGCCCCTTTCTCCAGATCATTGTTAAATATGGTAAGCACCAATCCTAGTATGAGTTCTTGGGCATCCCACTATTATCTTCATTTAATGTTAAAAACTGACCAATTAATCATATTCAGTTCTCTCTCTTAGCCAGTTTCTAATTTATGGCAGAAGTCTCACATTTCATCTTTTGCCCACTTAGCTTCGTTAACATCTTGTGAGGGACTCTGTCAAACACTTTTTGATAGTCCAAATATATTAATATCAACGGGTTCTTTTTTTCTATTTATTTGACAGCTGCAAGGAAATCAAATACAAAAAGTGATTTTCTTTTGCAAAGTTCTGCTGGCTTGTCCCTTCTTAACTGAGCTCATTTTAATTTTATAGGTCTGTCTTTAACTGCACTAACTGGTTAACATGGTACAGCCTGGTAAGGTTCTCTGGAAATTAAAGACCATTACTGCCTGAGAATCAGCGACTGAACCAGCACTCTGGTCACTGTTTAACCAATCAGGTCCCAGAGAGTCCCTGATTAAGGAGGGGAGTTCACCATTACCAGACTAGACTGGGGCTGGATAATAAATGACCTAATTAGCCCATGGATAAAGAGCACAGGAAGAAAGTTCAAGGGGGGAGAAGCAGGAGATGGGGAAAAGAAAATTTAAAATGGCTCACAGGGCCTGATGAAAGGGAGTTCTCTGGGAAGAGACACCTTCCTCTACCCACTGGAGGAGAGATAGTAGAGTGGGGGAATGTAAATACGTAACTGCACTAGTATGTTTAAAAGGTGGTGGAGTGAAACACTGTAAAAAAGCTGCACGGTGGTATCTACTAAAAGGAAGTCTGTGGAAGCAAAAAAGGACAGGCACATTGGGATCCCATCATATTGCCCCCTAGAATCTGTTTTTTTTTTTTTTTTTTAAAGTATTGAAGTACCAGAGTACTTTACCTAGACAAAAAACTTATGATCGATTACATTCCTAGTGGTTCTTTTGCAGACTTCAAACTTCTGATTACTATTAAAGTGTTTGTGTTGTAGTAACATCCAGAGACCCGCAATTAGAGTCATGGCCCTAGTGTACTAGGCATTGTACAAACAAGAGGAGACAGTCCCTACCCTGAAGGGCTTACAAATGAAGAATGAAATTTAATGACAATTAAGAATGAATCTGTTTGTGTCTGGCAATTTGTTCAGCAATTTCTGAGACCTTCCAATCCCCAACCTAGACTTACCTGTCCTAGTTCGTTTTCCTTTCTACTTCTACATTTTGAAGAACATCCTTTTGGCTAAAGTAAATTATTGCAGCTTGTCACCGATACACTTTTTTGCTTGCCTTCCAGCTTTGTTTTACTTCTGGAACCGACTCATATGTATTGTTTGGGACTAAATCAAGAGTATCTTCTCTTGTGTGCTCTGGAACTAGTTTCAGCAAGCAATTATTTATTGTCAAATCTCTCTAAATATTTGACTAGTTGTGCATGTTGCTGGAATGACACATTATTACTCCTTCAGATTTTGTGGCCTTCAACTTGATGCAACCAATTCTCACTATCTTGGATCCAGAGACCAGGAGCATAACCTTTATAGTTGTACCTTTATGACCTGAGAATTGTATCCTTACAGATTCTACATGTAAGAACCAGTACTTAAATTTCTTCACAGGTTTCACATCTAGTAGCCAGTTCCTTGAACTTCTAGGTAGTATTGGATCCATGGTAATCCAGATGGGGCCAGTGCCTTCACTGTACTCAGAATGGAGAATATGAATTTAGCCATTCATACTCACAGCTGCCCTGAGAGGTAAAGCCAATGCAAACTGAGCACTTCCTTAGGCACGCCCTTTCTCCCAAATACAGAGAGCAACTTGGATACCAGTCCTTCAGATATTTTTAGCGGCCTGACATCCAATTTAATTCCAATCTCATTCCTATCTTCTGTCTGGATCTGTACAAGATTGCTTGGTAAGGAAGCAAAAAAAAAAAAAAAAAAAAAAGAAAACTGGTCTGAACTACACAGCAGCAGAGACCGTTATTTTAAAAAATGTGTTTTAAAATCAACTCCATAAAGTGAATTTGTAAAATAATAAAGGGTTTGGGGAATAAACTGTCCTGCAGAACAGACTAGACAGAAGAAGGTCCTGAGACCTGCCACCTTCAATGGTAAAGTAACTTTGAGCTGTTGGAGCCATGACCCTTTCACACAGCATCCAGATTAACAAGAGGGAGAGCATGATTGCAGTAGTCACTGTGGTCATTTTTTTAAAGATGATTTTGTGTCTGCAACACTGCAACAAGAGTGGGGATTTCAATGCAATTTACAAATAACTGATTTTACCCAACACCTCTGAGGTAGGCGGTAATAACTGCACATATTAATTGCTTTTACAGATGAAGAAATTGAGGCACAGAGATTAACATGTAACAGAACACAGGTCTGACTCCCTGCCTTCAATCAAGCCTTCCTTCTTTGGGGTTATTCAATTTACAGCAATTTTTTCTGACTTGGATTTTTGTTTCTCTCTTTCTAGATGAGGTCTGAATACATACCGCATGGCTCTCAGTGCAGTTTTGTATGCCAATTCAGCATCATGAGGTAGGAGAGAGGTGAAGAGATACTTGGCAAATGTGTGCATTGGAACACTCTCTCGATGGATGATTTCACCTAAGCCACTATACGGGCCAGCTGTGAGAGAGAGAGAGAAAGAGAGAGAGAGGGAGAGGGAGAGAGGATGACAGAATTTACACATTGTCAAACAAACACCACTATTTTTTTTTAAGGTGCAAAAAGTGTTTAAATTATAAATTGTTAATGTGCTCAGAAAGAAAAATGTCTAACACATAGAGAAAATATTCAAATAGTCATGATAGGGTGAGGGCCTTACAAATGATCAGATTTAAACTCCTGCATTGTCAGTGCTAAATAAAAACATAAAAAGAGGCATCCTGTTGGGCTTATTGTAGGATTCAGACAGTCCATGGGTTACATAACTCTTCTAAATTTATAGATGAATTTAAAATTCTTTTCCCAAAGTTTATAATTAAAATCTTCAGTTTAAGTGAGGCTACTTTAGGCAGTAACCATTTTACAGAAAAGTACATTTTTCACACTGAGAATGGGGCCTCCCCAATATCAGAATGGCAGTCAGCAAGAGGAAGAAGGTACTGTTCACATTTTGTTTAAACATCTTTTAATACTTCTCAAGCACCATCAAGAGGAGATTGGAACACATTTTACATTGAGCCCCCAAAAGATCAGTTTCCAATTGACTTATGCCAAATATCACAAGATTCATGATAAAAATCAGAAGCCTCAGCATACTGAAGACTTGCAATTAAATTAAGCAAAAAATTAAAATAGAATATACCTTGCAACAACTTTTAGTCTCCTGCTTTTCCATGCATTTAAACGGTAGCTACATACAGTGTGAATTAATCTATGTTAAACATGCAAAAGGTCATCTTCATATTGCATTACTAACTCTTTTTGTTACACCTAATTATGAAGAAAGACGCACTAAACACCACTGATGTGATTATAATCTTAAATCACTGCAGTTTTTCTTTATTTGTTGACACTGGTTGTGCCTAAATTGTTTGAATGTACTGAAATCTTTGCAGTCAGGATTTCTCAGCACACAGCAATGCAAGAGCTCCTTACCCACTCCTTGTAACTGTGTACTAGACAAGCATATTGCTACTCATTTAACCTCTACAGATTTCCTGCTATGACCACCTGCTTATTGCTCTCATTAATCATGACAAGAAACAATGATCTGAAAGCCTATCCTTTCATTCACAGAAGTGAGTAACAGACACCAGGGAAAGCTTGAGAAGCCATTCTTTCACAAAAGGTCCCAGTACTATGTAAATAGTGTACTGCCACTGTTCATAGAGTCCAAGCTATGGGAAGGTGGTACAGGAAGTACAGAACCATGTCTACCCCAGATCCTGGCAGACCTCCTGTTACTACATCCACGGGCCAGCCAGTAGCCCTGCAGTTCCACCACCATATGGGATGAGGAGGGGAGAGAGGATTCCAGTACCAGCCAGCAATAATTCTGGCTCTTCTGGCTTGTCAGAGACTGGGATGTTGTGCAACCTCCAGAGCAATACACTATTCCTCCTGATTCTCATGTGTAATCTTTCATTCAAAGTATTTTTCAGGAGACATACTTGCCTACTGTATGCATGAAAAGCTTCTCATTGCTCTGAGGCAGTGAATTTAGCACCCAGATTTAAATATTCAGCCCTCAGCCTTTCCCCCCCAATAGCCATCACCAGTAGAGCTATGAGAACAAACAGATCTTTTGGTTTACTAAACAAACCGAGAAATCAAAAAAAAATTGTGTTTCAGGTTGAACAAAAAAGTTTGGGCTGACCAAAATGAAACACTTCATCACACTGAGGGTTTTTTTTTTTTAACCTTTTTAAAAATTGAATTAAAATTCAAATGAGAAGCTGAAATCTTTTGATTAAAAAAAAATTAACACAGGGACTGCTTAGATTTATCAAAACGTATAGGGTATTGTCTAACAAAAAACAATGCAACCAATTAGACACAAATTCATAAAATGTTTTCTACTAAAATCTACATTTTGCTGTTAAAAAATTTCATCCAAAAAATTCTGTTCAACTTTAATCACCGGACCCTCATGCAAACACAGAATGTTCACACCACTCCTACGACGCTTCAATTATTCAACAATCAATATGTAAGCACCTAGGATAATAGGGTAATAAGGAATAGCCAGCATGGATTTGTCTAAAACAAGTCATACCAAACCAACCTAATTTCCTTCTTTGACAGAATTACTGTTCTAGTGGATGGGGGAAAGCAGTACACGATACCTAAATTTTAGAAAGGCTTTTGATACAGTCCTATACGACATCCTCATACGCAAACTAAAGGAAATGCAGTCTAGATGAAATTACTATAAGGGGGCACAACTGGTTCAAAGATCATATTCAGAATACTTATCAATGATTTGCTGCCAAACTGGGAGCACTGATCTAGTGAGGTTCTGCAGGTGTTAGTCCTGGATCTAGTATTATTCAATATTTTCATTAATTACTTGGATAATGGAGCAGAGACTAGGCTTACAAAATCTGCAGATGACACCCATCTGGGAGGGGTTGCCACTACTTTGGAGGACAGAATTAGAATTCAAAATGGAGAACTGATCTGAAATCAACAAGATAAAATTCAATAAAGATAAGTGTAGTAATTTATGCTTAGAAAAAAATCAATTGCACAACCACAGAATGGGGAATAAGGAGGTCGGTGGTAGTCCTGCTGAAGAGGGTCTGGGGATTACAGTGGATCATAATTAATTGAATGAGTCAATGCTGCGATGCAGTTGCAAAAAGGCCAGTCAGTCTGGGAAATATTAACAGGAGCGTTGTCTGTAAGATATGGGAGGCAATTGTCCTGCTGTGTTTGGCACTGGTGAAACCTTAGCTGGAGTACTGTGCCCAGTTCTGGGCAGCACAATTTAGGAAACATGTGGACAAGTTGGAGAGAGCCCAGAGGAGAGCAACAAAAATGATAAAAGGTTTAGAAAACCCGACCTACGAGGAAAGGTTAAAAAACTTGGCATATTTAGTCTTGAGAAAAGAAGACTGAGGGGAGACCTGATAATAGACTTCAAATATGTTAAGGTCTGTTATAAAAAGTGCTGATCAGTTGTTCTCCATCATGTCCACTGAAGGCAGGACAAGAAGTAATGGGCTTGATGTGCAGCAAGGGAGATTAGGGTTAGATACTAGGAAAAACTTTCTAACTATAAGGGTATGTCTTCACTACCCGCTGGATCGGCGCGTAACGATCGATCCAACAGGGATCGATTTATGGCATCTAGTCTAGACTCCATACATCAACCCCCGAGCACTCTGCCGTTGACTTCTGTACTCCAGCACCGTGAGAGGCACAAGCAGAGTCGACGGGGCAGTGGCAGCAGTCGATTCGCAGCGGTGAAGACACCGTGGTAAGTCCATCTAAGTACGTTGACTTCAGCTACGTTATTCACATAGCTGAAGTTGCGTAACTTAGATCAGCCTCTCCCCCAGTATAGACCAGGGCTAAGGGTGATTAAGTGCTGGAATACGCTTCCAAGGAAGGCTGTGGAATACCCATCAGGTTTTTAACAACAGGTTGGACAAACATCGGTCAGGGATAGTTTAGGATTACTTGGTCCTGCCTCAGCACAGGTAGCTAGCACGGCTGGTGCAACCACTAGGCGGTCGCCTAGGGTGCCAAGTAGTTGGGGGCGCCAAAAAGCAGTGTCCTGGCTCAGCAGGGAGGAGCCGCCTTCAGGAGGACCAGAGAGCCAAAGTGTCAGCGTATGGGGGTGGCGAGCCCCAGCCATGGAGGAGCCGGCGAGGCACAGAGGGGGCAGCAGCCATGCAAAGGCGGCAGAGCCACTAGCAGGGAGTAGCCAGACTTCCTGCCTCTCCTGCCCAGGCTGTGACCCTGCACCCAACCCCCCAGGGCTCCTGCAGGCTGCAGCATGTGGGCGGCAGCCCCTGTGCACTCCCCAGCTCTCCCCTCGTCGCACTCGGGCTCTGTGGCTCCCGGGAATGTGAGCCGCCGCTGCCGGGGCACAGGGCCCTGAGCCTGCTCTGGGAGGGGCAGTGGCAGTGGCGGCTCACTCTCTCGGGAGCTGCAGAACCCGAGCGCAGCGAGGGGGAGGTGGGGGGGGGGGCACAGGGGCTGCCGCTCGCATGCGTCCGCTGCAGGAGTCCCCGGGGTGGGGTGGGGAGGTGGCACCAGGCCGCAGCCTGGGCAGGCGCGCCTCCCAGCTTCCCCTCACCGCACTCGGGTTCCGCAGCTCCCAGGTGCAGGAGAAGGATGGCTGTAAGCAAGAAACAGCAGGAGCAGCGCAGCCTCTCCTGCCCCATGGCGGGCTACGCTCCCTGCATGTCCCTGCTGCCGCAGAGGCTGCCACTGCGCTGAGCTCAGGCTGCCCAGCTCCCCCAGAGAGGTGCCTGGTTCCTGCTGCTCTCAGCTGGCAAGTGCGGGGCCCCAGCTGAGCTCGGACCCTTGTGTCTCTCCTCTGCAGCAGCGCTCCCGCCTGCATCCTCCCGGGTGGCAGCAGTGGCAGCAGCTGGGGAGCTTGAGAGGAGGAGTGGCCCCCGGGCAAGCAGGGGAGACTTCGAGGTGAAGAGGCTGCTTGCATGGCCCGAGTGCTGGAGACTGACAGGTATCTGCCCCTGCCCCATCCCGGCACCGCCTGCTCCCCGGCTCAGTGGCCGGTTCTCCACAAAATTTCAGTCGCAAAAAAATCAGAGGTTATTTTTCAAAATCAAGCCCTAAATACTAACACTTTTTGTGTTTGACTAGGCACTATATCCACAATGTGCAATATTCAGTTTCTGCACCAATGGTCTCAAATGAAACTTTTGAGCTATTTAGTCTTGGACAACGATAAAACCCTTGTTCATTTACGAGGCTATCAGTATTTTGTCAGACCGCAAGTGACATATTTAGAATCTTGCTACCAGAGAACAATTGATACCATTATTTATCAATTGTGAGCCTGAACTGAATCATTAGGACACCAAAACTATGAATAACTTAAAATTTAATTTGAAGCATAAATACAATAAAAATGAAAAGCAAGGGACCATAGGTCAGCAAGATGCTTTATCTTTCCAATGATAAATTCTAATGTACTTCAAAATATTGCATGATTAGAGACCTGAAAGATCTTTAACTGGAGTGATTATACTTCTAAAAAAAAATCTTAAAATTAGTAAACAAGTCAACTCCCACAGGAATACTTTTTTTTTTTAATGACAAAAGTTGAACATCTATTTCAAGATACCTTCTAATAGGAAGACTGCTTGCTTTCGAAAGATCTTCACCAGTGTATCATCCAATTCAATTTCCTGTAGCTTAGAAATGAGCTGCTCCTCATTTCGACAAACTTTCTCTTGTGCATACAAGCCATCTGGCATTATTCGCTGCTGCCCCAGACCTATCAATGCTACTTCCACAGCTAGTGTAAGGTAAGATTCCCCTTCTTCTAAGAATTTGTGTGAAGGCAGGTGCTGGTACTCCAGAGATTTGCACTGCCCCATGTTCTCTGTAAAGGGTTACAAAACAAATAATACATCACAAACAATTTTCATCAATAATTGGTTTGCAATCTCACATTCAAATATTTCTTTTATCTGTTATTTTAATTAATTATTTTTAAAAAGTGAATTACTGTATTAACTTTGAAAGATGCCACTAAAAATCACTCTTCAGTTTTGGTAACAATCTGTTTTCAAACATCTTTTTAAAGGTTAAGATAAAAGAATACTGCCCTATTGTAAATCAATAGGGACTTCCATTCAATTCTTTAGGACAGAAATGCATGCAACTGTCATTGAAAAATAGAGCCACACGTCTAGACAGAAAACACATTAAGGTTGCAGTAACTAAAAGCCAGGAAACTCAGGTAAGAATGAGAGATTTCATACTCAAATGATAGCGATTATGAAAAATAGCAACTGTCCCAACTTTGTGTTCATAGGGCAGAAATATCAGCTTGCACTTTGAATGTCTTTGTTTTCACCTCATTCAGTAACTACCCAAGCCCTGATCCTGCAAAGGGCTGGTAAGGAGAGGACCCTTACATCTTCACAGATTTCCACTGAAGTTAGCAGGAATCCATGTAGGGTCTGTCCCTGCAAATCCATTAGCACGATCACAGTCAATGATTTTTTGACCATCCATCTGTTTGCGAGTCATAGAATCACAGCACTGGAAGGGACCTCAAAAGGTCATCTAGTCCAGTCCCCTTAGGATGACCAGATGTCCCGATTTTATAGGGACAGTCCTGATATTTGGGCTTTTTTTTTTTTTTTAAATATGGGCTCCTATTACCCCCGACCCTGTGTCCTGATTTTTCACACTTGCTATCTGGTCACTCTAAGTCCTCTGCACTCACTGCAGGACTAAGTATTATCTAGACCATTCCTGACAGGTATTTGTCTAACCTGCTCTTAAAAATCTCCCGAGATTCCACAATCTCCCTAGGCAATTTAGTCCAGTGCTTAACCACCCTGACAGTTAGGAAGTTTTTCCTAATGTCCAACCTAATGTCCAACCTAAACTGCCCTTCCTGCAGTTTAAGCCCATTGATTCTTGTCCTATCCTCAGAGGGTAAGAAGAACAATTCTTCTCCTTCCTCTTTATAACAACCTTTTATGTACTTGAAAACTGTTACGTCCCCTCTCTGATTTCTCTTTTCCAGACTAAACAAACCCAATTTTTTCAATCTTCCCTCACAGGTCATGTTTTCTGGACCTTTAATCATTTTTGTTGCTCTTCTCTGGATGCTCTCCAATTTGTCCACATCTTTTCTGAAATGTGGTGCCCAGAACTGGACATAATACTCCAGTTGAGGCCTCATCAGTGTGGAGTAGAATGGAAAAATTACTTCCTGTGTCTTGCTTACAACACTCCTGCTAATGCATCCCAGAATGATGTTTGTTTTTTATACAACAGTGTTACACTGTTGACTCATATTTAGCTTGTGATCCACTATAATCCCCAGATCCTTTTCTGCAGTACTCCTTCTAGGCAGTCATTTTCCATTTCGTATATGTGTAACTGATTATTCCTTCCTAAGTGGAGTGCTTTGCATTTGTCCTTATTGAATTTCATCCTATTTACTTCAGACCATTTCTCCAGTACATTTTGAATTTTAATCCTATCTCCAAAGTATGTGCAACTCCTCCCAGCTTGGTATCATCCGCAAAAACTTTATAAGTGTACTCTCTATGCCAGTATCTAAATCATTGATGAAGATATTTATAAATTTTTTAAAATGTAACAATTATTTATGATATGGTAAATATCATCTGAATGTCTTTAAACACAACTTGTTCCTTAGTAAGGGTAACATACAAAATTTCAGTATTGAACAAAGTTATAAATAAATGCATTATTATGTTTGTGTAAAGTTGTTTAATGTTTCATTCTCATATTATAGCATGCTTGGTGTTTTTTTATATAGCACCAAAGACTTGCATGGCGCTTCATAGATACACCATATTACAAAATATGGTCCCTACCCCAAAGAGCTTACAAACTAAATCAGACACAAAATAGTTTTTGACAAATAGCTATAGGAAAGACAACTGTAGCAATGAGAAGGGATACTGCTCTTGGGAGACCATTTTTACTAGAAAGCATACCATGCAAATAATTTGTTGTTAAACATATTTGCTGTATTTTTACCTTTCTAAATTTAAAAAGTTTTTCCAGAAGTAGATAGTGCAGGATTAGAAGTTTACTGAAGAAAAAGTAGCTCAATTGAAAAATCCACACACAAATATTGGTTTAGTTTTTAACCTAAAACTGTTTTTAGACTTCTCACCCAAATGAAAAAACAAAATTGTTTCAGAAATGTTGATTCAAAATGAAATGTTTAAACTCTTGATCTTCAAAGTGTAAAATGAAACACAATCAACCTTTCTGAAAAAATTTTTTGGAGTTTTTTTTTTGGCCAAAACTATTTGCGAAATTCAACCCAAATCCATGTGCACAGAAAAATGCATTTTTTTCTGCAAATTTAGTATTTGCCAAAAATTTTTTCCCCCATTTCTACTGCTAATATAACTCATTATATGTTAGTTCTATAAGATTACCTTGTAAAACAACATGCATTACACTAGGTATACCATCATTTTTAGATTTTTCCAGTAATTTCTTAGAACTAGGATCTAGTACTTACTTATCCAAAGCAGGAAGACAAGTTTTGTTAAATAGATATTTCCAGCATAAAAGACAGGCATTCTTCAAGCTTGAAATAATTATCAGCAATGTTTAAAGTTGTTTTCAGTTAAAGTTAATTAAATATTTACTTCAAGCACTGCCTCCCATGTTTTCACAGGGAATGCTCTGCTCCGAAGCAAATGTTTCCTTAAAGTTAATTTGAAGAGGAAAAGTATTAAAATGCTCAAAATTTCTCAAGAAACAAATAAGATAAAACTAGAAACAGTTTTACCTGTGAAGTCTGAAAAGCCATGGAAGGTTTCATCATCCACCCTGCAGGCTTCCATAAGGCTACTGAAGAGGGTGCCAACTGGATCCAATGGGTGCCCCACCCAGCCTTCAAGATTAGTTATTGAGGTTACTCCTTTGTGGAGAAGTTCTACATCAGGAAAATTAGATAAATATAAAATGATAGGTGAGTTTTAATAATTTACACTAAAAACAAGACCTTATCCTAGGCACTCTGTCCAACATCCATAGAATGCACAGTAGTTTGTGTTTAGAAATAAACAGAGTAATACTTTTCTTATTTTTAGTAATAAATATTACTTAGTTGCTGTCCCTCAAACATGTAAGGAAAATGAACGAAGCTCTCTCACAGCTCTACTTTCCACGTGCTCCAGAGAGTTGCACCATGGGTCAGAAATTCCAACCCTAGTGTCTTTTTGAAAACTGTTATTTGCTAGCCAGGTAGTCCCCTGGGTGGGGGAAGTGGGGAGAGAAGCATCTTTGCTGAAAAATTACAGTAAAGAGGAAACACTTCTGTAAGATAAATGGCAATTTCAGTTTCCTCATCCAGAAACACTGCAGCACCATTTTTATATTCCAAGTGAATCTGATAGAGTTGAGAGAACTAATAAAAATACTCTAAAGTGTTCCATTTTCATAAATAAAATATGAGCTTATCTTGCATCTAAATATTTATTAAAGTAATAAACTCAGGATGACAGCTTCTTTTAAAAAACAGAGTCAAGGGTTTAAATGAGGTATTGTATACAAGAAAAAACTGCCCTTTAAATTGACAAAGTGTGGTTTCTTGTCATTCTTAAATTCAAGGCAACAAATTCCTCCATGGATACTTCGTTTCATAGCTGTCAACTATCAATCAATCAGAGCATGAAAAAAATTATTGTTTAGCACAGTGAATTGAAGGAAGTACAGCTCTGGTAATAGAGGTTATAGGGTCCTCAAATTCCTTTTCTACGAGCAGACATTCCCATGACAGTAGCTTCCTTTTGACTGCAATTCTAAACTTACATTTCCCCTGGACATGTATGTACTGTGTAAATATGTGAGATTAAAGGCCATATTGGTAAAAAAACGTAACTGCATAAAAAACCCACTGAGTGCAATAATTGTGCTCTATTTCTCCACTCCAAATACCCTTGCAGATACAACTCCTCCTGTCCCATTTCACAGGAAAAGTGTCATCTCTAAGATTGATCATGCTTAATACACATCATCAAGCTTTAGAATACTGGAAAGATTGGTTCTTACTTATCTGATATGTGGAGCTATTCAAGCAGCACAGCTACAGCATAGAAATTAAAATTTTCAAGCTGAAACATTACTAGGAGGACTTCTTTTGGGACTCAAATGACATGTTTATTGTAATCAATAACATATTAAGAAAATAAAACAATTGTTCCACCAACAAGTAGTCTGTGTGAAAATAAAGATTAAAAACCAAAAAAAGATTACTGCTGGCATGTAGAATCAAGCCTTCTACATGCCAGCATGAGTAACCTCTGCCTTCTGAATGACACCCTAGTACTTGAATATATCTATTTGTCTGTTTATGATCTTCACTTGCAGTGTCACAACAAACAACGGCTTCAATCCTCCAATCACATATCCAGATATTTAACTCTACTCATGTGGGATGTATCAGCAGCAGTGTTGTAAGCAAGACATGAGAAGTAATTATTCTGTTCTACTCTGCACTGATTAGGCTTCAGCTGAAGTATTGTTCAGTTCTGAGTGCCACATTTAGGGAAAGCGGTGGACAAACTGGAGATAGTCCAGAGAAGAGCAACAAAAATTA
The DNA here is from genome assembly GCF_025201925.1 of Gopherus flavomarginatus. Taxonomy (NCBI): domain Eukaryota; kingdom Metazoa; phylum Chordata; order Testudines; family Testudinidae; genus Gopherus; species Gopherus flavomarginatus. The sequence goes on along the minus strand of NC_066619.1, from coordinate 39,916,467 downwards.
TTACAGATCTAGAAAACATGACCTATGAGGGAAGATTGAAAACATTGGGTTTGTTTTGTCTGGAGAAGAGAAGACTGAGGAGGGACATAACAGTTTTCAAGTCCATAAAAGGTTGTTGCAAGGATGAGGGAGAAAAATTGTTCTCCTTAACCTCTGAAGCAATGGGCTTAAATTGCAGCAAAGGAGGTTTAGGTTGGACATTAGGAAAAACTTCTTAACTGTCACTGGAAAAAATCACCTAGGGAGGTTGTGGAATCTCCATCATTGGAGATTTTAAAGAGCAGGTTAGACAAACACCTGTCAGGTATGGTCTAGATAATACTGAGTTCTGTCATCAGTGCATGGGTCTGGACTAGATGATCTCTCAAGGTCCCTTCTGGTCCTATGATTCTACTTGAGTAACCCGACTGACGTCAATGGAACTACAATGGCATGAATAAATCTACATATAGTGTCTGTGGGACTGGGGCCTAAAACAAAAAACTCTATGGGCAGGAGTCAAGTCTTTATTTGTATATATGGGAGATGTCTAGCACACTTCTGAGTGCTCTATTAAAAGGGAAAAAAGCAAGAGCTGCAACATTTAAAAAAAAAAAAAAAAGACATCTCAAACTAAAACAGTGTTCTCATCTGTTCTTACACAGCATGGACCACATGTTGGAGAAACTGTCTCATGGACAACAACAACATCCCTATGGCAACTGCAGCAGTTGCTTACATGGAAAACTAATGTTAGAAAATAATTTAGTGTATTTTAGCTGTCTAGTTGGGCAATTTACTAGCTGGAAATGAGAAACACCAGTAGTATGCGACTAGTCAGCTGCTTGCAGACCACCAACAGGTTTTCCACACAGCACCAGTGGTTCGTTCTCTCTCCCTCTCGTGCATGCGTGCACACACACCCACCCACCCCTCTTTGTTTGGAAAATGGCAAAGCCATGGGATGTTGAGTGAAGATGCGTTACATAGTGAAATCTCACTGAAAATTCTGACAAATACTAGTAACAGTTCTTTGCACTCATATAGAGCTTTTTATCTAAGGATCTCAAAATACTGTACAAACATTAACGAATATAGCTTCACAGAACGTCAGCAGATCAGCAAGTGCTGCTAGGCTGATTTTACAGTTAGGAAAACTGAGGCAGAGAAAGATTGAAGGTTAAATTTTCAAGCCAGGTGTCCATCCGGTCTCTGCTTATGCTCTCACACACTTATTTCTGTACAAACACCTTCACATGCTTTAAAAAGTTTAAACATGTCATAATGCAGAACTCCTTGGAAGAACTGGGAATAGAACTCAGATCTCTAGCTTCCATTCCTGTTCTTTAACAAAGCCATCCCTTCTTCCCTGTTTATGAGGAGGCCTGTTCAGGCCCAAGCCACTCTTTTACTTCTAACTTTAATTTTAGATTAATTTGAGTGGCCAAGGACTGAACATGCTTTTCGGAGACGAGACCCTTATGGGATAATTCCTTCCAAAATAATGAAGTAGTACATTGCTAGGACAGTGCTGACAAAATTACACCACAGACGGTAGTGATTAGAGAACTTTTTTCCAGTTATATTAATCCAGCATCTTTCACAAGCACTAAAACTTAAAAGAGTCTCATTCTACACTAGGCATTCCTTCAATTATTTTGTTATCCTTTCTGTCTCAGAAATACATGGCACAAATAAAATTCTCCAGAGGGAAACAGGAACAAACAAAACCCCCGCAACCATGCAACCACACACAAAATGCTCCATTTTAAAAAGATTACACAAAAGCAATATTTGTATTGCAATAATGCCCGAATCTCCCGATCAGGATAAGGACCTCAATTACGCTAAGTATATTACAAAAAGAGATAGGGAGTTATAGTCCTTGCCCTAAAGAGCTTTTAATCTAATAAAGGACTTAGACATCCAAAACATTACATTTCTCACTGGTCAGATAAACTGGTAATGAAAAGTAACAGTCACCTCCACTTCTGTAGTTTCTAATAGAGTTAGTTTCCTCATGCAAAACTCCATACCAGTTTTTTGGTCACCTTGTAATGTCCTTTGCACTTCTCTCTTCCCTACATTTACCTTTCTTCTGAGCCCGGAACATGTCCAGCTGTTTCTGCTGCTGTCTTCTTAGTGTGTTAACAATAGCTATTGCTAGCCTCAGTGCTTCTCTTGGGTATCCATGAGATCGTAATGCATCAACCCTTGCACAGGCTGTAGGAACATGTTCTAAAACACAGAACATAATTGGAAAAAAATACATCCATGTCTGTAACGCCCCCCAATTTTACTATGCTGCTTGAAAGGTTATTTTTAAGCAATGTAAAGGGACTTAAAAGGTTATTTCTGAACCAGCATTTGAAGGGAGGATCTGTTCCTATTTCCAGGCCTTCCAGTTATCTTCCCACCATCCCTCAAAAATAATGCCATAGAAACTGAACAAAGCAGCAAGTCATGGAAACGTCTTTCCGGTTTAGCCACTTACCATGCCAGAGGGGCCACCCGTGAGAGTCAAAGAGTGAGTTTTCAGTGTCGTCATGGTAACAGTAGTTGGTGTATAAGTCACTGCTGATAATGTGCTGTAAGTGGCTGTCCTGCCAGTGGAGATCGCATGCCTCGATAGCTCGAGTGAACACCGTCCGATGCGGTCTGTTTAATGAATCTGTCATTTTCACAAATACAGAAAGCTGTCATCAGCTTTTATTTATTCATATTTTAATAAATCATTCAAAATATTTTTCAGTCTTGCTGTCTAATTCCTCCCCCCACACTCGTGGTACCCCGTCTCCTTAAGTAGCAGACTGCAGATGACATTTTTCACATCCTAAATACTAGATAAATCAGATGTTTATTCCATATTTACTTTTCCTTCATAAAAAAAGAAAAACCATCGATATCCATTAAAACGAATGCTAAAAGGTGCTCTGTAAATAGAACCGTCAAATCGCCTTCTATTTTATCAATGTACATTGAACACTCCAGCTAGACAGACAGCAGGCATTCAGCTGACTCCCATATTCTTCTTGAATCCTGGAAGGTCCAGTCCTGCTAGTATCATTGGCTTCTACCTGTCACTTCAGCCATGTAACTCTGCTGGAACACAGAGTCAGTGTATTGGGGCAGGACTCTGGTAAGTGTTGCTTTTTATTTTGTTTTAAAAGGTGACATGGTTCTACATAGTTTGAAATACTTGTAACCTTTGTCATATTAAATAATTTTTAAAAGGCATAAAATACGTGGAATAAAGTAAACATAGTATACTAAAAATCACAGCACTGATCTGAATTTCTATTGGAGAACTCCATGTGGCAGCAGAATTCTGTTGCTACCAAGATGTCAGAGCTGAAATTAGCATAACAAGTTGGGCTGGACATTAGGAGACCCAACAAGAACAACCTTTGTAGGGAGTTATGTGCTGAATGTCCCTTGTTTTCCCTGGCTACAGGTGGAGATTAAAAGCTAATCTGTAAGTGAATGAAATTTGACAATTCTCTTCCCAGGTATCTTTCAAGAGACTGCACGTGACCCATAGGAGACACCTCACCAGTCCAAGCTTTTATCCTTCTTCCGCAGGCATTAAATTTTCCTTCATTTTATATCAATTTGAAATCAATGTGTATTCGAAATATTGTAGACGTGAGGTTTCCCAGATCCATGTTTCTGTATTGCAAGATTATATTCTTATATAAATAGAGCTCTTACTTGTATACATGGAGGATATTTCCCCCACCCTGGTCCTTTGCCCAAGGAGGGTCGGATGGGACTTTCAAAGTTGAACATCTCCTAGATTAACCATAGAGAGACTGCTGCAGAGCAACAAAACACCTCTCCTCTCCAAGAAGAGGGTGTCCTGCCTCTGCAACAGTCCCAGCCCCATGAATAGAACCTGGGATCTTGTGTCAGTGCAGTGTTAACCACAGGGCTGATCCCACAAATAGATGCTTCATTTTAACACATCTAATTTCATTTAGTTGCAGTAGCATCTCTTTAAATAGCTACTGAAAGCTTCACAACTGAAGAAAACCACATATAGAAAAGCTCAGAAAAGCATGCCGGCAGTGATAACAGCTTAAAGAGCAAACAAAAAAACCAACCAAAAATGCTTATATACTTTAAATACAATTCATTAAATTAACTGAAATATAGATACATGGAGCATAGATATAACATTTTTATAAAACAAAAGGGTTGGAAACATTTAGAATGGCTCTGTCTTGAAATATTTTATGTAGTAAATACATTTGAACACACACCCCTTGCTCAACTATCATTACGAAAATGTATTTATCCTCCCTTCACTTGATACTTTAGTTGTCCATATGAAGACCCACTCCCAAAGAGAGAGAAAGTTATTTGTCCCAGGAAAAAAAAAAGTCAAATTCTGCAGAGATATATTAATATATAGCTTACAGCATATGTTACAATTAGTGCATCTGTTCAGACTCACCTTGGTTAGCATTTGCACCCTGAGGCAAAGCATTGGTTAAATTGGGCAGCTCGTTTCCATGGTTTCCATCTTCCCAGGGACAAACATCCACACTGTTCCATTTTTTCAGCTGTTTTAGCCAACTGGCCTTCTGCTCCAACTTGCAGTGAGGATTTAAGACTATACACATCCAAAGAGCACCTGATTTCAAAAAAATTGCTCAATTATCTTTTCTATTAAAAGAGCAACAGACAATGACTAATTTTAAAAACCTATGGAGTTTTACCAGATGGTATTTTTATACTATAATGTTTTTTCCCCTGCAAAGCCACGCTGTTAGCCTCCAAGTGTGGTCTAATACTTGCGGACCGTAAGTTCCTGACTCAGCATCACAGGGTTAATGTGACCTTTTTCAACCACTCCAAATAACTTAATTAGAATATACAATCTTTCTACTGAAATTGAACATATAAAAAGATAAAGCGGGTCTTCATATGAAGCACTACAAAATCTAAAGCCTCCACTCATTAGTTTGTCAGAAAGGAATATCAGTTTAAAGTGAAAAGAGAAAGAATCTACACCCAAGTTACAAAACTCACCCACCCATCCTTTTAATTCTGACAGAGGAAGCAAGTGCATCAGTTTAAAAACAACGCAAAAGAGAAAATGTAGAAGAAACAGAATTATATTTGCTATGTAATTATTTCCCAGTTTTACATTACAGTAAAATATTTTGAAATAAAAGTAAATATATTAAAACACAAGTATACATACACTGTACACATATACCTCCACATCCTCAGAACTTATCAAAACCTATCCAAAGAACTGTAATTCACACTCAATCATTTTCAAATCACATTTAGATTTCAGAGATTTAATATTCATTCAAGATTGCAGCACTTTTTAAATACAAAGACTTATTTTTACTGCCATTATTTCAGTAATTAGGTTAAACTGTAAAATGTTTTACATTCTCTCCTTACACAACTCAAAGAGAAAGCTGATTTGTGCTGACATTTCACACATACCGTCAGTTCAGAATCTGACTCCTTGACACTGTGTAACAGGGCATCCACAAATACTTCAGGGTCTGTGGCAACAATTTTCAAATGGAAACATTTTTCTCGGTATCAGCTGTCTCTTTACCAACGTGAACTCTGACAGCAGCATGAAGACGTGCTATTTAGCAACACTTCATTTGTTCATTAAGGATGTACTTTACACACTATAGGAGGTTTGCAGAAGTGCCTAAAAACTGCATGACAGATGCCCAGAAAAAAGAATAATGATGCAGCTGGCTCACCTAAGGTTGTTAAACTCTAGTAGCCAAATGATAGCTTGCTAACTAAGAAAGTAAATGGTATACCTGGAACACAGGCCATCATTCAACAGATTCCTAGAAGTAACTTAGCATTCTGCTATCCTACACACCATAGTATGGGAGCGTATTCTTAAGTACCACTCAATGATGAGCCAATGGAAACTTAACCTTACAAGATCAAGCCCTCAAAACCTTCAGATGCTGGTGTGGAAATGGGGGCAGGGAAGTGTACAAAAAAAACCCCAAAATCTGAGACACACCGCAAAATAAGACAGGGTGCAGCAAAGGATAGAAGATGGTGTCACTAGAATAGCATAGGCGATTTGGAACAGTTAGACACACTAAAGGAATCTGTTTTAGAAGATTAAACTTGCAGAAATATATAAAAGAAAAATATACTGAATCTGGAAGTCAAGAACTCTTTCTCCTACGGCCCTTTTTAATCAACTCTTACAATTTCCTTTAGACACTCTGTGCAGTGGTTTAAACATATTGCAACCCTCCTAAGCCAAGTAAAATTGAAGAATTTCACTATTTTTACTAGTAAGCACCAATGTGCTCAGCACTGGCCCAACATACAATGAAGATGGTCCTTGCAATCTCCAAGATAAAAGAGGAAACAGTGAGGAATGGCTAACTGATTTATTAATTATTTTCTTCAGTAGCACTTATGAGCACTGAAGAGCATGACAATGCAACCCTCTGTATTAAAAAGAGACTAATACAACTTAACACATTGCAACTGGATTTCCAATGATTCTAGAAAAGCAGCTAAATAAACCAAGGTCAAGCACAAAATTTTAACTGTATTTGATGACTATTCTAAATTATTCAGCAGGGCAAAATATACAACACTGAGAATTACAGCTACAAAACTGATTTATAGTATGAAGGAATGCATAAAGCAATCAAAACCAGTCAAAAGAGTTAGTGAAGGCCTACCATGCATATATTACACTTAGGAGGAGGAAGAGGAAGAGGAGGGACAGAATTTCAAAATATTTAATTTCAAGCATCTACTTTAATTTCAAGAGGGCAACTGTGTTGTGAGTTTAATTATATCAGTAGCTGTATTCTCAGAAAGCCAAGCTATTTAGTGTAAGTTAAACACAAGGATTAATTCTTATATTAAGACCTTTACACAGAAATCCATGCGTCACATCAAATAGAGGTTATATTACGTTATTTGATTAAGTCCCACGTACAGAACGGAACTCCCCCATGTGCCACTTAAAATGTTAACTCCAGTAGACAAGCTCTAGGAGGCATCCTTTTAGATATCGAAGCAAAGCACAAGCTTATTCTGGTTTTGAACAATGGGGTTCTTGGAAGCTCCCAGCTACCTTCTACCTAATGGCTCCCATATGGGGCAATTACTAGCCATAACCACTGCTTAATACAGGTAAGGATCAAGTAAAAATTAAGGACAACTACCTTTTGTGAGGAAACTTTTCTTATCCCATCTCAGACTCAGGAAAATAACTTAAGAGAATTTCAGCAGACTTCTCAAACTTGCATCCGACAATGTGAGCACTCACCCACAAAAGCTCATGCTCCAATACATCTGTTAGTGTATAAGGTGCCACAGGATTCTTTGCTGCTTTCCCAAACTTGAAGATTGCTGTACACAAAAGAGTCTGTACTAAAAAGAGCACTCCTGTACTCCAAAAAGGATATTCCCAATATGAAGAGAAGTTCACCATCTTGACATAATGAAATCCAGCTACCAACATGACCCACAACATAAACAAACTATTGCCCCAATAAAGACAAAAAAACCCTGGTCAGAATATATAGTATTAGAAATGGGCACAACTGATCACTCAATACAGCTGCCATATTTTTCTCCCAATACTTTGGAGGTATTTTGATCCAGGCTAGTGTCCCTCTCATACAGGCCCAAACAGACTCCAAATCCACACACTACTGAGAAAAAAGTAAAGTTTGGATTCAGATTCTGGACTGCGTCCCACCTCTTTCCAATATGAAAATGCTCAAAGTGCAAAGGTAAAATATCACAAACCAATATGCAAATGTCATTTTTCCCTGAAGATAATTGGATGATAAGTCATGCTGTGACTGCAATTTGATATTAATTTCACAAGGGAACAAATACTAAAACTGTCACATTTCAGTGAGGAATTGTCTATTCTGGCTCCACAATAATCCTCTTGACCTGAATAAAGCTATCTTTGCCTCAATAGACCTTTGGTTCAAACAGCATATCTTCAGAGATGTACCGCTGTCATTTGTCTCCAGTACATCTCATCCCACAAAAAAATGTATTTTATCACTGTTCTCCATAGTATGTGGTTTCCCCATACATATAGCCAAAGATTAGCATAGCTATATTCTCTCAAGACACCCTGTTCCAGAACCAAGGCTGTAGAAAGGGACAGTGTGTCCATGCTGACTCAGGATTTAAACAAGTAGAAAATAGCATTATTAAAGTGCTCAGTTACTGTAACAGTAGGTGCTGTAATAATTACACTCACAGTATGCATGTATTCATCAACCATAAAAAAAGAACAAGGAATGTATACAGACTCTCCGTAGAGATTAAGTATTACTCAGTTCCCATAAGTCCCATTACATTTCACCCCTTCCCCAACAACTGGAAAAACCCCACCTAATTTTACTGTGTGGAAACAAGATAAGAAATTGAAGATTCAGCCTACAATTCAAGACTGATTATATTAGTCAAAAGAAATCTGCTTTCTCTAAAAGTATGATGATGCCCTGTCAATGATGGTATATAGCTAAGCTTGTCTCAGCATTTTCACAAAAACCATTTTCAGTGGTTTAACACACTACCGTAATAGGTTGCTACAGGCTGAAACTTGGTATAAGGCCTTAGCCTGCTGGAATTTTGTATTAAAATGTTTATTTAAGTCAAGTCACTCATTTGTAAAATTAAAATATACATTGTATCTGCACACAAGTTGCTGTTTATAAACTTACAAAGTTTTTATGCTAGCACAACAAACTTTCATTTAAGAACCAAAATTTCAAAAGCAGTCAACTCAGATTACAAGAGTAGCCACATTTAGAATTTTCACTGTTAATTGTCTGGATCAGTTTTCTTTGGTTAAGAGTGGCTATTGCACAGTGGAATTAGGTCAGCCACACTGAGTCACCATTTGTTGCATATGTGTCATCATACCTCATTTTGTCCTATGTGATTCTATTATGGAAGTATTGATTTAGAACATTTAGGTGTTACATATATGCCACGTGGATGTTTAGAAAACTGAACTCATTAGCCTTTTTATGTTAAAGGCTTTAATGTCAAAAGTGGCTGTTAAGGTAGGAAATCTGTTTAGATGTAAAATGACTATACAGCATTATATAAAACTTTATAATCCAAAACTTCTATATAAACACATAATACCCACATTGGAACAGCAACCAGACAGTTAGCAAAATAACAGAAGCAAGTCTAGTGTGTACTACTTCCCCATCCTCAAGGGCAAAGCCCCTACAGTCACTGATAAAACCACCTCCTTCCTACATGCAATAAGAGGTCTCTGTGAGAACAAAAAGTATTCAGAAGCCCCACTGGAGAAGGATCCAATTAAACAGCTGTTTTTATATAGAATAGTAAAGATGGAGAGTATTGTATTGAAGTGCTTACTCTATCATAAGAACCCCAAGGAGAAGTACTCGCAGTATTCAGTCAAATCTGAGTAGCAATTTTATTCATAAAAACAATTCCTTAATGCACTCTGGTTTTTCTACAGAGCCTTCAGAAAGAATCTGCAATGGGTGTTGTGTTTCTTGGAGAACAGAATGTTTCATTTTGCTCTAATTCATTCTATTACTGAATTAAACTTTGATGTATTAGTCTTGACAAGTGCTTCATGCTGATTGTATTGTGTATGATAGTATAATCACTCCCTATGCATTTCACACTAGCTGGCTGATTAATGCAACAGATTACCTGCAGCATTGATACATTCTGCACACTAAAATCTGTGTGTGTGTTAGGGGGAGCATAGGTGTACCATAAGGGGGCAAAATGAACAGATTTCTAGTTCCTTTAACTTACTTCCCTCTCTCCCAAGACTGTTACATTAAAAAAAACAACATTTCCAATGTCATGGGAGCAAGTGTGTTCTAGTGCAGAGAAATGCGCATCGGAATTCTACACTCAGCTCTGATACTCACTCATTGACCCTTGCACAAGTCACTGAACTGTTCTGTGCACATATAAAGTAGGTTTAATACTAACTTTCACGCCAGCCTCAATATCAGTGTCGTCAAATTTTAATACATTAAGAAGATGAAGACAAAAATGCATCTCATGATTTAATGTGATTGTATCCCTTGTCCTCTGTTTTTTTTTTTTTACGTCCTTTGTTCTATCATCCCTTACCAAATTATACTTAGTTTAGGCTCTTAGCCTGCAAACTACTGTGACTGCGTGGAGCCCCACTGACTATGACAATGGGGCTCTGCACAGATGCTGGGGTCCACTCAAGCAAAGCAGTTTTCAAGATCAGGACTACAGATGGTCATCTCCTCAAGACATAAACTAGTTACGTCCATCAAATCTCAGTTAAGGGCCATACTTCTGATTCCTTACAAATAATTATTCATTTTCATCATTAATACAACAAGAGGAATAATTTTATCTACAGAGCCGGAAGAAAACACCAGGTGTTTTCAAAGAAACCCACTGGTTTACTTTCCTAGCATTCATGATACCTTTATTTCTAAACATTCAGAATAAACTAACAGCATTGTTAATACTAGAGCAAACAAATGGGTATTAAAACTTTCACTAAACTGCTCATGGCTGTTTTTTAAATATATACCTTAATTATTCCCATAATAAATTCAAATAATTACTTTTGGTCACAGTTAAGTTGTGAACAGAAAATGGGATTCTCGTTCCCATTTAGCATAAACTAAAGCATAGACTAAATATTTCTTCCGAACAGTTTAACAATTACAAATAAAATTTTAAGAACCACAACATGCTTGCAGATCATTTTCAAAATGAAAAAGAGCAAAATTAGTCAGATAAATTGTTCACTATGAATAGATCATACAGCTCTACCGCACTACTTCACAGGGACATTAAACAACTCAATTTTTTCTACAGCATTTCAACTTTCTTGAGATGAGAGGGACAAGGGGCTTGACCACAAGAACTGAAAGGGAGTTGTTGCTGAAATAAAGGACCGTTTTTGAAAATATATTCACATTAAAGAAGGATAAGTACACTCAGATAAAATCACGAAGATGCATAGAGGGAGAGGACAAGAAAAACAGCATGATGACCAGCATTATGCTTACATAACTGAAACACATCACCACACATTCACATAAGCCTCATCTATGGCAACATGTACAGTACAGGCACTATAGCTGTAGCTATACACTGCAGTGAAAGGCAGGCTATATTCACACTTGTCACTGTGGTGTGCAGCTACAGGCAGCAGTGAAAGGCTCTGGTAGACAGGAGATGGCGGGACACTACACTGCTCAAAATAGCAGTGTAGACATGGGAGGCATTGCTTGAGCATGTACAGACAGCCAGGCAGGGTATGTACCCTGGGGTTCAGGTGGGAAGGGCACTCTACTCACCTAAGCAGTGCCTCAAAGTCTACACTGCTATTTATACCCAGGCTAGCTGGGTGTGCTGGGTCTGTACTCTACACTCTGCCATACATGTAGATATACCTACACATTACAAAGCCATAAGTGACCACCGTGATCACCTTGGCTGTTCCAAATAAAACACAGGATCTTAGAACTTCCCTGAATTAATTTCCATTTGAACTACAATACAGCTTTCAGAAAGGCATCCAATCAATTTAAAAATTGCCAGTGATGGAGAATCCACCACAATCATTGGTCATTTGTTCCAATGGTAATTGCTCTCATTTTTAAAAATACATATCTTATTTCTAGTCAGAATTTGTCTAGGTTCAACTTCTAGCCATTGAATCTTGCTATACCTTTATCAGGTAACTTATCAAATTTCTCTACTCTGTGAAGGTATTATAGACTGTATGATCAAGTCACTGCTTCACCTTCTCTTTGAGCTCCTGGAATCTCTCTACAAGGCATGTTTTCTAATCCTTTAATCATTCCCATGGCCGTTCTCCGAGCCCTCTCAAATTTATCTATATCCTTCTTGAATTGTGTACGTGAGAACTGGGCACAGTATTCCAGTAGCTGTCACGGGATGGGATTCTAGTACTCTTCAACAAGAAGGAACCTGAATAAAATCACTACGGCCCAATGCCTTGGATCCCAGAATATCAGAACTCATTGAAGATGCATCCACTTCATAGTAGGGTGACCAGATGTCCCAATGTTAGAGGCTGTGTCTTACATAGGCAATTATCTCCTCCCTCCCTCCAAAAAAGGGTCATGATTTTTCACACTTGCTATCTGATCACCCTACTCCATAGGTATGTATAATCTACTTTCTCTGGTATTTACTGGGGGTAATATCAGAAGATTAGATGTTAGCTCATGTTACTCTTATGTTTTTTAAAAACAGAAAAGTGTGCTCTCTGAAATATAGGTCAGCAACTAATTTCAGTCACAAGTCAAATTCTGCACTTAAATTATGGAAGCATTGGTCATGGTCTCATAGAGATGATGAAATTACTTTTTCACTTGAAGCAGGGATTCAACCACTTAGTTATAAAAGGAGTATTACAACATATCCTCAAAATTACAGCACTTATTGTGAGTACACTATGAATTTTCAGGAAAATTTACAAGTTAATCAGTTAATTTGTTTAGGAACTAAAAGTATTTTAAAATGGGTTTCTGAAGAAATTTAGCACCCACCATCTAGCTTTTTTTGTTAGGTCCTGGATAATCTTAATGGAACACAGACTCTGAACTTCCCAAATAGCAAATTAATAAATAAACAAACCATTCACAGAAATCTTGCACATTGACTTAATTTCAATAATGCTGTTCACGGTAAGAAATAGTAGTTTCTGCCATTATTTTTCATAACTGAAAGCTGCTTCTTCAGCAGGGTCTGACAAATGCTGTTCTATTACACAAAACTGAAAGAACCATCCTTACTTTAAAAAGGCTACCAATCGCCTATTGTCTTACTAGAACTGCGGCCACAAACGCCCTCAGTGAAGATGCCCTCTTTCAAGATAGTCACTGCTTTCTGTTGTTCCCAATGAAAGTGAAAGGAAACTCTTCTCTGGAAATATAGGTGTGCTCCATCTTTCTCAAGGCCATCTAGGCTTCACTCCCAATGGGATCAATAGGAGATAATAGCCATTTTGAAAAAAGGCAGTTATTCACAGAATTCTCTGTATTAGCACATTATTTATCACCCTCTGCTGAAAAAGAAATTTTTAGTTATAATGAACTCGAGCAAAACATCATTAATCTAAGAATTTTTGAGAACCACGTGTTGCACCAGACATAAGCAACAGAAAGAGGAAAAATAGGAAGTGATGTTCTAACTTCTACAGTTCAGTGAAGTGGAGAGAAACTTGCCAATTCATTCTGGCTGCTTTGGGCTGCTCCAGAGCAGGATAAAGCATCCATAATGTGCTGGTGAACGTGCTACTAAAAGTTTTTAAAAAATTAAAAATTAAGATTGATATTATATTTTACTCACTTAAGATACAACCCAGACAGCAACATTTTGTGTTTTTTGTTTAGTGTTTATATATGAACTTTTTAAATTAGAGAGTCTCTTATCTGGGAACTGCCTATGTAAAATTGGAATTAAAAGTTAATACATATCACTAACTAAGGGCAAAAAAATATCACGGGCATGTTATAATTACATCATTGCCCCCTAAAATAAAAGCATTCCAAACCCAGGAAACTCGAGGTATGATTAAACTTAGAGAAATCTAAGTATTTTAAGGCAAGGAAAAGAATAGCTAGGGAACCCAAACAGTCATAACGCCATCCTATAGTCACAGGAGACAAAAAGTCTGATGTGTCTGAAAATCAGTTTAAGCTGAAGCTTCAAAAACACTTGTTAGAGCCACAAACCCTTGATTTAACAGCAGTCAGTTTGAACATAACATATATATGAATTGGATAACAAATAGCAGAAGCAAAAGGTAATGACAAAGCCAGAAAGAAGAGAAGTTTCACACACAACTGAGATGCTGTGTAGAGCCACTGCTGTTCAATTTCTCATAAAAGAAGAAGTCATCCAAAGCTATGCCTTTCAAGCGGCAAAATTTGTTTATGGACACTAAAGTCAGAAATAGTTAGTTTAGTACTTTAAACAGCATAAATCAATCTAGGACACATTTATACATGTTAGTGTAATATTCTGTGAAATGGCTGATATAATTTAATGGAAGTGCATATGATGTGTAGATTTTTTAATCCAAAAAAATTGCAAAACAACCAGTTTAATGGTGGGTAACGTCTCCAATATACTGACAGTGAAAAGGGATTTATGAATTCATGTTAGGACTTTATTCAATTGCAGTTAAAACTGGCCAAAAGGATGCTATGCTGTATCAAATACTGCTTATAAATAAGAGAAAGGAAGCAACACCAATGTAAAAGGTCAAGAGAAGATGATGAGCTAAGTATACTATAATGCCACCTGACCAGCTTAGGAATTTATGAATTTCACAGTCTACTTTCAAGTGCTTAAATTTAGTTGCCTAAATACATAGTTAGGCAACTAATTAAAAGTAGTCTTATTTTCCAAAGGTGCTGGGCACTTACAAGGCTTATGGACTTCAAAGGATGTAAATGTCAACAGGAGCTTCAGATGCCCTGCACCTTTGGAAAAATAAAGTCACTTTTAATTCAGTGCCTAAATAAGGACTTAGGCAACTAAATTTAGGCACTCAGGCTTGGAAATTATGGCCTACATCTGTCCATTTTAACAATACTATGAAATACATGGGGGAAACGGAATCTTTCTGCAGTGTACGTGTACCTTAACAAAAAAACCCAAAAGATAATAGTGACCTTTTAATATGCAGCTGCAGAAAAACAAAAACTGGAATGACTATTTAGCCATAGTAAATCTTGTTCATGGTAGCATTTAAGTAGTTGCTAAATTTGGGGTCAGGAAGGAATTTCTCTTGGGCATATTGGCAGGAACCTTAGCTGTTTTGTCTTATTATGAAGTACTGAACAGAGATCATCTGTTTGAAATAGCTGGCATGCCCCGTACAATTTATTTTCTGTAACTGCAAAGTGAAGAGTCACTAAAGGCCTTCCTATCTTCTACTTCCAGATTTCTATTTAGTTTAGGTTAAAAAAAAAATCAAAACTTGATATGTCCTAGATTAGAATACAAAGATTCTCTCAGAATACATGAAAGTAGTTTCAAAGACAGGAAAATGTTATTTAACACCTTGAAAAAATTGTTTCCCCAGAATAAAATAGTAATTAAATCCTAACTAATAACAACCTCTAACGATCGTGTGTTTAAATTAAATTTCAGATTGGGAGGACAAAATTTACTCAAAAAATAAGAATTTGAAAACAAGCATTAAAAAGCACAAATATGTTGTAACAATTCTCCACGAGATCTGAATTCATACAAGATTTTTAACTTCAAGTTAGCCAGTCTTCCTAATCGTTCGTAATATAAATATTATGTACCACTATGGTTGATAAAATTGACATAAGAATATTAACAGAATGTTAATATGAATACAATTTAGCTTAACTACAGCATATCAAAAGTTTTTAAAGATCTTAACTCGTCTTGAGCATACAATAGCAGTTTCCACGAGTAAAAAAATTCATTTAAGGGCTAATCCATTAGGCAAGGAGACAACAAAATTCTTGCCACACAAGAGATACATGTGCAGGAGCAGCCTTTCCACTAGGTATGATCAAAGAGAATTCAGAGGTGTCTCCCAGGAAGGCTTTATACTGTTGTAGGACTCAGTGACATCATAAGAATGCTTCACATTTAGCAATATTAGTCAGTGCATAGTGGTTCAATTGGGTAGGTGAGTGCGGGGCTAATACAACAAAACCTTGAGAGCAACCCCAATTCCTGCTGATGTCAATGAGAACTGAGGGCATTTAAAGAGTACCTCAAAGATCAGAGCTATAGTATGGAAAAGGCAAATCCAAATAAGTAAAATCTCAGCACCTTAAATGAACTTAATAGCCACTGTCCTGTCCTAGAGTGAGAACCTCCTTGGCAGACCCTCCTCCCTGGGGTAGGGCACATGTGGAGAGCGATCGTGCCTTTGGTTCCATCAGAAACTATTTTTTTTTGTTTAAAAAAGTGAACTAAATATTGTTTTAAAAATCAAAGTGGGGGGAAAAATCTATTAGAAATGTTTGTTTTGAAACATGCAAATTGTGTGAAGTTTCTTTACTGCAAAGGCAGGCAAGTGGGTGGAAAAAGATACTGAAAATGGGAGATCAGAAAAAAATCTGATCCTGTAATCTACGTGTTGACAAGCTGTTGGGCTCCATCACTCCACCAAGTAGTAGATACTTGTCTTGGATTCTTCTACTTGACTGCTTTCATCAGATTAAGCATCTGGGATTTAATTTAACAGTTTCAGCTTTATTAAGCTGTCACAAGAGCAGCCCCACTTTGATAACAGTAGCTGCTCCAATTATGGCTTGGTTTAGGGTTGACAAGTATAATGATTCATTCGTGGCACATGAGAAGCAATAAAAGGTTGTTTTGCATTACAGCTTTAAAAATGTGGGCACTTTTTTCATTTAATTTGTCACTTAGCTTTTGCTAAGAGGACATTTAAATTGCAGTAAAAGGCAAATGGGGCTTTTAGTTTAAATGTAATCCCCATATTTAAATGATCTGTAATGGCGTAGTGTTTGAGTGGGAACACTATTGTCTCACAGTGGGCCCTGATGGTGACATGTGACATTTGTATTCAGGTCCTGTATTATCCATGTGGCTAAAGGGCTTCCAATTTCATTTCACAGCCAGAAGCCTGCAGAAAACACCAATTAACTTGCAGATCCCATTTGCCGACAAAACTCAGCTTCTTCTTGATGCCTGGCATCTGGCAGTGCTCAGCATTTAATTCCAAAGCAAAGCCTTGCAGCAATGTGATCCCTGGGCTGGGGCACAAAGTCAAATTTCCCCCTTTTATTAAGAAAGAAAATCTTTTCACTTTCGTAGCTCAGAAGCAACTTTTATTTAATTTTTGATGGATGAATATTAGAGAATTATTACTGAAGTCAAACTGCAGGGACTTTTTTAACCTACGGATAGAGATAATTTTTTCAGAGCAGAAAGAGGGCTGACTGACCTTTTATTGAAATCAGAGAACTCAGTGCAACATGCACCGGCAGACTTTTACTTCAGGGGATTATAACCATCTCAATATTCCTCTATTTTATCAATGTGATTTAATGGCAGACCAAAGGGTTCATATTATAATTAATAATGCCGCAATTTCTCAGTTTTGATCAATGATAATTGAGGGTTAAACTTTCTAAAATCAGCATGTCATATTTTACTGAGGTACCATTTAAAGAACATTATTCCAGCTCAGAACTTTGAAAAGGTTATCTATATGCCATTGTAGCAGGTGGGGTGTATTGAACATATGAGTGTAATGATTCACACAAATCACTATAGGCACTATCAATGTCTCTAGCATCAACAGAAGTAAATAATTCTAATCTTAACATACTACATCTGTAATCCTGACATCTCTAATGGAATATATTTTAGTTACGCTGGAGACCCTCCTTCAGGAGTTTGTTTTCATCATATTCCTTTTAACTGTTTTTAAACACAGCGTGCTGCTTAATTCTAGACCTCCAAATTAGAAATTACTTGTGTGACCCCTCCAGTGCACTGTATCATCTCCTTTGGATGATGCTAGCCTCACAACGGATGCCAGGATAATAAAAATTGTCTTGCCCAACACCTCCAAACTTAAGGCTCAGTCCTGCTTCTGCTAAAGTCTAGGGGAGTTTTACTAAAGACTTGAATGGGAACAGACCCTCTGTCTCCTGTTTAACTTCTTATTCCAATTACCATGCAAGTGCCCACTGCATTGCAGGAAGCATTGGTTAAGTTTTTATGAAAGGATCAACCCAGTCACAGAATGAAGCTTATTACAGTAAGCTTAAAAAAATATGCCCAAAATAAAACTGAAAAAATGTCCATATGCCTAATGGTTGGTAGGCTACAAAATTAAGCAACTCGTTATTAAACAGAACCCATACTCACACTGTACATGTGCTAAAGTCTTTCATAACTACAATACAAAAGCATTATTTAACCCATGAAATAATCAAGAGCTTAATTAACATACAATATTTAAAAAAACATTTGACTGTGATTAACACCACTGCGAGTATTTTCTTCATAGATTTAAGGGAAAAATTCTAATTTGTATATACCATTCTCAAAGCAGATCACTCTGAGCAGACAAAAGGTAAATATGTTGTTTTACCCTTACATATAGCATGCCTAGAAGAAAAGAATCAGACATGCTTCTGATTTCAGGAGGTACAATCAAATTTGTTACCCCTGAGCATCTGTATGAGATCTCCCTTGCCACTGTTGCACAAACAAATAGCTGGTCCTCAATATCACCCTGCTTTTCATTCTGCGGATCACTGTTTTTCCTTTGGGCTTCCTAATACCCTTGTCTTCTTCAATGCTCATATTTCTCTCTCAGGTCTGTGTCTTCACTATGAAACAAGTGTATTCTTAACTTGAAGTAAAACCCCTAGTGAAAACAGGCAGTTTATAAAGTTCACATGTCAGCAGGTTAAGACTATGGGGAAGTACAGTCTGATCAACTCCAAAATTTCAGGGAACATTCTAGGCATCAGTAGGAACAGCCCTATTGATTTTGGTGACAAGCAGAAAATTGGAAAAAACCTGATTTCCACACTCTGCCCATTTGGTGCTACACATAGAGGAGTACTGTGACATAGAAGTAACTCAGCCACTCACTCCAGGTCATCTGCATACTTCAATACCATTGGTTGAGTCAGCAAATAAAACTGCAGGTCAGGACTGAGGTGCCTTGATAGAGGGTGTGCATGGGTTCAGGACCGAAGTAGAGGAGACTGCATCAGATCAGGAGCTATCATGCCTAATTAGAAGTGAGGATGGAGATTTCCACTGTGACTGCCTACACACACCATGACTGCTTCAGACAAGATCATTTTACCTTTGACAAAACAGTTATAATTCATCTACACAATGCCCCCACTTGGTGCTCCAGGCAAAGAGATTCTCCTACTTGCAGCACCAGATGGGCATTGTCAAGGGGTGACATGGCCAACACAGGCACCAGGGTGAGGATTAGGGTTACTTAGAAAGTAATGACTGACTCAGGGTATGACTACACTACAGCCACAGACTAGACACTTCCTACATCAATGGAAGCAGTTTTTCTATCTTTGTAGTTAATCCAGTTCTCTGAGAGGCAGTAGCTAGGTTGACAGAAGACTTAGCCGCATCTACACCTGGGGTTATGTTGACCTAACTACGGCACTCAAGGCACAAAATTTTTCACAACATAGATTCATAGACTCTAGGATTGGAAGGGACCTCGAGAGGTCATCGAGTCCAGTCCCCTGCCCTCATAGCAGGACCAAATACTGTCTAGACCACCCCTGATAGACATTTATCTAACCTACTCTTAAATATCTCCAGAGATGGAGATTCCACAACCTCCCTAGGCAATTTATTCCAGTGTTTAACTATCCTGACAGTTAGGAACTTTCCTAATGTCCAACCTAAATCTCCCTTGCTGCAGTTTAAGTCCATTGTTTCTTGTTCTATCATTAGAGGCTAAGGTGAACAAGTTTTCTCCCTCCTCCTGATGACACCCTTTTAGATACCTGAAAACTGCTATCATGTCCCCTCTCAGTCTTCTCTTTTCCAAACTAAACATAGCAAGGGCAATCTAATTTTTAAGTGCAGACTAGGCCTGAGTTATATCTGATGTCACAATGCAACTGCTCAGGATCTTCTGCCTGTAGCATTAAATGAGCACAGTCAAGAGGAAACTGCTGATATGAAACTTAAAATGAAGAGGAGTGGTGACCGAGACAATTTATTACAATATAGGTTTAGCTGCAGTATCCTGTAAAATTGCGACAGGTTCCAGGATAGCCGGTTGCAGGATAGCCCTTCCCAGCACCTACTAGCCCAATCTACATAAGCAACAAAGTATGCATTCGTCTAGTTTTAAATATAGCTAAATTGTTACTTTCAGTTAAGCATATGTCCTTTATTTAGCAAAAGCTGCTTTGTTTCGCCGTCAAGTCAAGATGTCCAAGCTGCCATTTCTACCACCCGCTGTATGCCAGAAATTCACAACAGTTCCAGCCCCTTCTAAATTGAACTCTTAAGCCTGCAGAGACCATCAGTTTCAGTTTTATAAAGTATCCTGATAAGCCTGCCTTTTTTAAATGTCCAATTCTTCCTTCATTCCTTAGACTTCTGTAAGACATTTAACTTGGTACCACAAGACATTCTGATTAAAAAACTACAATGATATAAAATTAGCATTGCACACATTAAATGGATTAAAAACTGGCTAACTGAAAGGTCTGAAAATGTAATGGTAAATGGCGTATAGTCATCAAGTGGGAATGTTTCCAGTGGGGTCCTGCAAGGATCAGTTCTTGGCCCTAATCTATTTAACATTTTTTATCAGTGACCTGGAAGAAGACATAAAACAATCTGTGATAAAGTTTGTAAATGACAAAAACTGGGAAAGTGGTAAATAATGGAGAGGACAGATTACTGATTCAGAGTGATCTGGATTGCTTGGTAAACTGGGTGCAACCAAACAATATATGGTTTAATAGAGCTAAATGTAAATATACACATCTAGGAACAAAGAATTTAGGACATTCTTACAAGATGCGGGACTCTATTCAGGAGAGCACTAACTGAAAGATTTGGGAGTCATGGTGGCTAATCAACTTAACATGAGCTCCCAGTGTGAGGCTGTGGCCAAAATAGCTGATGTGATCTTGGGGTGCATAAACAGGAGACTCTTGAGGAGTAGAGAGGTTATTTTACCTCTGTATTTAGCACCGGTGTGACTGCTGCTGGAATACTGTGTCCAGTTCTGATGCTCACAGTTCAAGAAGGATGTTGATAAATTGGAGAAGATTCAGAGAAGAGCCATGGGAATGATTAAAGGATTAGAAAACATGCTTTATAGTGATAATCTAAACACATTGAGCTCCTTGAGCCTAACAAAGAGAAGTAACAATAGGTTCTTCAATCTAGCAGAGAAAGGTATAACATCATCATCCGATGGATGGAAGCTGAAGATAGACAAATGCAGACTGGAAATAAGGTGTACATTCTTGACAGTGAGGGCAATTAACCATCGGAATAATTTATCAGGGAATGTTGTGGATTCTCCATCATTGCTGATTTTTAAGTTAAGATTAGAGGTTCTCTAAAAGCCATGCTCTAGGAATGATGGCCTGTGTTACACAGGAAGTCAGACTAGATGATCACAGTGGTCTCTTCTGGCCTTGGAATCTATGAAACATATACATACACAGCATATAATTTTAATTCTTTGCATTTACCCAGTTCATCCCAGAGTTGCCTATACTTGTCAGTCATTGCAGTGCCTTGTTGCCTCCAAAGCGACAGACGAGGGTCAGCCATGAACTGTTCCGTTATCAATGTCAACATGCGAGCGCCATTAGAGTCTCTCATCTTTAACATCTCTCGCACCTAGGAAACAAAAAAGGTCTCTTAATACAAGCTTGAAAAAAGAAGCTACATAATACTAGTGAAATACCGAAGTTTATGCTTTCACTCCTCCTCCCTCTTTGAGACACATACACTATTAAAAAAAAAACTCATTGTCAAAAGTTTTAAATGAGAACTTGACTACATTGAGTTTGTTCAACAGTAAAAATGATTTTAGATCACTGTTAATGTCCCACTGCAATTTCTGTTCTGAACAGTAAATTTTTTGTGGAAAAACTTACATTAAAATGTATGCCCCAAGAATATCACACGCAGTTCTCCAAAACTTTGGGGAAAAAAAGCTGGTTATGATAAACAAGTAGATTTTAAGGCACATCAAGTTATGCTCCTTTGATGGAGAATTCTAAGTAACATAATGCTGTATTAATAAGGCTTAAATTGGTTTAGAAATGACTGCATTTTCAGTAATTAATCAAATATGGGCTTGATAGAGGAAAACAAAAAGGAAGGAGACCCAAACGTAACCCCTACCTTTGCAAAAAGCAAATTGAGCTGCTTCCCTGATCCATGGTATCCACCCTGGGAGAGGAAGAGTTTAACTTGCTCCTGGACTTGTTCTTCATCCAAGTGCCAACAGTTTTCATCATCTATGCTAGCACCTGCTGTTGGGTCAGGAGCACCTACAAACAGCAGCGAAAAAATTATGGTCTAAATAAAGATTATAGGTTCATGCTGGGGAGGGAGGCAGGGAGGGAATGAAGCAAAAGGAGGTCAGAAGTACAGAGGGATTTTTTGGACTTGGGCTCTCTCATGTTTTCGGTATTGTAGCTTTACCATATTAAAATAATTTTTCTCAGTACCCCGATCACTCAGAAGAGGAGAAAGGGGCTCCAAATAATAATATTTAATAATTAATTACAAACTAAGCGAAAACCTGTTTAATTACAAGGGTTTTTACAATAAAAAGTTTCTGTAATCTGACGTTTTATGTCAGTTTCACAAAAAAATATAGAACGATACCTGAAACAAAGGTATTCTGGAAAGTTTAGAGTGTGGCTCTACTCTAAGGGTTCCATGTTCATGATCTAAGTAAAGTTTATATCAAACATTTTCAATTAACAAGATTTTTCTTCTTGCCAGAACTGACAAAACCAGCTTGAGGTTCCCTTTCAGTGCACCAGTACATAGAAGAAAAGGTTCTGCAAGCCAAATTATGTTTCTTTTAGTATTTCTTCAATCACAGTGTCTTCAGATAGTGTCTTCCATGACACCTGTACAACACCCAATGCCTTCAAAAATCTTACACAGATATAAGTGATTGATATTTGGTGTACAAATCTGAAATGCAGTAGAAGAACTCATAAGTAATCATGTAGAGGGAATGGATCTATTGGTTAATAAGCATTTTTTCCACAGGCTAGGTCTTCAACAGTAATCACAGTTACTTTGAGTGTACCTAATGGAGTTAACTAGGGTGACGAGACAGCAAGTGTGAAAAATCGGGATGGAGGTGGAAGGTAATAGGTGCCAATATAAAATGAAGCCCTGAATATCGGGACTGTCCCTATAAAATCGGGACACCTGGTCACCCTAGAGTTAACTCCTTTTAAATTAGCCTATCTTGAGCAACTACACTGTTGGTATGTCTACACTACGGGATTATTCCGATTTTACCTAAACCGGTTTTGTAAAACAGATTGTATAAAGTCGAGTGAACGTGGCCACACTAAGCACATTAATTTGGTGGTGTGCGTCCATGGTTCGAGGCTAGCGTCGATTTCTGGAGCGTTGCACTGTGGGTAGCTATCCTGTAGCTATCCCATAGTTCCAGCAGTCTCCCCTGCCCATTGGAATTCTGGGTTGAGACTCCAATGCATGACTGTGCAAAAACAGTGTCGCGGGTGATTCTGGGTAAATGTCATTCCTTCCTCCGTGAAAGCAACGGCAGACAATCATTTTGTGACCTTTTTCCCTGGATTGCCCTGGCAGATGCCATAGCACGGCAACCATGGAGACCGTTCAGCTTTTTTCTTTTTCTTTTTTCCTTTTTCTTTTTTACCGTCACCGTATGTCTACTGGATGTTGCTAACAGAGGCGGTACTGCAGTGCTACACAGCAACATTCATTTGCCTTTGCAAGACAGCAGAGACGGTTATCAGTCGTTCTGTACCATCTGCTGCTGTCATGGGTGCCCCTGGCTGAGGTCGGCTGGGGGTGCAAAGACAAAAATGGGAATGACTCCCTGGGTCATTCCCTCCTTTATGGTATCTAAAAATAGAGTCAGTCCTGCCTAGAATATGGTGCAAGTGTACTAGAGAACCAGTGTACCAGAGAAGCAGAGAGCACAGCCGCTCCGTGTCAGATCCCGCAGAAATGATGAGCTACATGCCATTCTAGGGGGTGCCCCTGCAACAACCCCACCCGTTGCTTCCCTTCTCTCCCAACCCCCCTGGGCTACCGTTGCAGTGTCCCCCCATTTGCGTGATGAAGTAATAAAGAATGCAGGAATAAGAAACACTGACTTGTTAGTGAGATAAAATGAGGGGGAGGCAGCTTCCAGCTGCTATGATAGTCCAGGCAGGACATCAAACGGTGCAGGGGAGAGGAGCCCAGCATCCCGCTGCTATGACAGTTCAGGCAGGACAGAATCTTTTCTTTACACATGAAAGGGAGGGGTTTGATGGAGCCCAGAGCCCAGTTGCTACGATGAAGACTGCTACCAGCCGTTCTGTACCATCGACTGGGAATGACCGGGAGTCATTCCTATTTTTACCCAGGCGCCCCCGGCCGACCTCACCTGAGGCCAGCCAGGAGCACTCACGGGCTGATGATGACAACGGATAGCAGTCAAATTGTTACCGTCTGCCACCGGGGAGGGGAGAGGAGAGGATACTGCTGTTCACTGCGGCAGCATCGCGTCTAAAAGCAGCATGCAGTAGACATAGGGTGACATTGAAAAAAAGTCAAGAAATGATTTTTTTCCCTTTTCTTTCACGAGGGGGAGAGGAATGTAAATTAACAAGCTATACCCTGAACCACCCCGGACAATGTGTGTGACCCTACATGCATTGGGAGCTCAGCCAAGAATGCAAATACTTTTCGGAGACTGCTGGGGACTGTGGGATAGCTGGAGTCCTCAGTACCCCCTCCCCCCCTCCATGAGCATCCATTTGATTCTTTGGCTTTCCGTTACGCTTGTCACGCAGCACTGTGCTGTGGACTCTGTATCATAGCCTGGAGTTTTTTTCAAATGTTTTGGCATTTCATCTTCTGGAACGGAGCTCTGATAGAACAGATTTGTCTCCCCATACAGTGGTCAGATCCAGTATCTCCCATATGGTCCATGCTGGAGCTCTTTGGATTTGGGACTGCATTGCCACCTGTGCTGATCAGAGCTCCACGCTGGGCAAACAGGAAACGAAATTCAAAAGTTAGCGGGGCTTTTCCTGTCTACCTGGCCAGTGCATCCGAGTTCAGATTGCTGTCCAGAGTGGTTACAATGGTGCACTGTGGGATACCGCCTGGAGGCCAATATCGTTCATTTGCAGCCACACTAACCCTAATCCGATATGGTAATATCAATTTCAGTGCTACTCCTCTCGTCAGGGAGGAGTGCAGAAACCGGTTTAAAGAGCCCTTTATATTGATATAAAGGGTCTCGTTGCATGGACGGGTGCAGCGCTAAATCGGTTTAATGCTGCTAAAATCGGTTTAAACGCGTAGCGTAGACCAGGCCTGTGAAACAGCACTCCGACAACACAGAGCAATTCGATTACCGCAGAGAGTATCTGTATTAGTAGCTGACAAGATGTGCTAATGCAAGTTTTAGCCTATATCCTTGATAGACCAGATAACTTGAGTTGAAAGCTTGTGTGTGTGTGGATGTAACTCAAGTTAGGAGCAACACTCAAGTTATCTACAAAGCACTCAAGCCCAGAGTCAAACTGCAATTTTATTCCCTGTCTAGATTAAAATTTAAATAAGTGCTATGATAGACCAGGGGTAGGCAACGTGCGGCACTCAAGCTGATTTTCAGAGGCACTCACACTGCACGGGTCCTGGCCACGGGCCTGGGGCGCTCTGCATTTTAATTTAAATTTTAAATGAAGCTTCTTAAACATTTTAAAAACCTTATTTACTTTACATACAACAATAGTTTAGTTATATATTATAGACATAGAAAGAGACCTTCTAAAAACATTAAAATGTATTACTGGCACACGAAACCTTAAATCAGAGTGAATAAATGAAGACTCGGCACAACACTTCTGAAAGATTGCTGACCCCTGTGACAGACCAAGTTAATCCCACTGAATAGCTAACAGCTTCTAGAACTCTAATCAAGACAAAGCAACTGTACTTTAGAACATGCTCAAGTGGTTGAATTAAAGGCTTTACCTTGACCAGTTCAGCACATTCTAAAGTACAACTGCTTTGACTCTGAGTTCTAGAACCTCTTAGCAATTCAGCCATGTAACTCGATGTAACATTTCACCACTTAAATCTTGGTCTAGATAGGTCCTAAGAGTATGTCTAAACTGCATTAAAAACCCGCAACTGGCCTGGGTCAGCTGACTCAGGCTCGCTGGGCCCAGGCTAAAGGGCTGTTTAATTGTGGTATAAATGTTCTGGCTTGGGCAGGAGCCCAGGCGCTCGGACCTGGTGAAGGGGGAGGGTCCCAGAGCCACAATTAAACATAGACTTACTCCAAGAAATGTGAGCCTGAGTCAGCTGAAACGGGCTGGTCATGGGTTTTTAACTGCAGTGTAGACATACCTTAAGTATCCTTCTGTAACCAACACTATAAAAATAGTGCATTAACTAGAAACAAAAGTATCAATTCTAATACTTTTTTCCAATAAGTGCTGAGAAGTTTAAAAAGAGGACAGAAAGTTCTCCAGAGTTTTTGAATTAAAAATCACTACTTCAATTCTAATTTTTTCTCCATTCTAGCATTGCCATGCAGAAAAGCTTATAGATGGCTGAAAATCTGGTTGAACCTCTTGAAGTGAGCTCCTTCTCTGACTAGTGAAGACAACTGGAAGATTTTGAGGAGAAGAGAAGTGTTTTGTACTCAACTACTTATACCTCAAAGCCAAAAATCTTATAGCTTTGAGTTCCTAATGCTTGAGACCTTAAGAATGGGAATCTTGTGGGGATTGTATCCTTAAATAGGTTTTTTAATTGAGAGAGAAAAAAACCTGTCCCCTTGAATATGTACATACAACTCCCACTGACTTCCAGGGGATCTGTTTAGAGAGTGTGTGAAGACAAAAATTGAGCCCAGGACATTATGAAACGAAGGAATGAAAAACTTCACTCCAGAAGTCCTTCTCTCTTTTACTCTGTTCATTTTAAGGGGCTTTCAATCCAGTGCACTACATGAAACAAATGCTGACAAGTCTTCAGTTGCACAAAATGAGATAAAAAGGGAAATCAAGCCACAGGAAAACAGGCAGTGCAGCTGTTGCAGTAACTCAAGATTTTTGTATCACCTTGCAAAATAGCTTAAATATTTCATTGCTCCAAAACACAAAAAGACAACTACTTATTGCACTTATCATTTATAAAACACAAAACTTGTTTTAAAATAAACTGACTGGGATAAATTATAATTTAAATTCATTTTTGTGGGGTTAGTTTTAATTGTATTAAAACAATTTAGTAAGTTGTCACAGCTAAACTTTGCTATTTGTGAAAAATGAAATTCTTTCTGGACTATTTACATTTTATCAAAAGCTCGTAAGCCAGTTTGTACTACAATGCTGAATTTCAACAAGGATATTGTCATTCCTAGAGAATCTACATCCTGTCACTGGAACACTGGTATCAGATCAGCCCAGAACTGTAACAACAACATTGCCAGAGAGTTCCCCAATACAGGAGTAATGAACAGGGCAGTTTTGAGAGGGAGTTCTCTTCAGGTGAAGGAGGAGTGACTAGGTGACCCTTGGGGTGAGTTTGACATCTGTCTGTTGTGTGCCTTCTTGACTGAAGTGTATAGTGTGGTCTACTTAGCAGGCAGTGTGCTTACCCGAGGCCAGGGGTGGGCAAACTTTTGGCCTGAGGGCCACATCTGGGAATAGAAATTGTATGGTGGGCCATGAATGCTCACAAAATTAGGGCTGGGGTGCAGGAGGGGGTGAGGGCCCTGGTTGGAGGTGCAAGCTCTGAGGTGGGACCAGAAATGAGGAATTCAGGGTGCGGGAGGAATGGGGGCTGGGAGAGTGGAGTGCGGGGGCGGGGGTGAGGGCTCCAGCTGGGGGTGCGGGCTCTGGGGTGGGGCTACGAATGAGGGGTTTGGGGTGCAGGAGGGTGCTCCGGGCTGGGATCGAGGGGCTTGGGGAACAGGATCATGGCTGGGGTAGAGGGTTGGTGCATGGAGAGAGGCTCAGGGGTGCAGCGGAGCTTAACTCAAGCAGCTCCCAGAAGCAGTAGCATGCCCTTTCTCTAGCTCCTATGTGGCGGGGCAGCCAGGCGGCTCAGCCAGGCGGCTCTGCACGCCTCCGCGTCTGCAGGCACTGCCTCTGCAGCTCCTATTGGAGCGCCAGAGGGGGCCACTGGAGAGCGTAGGAGCTGGAGTGGGGCCATGCCGTGGGTTCCAAGAGCCGTGTGATACAGTCCCCGACCCTATGCCCTGGCTGGAGCAGGACCATGCTGTGGCTTCCGGGAGCCTGACCCGGATCTGCCTTGCAGGCCATAGTTTGCCCACCCTTGGCCTAGGCTGATAGCTTCCTAGAGAGGGGTTAGTCTTTCATCCATTGAGCCCTGATCCCTTTAGGATCTCTTGACAAGGGGGCATGGCTAACTCAGGGAGAACAGCCAGCCCTTAAGCGACTAGAGGACCTAGCAAACAAGGACAGCAAACAGTTTTTGGAGGGAGATTAGAGCAGGAGCATAAGAGCCAGATACACCTAATAAATATTCTCTAAACTTAGGCCAATAACTGACCCCTCCAATCCCCTCCTCCGCACAGAAAACAAACACAACCACCCTTCCGCCAAAAAATCCCCAAATCCTGCAAGAGTAAAAACAATGAAGCACAAGGCCAGCAGCAGAGTGGGGGCTATTCAGTTTATTGCAAAGAATGCAGCATGTATGATTACCTGCCTTGTGGGCAAGTGGCGTATGTATGCATTTAGTGCAAGGAGCTCATGGCCCTCAGAGATCACGTATGGGCTCATGAGACCAGAGTGGCTAAACTGCAGGTGCTAAGGAAGACAGCAGTACATAGGTGAGACTTTCTGGGACACAGCAGAGCAGTCCCACCCCCTAATCTGGCAGCTTCTGTGCTGCAGAGGAGGATCAAAGTCTTGGGGAAGGACTATGTAAAGCTGGAGCAGAGGGAAACACTCCCATAGTTGGGGATCCGCCTTTCAGATGATGTCATGATATTGCCTCGCACTGAGGATCCTCCTCTGACGGAGGTGACCCCAAGTTATTTGGAAGAGACAGGCAATAGTAATGTAGGATTTATTAGAAAGAGAGAGAGTTGGGTTTGTGATGACTGGGAGAACTCCCTGATGAATTGCCTGTCAAGTGGGAAGGTTGTGGATCTCTCAAGACATCTAGACAGACTTATGTGCTGGGGAAGAGCCAGTGGTTGTGGTATATGTAGACACCAATTACATAAGGAAAGGTAGGAGAGAAGTCCTGAAGGCCAAATTTAGGTTACTAGGCAAGAGATGCAAGTCCACGACCTCCATGGTACTATTCTCTGAATTGCTTCCAGTTCCATGTGCAGGTCCAGTTAGACAGGCAGAGCTGCATGGTCTCAATCCATGGATCAGACGGTGTTGGAAGGAGGGATTTAGGTTTATTAGGAATTGGGAACATTTTAGGAACAAATGAGACTATACACGAAGGATGGGCTCCACCTAAACCAAAACGGAACCAGACTTCTGGCACGTAAAATTAAAAAGCTCATAGAGGAGTTTTTAAACTAAGGCTTAGGGGAGTGTTGACGTGTGGAGGAACACATGGTCCAGAGAGACACATCCCTTAGGGGAGGATTTATTAAAGGGGATATTCTATATCCTCAAAGAGAAGAGGACAGAAGCTGATAAATTACAGGTAGGAATGGAAGAGAAAGTCAAGCAAAAGAGTTCCATTCAGTTACACTACATGAAGGCAGACACCTAAATATTGAAAGATTTTAAGTGCCTGTACACAAATGCTAGAAGTCCAAATACTAAGATGGTAAACTGGAGTGCCTGGTATTAAATGAGGATACTGAAATAAAAGGCATCACAGAATTAGTGGAATGATGATAAATCAATGAGACACAATAATACCAGAGTACAAATTATATAGGAATGACAGAACAGATCATGCTGGTGGAGGAGTGGCCCTATACGTAAGAAAGCATAGAATCAAACAGAGCAAAAATATTAAATGACAAACTCGACCATACAATCTCTATGGATAGAAATTCCATGCTCGAATAATAAGAGTATAGAAGTAGAACTATACTAACAATCACCTGACCATGATGGTGACAGTGATTGTGAAATATACTCAGGAACATTAGAGAGAATAATAAAACAAAGCCCAGTAATAATGGAGTATTTCAACTATCCCCATGTAGACTAGGAACATGTCACCTCAGGATGGGATACAGAGATAAAATTAATGACTACTTCTTGGAGCAGTTAGTCCTGGAACCTAGAAGGGGAGAGGCAATTCTCAATTTAGTCCCAAGTGAAGCAAAAGATCTTGTCCAAGAGGGGAATATAGCTGAACTGTTCAGTACTAGCAACCGTAATGTAATTAAATTTAACATCTCTGTAGAGAGAAAATACCCAAATAACACACCATAGAACCATTTAACTTAAAGGTGATCTATATAGAAATGAGGAGACTAGTTAAACAGAAATTAAAAAGAACTGTCATAAGACTGAAATGCCTGCAAACTGCAAGGAAACTTTAAAAAAACACCATAATAAAGGCTCAAATTATATCTATACCTCCTGATTAAAAAAAAAAAAATGAAATAGGACTAAAAATCCCATCATGGCTAAACAGAGTAAAAGAGACATTTACAGATAAAAAGACAACTTTTAAAAACTGGAAATCAAATCCCACTAAGGAAAATAGAAAGGAACAAACTCTGTTAAGTCAAGGTATAATTAGGAAGCCCAAAAAAGAATTTGAGGGGCAACTAGCAGAAGACAAAAACTAAACAGCTTTTTTTTTTTTTTTTAAATACATCAGAAACAGGAGCCAGTGGTGATCAAGGTGATAAATGAATAGTCAAGAAAGACAAGGCTGTTGTGGAGAAGCCAAATGAATTCTTTTCATCAGTCTTCAATGCAGAAGATGTAAGTGAAAGTCCCACACTCAAGATAGATTTGTTACCTAAAAAGAATGAGGAACTGTCCCAGATTGAGGCGTCAACAGAATATGTTGTAGAACAAATGGATAAATTAAAACAGATTTAAGTCACATGAAAAAAAGCCAACAGTGTTAGGAACCATTAAGAAAGGGATAGATAATCAGACAGTAAATATAATACCTCTATATAAGCCAAAGGTATGTCCACATCTTGAATACTACATTCAGTTCTGGTCACCATATCTCAAAAAAAATATTTTAGAATTGGAAAAAGTCAAAAGAAGGGCAACAAAAATTAATAGAGGTACGTAACAGCTTCCCTACGAGTAAAAAGAAAGGAAAGCATAAAAAGACTGAGAGTGTTCAGCTTAGAAATGAGATAACTAAGAGAGGATATGACAAAGGTCTATAAAATCATGAATGGTGTGGAGAAAGTGAATAAGGAAGTGTTATTTACCCCTTCACATAAGACATGAACCAGGGGTTGGCCCAATGAAATTAATAGGAAGCAGATTTAAAAACAAACAAAAGGAAGTACTTCTTCACATAATGAACATTCAACCTGTGAAACGCATTGTGTGGATGTTGTAAAGGCCAAAAGTGTAACTAGGTTCAAGAAAGAAATAGGCAAGTTCATAGGTTCCTCAATGGCAATCCTTCAAGATGGTCAGGGACAGACACCACTTCGTGCTCTGGGTATCCTTAAATCTCTGACTGCCAGAAGCTGGGACTGGAGCAGAGGGGATGAATCCCTCACTAAAATTGCCCTGTTCTGTTCACTCCCTCTGAAGCATCTGGCACTGGTCACTGTTAGAAGACAGGATACTGGGTTACAGGAACCATTGGTCCGAGTCAGTATGTATGGCCTTTCTTATGTTCTGGTTTCAGTCAGTTTCTGAAACTGTTTCCACAGTAGCACTGTGCCCTTAACCACTTTTGCCAGCAAGCTGCCAGAAGTCTTGGTAACAAAGGCCAAAGACACCAAGTTGAGGGTCTGCTCACAAATGTGGCTCAGCCTAGTATTACAGAGACTTCATCCAGCGTCTGGAGGCTCCTCTCTCAGAAAGCTGCACGTGTTATGCTCAGTATGGCCTTCTTCCTTTTTTTAGTTAGGAAAAAAGTTAAAGGAATTTCCTTATGTGTATTTATTGTCTGTTTGGCAAAGGGGTGTTCTCCCCAAAACACAGAGTTTACAGTTATAACTCACTAATTTTTCCAACAACCCTTATAGCGGTCTTAGTCAATGGTCATGCACTAAAGAGGCATGGAGGCCAATGTCTGAAGGGGCATGGCCATTCTTAGGTACCTTCTCACCTGAAGAATTAGTCCCTGTTGGTCAAGGTTGAGGCACAGTGGTAGTGCAGTATGGGGACTTGAGTTGCCACTACCCATGTCACCCCTGTTCTGTGGATAAACAGAAGATTTTTCTCCAGGGCGCTCAACTGGTTACTTTTCAAGAGTACTACATTCACTCATAATAAACATTTCATAGGTCAATCTCTCTCCCTCCCCTCCCCCCCATCAGAGCAATAGATATGATTTTTTTATTAGCTAAGGTAAACTACTAGCTCTGCGGAAACTGAGTTTAAGACAAAGAACATGGTTCCTATTGCTTATTGTCGGCACCCTTTAGTAGAGGGGCCTCTGAACTCAACTGAGTGTGTTCCAATTGGGAAGATCCTGAGCACTGTAATCCAGCCTTGGAGTCCACAATTCCCATGATGCCTTGGATGGGAGAAGGGGAAAGAGAGGACTTATTCTAGGGAGAGCATGAGACGGGCTCTACTTTGAAGAAGTAATGAGATTGCTTTTGTGGAGCTTTGTCCATACCAGGAGCTGCTGCTCAACTGCTGCCAGGAAGCCAAAAGCTACTACTGAAAACCTGCCGTGGCTTTGAGCAAGCAGGAAGCCTCAGACAGTGGGTGGCTTCACTGGAAGCAGGACAAAGACTGTTGCTATGCCCAGAGCTAACTGAGGTGGATCTGCAGTGAACGCAATGCGAGAAACCATCACCCTTGTTTGGGAAAGTACTTGCAAGGGAAGGGGCACAGCAAAGCCTTTAAGATGTTTTCTGAGTCTGAGAAGAGCAGAATGGTCTTCTCATGAAACCAGAACCCACATTTGCTGACATTTGACTAAAACAACACCAATCTTCAGAAGGGGTGTGCAGCTTGAAAGGATTCCAAATTAGAACTGTTCTGCCCCTTGCTGCCTTGGCTGGACTGATTCACTGGACCAACGAGCTGTTGTCTTCAGCCTTAAGATCTCCAAGCGCACCCACACAAACAAGTGTTTAGAACTCTGAAATCCAGAGGAGTGTCCACTCAGGAGTGGGTTAAATGCTGGCAGTTTTAATGCAAGTTAGATACATTTCATTTACTACTGTAAAGTGTATTTTTTAATAGATTAATGGAACTGCCACCCTCGCTGACTTAAATTAGTAGTGACATTCAATCTCAGTCTGTTATACCATGATTCCTTAAGTTGTTAAGTAAAGGTATGTTAACTTTAATCTAAATGTATACTGGGTGTATATTGTTTATAACTGATATTTTTAGTTTGACTCATTGCATAGATTAGAATAGGTTTATTCCTGGAGGCTCCCATTGAGCATGTACAGGGTCCACTGCCAGTTTTAATTTCCTTTACAAGTAAAAGGACAGCAGCAGAGTAGAGGATGGAGGATTCCCACCTATCCAACATCACCATAGCGATACCAGGATCTTCTGTTCTGTCAAAAGATCAGGTGCCTAGGCACACAGGTGAGTGTTGCTTGTCCCCAGTGAAGAAAGGGGGGTTACATTACAAAGGCAGTTGTACACCTGCCTATAGGTATGTCTACACTACAAAATCAGGTCGAATTTATAGAAGTCAGTTTTTTAGAAATCGTTTTTATACAGTCCATTGTGCGTGTTCCCACACAAAACGCTTTAAGTGCATTAAGTCGGCGGATTGGGTCCACAGTACCGAGGCTAGCATCGACTTCCGGAGCATTGCACTGTGGGTAGCTATCCCACAGTTCCCACAGTCTCCGCTGCCCATTGGAATTCTCAGTTGAGATCCCAGTGCCTGATGGTGCAAAAACAGTGTTGCAGGTGGTTCTGGGTACATCGTCAGGCCCCACACTCCCTCACTCTATGAAAGCAATAGCAGATAATTGTTTTGCGCCTTTTTTCCTGAGTTACCCGAGCAGACGCCATACCACGGCAAGCATGGAGCCCTCTCAGCTCACCGTCACTGTACATCTCCTGGGTGCTGGCAGGCGTGGGACTGCATTGCTACACAGCAGCAGTGCATTGCCTTTTGGCAGCAGACAGTACATTACGATTGGTAGCCATCGTCCTCATATTCCTGGGTGCTCTTTTAGCTGACCTCGGTGAGGTCGGTTAGGGGCATCTGGGCAGACATGGGAGTGACTCAGCCAGGTCATTCCCATCGTCTGCCGAGCACCTGGGAAATGACGATGGTTAGCACTCGTACTGCACTGTCTTCTGCCGAGCACCCAGGAGACATACGGTAACTCCCTGTAAGCCATCTCATCAGTCGCCCCTCCCTCTGTCAGAGCAACGGCAGACAATTGTTTCGAGCAAAACCAAATGAGGAGGTGACGGCAGCACGGTGATGAGAGTGATGAGGACATAGATATGGTCATAGACTTCTCATAAAGTATGGGCCAGGCAATGTGCCCCAGCAATGTGCACATCATGCTGATGAGCTCTGCATGGTCACCTGTGCTGATCAGCTGACCAAACAGGAAATGAAATTCAAGTTTGCGAGCCTTTTCCTGTCTACCTGGTCAGTACATCTGAGTTGGGAGCGCTGTCCAGAGCAGTCACAATGGAGCACTCTGGAATAGCTCCTGGAGGCCAAAACCGTCGAATTATGTCCACACTACCCCAAATTCGACCTGTCAAGGCTGATTTCAGCAATAATCCCCTTGGAGGTGGAGTAAAGAAATGGATTTAAAGAGCCCTTTAAGTCAAAAAAAAAGGGCTGTGTCGTCTGGACAGGTCTAGGGTTAAATCGAGGTAACGCTGATAAATTCGACCTAAAGTCGTAGTGTACACCAGGCCTAAGACAGCTGAAAGCCCAGACACCCAACCATTGGCAGGAAGGGATAAATTCCAAGTCAAAAAAAAGGTAAAGGCTCCATTCCAAGAGAATGCTTCTCTTATGAATCAATGCGACTCCTGAATGCACAGTTCTAAATCTCTAATGAAGTACAGTTTGTTGTCGGAAGAAGCACAGAACTGAGAGCCAGAAATTCTTGAGTTTAATCCTAGCACCAATACCAACTCCCTTTCCCTATTTGTAAATTGGGGATAAATATTACTTATGTGCTTCAGAGGTGTCATGAGGATTAATTAGCATACGTTTGAGCTTTGAAAGTGAAAAGCACTATTTAATTATATGAAATATTTTAAAAACCTGTAATTAAATGGTATCAGTTTAGACACTCCCATATATTTGTTCCCTCCTCACTGCAGGATTAGTTAACTTATCAGTCATGACTGGTCTTTAAAACGGATTTTATTTAATGCACTTATGGCCATTTTTAATTTATATATACACAAACACGTTCAGTATATAAATAAGGATATACATTTTTAATTTGTGCTTCTATGGCTTAAAAGCAAAATGTTTATATAATTAAAAATACCATTCATGGCCAGTATGTCTTTTTCAAACATTTGTTATGATATCCATGAAGCAAATTATTTCAGAAAGATGCTTGTCTCCACAGATTATGATGACAATGAAAAGCTAACTTTTTACAAACTAGCCCATTTTCAAGCCCTGAGCTGAAGAATCATTTTTATTTTTAATTTAAATTTCTTTAGACTATTAAAAAGATATTTTTCTTGTTGACATTGCTTAAAACATCTCAGACAACTTGGCTTGAGCTTTTGAATTACATTTAACCTTTGAACAAGTGTAGAAATTTCACTCTAAAAGAACAATATTTGAAAGTGAGAGTGAAACAAGGAGCTTAGACTTCTTTTTCAAACCTGCATTTACCAGAGAGTTGTGACTTTCTAGACTCTGGCACAGGAAAAATAGAAGCCTGTATGGTGCAGACTACTCAGGAACTACCATCAATCAAATCTAGTTAAAATACAAACAGTATCTATGCACAATTCCCCCACTCCTCATTTCTGAACAATGTTTCTATCTTCATTCAAACCTATGCAAACCACTTATTCAACTCAGATTTTAGTACTCTTCACATATACATTTAAAATTTGTAAAAATATTCATACAATTAACAGTAGATCATTTAAAGCAGGGATTGGCAACCTTTGGTCTGCAGCTCACCAGGGTAAGCTCCCTGGCGGGCCAGGCTGCTTTTTTTTACCTGCCACGTCTGCAGGATCGGCTGATCGCAGCTCCCACTAGCTGCAGTTTGCTGCCCCAGCCAATGGGGGCGGTGGGAAGTGGTGACCGAGGCTTCCCACCGCCCCCATTGGCCTGGGACGGCAAACTGTGGCCAGTGGGAGCTGGGATCGGCCGAACCTGCAGAAGCAGAAGGTAAACAGAAGGTGCTTACCCTGGTGAGCCGCATGCCAAAGGTTGCCCATCCCTGATTTAAACCTTTAAGTGTCATCCGATGACAGCATTAAGAGGAGGGGATGAAGGCATGGAAATAAAATTTCAAATAAGAGCATGCTTTAATTTGTAGTAAGCAAAAATAGAATTGTTTCAGCCTATCAGAGTGCAGTGATTCTGTACGTTACCGACACAACAGCTTGGTAATTAACTTCTATAAATGTAGTGAGAATTAAAGTGAATTACTTTAGAAGCACCATTTGAATTATATAAAATCAACACATGATCAAATTAACAGTCACAATTATATTATGTCTTTGATCCCTAAATGCTTCAAAACTTATACCTGAAGCATTTCATTTGCCAATAAATTTCAAACTCCTTTTCGGGAGGAACGCTTGTGCCTTTTAACAGTACACAGTAGCACAGGAATACAGGAAGTGCCACATTGGAACACACCTGTGACCCATCTAGCTTAAATATCCGAGTGGCCAGCACCAGATGCTTCAGAAGAAGTTGCAAGAAACACCATAATGGGCAGATGCGGTTACACAAAAAAGTGTTACACTAACCCTCAATATAGTTTTTAAAAAATCGCCCAGAAGCATGGTTATACACATCTTCCAAAATACTTTCCTCATATTAACTATTATAACTGGATATTCATGTTATCTATACATGTCCAATCATTCAAAATCTTGCTAAATTCTTGGCCTCAGCAACACCCTGCAGCAATGAATTCCGAAGTCTAGTGGTGTGAAGTAGCATTTGCTTTTATCAGTTTTGAACTGGACACCTTTCAATAATCATTATGTGTGCCTTTGTTCTGGTGCTTCCTGTCTCATAGAACAGAAACTCCTGAACTACCTTCTCTAGACCATGCATTATTTTGTATACATTTATCATGTGTCCTGTTATTAGTTTCCTTCCTAAAATATACATGCCAAATATTTTAAGTCTCTTCCTATGAGATTTTTTCCATGGTCCTATTCATTCTTCGTACCCTTCTCTGAAACTCCTCAACTGCATCTCAAAAAGGATATTGCAGAATTAATCAGTACTGCAGACAGTACTCCAGATGAAGGCAAACCCCTAATCTGCACAATGGGATAATGTTTTCTGTATCATTCTCCATCCCATTCCTTATGCATCCTAGAATTTTACTTGTTTTTTTAAGCTATAAATGCAAACTGAACTAAGATCTTCACTGAGCTGTCCACAATGATGCCCAACTTTCCCTGAGTCACTGCTGTTAATTTTGAACCATGTAATCTGTATGAATAGTTCAAGTTTCCCTTTAACACATATTACTTTGTAGTTAATCAACACTGAGTTTCATCAGCCATTGTCTCTCCTATTCACCTGGCTTGGTTAGGCTTCTTTGGAGTTCCTCAGAATCTTCTCTGGTTTTGACTAACAAATAATTTTTTGTCTTCTGCAGTTTTTGCCACCACACTGCCTACCCCATTTCTTCCAGATCATTAATCAACACATTAAAACACCAGTTCTAGTATGAAACCTCAAGTCATCCTGCAGTTAGTATTCTGCTTCCCTATGATGAAAAATGACCACTTTGTTTTTTGTCTTTTAGACAGTTTCTTACGCAGGATAATATTTTTTCTCTCACCCCGGACAACAGTGTCTATAGCTGTTACCACAACACTACAAATTACTCTTAGTTAACAGGTTCTCTTTTATCCACAACCTCATACATTCAAAGAATTCTATCACATTGGTTTCTACAAAGGAAAGCTGTGTCTGGCCAATCTGCTTAGACCCTACCTATATCGTTTTCCAGGTGTGTGGGTTTTTTAAGTCTATTGTTAGAGTTTGAACTAATTTACAAGGTATAGAAGGCTTACTGGTCTGTAATTCTCTGGATCTTTAAAAGAGTCTTTTATAAAACACAAGTGCAACATGTGTTACCCTCCAATCCTTTGGTGCTGTCAAATTTCTTAATGAGATTGCATGATTTTTCGTAGCCATTTAAACTGATAAGATCCTTCAGAACTCTTGGATATACATCATCTTGACCTAGAAAAACTTGTCCTGCATGATCTAGGACAGGATGTCCATTTGAAAGTTACAGATAAACCCTATATAGTTCTACAAATGAAGCCAACTAGGACAGCAGTATTAACATGTTAATTGTGCTTATCCAAGAGAGGGGAAGTTCCTATTTGTTAGCAAAATATGTTTGTTTTTTCACTCAGTCCTTCAAAAATAAAATAAAATAAAAAATAAAATAAATAAATAAAATGAGCAAGAGTTGGCAGGTATACAAGATCTTGGATCTCAGCTCTATAGTCCAGGCCATGTCTATACTAGAAATTTTTGCCAGCATTACTATGTTGGTCAGAGGTGTGATTTCCAACCCATACAGCTAGCTGTGACAGCAAAAGCCCATAGTGTAGAGACAGTCATACTGGCAAAACTGGACTTTTGCTGATTTAGCTTATTTCCCTTGGGGGAGAAAGGGTAGGCACGCTAGAACTAGCAGTGTTGCTCCTATGAGATGCATCCACACCAAGAGCACTTTGCTGGTATATCAGCAAACCATGCCTAGCATAGATTTGGCCTCATTTTAAAAAGGATAGTATCTCAAACAGCACAATGATTGCACAAACCAGTTTTATAGGTTTAGAGCAATACTGACCAAGAAGGAGCCACTTACTGAACCATCAGCACTACCCTACGTGTTCCTTGAAGGCCTTACAACCTGGAACTGATCCCACTCAATGCTCAGGTAACCCACTGGTTAGCATGTTATGTGCTCTCCCTTTTGCCCAAAACTGCAATGGACACGTCTGTTACAGCCCTCTGCTACAGAGCCTGTCTCTTTGGCTCAAGCTGTAGAGACTTGTGCCGTAACAAGTCCCCAGTTCAATCCCCAGCGTCAGCCAATAAGCAAATGGGAGCTTGTCAGATAGGTAACACTTAGATTATGACACTTGACAAGAGAAAAACAATAACCGTACCCTTGGCATTAACTCTGCTCTCTATAGATCCACATACCCAGGCCATGTCCAAATTTTGCTCCTTCTTCCCCCTTTAGACTTCCAAAATTCACTCTCTTCTCCAGGTAACTCCTCCCTCATCTTGACTACCGAAGCCTCCTCTTTATCTTCGATACCTATGCTGTCCCCTACAGATCCATCCAAAGTGCGGCTGTCAAAATTATCTTCCTGGCTCAAATGTTCTGACTATGTCACCCCAAGATCACTCTCCATTTACTAAGAGGTTCAGCATGGCACTTTAAAGACATGCCATAATCAGATTTGGAGGCAACTTCTGCAATTGGTGCTGTAAACAGTGTTCTGCAGCATTCATCTGTGAACAATTATCTTAATACAAAGGTGACCAGTGAAGTCCATGTATACAATAATGTTAGTTAACTGTCCATAGCAATACAAATGCAGGAAACATGGCTTTGCATTAGAAACAGAGTATATATAATTGAGAATATGTGCAGCTGGAATACTAGAAAATTCCTCTTTTTCTTAAAAGAAACTTATTTACCAAGTTAAAATGGATATATCTTCTTAAAAATCAGGAGATGGTTTTAAAAAAAAATAAAACAAAACTCTTTTCTGATGTACAGGTCTTTTTCTTGTAAACCGTTCTTTACAGTGTGTAGTCGATCATTGGTTTGGCTTGTTTGGATTTGATGTAGGAAATCCAATTTGTATATTCCTGCCATTGTTTGATTACTACATAATTATATTGGCAATTAAAATAGGCTTATTGCTATAGTTTTCAGGCAAACGTAACTGCAATGCACACAAGCTGACAAACATTTTCGTTTTATAGATACTCTTAACCCATCCTACCCATACGCTTAAATGAACACTTTCAAAAGCTTGTTCAGTGCTTTACAACCTTTGTTTTCTTTTGTTTTTATTGTTTTGGTTTCAATATCAGTTTTAAAATAAACATTTAAAAGGCATGTTAGAAGTTAAGTACTACCACTTGGAAGGCAGCCCCACTTCAAACTAAACAAAGTGGCTGTTTTTTATAGGCCAATGTATCCAGGATTAGTATAATTACAGTTTTAATTTTGTACAGCACCCCAGTTCTCTCTACTCTAGCCTCATCCTCTGACCCCTATACTGCTGTTATGACTGTGGAGCTTCTCCTTTTCAACATCTTAGCCTCCTAGGACTTTAAGATGCTTGCTGCTTCTCTCCTAGCTGTCCTCTTACTTTTCTGACCCTTTTCCTCCTTTCAGCGTCTCTCTCTTCTTCACCGCTTTTTCTATCCCTGCAGGCTATCCCATCAACCTCCATGTCACTCTGACCCACAACTTGGGCATCATCATTTTTCACTCTTCCAATCCCTTGCCCCACCCATTAATGCTATTTCCAAATCCTTCTGCTTCTTCCTCCTTGTCTTTTTAAAAAAAAAAAAAAGAAAAAACAGTCCTTTATTTTTTCCACCTTCACAGCCAACTCTCTCATTTCAAGTATCAGAGGGGTAGCCGTGTTAGTCTGGATCTGTAAAAGCAGCAAAGAATCCTGTGGCACCTTATAGACTAACAGACGTTTTGGAGCATGAGCTTTCGTGGGTGAATACCCACTTCTTCAGATGCATGTGGTGGAAATATCCAGGGGCAGGTATATATATGCTAGCAAGCAAGCTAGAGATAACGAGGTCAGTTCAATCAGGGAGGATGAGGCCCTGTTCTAGCAGTTGAGGTGTGAAAACCAAGAGAGGAGAAACTGGTTCTGTAGTTGGCAAGCCATTCACAGTCTTTGTTCAATCCTGAGCTGATGGTGTCAAATTTGCAGATGAACTGAAGCTCAGCAGTTTCTCTTTGAAGTCTGGTCCTGAAGTTTTTTTTGCTGCAGGATGGCCACCTTAAGGTCTGCTATAGTGTGGCCATGGAGGTTGAAGTGCTCTCCTACAGGTTTTTGTATATTGCCGTTCCTAATGTCTGATTTGTGTCCATTTATCCTTTTCCGTAGAGACTGTCCAGTTTGGCCGATGTACATAGCAGAGGGGCATTGCTGGCGTATGATGGCGTATATTACATTGGTGGATGTGCAGGTGAATGAACCAGTGATGGTGTGGCTGATCTGGTTAGGTCCTGTGATGGTGTCGCTGGTGTAGATATGTGGGCAGGGTTGGCATAGAGATTTGTTGCATGGATTGGTTCCTGAGCTAGAGTTATTATGGTGCGGTGTGCAGTTACTGGTGAGAATATGTTTCAGGTTGACAGGTTGTCTGTGGGCAAGGATTGGCCTGCCACCCAAGGCCTGTGAAAGTGTGGGATCATTGTCCAGGATGGGTTGTAGATCCTTGATGATGCGTTGGAGGGGTTTTAGCTGGGGGCTGTATGTGATGGCCAGTGGAGTCCTGTTGGCTTCTTTCTTGGGTTTGTCTTGCAGTAGGAGGCTTCTGGGTACACGCCTGGCTCTGTTGATCTGTTTCCTTATTTCCTCGTGCGGGTATTGTAGTTTTGAGAATGCTTGGTGGAGATTTTGTAGGTGTTGGTCTCTGTCTGAGGGGTTAGAGCAGATGCGGTTGTACCTCAGTGCTTGGCTGTAGACAATGGATCGTGTGATGTGCCCGGGATGGAAGCTGGAGGCATGAAGGTAGGCATAGCGGTCGGTAGGTTTTCGATATAGGGTGGTGTTAATGTGACCATCACTTATTTGCACCGTGGTGTCAAGAAAGTGGACCTCCCGTGTAGATTGGTCC
The DNA here is from genome assembly GCF_025201925.1 of Gopherus flavomarginatus. Lineage (NCBI taxonomy): Eukaryota > Metazoa > Chordata > Testudines > Testudinidae > Gopherus > Gopherus flavomarginatus. The sequence continues at coordinate 39,874,509 of NC_066619.1, read as the reverse complement.
AGGCTGAGGTTGATGGTGGGGTGGAAGCTGTTGAAATCATGGTGGAATTTTTCCAGAGTCTCCTTCCTATGGGTCCAGATGATGAAGATGTCATCAATGTAGCGTAGGTAGAGAAGGGGCGTGAGTGGACGAGAGCTGAGGAAGCGTTGTTCCAGGTCGGCCATAAAGATATTGGCATATTGTGGGGCCATGCGGGTGCCCATAGCAGTGCCACTGATCTGGAGATATATATTGTCATCAAATTTGAAATAGTTGTGTGTAAGTATAAAGGCACAGAGCTCAGCAGCCAGTTGTGCTGTGGCATCATCAGGGATAGTGTTCCTGACAGCTTGTATTCCATCTGTGTGTGGGATGTTTGTGTAGAGAGCCTCTACATCCATGGTGGCTAGGATGGTGTTTTCTGGGAGGTGACCAATGCATTGTAGTTTCCTCAGGAAATCAGTGGTGTCACGGAGATAGCTGGGAGTGCTGGTGGCATAGGGTCTGAGTAGAGAGTCCAGATATCCAGACAGTCCTTCAGTGAGAGTGCCAATGCCCGAGATGATGGGGCGTCCAGGATTTCCGGGTTTGTGGATCTTGGGTAGTAGATAGAATAACCCTGGTCGGGGCTCTAGGGGTATGTTGATTTCTTCTGGTGTTAGTGTAGGGAGTGTCCTGAGTAGATGCTGTAGTTTCTTAGTGTATTCCTCAGTGGGATCTGAGGGAAGTGGCCTGTAGAATTTGGTATTGGAGAGTTGTCTGGCGGCCTCCTTTTGGTAGTCAGACCTGTTCATGATGACAACGGCACCTCCTTTATCAGCCTCTTTGATGATAATGTCAGGGTGGTTTCTGAGGCTGTGGATGGCATTGCGTTCTGCACGACTTAGGTTGTGAGGAAAGCGATGTTGTTGTTCCACGATTTCTGCCTGTGCACACCGGCGGAAGCATTCAATGTATAGGTCCAGACTGTCATTTCGACCCTCAGGAGGAGTCCATGTGGAGTTCTTCTTCTTGTGCTGTTGGTGGGAGGGCACCTGTGTATCAGTGCACTGTTTAGTGTTGTCCTGGAAGTATTCTTTGAGTCGGAGACGGCGAAAGTAGGCTTCCAGATCGCCACAGAACTGTATCATGTTGGTGGGGATGGCAGGGCAGAAAGAGAGTCCCCGAGATAGGACAGACTTTTCTTCTGGGCTAAGTGTGTAGTTGGATAGATTGACGATATTGCTGGGTGGGTTAGGGGTATCACGGTTGTGGCCTCATGTGGCAGGTAGGAGTTTAGACAGCTTACAGTCCTTTTTCCTTTGTAGAGAGGTGAAGTGAGTAATGTAGATCTCCTGTCTTATTCTAGTGAAGTCCGTTTGTATAGAAGTTTGGTTATTAATGAGAGTCTCCAGGTTGGAGAGCTCTTTTTTGATGTTTTCCTGTTTGCTGTATAGGATACTGATCAGGTGGTTCCTCAGTTTTTTTGATAGAGTATGGCATAATCTCTCACTGTGGTCTGTGTAGTATGTAGATAGCAGTGGATTTTTTACATTTAGTCCATTTGGCACTCCCAGCTATCTCCGTGACACCACTGATTTCCTGAGGAAACTACAATGCATTGGTCACCTCCCAGAAAACACCATCCTAGCCACCATGGATGTAGAGGCTCTCTACACAAACATCCCACACACAGATGGAATACAAGCTGTCAGGAACACTATCCCTGATGATGCCACAGCACAACTGGCTGCTGAGCTCTGTGCCTTTATACTTACACACAACTATTTCAAATTTGATGACAATATATATCTCCAGATCAGTGGCACTGCTATGGGCACCCGCATGGCCCCACAATATGCCAATATCTTTATGGCCGACCTGGAACAACGCTTCCTCAGCTCTCGTCCACTCACGCCGCTTCTCTACCTACGCTACATTGATGACATCTTCATCATCTGGACCCATGGGAAGGAGACTCTGGAAAAATTCCACCATGATTTCAACAGCTTCCACCCCACCATCAACCTCAGCCTGGACCAATCTACACGGGAGGTCCACTTTCTTGACACCACGGTGCAAATAAGTGATGGTCACATTAACACCACCCTATATCGAAAACCTACCGACCGCTATGCCTACCTTCATGCCTCCAGCTTCCATCCCGGGCACATCACACGATCCATTGTCTACAGCCAAGCACTGAGGTACAACCGCATCTGCTCTAACCCCTCAGACAGAGACCAACACCTACAAAATCTCCACCAAGCATTCTCAAAACTACAATACCCGCACGAGGAAATAAGGAAACAGATCAACAGAGCCAGGCGTGTACCCAGAAGCCTCCTACTGCAAGACAAACCCAAGAAAGAAGCCAACAGGACTCCACTGGCCATCACATACAGCCCCCAGCTAAAACCCCTCCAACGCATCATCAAGGATCTACAACCCATCCTGGACAATGATCCCACACTTTCACAGGCCTTGGGTGGCAGGCCAATCCTTGCCCACAGACAACCTGCCAACCTGAAACATATTCTCACCAGTAACTGCACACCGCACCATAATAACTCTAGCTCAGGAACCAATCCATGCAACAAATCTCTATGCCAACCCTGCCCACATATCTACACCAGCGACACCATCACAGGACCTAACCAGATCAGCCACACTATCACTGGTTCATTCACCTGCACATCCACCAATGTAATATACGCCATCATACGCCAGCAATGCCCCTCTGCTATGTACATCGGCCAAACTGGACAGTCTCTACGGAAAAGGATAAATGGACACAAATCAGACATTAGGAACGGCAATATACAAAAACCTGTAGGAGAGCACTTCAACCTCCCTGGCCACACTATAGCAGACCTTAAGGTGGCCATCCTGCAGCAAAAAAAACTTCAGGACCAGACTTCAAAGAGAAACTGCTGAGCTTCAGTTCATCTGCAAATTTGACACCATCAGCTCAGGATTGAACAAAGACTGTGAATGGCTTGCCAACTACAGAACCAGTTTCTCCTCTCTTGGTTTTCACACCTCAACTGCTAGAACAGGGCCTCATCCTCCCTGATTGAACTGACCTCGTTATCTCTAGCTTGCTTGCTAGCATATATATACCTGCCCCTGGATATTTCCACTACATGCATCTGAAGAAGTGGGTATTCACCCACGAAAGCTCATGCTCCAAAACGTCTGTTAGTCTATAAGGTGCCACAGGATTCTTTGCTGCTCTCTCATTTCAGGTTCTCATTATATTCCATCTTGAGTACTCCTCTCCTCTGACCTCCCCATCCAGCAGCCGAGACAAAATGTTGCCACTAAACTCATATTCCTCGATCATTTAACTTCTTTCTCTGATTCCTTCCACGGGCTTCCCATCCAGTAGCCTATCATATATAAGCTTCTGGCCCACACCACTCCACCACTTTCAAAGCCCACCCCACTCCACCATTGCTCCCAACTTCACCTTTCCATCTGATTCTCAAAACAATCCCCACTGTGCCTTCTTCTATGTGGCTCCCATCTGGAAGGCCCTCTCAGGTGGACCAAAATGTGGACATGATCCACTTGTGCTGTGCTGCCTACCGTGAATCAAGTTGACTTGTACATACAAATTGCCTAGTCTTATTCCTTTTCCTCTGAAATTTGTGTACTTGTTTGTCCTTGGATTGAAAGCTCCTATGAGCAGGGACCAATCCTCGTAAACATTTGGAAAGTCCTTACTACATACTGGGCACTATAGCAGAACAAAACCAAATGGCACTTTAAATGAACAAAGTCAGTCAAATATGCTTCCTCACTGAACAACTGCACCTAAATGTTCCTGCAATGGCAAGGCTAGAACAGTTTTTTGCCAATTGGCCTTACATTTTTAATACATTATCCTTTCCCATTTCCTCTCCTGACTCCAATGCAGAACAAAATCCAAACAAAAGGACCATGGAAAACTTAATTTAATCAAAGAAAAAATATTAATATTGTATCTGTTTTTCTGCTTCTTTTAAAAGCGCCTTTGAAATGAAGCTACGGAGAAGCAGAATTTCAAAGATTAACAGTAAAGAGAAACTATCAAAAATATATTCAGTATGTTTACTGCAAATTAGGTATTCTTAATAAGATGGCTGTAGAAAGATCAGAAAAACAAAAATGTAATCGTAATATGGATCAAACTACATTGCTACAGTAGTTATACGATATTGCAATATAGATCACTCGTATTGCTTATACATGGATTCTCTTGCAAACTAGCACTTTTTTTCAAGCCATCTTAAAGTAATGGTAGAATAATGATCCACATTTACATACAGTACCTGATTTTCTCAACTCCATACAAAAAAATAAAAAAACAAATGAAGGAACGACAATGGTGAACAAAGGGAAGACAAGGAAAAGCAGTTGCTAAACTTACCATGGACTTGATTGATTTCTGAATTCTGAGAAAGAATTTCATCTGCTAATTTCTGAGCGGTTGGCAAAACTTCTGTGTGGTGCATTGTGATCAAATACTGTACAAACTTTTGTAGTTGGTCTCTGTTCATTTGAAAGAGTGTCTCTGAAATGGGAAGATGCAGTTTGACCTGATCTGGCTTGCGGATCCGGTATAAAGAGAGTGCGACAACGTGGGCACAGTAAAATATGTCCTTGTTTCCACAGCTACAGGTCACTGAGGTAATCTTGCAACGATCAAAGCTGATAGCTACCTTGCAAACAGTTTCTGGCTCCGATTGCATTGCAGGATCTGTCACCGTGCCGCTCAAGTGGAAACCTGTACAAGAAAACAAGAGACCTTACATTATTCAGTAAAATGCTATCATCTCACTGTCAAGTACTTTTTCTTTTTAAACAAAGAAAAGCAATTATCTATTTTTGAGAAATGCAATGCATCTTTTTTTCTCTCTCTCTTTTTTTTTTTTTTTTAAAGAGATCTAGCTTTCATGGCTTCATATATAGAATAAGGCATTTAGAACACAATAAAGAACTTTTTCATATCCAAGAAAGCCTACTGATCCAGCCAAAAAGCTTTTCAACAAGCATTTCTCCCACCCACCCCTTGTATAAGTGTTCATAAAAGCTTGGTAATCAACAAAACATTCACTCTGGCAAAAGAAATACAGAATGAAAGAGTTGAGCCTGATCACACCAGTGACAAGCTTCCCCAGTAACCTTAAAAATTCTTACAGCAGTAATTTTTTTCAACTCTACAGGTACAGACCACATCTAGCAGCAAGTTTTAACATTCTATTGGTAAGTGAGAGAGGTGCTCTAATTATATGGAGCACACGCCTTTTCATCAGAAACTCTGGAGTCCTAATTTCCATTCTACCACTGACCTGCCATGCCAGTCACTCAACCTTTCTGTCTTTGTTTTATCATCAGTAAGCTGGAGTTAATGCTTACCCTCCCAGGGATGATGTGGTAAAATTAGTTAATGTTTGCACTGCACTCTGGAGATGGAAAGTGCTACAGTTACCGAAATATACGAAAAGCTATCCTTCTAATTCTGTGCTACAATTAACATAATCAAATGCTTAGTAGTATGCACTATGAACTCACTTTCCTCTGTAATGTGGTGGAGGAAAGGAACAAAGCAACGGGTCAGTTTTGTATGGGGAAAAATTATTTGCTTCAATAGATATTTATAGCAAGTCCCCTCCACCTCCAAGTTGCCTGTTGCATCAGTATTATTACAAAGGTTGTCTGAGTCTGTGCTCAACCCACCTTTTCCCCCCCTCATGAAAACATGATTTTTAAATCTGCTAATATTTTATTTTCATTATTCCTTTATGCTGTTCTTTAGTTTGTTTTGTTTAGGAGCACGGAAATGTGTCTTGTGTAACCAGCCAAATTCATCAACAGCATAAGCAAAAAGTGGGACTATTATAATGGAATTCACCCATAAACAGTAAATTTGGCTCAGTAAATTTTCTCCAAGACACTGGGATATATTGACTATCAAATGCCATATATCAGCATGAGCACTAGAAAGTTACTACCATATACATTTATTATAGCTGAGGAAGAATACCAAATACTCTTAAAACAAATTTTAAAAACTGATTTCAAACATGCTTCTTGAAATAAATGTTGTTAGCAAACACCAATGGGGCACTACGTCAGCTGGAAAAATCGTGACACTGGCCAACAATTTTATGCTTACAGTTGTTACAAGAAACCCTTCAAATTATGAGAACTGAGAGATTAGAAGAAACACGCCCTATTTTTTCCATTTGTTTACACTGTACATTTGACATCACTTTGCATAGTCAGCATCACTGTTCGGGTTACATTCAGTTCCATTAGTCTGGTACGTTCCTCAGCGTCACATGTACACTCTAACCCTGGCTCTCTAGGACGATGTTTGCCACTTACAGCAGTAGCAGAGCTGACAGTGAAACAGAAGAGACAGTAAGCTAGAACATGCATGGAAAAGAAAGGGATGGAAGCAAGAGCAAGCCTCCAATATGTTGTTGCTCTCAGGTCCACCCAAAGCACTTAAATACAGAAGGGGAGTAGAAAACGCCATCACTTTTTTTTTTTTTTTTTTTTTTTAAGGATAAAAAAACAAAACCAAACACACACGTATTCAGGACATATTACTTTAATGTAATGGCTAAAAATTAGGCAGCTTCAAATACTGTATTTAAACAATGTGCTCCTTTACCACAGATGAATACAAATTAGATCAGTTAGTTTAGCTGCTTTTATAGAGAGATTCTTCTTTTATCAAGTTCCCTATCACCTTTGAGCTATTTCCAGTCTGCATCTATGTACTTAGAAAATACCTAGATTTGAATACTAATTGTGATGCAGATTAGGCTTAAGGGATACCATCCAACTCCTGCTGACATCAACTGCCAAACTCCCATCAATGTCAATAGGATGAAGATCCAATGTAAAATGGTCTGCAGGGCTGTTTGGAAAAACTTGTGCTACAAATGATCTTGCCTAATGTTATCAGTTTGACTTTTAACAACCTATAATTAATCTCAAATTTAAACAGTGTTTTTTTGGGAAGGTGAAGGTCTCTTGAGAAATATTTGGATTCAAAATAAAAAAAACAGTATTTAAATTCCTACTCATTTTGGACACACAAAAGGCACTTCTTTAGGACATCATAAATTTTTTTCCAGTAAAAGTCTGTAAATGCTAACATTAGTAATAAGATTCTGGTCTGAACAATGGTAACACAGTAATACATTACACTTTGTAGGATGACAGCAGGTTTAAACAAAAAAGACTATCACATTTTATTGCAGCCTAAAATACATAAGTTCCTAATCAGCCATGTCTTAACGTACTAGTGTTTAAGTTAAGAAGCAATATTTCCCCCTCTTTTCTCTTTGCACATTAATAGCAAATGGATGGAAGTTCAATATATGTTGTCTAAAAAAAGTTCACACACAGCAAGATCTATCTCAGAAGAACAGTTAGGCTGTAACAAATTTATCAACTGTTGCTCTGTATTACCTTTTGAATGGGCCTCCCACAGCAATGCAGAATATTAAACAGTGAAATGATTCTGCTGCTCCATTTTCCCTCCTGTGCAGGTTCACTCTTTTAAAAACTAGAAATTCAATATCCTACATTGAACTCAGAGTACTAAAATCTAATTGACAGTTTGCAGCAGAAGTAAATAGACTTGCTATGCTTGTAGAGGAAGGAAGAGCTACAACAACTTTTCATTTGCAGTAATGTATTCCCTGACAGGCAGAGAAATGTCCATACTCCTTGGAGGAGACCAAGGAACAGTTACTCCCAGTGGAACTCTAAAATATTGACATTTCACTGCCTGTTGAGCCCAGATGAATGGAAAGCCTCCACTACTACAAACCTGTCATACTTTTTCACAGTACTTGCTTCTAAAAAGTTGCAATTGGAATCTTCTCTTAAAAAAAAAAATGCATATCTTCCCTGATGTTCAATGTTTATTTACATCTATTTAGAAAATACAAATACAGAAACTATAATAGCATCATTGATATTTGTTAGCCCATTTGTCAATCTGTTGACAAATGGGTTTGAAACAAAGAAGTCTACATTGGTTGCAATATACTTGCTCCAATAAATAGCTTGTTTCACCTTGTCCCTTCAGCGCTTGAATCATAGAATATCAGGGTTGGAAGGGACCTCAGGAGGTCATCTAGTCCAACCCCCTGCTCAAAGCAGGACCAATCCCTAACTAAATCAATTAATTGTTTTAATATCTTTAACAATGGCATAGAACCAATAGTTAAAGCCATCCTGACATTTTGCAATCTGCAAGAGCCTTGTGTTTTTGAAAAGTGTGCCTAGGAAGTCAGTTGAAGCATTTAGATGCATGTCAAATGTGGCTCATTTACTATGTAATTTAACCTTTGTTTAAACATTCAAAGACAAACATTGACAAACAAGGAGCTGTTTGACTGCAGAAAAACAGTGATGTTAAATTACTGAAGTTTTCAGGTGCTATATTTCTAAAAGAGAACTGTGCCATGAAGGGCCATTAGTACGAAAATTTGAAGCAATCACTGCAAAATTACTTTGCATCTTTCAGCAGCCAGATTATAACTGTTAGTATCATATACTCTTACCTAACACATCCTTATAAAACCGAGTACTGTAGTAAACATTGAGTTTCAGATGATGCTTCACTCCACACTAAACATTTGAAAATAATTTCCACTGCCATATTATACTGAAGTATCCTCTAATATACTCAAATTTGATATTCTGTGTTTATAAAAAGAAATTTGTAGAAAATAAAAGTATGTTTGAATGGGTATGTTCATGTCTATGATGGATTTTACTTTTCTGTTGCTGAAGGATATAGTGGGACTGTAGATAAAGACAGGGAGAAGGGAAAGGAATTTGATGCAATTTTATTTATTTTAAAATTTAATTTAGAATGTAAAAGTTTTGAAAATTCTACGTGCACAATATACTATAGCTCAGCACTGCAGTTACCATAAAATGGTACCATTCTGGGCAAAAAAGGAAATATCTAAAATTAAAAGCCTGTTCCTGTTCCAAGTGGGCAAGGATGCACTAATTGATGACATACAGTCAGATACACTGGCTTTCCTTTATAATAGTTTGTGGAAGAATATTGTCTCTCAGGTAATCACTGGTTATTTAACTTTTGAGCCCCATATTCACCCTTATTTATAAATGACATAGGCTAAAAATCACAATTCTAAAGTTTACTTTCCCTTTAAATACATGTCTAGTTTAAACCCCCTTTTCAGAGAAGAGAGCTACTCTTTAAGTCCAATTATAAGAAAAAACTACACCTGAATTATACAAATTAAAAATACATCTTTACAATTGAGAATTTTGATGGCATAAGCCATTCTAAGCTTCACTCACCTGGTTTATAAAGTTACCAGAAACCTTTGATTAAAATACAACCAGAGATCACCACTGGGTGTAGTTTATTCTTTCCAGAAAACATAAGAATGTCAGAACTGGATCACAAAAAATAGCCTAAAGATTAACAAGTGATTTTGAATAGCTTGCTGTAATGTGCCTCCAGAGAACACTATCACACTGCATCCAATATGCATTCATTATCTTAAAACTGAAATGAAGTGTACCAGCAACAGCATTTGGACAACACAGCCTTTTCTTAAAATTCATCTGTTAACCCCCTAAATGTTTCCAAGTAGCAAACAAGGATTACCTATATGGTTCCCATAAAGATTAGCCATACGTTTTCTGTTTAATCTCTGCACACAGTTCTGAAGATGAATGAGACAGTAGAGGAGGGAGATAGATGTGCACTGCAGTTACTTATTATAGGCCTTTCTTCTTGGGAGAAAAAGTAACAGTAAAGGCAAGGAAGAATTTATATGAGCCTGAGCTAAGAAATCGGGATTTTCTCTAGAGAGCCCAATGTGGAGAATCCTCTCTTACACAATTTTTGAGTGGGTTTATCAGAATCATACTATCTATCTCAAATGATCATTTAAAATGGTATTAGCAGACTGGTCTGCCAGATAAGACATGAATACTGTACCTCTTGGCACATTCATTACTACTGTGTGGACTAAAAAGCACGTGACAAGTAAGCTTTTGCCTCACCACCCCTCTCAAACCACTACATTCTTTATGGAAAATAGTTCTTGAGTTTCCATTATCCATTTTTCAAAACTCAGCAACTGACTGGTTGTTATTTTTTCCAGGGCAAACAAGAGTTTAGACGACATTCACCATCTGTCCAATTTACTCTTTTAAAGGTGGAAATGGTTTTAAATTAAAGAGTACAAAGACATTTCCTAAACTAAATTGTGTGTGAACTTTAATACACCCTAAAAGAAACAAATTTAATTTCCAAGTTAAAAACCTGTATGCCAACACTCCACCTGGAGCTAATTTAAATGGACAATTTATAAACCAGGGAAAGTTGTGGTTTAAAATGGAAACTACTTCCAGCCATAGTACCTTTATACCACCATGTTCAAGATAACTTGGAGAGAAAGAAAGGTTAAGCAGCAGCACATAAGGCGTCTGTTGTACGTGACAAATATTCAGTCTGGGGTAGTTTATGTCCTGAAAATACGTACTGTCTAGAATAAGTTTTGCCTCACTACTGAACTGCACCCAACACACACTAAAGATGGATTTTGTCGCAAAAAATATAAAGAAGATAGCTATGATTTAACATGTAACAATTCCCAACATGCCAGGAAGAGGGTGGATTACAACAGTAGATAGCACCACAGGCACACTTCACTGACAGCTTTAAAGTTCATCCTAAAGCTTTTTTGGAAGCAAGCATGGCAGCTCAACAACAATATTAACACAATCACTACATCAGTGGACCTCAAGCAAGCATCATACCCCAGCATAATGAGGTTTTCCCACCTCATACAGAAAGCCAGGTGTATGCAAAATGTGGCTGGTGACTAAATTTTTACCAAGACTTTCCTCAAAGTCTGTTCCCTCAGACCTCCAGGCCTGAGAATTTTACAACTGCCTACGTGCATTACAGGGGCTTTCACCCTCCTCTAAAACACAGTGATGTAACTCTGATTATAGCATTTCTGTTTAAAAAAAAAAAAGTGACCTTGGTTTACAGAGCAAGTGTCTGATTTTTGTTACTGGCAATGAAACTCAGAAGAAAACCATTTTTTATTTTTAAACCACAGCCTTTAATAAAAGGAAGTTTGTCATGACTTATCAATGACTACTAAAAGCTGTTGATAAAATTTTAGCCCAACATCCAAAAAGAATTCTTATTTCTAGACTAAGGTAAAATGCCGTTTTCCATAGATGTGCACATACCAGATTTGTCATTGCTCTAAATCCTCACATCCAACAGGGCTTTCACATTCTTCTCAGAACTATACCTTGTGTGTAAACACCTTCTAGGATTCTTTCAAGTTCCACTCCTTATCTTCTGGCTAAATAGTATGACTTCTGTAACCACTTCCACATCAGCCATGGCGGTCACCACTGTGGAAGGAGAGCAGCTTCCTCAGTACTGTTCTCAGCCTGGAGAACAAGAGACATAGGCCAGATCTACACTACCCAGTTAGGTCAATGTCAATCGCCTTCCATTGATCTATTTGTACATATGCCTATGCTCAAATTTCTCTCCAGGTGAGTGCCCCATTACAGTGATGCAGCAAAGCCACTTCTCCAAATGGTACTGAGCCACAGTCAACCTACAGATGTTGATGCAGTGTGAACGCAGACACTCCATTACCTACGTCATGCCTAGCAGTCCTCCAGCAGCTGTACCACTATGCCCCATTCCCTATTACAGGGACTGCTCTGGTCACAACTGTGAACTCCACTGCCCCAGCATTATGGCAAGGGCAGCCACCTTCCTCTTTAAAAAAAATCTCCACATATTTTTGTACTGTCTTCCTGATTGCCCACTCTGACAAGCACACCAAGGAGCTCTCATGTGCAACTGCCCAACTTTCAGTGTCAGCACCATACACTAGACTCTCTCCTGTCTTGAGCAGACAGGACATACTGGACTGCCTGGGCCTGCAGGAAGAAGAGGTTGTACAGGCACAATTACAGACCAGCCACTGAAGTGTGGCTGACTACATGGAGGATGCATGTAAAGGGATATGACAGGGATCAGCAGCAGTGCCATGTGAAAATGAAGGAACTGCAGCAGGCATACCACAAATTGATCTGGTGCTGAGTCGCATGCTTTTATAAGATTCATGCCATACTTAGTAGACACCCCATTAGCACCCCACAGACCACTGTGGATACCTCAAAAGAGGCCAAGATTTAGAGACCTGTCATGGACAGCAAGGTAGAGGGGGGAGGATGTGGTGGAGGATCTAGTTATGCCACGAGCCAGGACCTGTTTGAGCCTGTGCCACAGAATATCCAGTTCTGCCAGTCGTACATGGATGAGCCCAATGAAAAGGAAGAAAACTTGGGTAAGTGCATGCAGGTATTTTTCCTTAGAGTTCAAATTTAAAGATGGGGCTTGGCCCATCCCCAAGTTAATAAGACAGGTATTGACTGCTGTTTTACTCCTACAAGAAGAGGTAGAATTATAACAAACAGAGAAAGTTGGTATCTGCTATGGGGCGTGGGGGGGAGAAGAGGGCAAGTGGTGCACTTCATTTTTGTACATAGGGATGTTCTTTGGATCCTCTTAGATCTCAATGAAACTTTCATGGAGATACTCTGCAATTCTCTCCCAAAGTTTTCTAGGAACAGCTGCCTAATTTCTTCATCCATGGTAGGACACTTCCCCATGCCACTCTGCAATGAGTTCGGCTGGCACCACTGCAATAAACAAGATAGCACCAATCAGGCCCAGACAGCTTCGGGACACCAGTAGTAGCCATGCTCTCTGTACCTTTGTGGCCCTCAGGAGTGAGATGTCAGCTAAAACCACACCACCACCACCCACGATACATTGTCCAATATTCAGTGTCATTGCCCTGTACCCTTGCCAATGGAATAGGGACTGAAATGTCTTCCCCCTTTTGCCCCTGGTAGGCCATACTCACCATGGCTGGGGCTGGGAAGTCGTGCTGTGGAGAGGCACTCCAAAGCTGAAGAGCAAATAAGCTTGTCTCATTGAAAGTTTTTAATGGGAATAAGAGAAGAGTGTTTTGGCAGCTTTTCCCCGTTTGCCCCACAGATATTATGCAAGACACAACAAGTAACTAAAAGCACTGAGATACTTCTCACTGAGATACAATCTTGTTAGTAAACACTGCCAGTATCCCTTTAATCCACAGAGAGTACATTAAACTTCATTCTGCACCTGCTGAGATGGTAGCTCAATCTTTAGTTGGTGCTGTTGAGGTGGCCAGCACAGGGCATCACGAGCTATGGGAACAAGGAACAGGCTGGGTCCCACAGAATCACTATTAGCATTTCAATGTTGCCAGTGATAATCCTCCAGTCCAGAAAGAACATCCCTGCTTGCAGCTTTCTGAACAGTCCTGTGTTCTTAAAGATGCAAACGTCAGGCACCTTCCCTGACCTGCCAACTCTTATCATTGAAGCAACCCTGGTGATTCACCAACACTTGCATAACCATAGAAAAACAGCCCTTTCTGATGATATATTCTGGTGCTGAAATAGACAGCATGCATAGCCGTATCAACCCACTACTGTTTGGGAACTGCATTGCTGCAAAGTTCCATTCACTATGTCCTGCACATTGCAGAAGACCATGAACAACCCTATACACTCACATGACAATGGCCCCCAATGTGGATTTTCCAACACCAAAATGATTTCCCACTGACTGGAAGCAATATGGCATTGCAAGCTTTCAGAGTGTGATAGCCACTCACTTCACTCTCAGTGCAGCTCTCACTCTGGTGTCCCTGCCCTGAGGGCTGGGGCAAGGTTGACACACAAATCTAGGAATGTGGCCTTTTACATTCAGAAGTTCTGCAGCCACTGCTCGGCACTCCACTGTCTGTAGGTGCTCCATAAATGTCACCAACAACCTTGAAATGTTTTTCTCTATGTCCCTTAGCAATCTGTCCTCAAACAAAGAGTCACAGCCCCTGTTACTGCAGTTCTTCCTGTGGGTCTGCAAATACAGGAGCAGCATGTGTCCTATACATGCAATGGTCATGAGAACAGTACAAAGGTAAAGCTCTACAGGTTCCAGGCTTCTGTTAGAGATGGCAGACCTCAAAAACTGCCATGCAGGTTTGTGGGATTTGAGAGTCATTTCTACCCCACAACCAGGGGCGGCTCTAGGCATTTCACCGCCCCAAGCACGGCAGGCAGGCTACCTTCGGCGGCTTGCCTACGGAGGGTCTGCTGGTACCACAGCTTCGGCAGACTTCCCTCAGCTGTGCCTGCGGGAGGTCCAGAAGCCGCGGGTCCAGTGGACTCTCCGCAGGCACGCCTGCAGGAAGTCCACCAAAGCCGCAGGTCCAGCGGAACTCCTGCAGGCAAGCCGCCGAACGCAGCCTGCCTGCCGCCCCTGCGGCAACCAGCAGAGTGCCCATTGCGGCTTGCCGCCTCAAGCACGTGCTTGGCGTGCTGGGGCCTGGAACCACCCCTGCCCACAACACACGGCTAAAGTTGCCCAAAAGGAATTGTACTGGACAGCAGCAGAGGGCATACTGGGATACCTATCCCAGTGCACTGCACTTTACACTGACACAAGCATGCCTGGTAAGTATGCACAGGGCTGAGACAAACAGCAAAGTATGCATGTACACAAGCGATAAGCTAACCGCAGCAGCCGTATGCCAACATAACTTGCGTCAACTGAAGTTTGTAGTGTAGATGTGGCCTTAAGTTTTAGTGGCATGGCAATGTCCATGTGAGCTGTGATTATTTTTTAAACTGACATTGTTGTGCCAGTAAAAGCCAGAGAGTAGATGCAGTTATACCAGTATAGCTTGTATCTCTTTGGCAAACAGGAATAAGCTATAAGCAGTAGACACAGTTTTATACTTTTTCTCCACGAGGTGGGGTTTGCTAGCAAAGTTAAAGCAGCAAAAAACTTTCAAGTATAGACAAGGAAGTCTAAGTATGGAAGTCAAACATTGGTCTTCTGGATAGCAGTATAGATCTCTAGATCTCCAGACTGGTTTCTTGGTAAAGGTTTTTTGTCGTTGTTTTGACATGGAAACAGGTAAAACTAATATTGCATCCTTAAAAATCTCACTGGATTGCACATCTTGTAATAAACTATAAAAACCAACCAACCAAAGGAGAACTTTGTTTGGAGATATACCTACCAATAAATAATATTTTGGTTTTTTGCTTCCCTCATCATAAGCTAAGAATGAAGTGGTTTTGTCATCTCTTGCTTCTTAGTTTTCACATCACACATATTTGTAAAATGCCAATAACTGCCACAGCAACCATTTGCAATATCACAAATAGGGGACAATGACTGCAAATGCAGAAAAAGCAGCATGATCAAGTGAATGCAAACCAAAAATCTTACTTTCATTAAAATATCCTTAAAGTAACATGACAAGGAAAAAAAAAGTTAGTGTCATTAAATAAAGGATAAATTTTTACCACTGTCGGCAGCCCTAAATATCTTAGAAAATGGTTTGCCTGACAAACAGACAATATGGGGAATATTTTATTTATGGGGAAAGTTGCTGTTTACTTTCCTAATGATAACTGAAAATGTTCTCCCTATTTCAGGTCTATGAGTTACAGTTCTATTTAACATGTAATCTTTTTTGAAGTGAAGAGCCAGTGGGTCTGCAGCCCACTTTCAGACACAAATACCCCTTAATCAAGCAAGCAATCACCTCTCCCCCTCTATGAAAAGCCAATTTTTTAAGCCGAAATGTGAACAAAAAAAGTAATAGGTTTTTAAAGAGAGAAAAAAGTCTAAAGATAGATCTATTTAGTAGTTGAAATCTGTTTAAAAAAATAATCAGTGGGGTGGATTTCTCTCAACTGCGTTTAAAAAATGCCATATCATTCAAGACCAATATTTGAGATTAATCTTGGGTGTGTCTTGTTTCTGAGGCTAAAGGAGCTTATGAATATTATGAAAGAAACACACAATCTTGAAGAGGGAGGGAAGTGATGTAGAGGAGGAAAACTCTCAGAAATAATTTCCTGATTGACTCTCAGAATGGTCTCAGCTTTGAATGTCTCCCATTCTTTTGATGAAGGGCCTGATTCAGCTCCCACTGAGGGGTGTGGGGAGAGAAGTAGTAAGATACCAGCATTAATATATTGTTGAGCAATAAAGGTATTTAAGCTAATCCAACCACAAGTAACCCTTTGCTATTACAGTAAGTGAAGGCAGTGTTCTTAAGAGAACAAAATGTTGCCTATAAGTTTAAGTATGCGTATAGTCTGCTTAAAAGCAAACAGCCACTCCCATTCCAATTCCTAATAATGGGATATGTCATTTTCCCCTAGCTAAAATCAATGGCGTGCTTATGACTGATGAAAAATGGTATTTAGCAGCTCCTGGAAAAAAGGAGGCATCCCCAGAGATCTTCTAAATGCTGCTGTATTTCCACCCTTCTCTTCTGCATACCTATTTTTATAGAACTACCCAGGCTGTTTGTTATAAGTCTTTTCAGGTTTGTCAAATAATTGAAAGTTAAATGTTTTTCTTTTTGTTTAGAGCAAGTTATTCATTTACAGCATGTTGTTCATGCAATAGCCAGAATATACACTAAATTCCTCTTTAGGTTATATAACACACTCAAGATGGATGCAGGAGGAGGAGGAGGAGATATTTTTAAAGTGTTACTATAGTAAGCTCATTGTGATAGACTTGGAGTTTAAGAATGGGCTCAATATGGGATGTAAGTTTCCACAGCAGAGATGCTTACTGTAACTTCCTCCGGTCATTATGCATTACAACGGATTCCAGAAAAAATAAGGAAGAACTATGTAAGCTTTCCTGACAGAGCAGTTCAGAAAAAATCACTAACACCAAAGCACTGAAAGAGCAGCCAGATAAAAATCTGTCAAAACTCAACATCACAGCTGAGTCAGTCCAGGATAGCTGTTGCAAACATTTTGCGGAAAGGCAGTCTCTTTCTAGCTGTAGAATGCCTAGCACAACAGGGCCCCAGTCTTGATTGGAATATCTAGACCCCACTGTAATATAAACAAATAAATTGTAAGGATGCATGCAAAGGTCATTTATACCACAAACCAGAGTGACAACACTAGCATACAACATTAACCCACACAATAGCAGCTAGTTTTCACAAAATGTACTCAATCTTTTGCTGCTCAATAGAAGTGTTTCCATATTGTATAAAACAAACAGTCTCTTCCTGGTATTTAAAATCAAGAAGATCGCTAAAACTCTGGATATAAAAACCCACACCAAAAATGGTAATTGTTGGGTGCATCAGAACACTGGACAGGAAACCCAAGTCTGATTCTAGCTCCTACAGTACATCTTATTTTAAGATATATACTTTAAGATGTAGACGTTTAGGGATCAATGAGAAGACAAAATCAAACTAACACCAGCTGCTATTGCTGAACTGCACTTAAAATATAAATGCTGAAATGTAGCAAAATTTTAAGAGAAATTTCTTGTGTTCACCATATCCATAATTTTCTGACAGCTTGGAGTCCTGGGAGCCCAATCCACAATGCAGAGTACAACAGTCTTTCCCTCCTAACAAAGTACTCTGACATTTGTGCTGCTTCTCCCTAAATCTAGGCCTCTCGAAACATTCCTGTCATTCTACCATGCTGGCACACTACCAGTCACAACTCAAGACTGCTCCTTAGAGACACGTCAGATGGGATTTAAGGAGTTTAATTCAAAAAAGGTAAACAGGAGCCAGCCACCAAGCACTTAGCTTACTGTCAATGGCTTTATTCCACAACTGGCTACTCTTCTAAAAATCAACCATTTACACGTCTTCAATGAGTTGACATACCAGAGCTGTCTGCCTAGTGCCAAGAAATCCTTAGGAATGTACACCCTCTACTTTAGGGTATCCCAAATCTTAATTGACAAGGGGGGGGAAGGGGGAAGAGACAGCTAGCCATATTTATAATCAAGGTCAAGTGATTTGCCCATGTTGACCAAGAATTAGTGGCCCATTTGCCATTTTTAAAAACCTATTAAGCAGATTTAAATGTCTTAGGAGATGCAGTGTCTGCTATTCATCTCCACAACCACAGTGGACAATAGTAGCTACATAGTACCCTGCTTTCCTTGTAAGAAGTGACCCAAAACCCAAACCTGAAGTGCAGAATGTGTAAGTGGGAACAGTTAAGAAATCCCAGTTCCACAAAGTGAAGAGAGCCAAAATAGTCACTTCGCAATAGTTTTCTGTTCAGAACAAGAAAGTTTCAGGTCTAACCTATTCAGGTTCTTATACACAATCCACAATCACAGTACTTGAATGAGTAACAGGCTACGCTGGCTAAACATCCCCTTGCTCACAGGCTGGTCGAGGGCTCCTGCAATAAAATGCAACTTATTTTTCACTCATTAGTACACCACATGAGGAAATCTAAACTCTCTGCAGACTGCGGCAGAGCAAGGGCAAAGACCCTGTCAAAGAAGAGTGGGGGGGGGGGGGAATCTTAACATGGGAGGGGAAAAAAATTACTGGGAAATTAAATAAAAAAAAAACAGCTTAAAAAAGTAGAACAAATCATGCATCAAAAGGACACTGGAAGTGAACCAAGGAACATTCTAAGTTCTCAGGGAGGGAAAAAAAAAAGTCTATTATCAACTAGTTTGCTTAAAAAAAAAAAAAGTGTTTATATAGACTTAAAAATTGAATGTGAAGGTGTGGGAATTTTCCTCTCAAAGATCTTTTCTCCACTTCCATGATGCTGAGTAGCACATCCTTGGAGTTTTAAGAACAAACTGTATGCTGCTGCTTCAATATGGTTATTGTGGATCTGACTGAAAAACACTAAAACATAATACAATCAAAATATGGGACAGTGGAATTTATTAAATTGATGTCAGCTGTATCATGTTGTGTTCTCATAATGAGCTTCAACAGCTAGATTTAGACAAGTTTAAAATTAAATACTGATTAGTCTTGTATAACAACATCTTAGAGGTTCAATGGAGGTCCCAGTTCTACTCGAGCCAAGAGTACAACAAAATAACCTCAGAACAGTGTAGAAAACTATCTTGCATTGGTAGGCAAATAGAGTAGGGGTGACCTAATACAGTAGGGCCATTTTCTGTAATTTAATTATGGACTACTAATTAAAGAACTGAAAATCAGGCCCTTAACATTTAGAGATGTCAACACCACAACTCCTCCACTGATGTCAGTGGGTATTTGTAATGCTCAGTACTTGAGAAGAATCAGGCCCCCTAAACAGAAAGGTCTTCCTCTCCTTGAGCTAGTTCTCTTGATTTCACTGTATTTTTTATTCTGAAAGGGTACTTGTGTCTTTAAGGTACAGTATCACCGAAAAGAAGAACAACAAAAGTAAAGGCTCCAGTCCCCTTTTGGAAATCTTCCCCTTTAATTTCACTCTAACAGAATAAATCAGAGGAAAGATCTGGGCCCCAAGCCAAAGAGTTTTCAGTTTTTCATACAAAACAAAAATCACCCAACCTCTCTTTCAACAGGAAGCAAAAGATTGTTTAGTTTAGAGTGGAGTAATAGAGAGAGCCAAGAAATTGTGTGACTGCAATATGATCAGGTTATTTTTACCTGTTGAAAAAGGGTTCAAATAGATTGTATACCATAACAAGGTAGTTTAGGCTACATGTATCAAGGCTTGCAGGGTACAATACTTTATCGTCTGGCCTTTCCCATACACATAGCCAAACAGAAGACTTCTTCCACAGATAATATATGTGGGAGTTACCAAGAGCTGCAAACACTACCAACCACTTCATTTATTCGCTTTTCCCACTTACAACCACAATGTTTTAATACAGAACTGACAGATGCCCTATTATGCCCGCTGTACATCATCTTCCTCCAGGCAAATCTCAGCAGTCCAGATTTGTAGAAGTGGTGTTCCAGAAGGGCCTGTTCCTCACATGGACTGCAGTAGTTTCAACTGAGTAACTGACCTATATGCATATTTCAACTCTCAATCTAGCCTCCTGGAAATATTTCTAAACAAAAAAAATATATAGATAGGAAATATGGGAGCATCAGAAGCCTCTTAGCACCTTACTTATTCAGCAGGAAAATCCTGTTTTTTCCTGATCTCAGTGAAAAATATGCATGTAAATGTCAGATTTACCTACTAGCTAAGTCTTCCTGTACCTATGAGAGGGAGCCTGTAATGGAGGATTAGACACTGAATAAAGGGATAAGAAAAGTTTACCCATTTTTCAGTACACATTCTCTTTACAGATCAAGACGTCCATCTACGACCTTCTCCCTACTGCAGCATACAAACCAAATGCTGGCTTGTCCGTTTATAAGAATAATTTTTCAATCTGAATACAAAGTAACAGATGAGCAAACCTCTTCATGAAGTTACCCCCAAGAGTTCTGAAATGTTCCTCCATTAAAAGCACATCTCCACATATCCTGCTGGTTTTGGTTGCTCATATGCTCTCCCCCTCCTCGTTCCCCTTCAGTCTCTCATGGACTATAAAACTGAAATTAGCTATTCATTACATGTGAAGGAGCTTCACATAGAGCAGCACCCTGCTGAGAGAGACTGCTACTTTACATGTCAATTTCAGAATGAAAGCATCTGCTACCTTACTAATATGTATATTTAATGCTGCTGCATAATGTGCAGAATTATATGCTGTTCATTGCCTGTTTGTTCTGATATTAGGTACTCTTGACTAGCATTATTCTAAATTATTCCCTTTGAAAAACACTGTACGTTTTATTAGGACTCCGCCCTAGTGTTCTTTGTAATAGATCCCCCAAATGAGTGGCTTGCAGACTATTTCAAACCAAAAAACATGACTCAGGGTGAGGTAACCGAATGTGACAAGTTTTTGGCCTGCAATTACGAATGTAATTTATTTTGTATTCCAGGTCTCACTTTCTCATGTATAGTTTTTACTTTTATTTTTATTTTTTTTAAATATGAAGGGACACAGGGAATTCTCGCTCAGCTGTTACTGGTAAACTGCCCTAAAGTTGTTCTTGCCCCTGGAAATATGAATATAGCATACTCTCTGTTATCTGGGGAGCATGGGCACATGATTTTATTCAGATAATTGGGAGTTCAGATAATCAAGAGGACAGAAGCCATTCAGCAGCAGAGCAGCCTCCCTTGCAATGGTGGGAGTCCTCCTCTTCACAGTCCAGGTTGGTCTGCCCTGCTCACTCACTCCACTGACAGCAGGGCTATAGAAGGTCCCCTGTGCTGCACACCTGATCCCTGCAGGTGCAGGGTGCAAAGGAGGAAGGGTGCTGTGGTCCTGGTGGGGCAGAGGAGGGACCATCAGCCAGGACTTTGCTCTGCCAGGACCACAGCCATCCCTGCACTTTGTGCCTAGAGGGATCAGGTGCCATCAGCCCAGCGGCAGTGCAGGGAGTCCACTGCAGTTCTGCTGTCATAGCCGCAGCTCATCAACTCACTCCCATGACAGTGGGGCTACAAAGGGCTCCCTGTGCTGGTGCAAAGAGGCATGAAGAGGTTATATTACCTCTGTATTTGACAGAGGTACGATTGCTACAGGAATAGTGTCCAGTTGTGGTCTCCACAATGCAGGAAAGACATTGATAAGTTGGAGAAGGTTCAGAGAAGAGTCACAAGAATGATTAAAGGATTGGAAAATATGCCTATAGTGATGGACTCAAGGAGATCAAATTCAGGTTAACAAAGAAGTAGTTACAGAATGACCTGATCACAGTCTAAATGAACCTACATGTGGAGCAAAAGGGTTGTTGAAGGCTCTTCAAACTAGGAGACAATGGTATAGTAAGTTCCAATGTCTGGAAGTTGAACTTAGACAACGCCCTGACTAGAAACAAGACACATTTAACAGTGAAAGTAATTAACCACTGGAACTAGTTAACTCTTTCCAAGAATTGTGGGCAATTCTTCATTACTGGCAATTTTTAAAATCAAGAATGGATGCATTTCTAAAACATATGGTCTAGTTCAAACAGGAATGGACGTAGGGAAGTTCTCTGGCTTGTGTCACACAGGAGGTCAGCCTAGACGATCATAGTGGTCCTTTCTGATTTTATAATCTATGAATTTATGAAAGTGTTGCTCTGTCCTGCAAAAAATACTTCCAGACTATAGAAATCAAGATGGCTGAAGAACTACCTGACAGAACAAGAACTCAGCTGTATTTTTGGTACAAGAGGATTTTTTTACTCTTGATAAAAGAGCCAGTTTGAAAAAAAATAGATTTTTCAGTTTTGATGAATCCTGGAGAAGCTGTCAGAGAATTCTCAAAGTAACTTTATACTATTGAAAAAGGCATGATTATTAATGCCATAATAAAGATGTGTGTGTCATGGATCTTTCATTTCTGCTTAACCAAAAACTCTCACACTTTGGACCAATGTACAGAGCTGCAGCTGACAATATGCAAGATGTTACCATCTCTACCCCAATTGGCCATAGAAGTTTTTTTTTTTTAAATGAAGGATTTAGTGTGTGTGTGTGTGTGTGTGTGTGTGTGTGTGTGTACAACACACACACACACACACACACACACACACACACACACACACACACACACACACACACTAAATCCTTCATTTAAAAAAAAAAAACTTCTATGGCCAATTGGGGTAGAGATGGTAACATCTTGCATATTGTCAGCTGCAGCTCTGTACATTGGTCCAAAGTGTGAGAGTTTTTGGTTAAGCAGAAATGAAAGATCCATGACACACACATCTTTATTATGGCATTAATAATCATGCCTTTTTCAATAGTATAAAGTTACTTTGAGAATTCTCTGACAGCTTCTCCAGGATTCATCAAAACTGAAAAATCTATTTTTTTTCAAACTGGCTCTTTTATCAAGAGTAAAAAAATCCTCTTGTACCAAAAATACAGCTGAGTTCTTGTTCTGTCAGGTAGTTCTTCAGCCATCTTGATTTCTATAGTCTGGAAGTATTTTTTGCAGGACAGAGCAACACTTTCATAAATTCATAGATTATAAAATCAGAAAGGACCACTATGATCGTCTAGGCTGACCTCCTGTGTGTACAACACACACACACACACACACACACACACACACACACACACACACACACCACCTACACTATATAACAAGAGTAGTAGTTTAGTCTAAGGAGAAATGATTACTTTTGAGAACAAATGAAAGTTTCCACAATCTGTACTAGTTCAATACCTACACAACTATGTGTTTCTTTATTTGTATTTGTTCTTTTGAAAGATGACGTTGAAAATTACAATTGTAAGATATGGCAGCAAGAAATACAGCTTTTTGATCAGCAATTCTGTTGAATTTAGAATAAGGTTGGTTTCAGAGCTCTTGGCTTGGATGTTTACGCTGTGAGAACTCATTCTTTTAGAGGCCAAGAGAAATCTGAGATAAAGACTCTTTGTCCTGCCCCAAAGGTGGAAGAGGGTGCAAGAGAAAGATGGCCATCCTCCAGGTACCTGTTTACCCCCAATGAGGTACCATGACTCAAAGGGCCAGGGAAAAAATAACTCCAATACTTGTATAGCTATTCACAGCTGACCTGGTGTCCATGACCACCTTGAAGAGAAAAAGGAACAATCTCCACTAAAGCAGAGTATGAAACTGTGGGTGATTGAAAAAGACATGAGCAGGATCATTAACATATATGTGATGCTTCCCTTGTTCTAGCATGTTCTGTATGCTGACAGACCCCAGTGACTTATGGTCATTTGGATTGTCCACCAGCATTGGTAAGCTTCTAGTGAGAGCAATCAGACTGCTAGATTACTTTGCTTCAATACTTTACGAAAAACTGACAGGGGAGCTCAAGGTGGCAACCAAGGGCTTGTCTACCTGACCCTGCAGTTGGGACTAAGGGGATGTGAACTGCAGTGCCTACTAGCGTACAGATAGTTGTAACAGTCCTTTGAGGGAGCTGCTGGCACCAACTAAAAGGTACCTAGTTTGCATGGACGTAGTACTATCGAAAGAGGACTATTTTAGCATGAACTAGGTACATTTTAGTTTGTACCAGCACCGTCCACGAGGTAGTTACAGTGCTACAGTTTGGTATGCTCTGAATTCGCACCTCCATGATCTAGACTGGGCAGCTCTGGTATACCCATGGAGGAACAGAATTCGGACTTACCTTACCCTGCAAGTTCTGGCTATTTTGGTGGTCTGTGGGCACGTGGCATCTGTTGATACTATCTAAGTCTAGCTGTTGTGCTGCTGAGAGAAGCCAGTTGAAGGTGTGGGCAATGGCAGCTGGGCTAAGCCATATATAATTTGGGAGTTTGCCAGAAGGATTGCAGATTTAACATGTAGGATGCTCAGGGTACGTCTATATTAGCCGCTGGATTGGCAGGTAGTAATCCCTCTATCAGGGATCAACGCCCATACTCCACCTCGGCAGGAGGAGTAAGCAGCGTCGACAGGGGAACTGCAACAGTTGACTCGCTGCTGCGAGGACGGCCAGGTAAGTTGAACTAAGATATTTTGACATCATCAACGCTATTTGCATAGCTGAAGTTGCGTATCTTAGATAGATTCCCCCCTCCAGTGTAGACTCCCCAAAAGAGGGGCAGACAGGTTTCAATTACTGAAATTGAATTTGCAGCAGTTTGAAAAGGAAGTTCATACATTACTGCTCTTAGTGGGAAAGAGAGCAAACTGGGATCAGGCCACAGTGCTGCAGAAGTCCAGCATATGGAGTCTGAAATCAAAAAGATGAAAGGATAACTACGCATTAAAACCGATTTTTGCAGCGTTAAACCAATTTAACACCGCACCTGTCCACACTACGAGGCCCTTTACATCGATATAAAGAGCTTTTTACATCGGTTTCTGTACTCCTCCCCAACGAGAGGAGTAGCGCTGAAATCGGTATTACCATATCGGATTAGGGTTAGTGTGGCTGCAAATTGACGGTATTGGCCTCCGGGCAGTACCCCACAGTGCACCACTGTGACCGCTCTGGACAGCAATCTGAACTCGGATGCACTGGCCAGGTAGACAGGAAAAGCCCCGCAAACTTTTGAATTTCATTTCCTGCTTGGCCAGCATGGAGCTCTGATCAGCACAGGTGACCACACAGAGCTCATCAGCACAGGTAGCAATGCAGTCTCCTGAGAATCGAAGAAGAGCTCCAGCATGGACCGCATGGGAGGTACTGGATCTGATTGCTATATGGGGAGAGGATTCTGTGCTAAAAGAACTCCGTTCCAAAAGACGGAATGAAAAAATATTTGAAAAAATTTCCAAGGCTATGATGGAAAAAGGCCACACCAGGGACTCAGTGCAGTGCAGAGTGAAAGTTAAGGAGCTCAGACAGACCTACCAGAAAACCAAAGCAGCAAACGGAAGGTCCGGGTCAGGGCTGAAAACATGCCGCTTCTATGCTGAGCTGCATGCAATTTTAGGGGGCTGCGCCACCACTACCCCCCCCTTGTCCGTGGATTCCGAGGTGGGAGTAATCTTAGTCTTGCCTGAGGATTCTGCGGACGGGGAAGATGAGGAGGAGGAGGAGGAGGACGACAACAACGACCTTGCAGCAAGCACACAGCACTCCGTTAGCCCCAACAGCCAGGAGCTTTTTGTGACCCAGACAGAATTACCCTCCCAGCCCTTCCAAGCCGCTAGCCCAGACAGTGAAGCCATGGAAGAGACCTCTGGTGAGTGTACCTTTGTAAACATAAAACATGGTTTAAAAGCAAGCGTTTTTTAATGATTGATTTGCCGTGAGGGCTTGGGATGCATTCACGGCCAGTAAAGTTACTGGAAAAGTTTGTTAACATGTCTGGGGATGGAGCGGAAATCCTCCAGGGACATCTCCATGAAGCGCTCCTGGAGGTACTCCAAAAGCCATTGCAGAAGGTTTCTGGGCAAGGCAGCCTTCTTCCGTCCACCATGGTAGGACACTTTACCACGCCATGCATTTAGCAAGTAATCGGGTATCACTGCATGACAAAGCATAGCTGCATATGGTCCCGGTGATTGCTGGCATTCAAGAAACATCCGTTCTTTATCTCGCTCTGTTATCCTCAGCAGAGTGATATCGTTTATGGCAACCTGGTTGAAATTCAGGAATTTAATTAAGGGGACAGAGATGGCCACTTTCCTACTGGGCTGTTGCTTAAAAGAAATCCTTCCTTGCACGTAGCCAAGCAGGGGAAGGGGAGGAAGGATAGAGCTGAGCTTTTTTGCGTTTGGCTAGCAGGAATCTTCCCAGCTACCAGCCACATGGTGGGGGGAAAGGGGGGCGATTAGCAGTGATCTTCCATGATACCAGCCATGTCGTGGGGGGAGCGGTAAAGCAATCATCCTAGAGAATTGGATAGGAGGGGTTGGCTTCTGCTGTTGCATGTTAACAGGAAAGAAGCATCAGAGGGCACTGTGTAAATGAAGGCTGGAGAAGCCGAAAGACAATGGCTTACCATGGCCACATGCAAGCTGAATTCTGATGCCTGGACCTGCGTCTGTGAGATCTGTAACACCAGAGCCGCAGGCACTCAATATTAAGATGCAAAATGCGACCTTGTAGTGAAATCACATGCACTATGTAAGGTGAATAGTGTTGTTCACTGTGAAAGAGTATAACCATTGTTCTGTAAAATGTATCTTTTTAAATACTTCTCTCTCTTTTTTCCCTCCCTCATGCAGCTGCACATTTTTCAAGCCTCCCTACTCCATCCCGAAGGCTATCTCAGATAAGGCGGAGGAAAAAGAAGACGCGAAACGAAATGTTCTCGGAAATCATGGAAGTAACCCGCAATGGAAGAGCTCATCTGAATGAGTGGAAGGATGTGGTAGCAAAGTACGGGAAAGATGCCAGTGAACGTGAGGACAGGAGGGACCAACATGAGGATAGGAGGGACAAATGTGAGGATAAGAGAGACGCTCGAGATGAGAGGTGGAGGCAGGAAGATCAGCCGTGGCGGGACGCAATGCTGGAGCTGCTGCATGATCAAACTGATATCCTCTGATGTCTGGTGGATCTTCAGGAAGAGCAGCGGGGTCACAGAGTGCCGCTGCAGCCCCTGTGTAACCACCCTCATCACTCACCATGTTCCATATCTTCCTCACCCAGACGTGTAAGAACGCATGGGGGAAGGCTTCGTGCACCCGCCCACTCCACCCCCATGGACAGTCCAACCAAAAGACTGTCATTACATTGAAATGTGTTTAATGGCCTTTTCCTTCCTTCCTATCCTCCTGCCAAACCACACCCGGGATACCTTGTCAGTTCTCTGCCTCTTTTTATAATTACTTTTTAATAATGAATATATGATTTTTAAACGATAGTGACTTTATTTCCTTAAGCAAGCTGTAATCGAAGGGGGAGGGTGGGTTGCTTACAGGGAAGGAGTCAATGGGGGGGGGTTCATGAAGGGGAAACAAACAGCAGTCACACCGTACCCTGGCCTGTGATGAAACTCGTTTTCAAAGCTTCTCTCATGCGCACCACTTCATGGTGTGCTCTTCTAATCGCCCTGGTGTCTGGCTGCGTGTAATCAGCGGATAGGTGATTTGCCTCAGCCTCCCACCCCGCCATAAAGGTCTCCCCCTTACTCTCACAGAGATTGTGGAGCACACAGCAAGCAGCAATAACAAAGGGGAAATTGGTTTGGCTGAGGTCTGAGCGAGTCAGTAATGTGCGCCAGCGCGCCTTTAAATGGCCAAATGCACATTCTACCACCATCCTGCACTTGCTCAGCCTGTAGTTGAACAGCTCCTGACCACTGTCCAGGCTGCCTGTGTATGGCATCAAGGGGTAGGCTGGGTCACCCAGGATAATGACAGGAATTTCAACATCCTCAACTGTTATTTTCTGATCTGGGAAGTAATTCCCTTGCTGCAGCAGTTTAAACAGAACAGTGCTTCTGAAGACACGAGCGTCATGAACCCTTCCTGGCCATCCCACGTGGATGTTGGTGAAACGTCCCTTGTGATCCACCAGTGCTTGCAGCACCATGGAAAAGTACCCCTTGCGGTTTATGTACTGGGCGCCCTGGTGCTCCGGTGCTAAGATAGGGATATGGGTTCCATCTATCGCCCCCCACACACACAGTTAGGGAATCCCACTGCAGTAAAGCCATCCACTACAACCTGCACGTTTCCCAGAGTCACAACCTTTTGTAGCAGCAGCTTAATGATTGCTTTGGCTATTTGCATCACAGCAGCCCCCACAGTAGATTTGCCCTCTCCAAATTGATTCCCGACTGACCGGTAGCTGTCTGGCGTTGCAAGCTTCCAGAGGGCTATTGCCACTCGCTTCTCCACTGTGAGGGCTGCTCTCATCTTGGTATTATAGCGTTTCAGGGCAGGGGAAAGCAAGTCACAAAGTTCCATGAAAGTGCCCTTACGCATGCGAAAGCCACTGCGAATTGTCCCACACCTGCAAAACTATGCAGTCCCACCAGTCTGTGCTTGTTTCCCGGGCCCAAAATTGGTTTTCAATGACTAGAACCTGCCCCATTACCAGCAGGATCTCCAAAGCGCAGGAGCCCGCAGTCTGAGATAATTCTGTGTCCATGTCCTCATCACTCTCGTCGCCATGCTGCCGTAGCCACCGCCTCCTCCTCGCCTGGCTTTGCAGGTCCCGGTTCAGCATAGACTTCACGAGAATGTGCGAGGTGTTTACAACGTCCACGATTGCGGTATTGATCTGAGCAGGGTCCATGATTGCTGTGCTATGGCGTTTGCACAGTTCACCCAGGAAAAAAGGCGCGAAATGGTTGTCTGCTGCTTTCACGAAGGGAGGGGTGAGGCTGTACCTAGAACCACCTGCAACAATGATTTTTGCCCCATCAGGCACTGGGCTCTCAACCCAGAATTCCAAGGGGCGGGGGAGACTGTGGGAACTATGGGATAGCTACGGGATAGCTACCCACAGTACAAAGCTCCAGAAATCGATGCTAGCCTCGGACCATGGACGCACACCATCGAATTAAAGTGCTTAGTGTGGCCGCGTGATCTCGACTTTATACAGTCTGTTTTACAAAACCGGTTTATGTAAAATTGGAATAACCCCGTAATGTAGATGTACCCTTACAGTGGAATGAGCAGTCCAACCCATGAGTAGGGTCCAGACCACAAGATACTTATCTGTAGGCTTAGCAGAATTGGATTTTTTTTTTTTTTTATAATTTCAGCAGATAATATATCTATACTTGTTTTTAGCATTCTTGTCAATTTTTATTGATATACATTTTCACAGCTGTGGGAATGTATGGGGACTTCATATACTCATTTAATGACAGATGCAGATTCAAAAAGCTAAACCTTTATAATCAATCAAGACACCAATTGTCAACATCACATGTCAAAAATAGACAAAGTATCCTTAAAATCATATTAATATGTTCTCAAGCAGCATTTTACTTACTTTGCCTATCTGTACATTTTCATCATCATCAATTGGAATATTTTTTCCTACATGGGTATGTGTAGAGTGAAATCAACATTTGTCAACATTTACCAATTAAAATCTAATCCTTTCAAGCCTACTTATTGTGAGAAACGACAACATACAATTTAAGTGGCTTTTTTGCTTGTTTGTTTTAATTGTCCCAGTAGGGGGAAAAAAAACCCAACAAAACCTACCTCAGATACAGAAATAAATGTGAGTTTCCTCTAGAAATAAATTATACTGATTATAAAAGAAAGAAAAAGAAAAAAAATCACTCATCATGCACTGAGTACATGCCCTAAACTGGAAAAGAAAATTTTTACCTCTGTATTTTATGTCTATTGGGCCATATTTACTAGTGTTCTCCTGCTGCTTCGTGCCACCTATAGTTGAATCTGGCGCATTATCTTCTAAAACATTTAATAGTAACTATGAAGGCTTTACAGTCCCTCTTCAACCTAGAGTATGTACTGCTTTTAGAATCAGAAAGAAATTAGACAAGCTATAATGATGCAATGATCAGGAATAATAAAAATATACAGAAGAATACAAATGAAATGCCTTGGATATTCACTGCCTGCAGACCCGGAAGATTTTTCCTATACTCATTCTTCCAACCTTAACCAGTTGGGCAATAAACAAAGATTTCCTCTTCAAAAAGGGGAAAATAGGACTGTCTACAACTGACTCTGTAAGTTAGTTGGTTAATTCAGAAACTATTATTTTAAAATGTAATCTTTAACAGTTGCTTAAAATATTCATAACTAGGTTTGGAATAGTTATCCTGATTTAGAGCAAAAGCTCATCTGTTCATGTGTAAGTAAATATACTCTGACAGCAATTTGGATCATCTATCAGAAAGAATCAACTGCAAGCTTAATAAGCATTATTTGTATTCCACATAATAGTCTGTTTATTCTTTCAAGCCACTGCAGTGATAAAACACACACTCAAACTCATCCATTGTCTGCCCCAAAGGTGGAAGAGGGTGCAAGAGAAAGATGGCAATCCTCCAGGTCCCTGTTTACCCCCAATGAGGTATCAGGACTCAAAAGGCCTTGGGGCCAGAGAGCAAATCTATTGTATTTAGATATAATCTAAATCTAAGGTACTTAGGTGAAGCACGGCATATTCCAGTTGGATGCTTCTCAGTCCGTATCACTCAACTTTTTAAAATATTACTACCATCTGGTTACAAGGCTTTGTTTACCAAAACAGTAGCTGTGCACACACTTCTGCAGCAGCTCTAGTCAAAAATTTCAAATGGCTCCATTTAAGTTACAACTTCTAAGGAAAAATAAATTAACACATTTAACATAGTGCATTAGTATATATTTATAGGATCAGTAACTGAAACTAACACATGCATCTGACGAAGTGGGTATTCACCCATGAAAGCTTATGCTCCAATACATCTGTTAGGCTATAAGGTGCCACAGGAGTCCTTGTTGCTTTTTACAGATCCAGACTAACACGGTTACCCTGTGATATTTGAAACTAATACTTGACTCTAGGAAAAAAAAAATAGCATTGAGTGCATATTGCATACTGTTTTAGTTTCTTCCACACATAATAGAATATATTTTATCTCTCCTGAAGCAGAAATGAGTGGGAAAGAAAAGAGCAGTGATTCAAGAATTAGCCAAGAGCTAAATGATAGGCAGACCTCAGTTATATAATATGTAATTCCCTTACAGATGATCAGATACTGTAAAACTAGTAGCACACCGAAACCATGAGGTACTACCCAAGGAAGGCAACCATTCCAAAAATCTCCCAGCTCCAAACCAGCCCTCTGAACCTTGTGCGTTGGAGAGTCCAAGAGGTGCTGGATGCTGACAACTTCCATTGAGACTATTTCCAAGGGGTAGAAGATTATGCCCCAACATAATTACGTACATTTTACTTATGATTAATCTGAAATAATATGAACAACGGAAATTGGGAAGAGTGGTGAGAAAGGGGAAAATATCATGAGCAGTCAGAATTTAAGTTTGGAAAAAGCTCTTATCTATATTTTTTCCATTCCAAGGCACAGTGCATTGGAATAACCAGGCCTGGGGGCTACACATGTAAAGAATCATTGTGACCAAGCTGGCAAGACAGCACAAGGCAGAATCTCCAAGCCACCTATAGGTAGATTAAAGCATTTTCAGTAGTCGTCACTATCTGGATATC
Organism: Gopherus flavomarginatus; assembly: GCF_025201925.1. Taxonomy (NCBI): domain Eukaryota; kingdom Metazoa; phylum Chordata; order Testudines; family Testudinidae; genus Gopherus; species Gopherus flavomarginatus. The sequence goes on along the minus strand of NC_066619.1, from coordinate 39,842,986 downwards.
CAGAAGGAATGAAGCATCCAAGACGACTGAGGGTATGGCTACACTTACACTTCAAAGTGCTGCCGCGGCAGAGCTTTGAAGTTCCGAGTGTGGTCGCAGCGCCAGCGCTGGGAGAGAGCTCTCCCAGCGCTGCACATACTCCACATCCTCTACGGGTGTAGCTTGCAGCGCTGGGAGCCCGTTTACACTAAGGCTTTACAGTGCTGTATCTTGCAGCACTCAGGGAGGTGTTTTTTCATACCCCTGAGCCCGAAAGTTGCAGCGCTGTAAAGCGCCAGTGTAGCTATGGCCTGAGCCTGCGAGTCATCTTTATGATCAGAGGGCAGAAACCCTTGATAGGAAACAGGCTAATGTTAGGGTATCAATTCGTATTTTAAGTTTGTCTTATTTCCAATTTGCCCATGTTTAAACTTCAGACAGCAGCTCTTAATCCAGATTCTCATTTCACTTACATGCTAGGATAACCTTGAGATGATGCAGTTTATATTTTATGCGAAGGCGATGTTATCTGCATGCTGCTGGCATTTGAGCCCTTGTAGTCTCACATTCTTCTCCTAGTTTAATACAATTCCTTGAAGAAGTCTCTGATGCTTTCTGAAGGTGAATGGAGACATTCCAGATTGATAAAGCACTTCACAGTTCTGAACAGCTCTGTAGGCTGTAATTTTGGAGTCACTATGGCAGAGAAGGATCTCTTTGATCTCTTTCACAGCTAGGGCAAAAGGTTTGTAGAATTCCTTGTGCCAGTCTACCCACATGTGCCGGTGTTTTAAAAATATTTTTGCCACCACTGCTCATGTACTTTTCATTCTTGTTTTATCTTTGGTTGGTGTCAGATATCCATGGCAACCTGGGAGGGTTGAAGTGCTTTTGAGCCTATGTCAACAACAGTGGACAGCATCTGGTCATATTGTAGTATTTCATTAATTTTACCATTCCTTGGCCTCTTGATTGAGGAGGTGGTTTTTCGTAAATTACCTGGGTCCATGAGATTTCAGAGGGGGACCATCACGGAAAGACCTTCCTCTTGTCTGGAAGTTTTGAGAATTCTCATTGCCACCTAGAAAAAGTAGTGGTCCAAGTGAAATAGGGCTGTAATTCTTGGGCCCTTTGGGTTCACAGCCAGGCCAAAAGTCAGGCAATTTATCAAAACAAGCTTGTGATGAACAGGAAAATTAGCAGGTTTGGGGTCAAAATAAAGAAGCTTCATCTGAGGGGATGCTGAAGTCTTTCAGGACAAACAGAGGACTTTACCACCATGCTCAGTAATCTCAGGTTTCAGAAGATAAATAAAATTACCTTCTTTGTCCATCTTCTCTTCTTCCCAATCCTTCGCAAGAAGGATTTGGGTTTGTTTCTGTCTTTGTTTTTTGGGTTTTTTTAAAAATAAAAACATCTCAAAGCAAAAAAGTAGATTACAGTCTGCCCACAATTCCTTTCATGTCACAGCCAATGTTCCATCCCTAAAAGAAAAGCTTCAAGCATCCTGGTATGGCAAAGTTAGCATACAAGACCTTCACACTACAGGAGAGACTGGAAGGGTGCTGATGCTCAAAGACTTAATAGCAAAGAGACACCATCTATCTTCTTCCTCACCCCCTCCCTGCAATGGGGGGCTCCATGGTAGGTTTATACTTTTATTAAATGGAAAAAACCATATGGTTTATACAGAAGAATATGCTAAGCAAAACTGTGAAAGGGCTGACAATTGACATCAATATGGATGCTTAACTGATTTTTGCCTCATGCCCACGTAACTGAAACAGCAGTTCATGCACAAGTTATGTCTTGCATATACACAACTAGAGGAACAAAAATTATGTTCTAGGTATACAAAATACAAAAGCAGTTTACTGTTACCTAGCCAACACCTCAGCATAACACTGCAAGAGGTTACTGCTTTGCACGTCCAACTTAGAATCATAGACTATTAGGGTTGGAAGGGACCTCAGGAGGTCATCTAGTCCAACCCCCTGCTCCAAGCAGGACCAATCCCCAGATTTTTACCCCCGTTCCCTTAATGGCCCCCTCAGGGATTGAACTCACAACTCTCTCAAAACAGGATGGCAAAACACTCTTTTTTAAAAAAGAGGCTTCTATAAGCCTAAAAGGCTGGGGAAGGATGAGGGATCGGATGAGTTGAGGTATCAACCTTAGTTTTTGTTTTGTTTTTTAATTACCATTATTCTGACTAGGCAGCTAACAAACAGAATGCAAATTAATGTACTAAAGATGCTCATTTTACTGTTACCTTAGCCTTATGCTACTGTTACGTAAGTTAATTTTAACCCTGACCCTGAGATGCATACTCCAGTTAAAAAAAAAAACAACAAAGAAAGAAAGAAATCCGTTTTAAGAAACCAATAATAAATCTCACTTCAACTCTTCTCCCCCACCCAAACCTACTATACCATACAAAGTAATACTAGCTTGGGTAGCTATGGATGAATGCACTATTCACGTCCCTTGGACTTCAAAAGCTGACATCTATGGTTCAACCTGCATAGGTTGTCTAGAGTTCATCACTATCTATCCAATGATGCATATTCAGCCAGTTCTCTTTTGCTAAAATCAAACACAGCACAGGCCAAAGTTCAATTTAATGTTGTTGAGAAGGGGGAAGCAAAATTGTTTTGAAATTCTCTCTGAAAAGCAGGCTGTTGTATTAGAACAAACAGCAGCTTGTTTTTATCGTTCTTTTGTTTGACAAGTTTGGGCTGGTTAGAAAGGTCATTTATGCCTCAAAGCATCAAATTAACATTTGAGGACATGAATTTTAAAAATGGGTATTTGCTTCTGCTCCTGAATTGCTAATGCATTAACAAATAAATAAATAAATAAATAAATAAAAGACCTAGCCAGGCCCCCAAAAGGAAAAAACCCTTTTCCTCAGGCAAACAAAGCATTGATTTTATGTCCATGTCAACACAAGCTCACTGTATCTTAATTAAGCCATGTTCTTAACACAAGAATTAAGCGACTAGCTGAAATGGTGTCAAACTCAAACCGTCTGGAAGGAAAATTACTGTTTAATTACCATGAAAGGACTTTTTCACACATCATAAAAAGCATTAAAGAAGGTTCGCCCCTCTGCCCCCCAACACTAGTAATAGAATCACAATTCGAAATCCCCACTAACCACATAGTCTCAACTCCCAAATACATTTTTCAGATTTGTAACCCTTTAAAATAATAATAAAAATTAATAATATTTGCAGGTTACATCTTACGAAAAAGAAGCCCTGATTTGGTTAAGCTCAGTTCCCATCGAAAACATGAGTAATGTTCTGTATTTATTTTAAATAAATGAAAACCAGTAAGGTACAGACATGTAAATAATTGCTTTTCCCAGACAGACAGCCATAAATATTTGGAGTGATGATTTGTAGGCATTAATTCTTCCTACCTGACAACTCCAAAACTACAACCTGTCTTTGATCCAGCCCCTAGGGCTATCATGTTTCCTATAAAGTCCAGTACAATGAGGTTAACACTATATACTTACAGCCATAAATGTTCATAAAACTGAAAGTATTTCCACAACTGAAATCCACAACGTTAAAAAAACAAACATTCTAAGCACAATTTCTTACCTGATGATTTGTTTCCTTCAAATAAATCCACATATCTGTACTACATACATTTCTTTCAGGTGGAGATTGGAACACAAACTTTTGGTGATGTCACTCCTTGCCATACAGGGGTCTTGATACCTCAAAGGACTCAAAACTTTAAGCAGTAAACCTTGAAGGTAGAGTTCCAGATCCAGTTATAATGAAGAGCCACCCATCACCACGATAACAGTCAGATAAGAGTTGTGGTATATGATACTGAGAAAGAAACTTAAGACTGTCTTCTCAAACACCTAGTGGGATTTCAACTATAAGAAACAATAACCAAGAGCCACCACTACAACTACAGTTGTAACACCTGCCTAACTACAGCAACCTACAGGAAAACACTGTCTCACAAGACTGCTGACAGCTTTGAATTAACTTGAAAAGCAGAGGTTACAGGAGACTAAGGTCACTGGATGACTTTTATACTGAAAAGGGTTTCATTCTAGATAGCAATCTCCCTGGGAAAACTACTAGACTGTCAGCAAGAGTCATCCAGGATTCACTTGGGAATACCTCGAGTGAAAACAAAATTGTAAGTTTTATTCACGAGGATAGTCAACCCCACTTACAAACTTTCAATGAACTGTACAAGTCTCGTAGCCAAGGAGAACCTCTAAAATAAGTTCTCCACATCCCTGTTACATCTAAAGTCTCGGCAGAAGAATATAAGGAGCTTAAGCAGGAACTAAAGACAATATGAAGAAAGAGACAAAATATGTCCACAACTCCACATCTCCGAGAACTACTGAATCACTTAAAGTTATCTGAACTTGTCAGTACAAAACCTCTGAAAATAGTTTGCACAGGCAAACTAAAAAAAAAGACTGCCTACATTCTACTAGGTATCAGTTCATAGTAAATGTATCTCTAATTTGCCAGTACAGACAGTGGTTCCCATTTTTGGCAGACAGGAAAAACAGTTGTTTCAGACAATCGACACCTATGGAAAAGGGAGAAAAGTCAAAACTTGTGTGTCTCCATCTGCTGATAGGGGTAAGTTAACCTGCTGATTTGTGCTGGTACAGAATGATGAACCGAGAGCAGTAAGTAGAAAATGAAACTAAAATGCCAGTGAAAACTGTTGCTTAGTTTCTTTTTCTTCTCCACAGTGGCACTGGAACAGCTTTTGGAGTAGGTGTGCTGAGTTACACCAGTTACCCCTGTCCATGCCACTCACCGCCCCCTAGAGCTGGCGCCGGGAGCAGGGCCGTGGCTCTGGGATGGGGAGACACAGCCAGGGGTGAGGCAGAGGCTGGGGCCACAGCCAGGGGCAGATGCGGAGCCCCAGGTGTGGGATCAGTGGCTGGGACCCCACCTGCAGGGCCGCCAGTAGAGTCTCCGGGCGCAGGGCCAGCGGGATCCTGGGGCCAGCAACTGAGCAGGATCCTGGGTTGTACCGGAGCCCCTGCACGTGGGGCCGGTGGCTGAGTGGGGCGCGTGGGGCCGGTGGCCAGGACCCTGGGCACAAAACCCAGGGATGCTACAGCTCCCACCCACCTCTCCTTGCATCCCATGCCCATGCTTCTCCATGTACTGGAGTTACAAAACAAAAAGTTTCACTAGTACAGATTATGGGGAAATTATTATTAGGCCATTACTATTATTGTACAGGATTATTCTAAAGAGGAAAAAGAAAGGTGGGTAGAAGGAAGAGAAATTTTAGGACTTCACTGCATGCACTTCATGTGAGTCCATCTTCGTAGAAACTGTTGAGATATTGACAACGTAAACTTGGTAAATATTCTTTGCTGCTATGAGCAAGTTACACCTCATGGTAAATTAAAGTCTATTTATTGTTTTAAGATTACATTTAGTGCTATAAAAACAAAACTGTCAAGTACAGGGAACTGTGCATATTTCAAAAACAGTCTTAAGTTCCCAGAATAATCTCCTACCCTTGTAGATGTTATGAGTCCCAAAGCTTTGGAGCGGTCTGCAAATTCATTATGGCTGCATGACACTGTATCTCAGTGTACCAACACATCATCATGGTGGGTTAAATATCTTAAGATATGCAAATTAATCAACTAATAGTGAGTTCTGTATTCTATTTCAAGGACGGAGTTACAAAGTAACAATACATCCTATTTTGCAGGAAATGGCATTTCCTTTCATCAACTTGGTCTTAATTGCACATGACCAAGAGGAATTCTTAACAGAAGGGATTAAACAAACCTCCTTACCAAGTTCTGACAACATAACTGTGTCCTCACGTAGCGCAGTCCTAGTACTGGACCTCCTACCAGTACAAGCAGACAATTGTGAAGTATGCCAAAATGGCATGATAGTTTTTATGATTCAGATGAGAGATCTGCTTAACTGAGCTGGATGGCTAATGATTTAATCCATTTTGCCATTCAGATTTTATTGTTTAAGAAACAGTTAAAAATCTGAAGATTAAAGTAAAAATCAGAATGGAGTTGGTTGGAGTTTAAAATTAATACCGAAACCAGAAATAGTCCAGAGATCAAAATAGATAGAACTGTTCACACCTTTCAAAAGCTAAAAGGATTTTTAAAATATTAACAAAGGCTTGACTCACTCACTGAACTGCAGGGAAACTCAGGGTATGTCTACACTGGCAAGCTTCTGCGCAACAAGTTATACCACTTTTATTAAAATGCTGGAATTAAACTGCTGCTGCATGGAATTAAACTGTGCTCCTTATGATGCGGAGCGCATCCACGTTAGCAGCTCTCGCAACGGCAAAGATAGCAGTGCATTGTGGAAGCTATCCCACTGTGCAACTGGCCACAGAGTGCTTTGGGAAGGGTTTGCATTGCCTCATGGGGCAGGCACAGTCTTGCATGATGCAGGTTTCCCAATCCCATTGTTCAATGGGCATCCTACTACATTGCCAACTGCTTTTCAACTAAAGTGTGTGGTAGGGGAAGTGTGTGTGTGAGAGAAAGAGAGAGGGTGTGTACGTGTATGTATGGGAGGAGCCAGAGAGTGTGTCAGCACGCTGTCTTGTAAGTTCAGACAGTGGCAGGAAGCAACCATCCTGAGGCAGAGGGAAAACCCTAACATCAACCTTTGCCTCTATCTCTGGGTTCCCTGCACAGCACGCGCGCTCTCTCTCTCTCTCTCACACACACACACACACACACCTTTGTGTTCAACAGCACGAGCATTCCACATTAAAGGTTTGGTTTGTGTCCTGGAGCAGAGCAGCACAGCACGCAATGACTGTCAGAAATGGTGCTTTGAAAAGGGAGGGTGCATGTCGCCAGGGCAGCTGAGTTCAAAACAGCGAGCAAAGCGGTCACTTGAGGCATTATGGGACAGCTCCGGAGGCCAATTACAGCACAGAAAGCAATCAAGTGTCTCCACTGGCAAGAGAGCGCTGGAGCCTCTGCGCAAATAGCCTTATGACTCACATCAAGGTGAGTTTTTTGCAGCGCTGCAACTGAGGAGTTTCTGCGCACAAAGTGGCTTGGCAGTGTGTACACGTCTGCAGTTTGTGCACAAAAAGCTGCTTTACTGTGCAGAAACTTGCCAGTGTAGACAAGCCCTCAGACAGATATACTTACTGTACTGGCATTAAACGTGATAAAAGTTAACTTAAATAACTTTCCCTTTAAAAGCAGCAACGGTCAACTATTTACCCACAGGCAAGTTTGTGTTGTCCATAATAATTCTTTAGGCTGCCCACCCAATTCTGATTTGGCAGCATACTAACATTTACTCCTCCACTGAACATTGCTGCTCAAGCCTGAACCAGACGAGACACTCCCATTCTCCCACTTCCAGGAGAGGAAAATCAACGCTTTGCCTTCTTGGTAATCAAGGAGAGCTCACTGAAACCCACCTCATCACTAATAAAATAGTTTACATTTTGCTTCACTTGTCAAGGCACAATTAACTTGTCAAGTCCCAAAATTTATCTTCCTCAAATGTAAATTCTATTGAGCATCACTGGAGGATAGCTTAGTTATATTAAACGGAGAATGTTCCTTAAACCACACAAACAACATTCAGGCAATGAGTTATTTTGAGTGCAGCTACTTTCTTATCTAACCAAATAGCTGTTCTTGGCATGGATCAGCATTCACATTGCACTCCCCATCAATACCCTGCCCAAGCCAGGGAAGCTAATGATTCAACCAGTGGACTGAATTCCGTGCTGAATAATGGTCACATGCCATCTAAGGCACATTGTGCATACACTAAGACAACTGGATCTCTGCTAGCTACATGAGACAGCGCTGCTACCAACTCTCTTGTTGTGAGAATTTAGATGGACAGCCCGCAAAGGTCGGAATATCCACTGACCTGAACCTGTCAATAGCTAATTTATAGGAAGCAGCTAAGAAAAGAGCTCACAGTCTTCAATCTTACCTCCAAGGAGAAAGTTAAGATTTTAACAAAGTGCTGGCAGTTTCCCGGTGATGAAAGCTGATGGCAGAAGTTTGTTAGGGTGAAGAATTAATTGAGGCCTAAAGTGAAACAATAGAATTATGGCCTGAGTACCAGTTTTGCACAACCCTTTTACCATTAAAAGTCACCTGGACTTGGGGGAGCCAACGTGTTTGCTGATGAAAAATGGAGGGGAGCAACTCTTTCCAGTGTAATTAAGGCTTAATATGTAGAATTAATGCCTTTACTAAGCATTAACATACAGTCACACAGTACGTAGTGCAAGAGACTAGTTAAACTCTATCAGTGTTCTTTAAGGACAGGGGAAGGAGCGCATGGCATGTGAACCAGGAAATAAGCAGCAGACAAACATTTTCTAGCCACACTTGCACATTTTCTAGCAAACAAAGTCAAACAGAAAAACCCAGATACCAGGAGAGATTTGAGTTTCCAGTGTCTACAGTGTTAACGAAACTAAATTAAAACATGATTTTAGCATCAGTCTCTTTAAATATTAATCAGTACAAAAAACTCCAATACTGAGACACTGGCAATCCCTGTCAAAGAATTTACCGTGTGTACGCATTTACTCTTTGTTTGATGGATTCTGTGGATCCTCCCATTACACCCTTTTCTCCAGACACAAAGGACAATAACTGACAATGCAAGAGTTACCAGGTTGGACACTGTCTCTTGCTTAAGGTAAGTTTCTAAAAACATAGCTGTGCTCCCCGACTGTTTACTTATGCACACTCAAACACACTCTGAGTTCCTTTGGTCACATAGAAAGGTCTAAATCCCTCCTTCCTCTTTAATGAACTGAACAGAAATGCTATGCTATGCTGCATAGGATTCCTAGATAGGTTTTATTACGGCAAGATGTTTCCTCTGCTTACAGGGGAAGACACCTGTTTCCTAACAAACAGCCTGTGAGGTCATTCAAAATGACTCACTGTGACAAAGGACTTCATGATGTAGGTACAAGATGCATTACACCATGAATACTTAGACTTCCCTCTTTGAAGAGGAAGTGAAACAAATGTGTGTGAGACTGTGGGGGAGGAGGCAGAAATCAGTCTCCAATAATTATCGATGAAGGCCTAAAACCCATTAGGGGATATTCCTCCATTTAGGAAGCAGGACTCAAGACCATGTTATAACCAGATTAATAATTTTGTTTTTAAATGCAGACAGTTTCAGTCCATTTCCACTCATGTTAAACAACCTCTCTTTCAACATGGTGAATTTCACAGTGGACAGATGTTTAAAACTTCACATGCCCCTCTTTCTGCAGGTTGCTTCTATAATTGCTCGTACCTGGACACTGTCCAGCCCTGTACATAATATACCAGTATTGTAGGCAGTGTAAATGTGTCAAAGTCAGTTTCATACATCCCACTTCACAATATTGCAGTGTCAGTTATACTTTGAGTCATTTTATAGCTCAAAAGGATATAGATTATAATGAGTACAATACAGGGAGAGGTGTAAAACAGATGTCTCACCCATATAGGCAATACATATTCTTCAGTGCCAAACTACCATATGGTGGGTGTGACCTCTAGCACACAGCAGGTTGGGTTGTCTCTCTGAGAGCCAATGAACATGGACCTGGAGCCATAATAATAATTTGTATCACCGTGGAGAGTGCTCCTGTCTCAAATAGCGTACAGTCTAAACAGACCAGACAAAAGGTGGAAGGGGAAGAGACACACAGAAGTGTAATGACTTGACCAAGATCATGACAGCACATCAGTGAAACAGAAGAGCCTGACATCTCTTGACTCCCAGTTCAATACCCTATCCAGTGGCTATGCTACCTCATGCTACATTGTAACTCTGGGAGAAGGTATTTTACATACAAACATGTTTTTTTGGTTTTATGTTTTGGTTTTTCGCTCAAGCTAAACTGTTGGCCTCAATTATATCTTGTGGTGGTGAGCTTCACAGGTTAGTTGTGCTTTGTGTGAAAAAGTATTTCCTTTTATTAGTTTTAAAATTTCCTGTCTTTCAGTTTCACTATCTATCTGTCCTCTTGTTCTTCTATTCTGAGACAGAGTGAATTTACTGGTGACATCTACTTTCCCTGTAGCATTCATTATGTCCCCTATCTGGCCGTATCTCCCCTCTAAAGTAAACAGTCTTTTCAGTCTTCATATAGAGCTTTCCATGCCTATCATCATCAACAGTTTCTGGACCCCTCTAATTCTATTTTGTTTTTTAAAGTTAGGGTGATCAGAACAGAATAAGTATTCCAAGTGAGGATGTACCAGTAATTTACCTAATAGCATTAGACTTATTTAGTATTCTTAACTGTTCAATTCCTTATATGCATAATTTTTGTTTAAACTCATCTGTACACTGAGCAGAGTCCTGCACCGAGCAACACTGCCCGTCCAGTTTTGCAGAGGTCAGCCTAAAACAGGGGATGAGACTTGATACAGAATGCAAGGTAGTCCAGGGATCAGAGTAAAGAAAGAAGGCTCAAGGAAACTATTTAAAATTCGTTTCAGAGTGGTAGCCATGTTAGTCTGTAACAGCAAAAAGAAAGAGGAGTACTTGTGGCACCTTAGAGACTAACAAATTTATTTGGGCATAAACTTGTGTGTGTATATATCTTCCTATTGTATTTTCCACTCAATGCATCTGATGAAGTGGGTTTTAGCCCACAAAAGCTTATGCTCAAATAAATTTGTTAGTCTCTGAGGTGCCACAAGTACTCCTTGTTCTTTTTATTTAAAACTGGCTAAGCCAATACCAGAATATCATAGAACCCTCTGCAGTCAATATGATTCTTCAAAACCAGGTGAAACTTTAAAGTAATATTGAATTGAATTCACTGAGATAGTTTACAGAATGAAGCTGAAATGTGCCTTCTTTTACTCTCTTCTACAAGCTACAGCTTTTCCATAAGTATGAAAATTTGATTACTTGTTCTTACTCATGATCTAATATACATACCTATTCAAGTGGAAAAAAAAACAACAACAAACAAACCCCCCACACTAATGTTTCAGAACTGGGTCACAGTGCTAAAAAGAATAAGATCCATAAACTATTCAGGTCTGAATTGGCAAGTAAAGCATAAAATTTTTTTAAATAGTAAAATTAATCCTGATGAGGCAGACTTTAAAAAATTAATCTTACAAATAAATTAGTTTCTACAGAAGATTTTTCTCCTAATTAAATGAGATGGAAGCAGTGATAATCAGAGCATGCTGACTTAACTAAAAAAACCTGTTCCAATTCTTCTGACTACAACTCATGTCTCACAAGTCATCTGTTTACACAAGACAGGGCACCTCAAAACACCCACCAGTACCATCACCCACAAAAGACCATTTGAAACCAACCAGAGCTCAATGTATTTTTCTCTTTTTTCAACTTATTAAAAAAACCTGGATATATGAAAACAGATTCAGTCTATCATAGTATTATGAGGAGGTTGGGGAAGGGATATACAGCTTAAAAAAATTCCTAATTAAAAAAAACAAAAACAAAACCAGATTGAAAAGCAGCCACTTCATTTCAGCAACAGCAAAGGAAACCCAGACAGTCTCACCCCTCCCCCAGCCATGCCGAGAACACACGCACAGCCACCCACACAACGCCCCTCCCATCCGTACTGTCAGTCTGGCCTGGCCCTCAGCTGAACTGCTTGCACTGACGTCAGCTGGCGACTGAGGCAGCATTCCTAAACAGTTCAGACAAACCCACTGGTGGGAAGCTTAGAAAGCCCTCAGCTGTAGTGAAGAAGGCAACGGCTTGGCTGAAAGCCAGACTACTGAGCTCAGCATTTTGTAATGCACTTCCTTTTTACTTAACAGCTTGCATAATGCCTTAACCAATTCCACCTTTAACCCTTTCTTTGCCTAATTTCACTTTATTTTTAAAGTTTTAAACATTCTTTCATGTCACTAGCCCATGCTATGTTGTCCAGCAATTTCTAGCAATACAAAGCAGCAACTTAGGGTACAAACAGGAAGACGCCTCACAAAACTAAACATGTAGAACACCAAGAAAAAATAATCTGATGGCTTTGCTTGCAAGAAATTATACTAAAGGATGTGAACAATTAACATACAAAGACAACTTTTAAGGTAAAGGCAGCCCTAATCCTGTTCAGTTTTTTCGAGTCAATACCTCATCTTACCCCATCCTGAACTGAATCTATTCAGACAGCTGAATTTTTCATCGTCATATTAAAAACATCACTTTCAACAATGTTGTTGCATCAGTGTAACAGAAATATTTGGCCTTATTTGTATTCTGGCAGCACCCATATGTCCCAATCAGGATTGGGGTCCCACTGAGAGGAAGATGTGGTCCTTGCCCTGATGGAAGTTATCCAACTTACGAAGATTTAAAACAAATGGGTCTAACAAAGGTTGAGGGGTAGAGAAGGATAGTAGTGATAATTTTGACTTTTTCCTTTACAGGGAAAGATTCAAGCATTTGTATTGCAATTAACACCAAGAAATGCAAGATAACAAAACATTAAGTCAAATTTTGGTACTCCCAATGAGCTTATACCACTTTAAAACTATTCATTCTTAAATAGGTAGTTTGGAAATAGAACAAAGTATGAGCAAGAATGGAAAACAATTTAAGGCTGTTGGGGTGAGAGGTGGCAGTAGCAGCAAGCCTGTGTCAGGAATCTGTGTAAAGCACATATTTGCAACCTTCCATTTTGCAACAACATATACTTACCACCGAGAACTATTCCACGCCCCCTCAAGTCTCATCTCATTATTATATCTGACTACATGTCACACCAAAACACTTTTATAGGCCATGAGGGGCTTAATTTGCTTAAACACACCCAACACAATCATCTATGTGTAATAGTTTGACTCAGCCATTAATTTTAAAATTGGCTAAATTTTATTGCCATGAGGAAAGCAAATAATACTAGTCACCCTAAAAATCTTTTCTATAAAAATCTCTGTTTCCAAACCTTAGAAATTCACTCAGCACCATCAGATTTCACTTAACTACAAACCTTTACAAACTTACAGTTTCAAATCAGATCACATCTAAGCAATTCTGTGACAGAAAAGTTCCTCCAAGAGAGTTTGCTATATTTAAAAAACAAAGACAGCAGCTGGCCATTTAAACATTTACTCAAAAGTGGCTCAAGGTCATTGGACAAAGGAGTGATTATATGGAAAATATCTTCTGCACTAAATAAAATGTGAAAAATGGACTATTACTAGATACTGTGACCAGCAGTGTTTAGATCCCCAACACTACTCACTAATGTAAACACATTCCTGTGAACAAGTCAGCTTGCCAGTCCCATTCACAAGAGGATAAAAAGGCCATACTACTTCCTGCAGAAGGCTGTGTTACAATGTAACCTGTGACTCTTCAATGAAGGCCAAGATTTTCCAAAAAATGGGTGACTAGAGCTAGGCATCCAAATAAAGATGAAGATAAACATACCTGTTTTTGAAAAGTCTTGGCCTAAATGTGCAAAGCTTATAGGACAACATAAATGGAATCATCCAGACTGTTACAATTCTATGCATATGCTTTTGCTTTGTTACTGAACTAAGATATATATTTCAACTTAATTACCCTAAATATCAGAAAATCTAAAACACTCAAAATTATTAAAACTAATTTTTTTTCTTCTCTACTAGGAGGAATTGTTGAATTACAGTATCAAAAAGTGAAAATATGCTACTGTACATAATTACTGGCCCTTTCTTTTTATATAGTCATCTTAAAAGCCAATACGGTTTCTTATTTCCCTCTTCATTATTAAATAAAATTCCACTATACTCCACACAATCAAGAACACTTCTTGCACTAAAACTTTTCATAGCTAGTTAGGTAACACGTCTCAAAAACAGAGTGACTTACTATTTTAGTAACCCAAATCCTTTTATCCTGCTTTGACTATTACTTTTCACACTACATAACAGGAAATATCCCTTTAGTTCCCCAATATGGACTCCTACAAGTTAAGAAAATATAAATTTATAACAGCATAATATTTGCAACCCTATAAATAGGACTTAAAAATCCATTTGCCCACTCTTCAACAGCAAATGGGCACCTTTTCCTGTCAAGTGTGGAAGCCTAAGACATCAAGTTTCTCCAAAGACTAAGTTTTACAACATTTGAAGAGCAGAAACTGCACATGTTCAACATATTACCTTAATTACGTAATAAGTCAATCTTACATTTCTACAGCTCCTTCTATCTGAGGACCCCAAATAGCTTCCACATGTTATATCTGGATATCCATTCAATTTATATGAAATTATTACAAATTAATATTTTATCTGATTGTGCAACTGATGCTGGTACGCATAAATATAGTGAGTCCTACACTCTTCAAAGGCACTATGGTATTTATTTGTATACGAGTTCCCCACAGCTATTATAATTGCCACAACTTATTTTATTTATATATAAAATACACACACACACACCCCTATATATAGCAACATAAAACACACACAAAAGGGGCAGAGTTACACTTCCTGAGCAGATGACAAATTTTGGATTTCTTGACTTGAAAGAATTTGGTCTCCGATTTAAAATCCAATAAAGCTATATAAGTCGTATTTAATAGATATCTGAGTTGGAGATTATCTGTTGCTTCATCTAATTTATTCTCTGCACCACTGCAGGATAAGATAAATAATTTATGCATGATCATTAATTTGCTGTGGCATTTTGCCTGAAATATTTCTAATAATGGTAATTTTACAAGCTTAGTTAGAGGTTGTCCCACAAGGTAACTAACATCACTATTATAAAGTGCTTTCTACCACTGAGCTTCCATTTTCCTCCCCTAGTTTTAGGCTTTTTTGTTGTACTTTCATATGCTACTGAAAATAGTTCCCACATTCCCCACTTCCTTTATTCCCTGTATTTATTTACAGTTATATTGCCCCCAAAGGTCATCTTTGTTGGTAAATAATTAGAAGATAAGTAATTCAGCTAAATAGTTCACATTTCTAGACAGCAAGCTATGAATTTGGTTTTTAACATCTTTTTATAACTTTCCTAAGCCACGTATCATTTGTTGACACTTTATATTCATCTAAATTAACAATTATTTTAAAAAAGTAAGAGTGAAAATCTAATTTTTTTTAAATATATTTTATTATTTCTTTCCATTCATAACAAATAATCCTTTTACAAATCTAGGCACATTTCACAGGTAAACAATGCCTGTCTTGGGTTTTTGAGCTGTCATCCATCACTGTAATAGCCAAGCACCCTCTATATAAAAGCAAATCAGCTATAGAGAGGACCCCAGTGGATTTCACATAATCTGGCTCTTGTCCCCTTTTGAGGGAGATGCAGAGTTTAGGAGAATTTGAAATTCTGATTCATGAAATTTTTACTTATGTTGTATGCTCGTCTTAGCATGACATATGGAAGCATGAAGCACATTATACTGCAGCTGGAGAAATTTGGTAAAAAAAGTTTATGTCGTGGAACCCAAACATGGATATACTCAAATGTGAAGTTATCGTGGTGCCAATGCTGTATGGAAAATAATAATTATCCCCTTGCAGTCCTGCACAGAGAAGAAGAATATTTCATACAGATATATAGGAGTTTCCATTTAACTTTAGATTTTATCAAGTAACAGAACTCCCTATAAATACCCATCAGGTATATGACAAGCTAAGTAAGTTATATTAAAATAGATTACTTGAACACACCAGACAATTGCCTAATTAAACATTCAGAAGATGGCTGGTTCTGTGACTTCACTGTAGTGGTTACTGTTACCTACTGTATGTTTACTACCAGTTTACCATTAAAAAGAAAAAAGTGTCTCAATACCAGTGTTAGCAACTCTCGGGGTTTTATCATAAGTATTGAAATATCTGGCATTTCTCTAAAGCCTCTTCAACTCCAGGAGGCATGTTTGAAAGAAGCTCCACTCTTTTTTCTTTTTTTTTTTTAATATTGAAGTTTGGGGGTTCATTTAATTTGCTTCTGGTTTGAACCTTCAAAAAGGGAAAAGTGTGAAAATGTGAACCCAAATGGCTCAAACCAGAGGCTAATAAAAAAACAGAGGCAAAAATATATTTTTAAAAAGCTTATGCCTTTAAAGTCAATCATGATTTTTTCAGAGACCTCCTTCAATGTTTTGAATACTTGCATTAACGACATTAATATCATCTAAATTGCCACCTATTTAGTGTACAACCCCCTATTCATATAATTTGTTACCCTTGTCCTCCACTATTCCTCTCCTATTAGTTGTTACACCACTTGTTATATCTTCAACTATAATCATTTTGGGGCTAAGACTGTCTCATACTATCAATTTGTACAGGGCCTAGCACAATGGGGTCTCATGCTTATTGGGACCTTGTACATGAGCTTAACACAAGCACAAAATAATGGTTGGGACAACTGAAGTCAGCCTTGATCTTATTCCCTAAGTCTGTAGGGGTATGAAACACTGCAGAAGCAGTGTTCCTAACTGTCAGGGTAGTTAAACACTGGAATAGATTGCCTAGGGAAGTTGTGGAATCTCCATCTCTGGAGATATTTAAGAGTAGGTTAGATAAATGTCTATTAGGGATGGTCTAGACAGTATTTGGTCCTGCCATGAGGGCAGGGGACTGGATTCGATGACCTTTCGAGGTCCCTTCCAGTCCTAGAGTCTATGAAGGAGGAAAGCCTTATTTGGCCCAAGGGCAACTCCTACATAGCTAATTAATAACAGGTTTCAGAGTAGCAGCCGTGTTAGTCTGTATCCGCAAAAAGAACCTGAGTACTTGTGGCACCTTAGAGACTAACAAATTTATTTGAGAATAAGCTTTGGTGGGCACAGCATCCCAAAGAAGTGGGCTGTAGCCCACGAAAGCTTATGCTCAAATAAATTTTTTAGTCTCTAAGGGTACGTCTTCACTACCCGCCGTATCGGCGGGTAGCAATCGATTGCTCGGGGATCGATATAGCGCGTCTCATCTAGACGCGATATATCAATCCCCGAACGCGCTTATACCGATTTCGTAACTCCACCAACCCAAAAGGAGTTGCGGAATCGACAGGGGGAGCCGCAGACATCGATCCCGCGCTGTGAGGACGGTGAGTAATTCGATCTTAGATACTTCAACTTCAGCTACGTTATTCACGTAGCTGAAGTTGCGTATCCAAGATCGATTTTCCCCCGTAGTGTAGACCAGCCCTAAGGTGCCACAAGTACTCCTGTTCTTATAGCTAATTAAGGAGCAGTATTGATGAACTCCAAAAAGAGCTATTCAGTCTCTCTCTCTGCTGCAAGGATAGCTGCTATCACAAAGGTCTTTGAATATAAGCAGTGTGAAAAGGAAAATCCAGGGAGAGAGAGGAGTCTGAAAGAGACACTGACAACCTAGGGGAAAAGAGACAATTCAGCAAATATCAGACAATTAAGGTTTCTGTTACAAAGATAAAGCTACCTTGGCAAGGGTCCTGCCTTGGGATGGAAGTTCAGCTACATCTAAAAATCTAGGGAACACTAGCCTTAAGTTATTTTTAAAGACACAATTTCCATTTTAATTGTAACACTTATAGCTAGCAACTCCTTTACAAAGTTCTACTTAAGAGCAGATTTCAATTTGATGCTTCTCTATTTATGCAGCCTAAGGCTTGATTTTATTTTTTTGCGCTAGTTCTAAACATGGCTATATTCTTGACATCCTGTTATTTCTTTGTTTGTGTTCAACGTACATGTACTTCTCTGGAAACCTATATTGTGTACATTTCGGGCCTAGGGAGAGCAGGTTTCACTTTACCTCACTGTTGTGTCCCCTAACTCTTCCCCCTCTACCAAGACTCAATGGTGTGAGTTTACACTACAAATAAGAGTTGAACTACCATTTGTCTTGATTCTGTGCATTTGCAAGATAGGTAGTGTAAAATTGTATGGGATATACTGTACATTTAAGGACAAAGTCTCGAGTCAAATTACCTTGTTCCAGGAGTTGTGCAAGCAGGGACTTAAGAAATGACAGGCAGATGCTGAAAAAGAGGAAAAGGTCTCAAGGTAACATTTGGTGTTGAGGAGGAGAGAAAGACAGGCTACTGTTCTTTTTAAGGTCTTGGAATCACAAACCTTATAGTGCAGGGTGGACCAGTGCTCCTCTCAGCCAGCCAACACAGAACGGAGGGCAGCATATATTTTGCATCTTCCTTCATACTCAGGAGAATGACTAGTAGAAAGGAGGACTGCCTATGACCTTGACCAATCAGAATGAGGCTGAGATGCGCTATGCTATGTAGTTGTAACCATGTCGGTCCCAGGATATTAGAGACACAAGGCGGGTGAGGTAATATCTTTTATTGGACCAACCTGGTGAGAGAGAGATGCTTTTGAGCCACACAGACCTGAAGAAGAGTTTGTGTAAACTCAAAAGCTTGTCTCTCTCACCATCAAAAGTTGGTCCAATAAAAGATATTACCTCACCCGCCTTGTCTCACTGAATTGTGGTGACAGTTTCCAAACTATGAAAAAGCACTGGAAAACCAAAACCCACAGAACAGGTAGCTAGGGAGAAAAGAGCATTATGTTGTGAAGATTTTTGTTTCAAAGGCTTCACTGCCAGTCTAGCGGGGGAGTAATTTAAAGGGGAGATGGGAGAAGTCAGCTCAGGGTTGCAGCCTGCTACAAAAAAATTTAATAACAGATTTCCTGCCTTAGTGTGAACATGCAACAGGAGAAAGGCAACAAAACATTGTGTTAATAACTAGGTGAGGTGACAAACCTGGCATGGTGGGGACACATAATTACTGAGTTTTTATAAGTTATTTTGCAATCCATAACAACTCAGCCCAAGACACAGAGGCTTATTTAAGAAGTGCGGAGGGTTCCCCCACTACCCAATAGATGGCAAAGCACACTGAAAATAGCTTATAGCATTATTTAAATTTACGTTCTAAACTGTGTAAAGTCATATTACAAATACTTAGCTCAAAATAAAAAAAACTGGCTGAACCAGAGCACAAACACACACACATTGGACTTTGACCTCCCTATCCCTTGTGCTTTCATAGTAGACCAAAGGTTTTTCAAGTTAAAGAAAAATCTCACAGTTAATTTGCTCGTGTGGCACAAAGACAAGTCCTTAGCACTCCTATTGTGAACTATTTTGGTGAAGACTCACAACAGTGCAAAGAGTACCCCTGTGAGCTTTCACAATAGCTTGAACTATATATTATTAGTTTGGGGTAAGTCTTGTTCTAACTCTTATGGGTTTCATTATGAATTGTTTCAGGGAAAACAGCTGGTTTTTGCCTTTTTGAAAGAATAGTTTCACAAGCCTCTACTAAGTGCAACAAACTGTTATTCTGAAATGTCAAGCACGCATTGAGGGGGTGGGGGGAAAGGAGAGAGAGAGAAAACCAACTTGTTTTGTACACCTTGAAGTTTATTGTGCAGGATGTTGTCCAATCTTTATACAAACTACGTTAGTTTATCAGACTAACCAAAATCTTTTTTTCTGCCATTGCCTGCCACCACCCATTCTATTGTGCATGCTCTAACCTGCCACAAAAAGCTGATTGTTTAGAATTGCAAGATTAAGGTTTGAAGCAGCACAACCTCAATGCACTAATGAATGGAAGGAATGCAGCAGCAGCATGCTAGGACCCAGCATAGAAGCTCCATCAATAAAGTAGGAGTCGAAATTTGTACTGACATATGTACCGGTGGTTAGAAACAGTAATACCATATATAGAAACCATCAGGTAACGAAAGGACTTGAGGGGAAATGGATTGTTTTCTTACAAACGTTAGAGTAGTTATCATTCGTAAGTGGTTATCTAACTACATACACAAAACAGACGTTCATCTGTAACTGAGTTTCTGTGTAACAGTAATGCACATTTCAAAATATCTGATTCGCACCAAGAGAAATGAAGCTGGTCATTTAATCAGTGGTACAACTGAGGCAAAAAACCCTCAGTCATTAGAAGTGTCAAGTACATTTCTACACTGCAATGGGACTGTAAAGGGCAAACTTAAGATGTCTTAATGATTCAACGCTACCTTAGCAAATGACAAAGATGGGTAATATCACATTCAGCATCCAAGAGAAGTGAACATTACAAAAAATAAGTTCTAAATGCACTATTTTGCAAGAGGTTTAAAGCAACAAGGCTGTCTACAAGTAATTACAAGTAATTACAAAAACAAGCCATTACCAGTAAAGTTGTAGGATCTGACTGAACGATTTTTTGCCAGAAAAAGACAACTAAAAACCTAAACTGCTCAAAAGAATGTATCCGTTCCAATTAAATGAACTGGTTCAGGATGAAATTTCTGGTCAAAACAACAGCTAGTTCAGACAACTGTAATGTGGGAGAATCAGGCTCAAGTCCCTGCTCTGCTTGATTCAGAGCAGGAACTGGAACTAGTGTGTCCCCCACAACCCAAGTGAGTTCCCTAGCCACTAAGCTATTCCGTGGCAGGGTCCGCTTGTTTTTTCAGAAATAATTTCAGATGATATCTGTTTCACCACCATGAAGAACAGGAAAATATCTCTAAAATGTTACTACAGAGGGAAAACAGTTTCCCATCCAGCTAGACCTTGGACCTCAGAGATCTAACTCTCAATGAATATGCTTGCAGTGATGTCACTGGGGAGAGGGTGTCTGGTCTGTATTGTGATGTACAAAGGGTTTTTCTGCCCACAAATTAAGTTGTTGTGTTTTCCTGTCACTTAGCAGTGATTACTCTAGCCCAGGGGTAGGAAACCTATGGCATCCATGCCAAAGGTGGCACGCAATTTCCAGTGGCACTCAGGCAGTCTGAGTCCTGGCCACTGGTCCGCGGGGCCTCTGCATTTTAATTTAATTTTAAATGAACCTTCTTAAACATTTTAAAAAATTTATTTACTTTACATACAACAATAGTTTAGTTATATATTATAGACATAGAAAGAGACCTTTTAAAAACATTAAAATGTATTACTGGCACATGAAACCTTAAATTAGAGTGAAAAAATGAAGACTCGGCACACCACTTCTGAAAGGTTGCCGACCCCTGCTCTAGCTGATGAAAAGAACACCGAGGCCCCAAAGTGTTCTATTTAGTCCTCTTTTAGTGAGCAGGCAAACATTTGCTATGAAGAGCTTTGGATAGGGTTCAAAGCAGACTAATAAGTGAATTTGGCTATGACTGCTTGACTGGAAGCTTACTGATGGAGAAATCTGGTCAAAGACACAGAATTAATGGAATCAGCCTTGTAGGACTGATGAGGAAACAGATCCAACCCAGAATAAGTTCTCTTAAATGTGTTTGAGAACACAATCCAGGAGATCCCCAAAGGGTGAACACTCAAAGAGAAGGACCATGAATTTAACAGTGAGAAAAATTTCCTAAAGGTTTAAGCCAAAAGACCCTCCTTGCTAACAGTAAAGTATCAACATTAGTGGAGATTTGTAAGGAATCTTGTACAAAGTTCCTAACAGACATGACTGTTGAGACAGAACTGTTCAAAAGTGTTTCTTTGACTGAGTGTGGTAGGATTACACTACCTCAGGTTATATAAGAGAACCTTATATCACATTTACTCTCAATGCAGGGGACATAAATTGCAACATCCAGGCCACATTCAAATAAAAATCCCTACTGAAAACTCACTACATTTTACAGTTTTTAGCAGAGGTGCTGGCTTTCAACGGAACACCCAAGAACTTAGGAGATGCTCTAGAAGGGTCAAGTTTGGGAGCAATTAGCCAGAATATGCCAAGATGTTTGGCAAACTTATTATGGTTACTTTCATAGACTGGGTGAGAGTAATGTCTACACCAGAACCCCTCAGAAAATATTGATCTTTTTAACCAAAACAGGAGATTGGGAATATTTTCTCCCTGTTGATTCCACCCCAGTTAGAGTAAAGCCAGGAGTCTTCCTCCTTTTCCACATAGGATGCATTTTAAATCTGTGGGATTCTTAATAACCACCCCTCAAACAAGACAATTCCGGAAGGTCTGGTATTGACTTGAACGATACGACCTCTCTTTCTCATTTAGAGGTAAGGAAGGGGAAAGGGGCAAACAGAGGCAATAGCCTTGATCTTGCTGGAAACCATTCCCAGACAGAAGACTGATGTTTGTGTGCAGGTTTATTGAAGCAACAGGTGAAAGAACTATTAAGGAATTGGGAGGAGGTGGGGGAGAGGGGGATAAGACTCCAATGGCCTTTCTAAACATCTATGGGGTCCATAGGATTAGCCCTGAACAAAATATTGCTTACCGGATCTAATGCCACTAAAAAGGAGTCCCTTACATCTATTCTCTGCCATATCAGAATAGCCACTATTCTCTGCTTGCCAGAGAATCTGAATCTGAAGTGACTCTGTCTTGGGCTGCACACATCCTGGGAAGAACTAACCATTAGTAACACAGAGGCAACCTGACGCCTTGATCACCTGCCAGAAGTTTTATCTGTCCACTCAGAAGCCACCTAGAGTGGAAGGAACCTTCAAAAGAGGCGTATATTGTGCCACTTCACCCTGGGAACTTACAGTCTCCGTTCTTGGCAATCTCCTTTGTTATTGTTAATTTTATAAGATACACCTCTACCTCAATATAACTCTGTCCTCGGGAGCCAAAAAAATCTTAAACTGCGTTATATTGAACTTGCTTTGATCCACCGGAGTGCGCAGCCCTGTCCCCTGGAACATTGCTTTACCACATTATATTGGAATGTGTGTTATATCGGGTCACGTTATATCAGGGTAGAGGTGTATATTAGAAAATGGAAGAAAAAGCTTTCAGAAGCTCCACTGAAGAGCCAAAAATAGCAGGGGTTGCATCAGCCACACTCTGTTCTTCAGCAAGTGAAACAGTGACCATGACCAGCATGGCTAATGGAAGCCAAAGCTGGAGACTGTCAATTTCTGACCTTCCCGTCAAGAAACAAGGGGCATCATCTATGTGTTTTGCACTGGTATCAACCAGCACACAAAAACTCCTCATGCCCAGTTTTCTTTTGGTCAATTTTATTTTTTCACTGTACCCCTCCCTCTTCAAATAGAATCTAAATGTCTGACTTATTTACACTGTTTAGAAATTTACATAAGTTAACTTATTTAGTTCAAATATTTAGAAGTCTTCACTAGTTTCAGGAGGATTAATTCACAGAAACCACAGCTAGGGCTATACGCCAATTTTTAATAAGTTTCACAGCAGAGGTGCCGGAGAACAATGATGTGTTACAGAAAGGGCGGGCAGGAGGGGGAGGGTTGGAGAGCGAGCTCACCCTGTACTCATCCTGCAGTGGTGCCTCTTGTCCTGCAGGACTAGGCCCAGCTCCCTGCTCTAAGTGCTACAACCTGGCCCATGTGGATGCAAAGCTATTCAGGTTTGGCACATCTGCCCCTCTGTAAATGGACACAGGGGAACAGATGCACCAAAACCAAGTGACTGGGCGGCCCCATGCACTAGACTACACCACCACTCAATTTGGATACATTTCATGGACTTAATTCAAATTCACAGCTTCCATGACTACCATGACATTCATGAAGTATGGTAGACCCTCACAGTACAGATATATATCCCTGTTTTGATCCCCCACATCCCCCAAAAAACCTCAAAATCATGCAGTCTCGTTTTAGACAAGATGCATCAAATGCGGCAACAAAGCAACAGAGCATGGGAGAGAAGGAAAGAATAGTTGTACATCAGTAAGATTACAAATTTAGTTAGACATGTTCCCTCATGCTGTGAACATTTCCTTTAGAAAAAAAAAGTTAGGAAATATCACTTCCTGATGCCATGTGTTTAAAAGTGGGTCTTCAGGATGCATTTAAAGAGATTTCCTAATAGTGTAGGTTGGTCCTTAGTTTTTGAACTCTTCACTAGGATGAGCACAGTATTTTAACCAACTATCAGTCTCTTTCATGATTATGTACACCAATATTAAGTTACCATGAAGTCTTCTTTCCTCATAACATAAGACAAAAATACTCCATCACAAGTTATGCTGTACCCTTCTGAAGGCAAAACAAGATTCCAATAACCCCGTAACCAAGACTATAGTAATCCAGACAGGCCAGGTAACTCAAACATAGGATTCATCTTTCTGTATACTTCGATTCATTTGCATACCACAGAAAGTCCTGGTGAGCACCTAGGTAGGCTACAGTAAAGAGTATTGGATTAACTCGAGTCCACTTTCATCAATAAGCCTAAGAAAGTGATTTCATAGTACAAATAGATGGAGGCTATGTCTTCACCTATGTCATTAAACTCTATCTCTAGGAGTCATACGTGAAAATGCATGGGGATTTCAATCAAGTCTTCAGTGATGTAAACAGATCTTCACAAGATTCCAAAACTCAGTTCAAAACTCTACATTAGTATTCTAGTGAAAAAGGACCAGTGCATGAATTAGCACTATAAATCAGAGTACATGATCCATTTGTTACATCTTCAAATCAACGCTTTTGTGCTTTCTCCTCTCCTGCCCCTCATGCTTGAGAGGAGCATCCCATAAACATCCATAACGCTACCTCATCCTTATTATCCTCTTTCAAATTCCTCCTCAAAACTCTCCTTTGCCATGATGCCTATAATATTTTTGACAATGGTTATGCTACTGCTGTGCAGAGACCATTCCTTATCATACTGACCAAATACTGTCTCAGACTGAATACAAGGGACCAAACTGTAGCCACCTGTTATTTCTTATCTTATACTTTGACTAAGTTCTTTACGGTAGGGACCATGTTTTTACTCTGTTTGTACAGTCCCTAGCACAACAAGGCCTGGTCCATGACTAAGGCTTCTAGGAACTATGGTAATACAAACAACAATACTCACAGCCTTATAATGAAACTTGCATCATTTGCCATCCCCGATATATCTTAGTATTCCCAATGCTGTCACCACTTTCAGGAGCTGCCTTTCAGGAGCTATTTAAAAACTGAAGTAGTGCTGTGACATGAGCCATTTAATTCATAGTAGTTGCAAATGCCTGCTTTGTTACTTCACTCATATACAATGTAAACTGGCTTCTAGCCCTGCACAGATTACTGCAATTCAGTTGACATTTCTAACAAGAGTGCATCTAAACACTTATTTTGAAAATAAATCAATCTGAATAGATCATAGGAATTTAAAAAAACCTATATAATCAAATCTTATCTATAGATTAAATTACAGTACATGGGCAGAATGCTTGAAAAGGCTAGATCTAAATACCTACATCAACATCATGAAGAAAAAAAAAAAGTGTATACAGGGAAGTTATTAATCAAAGCGTTACAGATATAACAAGAGAGCCCCTAATTACCACAAAGGTAGTTAAAGCTCAAATCTTTTATAACTGGCCATATACACACCCTGCTCCCTAATCTAGATTACAGTACTCCACTCACAAAACCACCATTATTTTGCCCTAAACTAACAGGATTTTAAAACCCACATGCTTCTAAACAGTTACTCCAAAAACAAACAACACAAACTACTTAAAATTGCTGGCCATGCAATGAAGTAAGACAAGAATAATAGACCCTGCAATTATGCTTTAGAAGATGAAAATCCATTTTAAAATGAGGCAATCTCTTCATATACAGTTGCTGTTTGAGATGAAACAAGATTTCTATTTAAATAATTAATGCAAAAACCTCAAAACCATGTTCTCTGCAGATACTGCAGTACCAAATAATCCAGTCTATAACGCTTTAAAAGTAGCGTACAACACAGCAGTCCCTAATTCCATTTTAAAACAGGCTCATGTACTATACCAAATCCTTGCAGTTCCATTGAAGTCAACGTGACTCTATTCCTGTGAACAAGTTATGTAGCTGCTGAAGCACTTGCTGCAGCAACAGCAACTAAATTCTCTTCTTGGTCGAGAAGCCACATCTATGAAGATATTTAGGCACCCAATCCCACTAAGAGTCTATTTGTAACTTTAACAAAAGTGTCTAAGCAAGTTAGGTGCCTAACTTGCGTAAGGGATTTACAAAAGCTCATTCCATGTCTGTCTATAACAGGGGTCAGCAACCTTTCAGAAGTGGTGTGCCAAGTCTTCATTTATTCACTCTAATTTAAGGTTTTGCGTGCCAGTAATACATTTTAACATTTTCAGGTGGTCTCTTTCTATAAGTCTATAATATATAATTAAACTATTGTTGTATGTAAAGTAAATAAGGTTTTAAAAATGTTTAAGAAGCTTCATTGAAAATTCAATTAAAATGCAGAGTCCCCTGGACCGGTGGCCAGGACCTGGGCAGTGTGAGTGCCACTGAAAATCAGCTTGCGTGCCGCCTTTGGCATGCGTGCCATAGGTCGCCTACCCCGGTATATAACTTTAAGTGCTTTAATACCTTAGTAAAATCTGACCCTGTCACACTTTTGTAAAATTCAACTGTAGTACCCTGACAGTTTTTTTTTAAAGTGCATAAATTTTGAATTAATTTTAATCTAAAATTGCAGTAGCACACAGTTTCAAATTAGTTTCATAAAGCCTCAATCTGATTTAAATAAAAAGACAAACATTATAGTCACCTATTCACTAAGATCAATTATTTTAATCATCCTGATTTACACTGCTCCGTGGATAGAGTAATTTTTAGAAACGTTCTTTACTGTAGTCTCCATATCAAGAGAGCCAATTACCCTATTTGGGGTCATACGATATGTTAGAACATCAAAATATGGGGAGTCACACCTTCACCTCCTCATTTTTTAAAAGAGTAATGTATGCAGACATCACCAGACCTTCTGTTGACAAATAAAAAAGTTAATTCAGCCATCTATTTTACAATGCATAGCTATGCCATATGTTCTGTGTCAACTGGATATAACACTATCAAAACTAGTAACACTTGGAATTCCTTGCCACTTATGCCTCAGTTCTATTTTAGTTTTTAGATTGCAGTCATTACCATAGAATCTTAGTGCCTTCCAAGATGCATTACGAGACATCACTAGCATCATGTATGTATGATTCTTCCCCCTCTACCCCCACCTCGTTTCCCTTTCTCCCTAGGGAAAGGGGAAGTTGCATGTGTAGATTTGTTTTGTTAAAACATTTGTATATTACAAGTCTGCTGTGCAAGACAAAGAAAGTACTGCACCTTGTATTTGAAATTGAAGCTGGTGAGGTTCTTAGAATCTTGCTGGGGGGAGTGTCCCTTGCAGATGACTGCTTTAATTTTGCCCAAGAAGCAGAGATCTCAACCACAGTACTCTGCCGAGATGATTAGGTGATCTTTTAGGAACTCTGGGACAATACTACTAAGCAAGATGAAGACCATGAATTTGACTCTGCATTCTATGGGAAGCCACTGTAGTGAGTGGAGGACAGGTTGGATGTGTGTATGGTGGCCATCTGAGGAGATGTACTGCTGCTTTCTGTACTGATGGAATGTGCTAAGGGGTTGACTGCTTCATGCATAGGTAACAAATCAATTCAAGGTCTGATGTAGTACCTACTACGTATGCTTCTGTTTACTTAAGCTTTTCAATGCTGATAGCCAAATGTCACCTGAGGAAATATACACAGGAACTTAATTTCAACTAGTAGCACATACTATTTTGGTAGCTGCCCATAAAACATTGTGGTATTAACTATTGTGATGCACTAACCCTTTTCACCTCCTAGTGCTCTGCAGTTGTTTTAAATGATCCCAGCTCCCAACCAAAAAATTAAGTTGTCAAGAGCTTTGTCTCATGCCTCCATTATTTATAGCTGCCGCCTTCCAGCAGTAGGATTCTACAACCCTACATACGGCTGACTTGTCTTCTCATATGTGGTATAAACCTCCCATAGGCATGAGTGCTTACAGATAATGACCTGCCTAATTTCCATTAAGACCTGGGTCTTCCTTTGCACTGGGGAATTGGAGAAAGGAAGAATGTTTAATGGCCAAACCCATGCTTTTATGAAGGCCTTATTCTCCTTCCCACACGCAAACATGCAGCTTTGTTACCATCATTTTCCAACTCACAGGTTTTAACTGACAAATTTCAGGAAGAAAGGGTTAGCTCCTAAGACTTCGACAGGTATTGGCATCTCAGTTTGACAAATATTGGCAGGGAAACCTATCATCTTGATTGATGGCTAAGAATCCTAAAAACAAAATTACTGGGAAATAGTTGAAACTCACAAGGCTGGCAATCAGCTAGTCACTTATTAAAGGGGAGACAATAGGCCTTAACTGTATTGATAACAGTGGAAAAAAACCTAAAACTTGAAGATGCCAGCAAGGACTGACTATCAAGGTAGGAGTGCCTAGCCAAATATAGGTAGAGACTCAAGAGGAAGGGGGCAAGAAGGGGTTGTTATGCTTTCTCCCTCGCACACCCTGCAATTTCTATTCCCCTGCCCACTACTCAAGAAGCAGCTACCTCTCTAGAAAAACAGCCACTTCAGGCCAAATTTTTAGAAGCATTTAAGCACTCAAGGATGCAGAGAAGTGCCTAGTGGGATTCTTCCACTGATTTCAATGGGAGATAGGCACTCTTAAAAATCCCACTAGCGGCCAAGCTGCATCTGGCACTAAATGTCTAAGTCACTTCTGAAAATGAGTTAAGCTCATTAGGATAATATTTAAAAAAAACCAACCACCTAAGGGCCTGATTCTCACTTATGTTAGGACTGCTTTACACCACTCTGACAATGCAAAGGGGCCTTCAAGCAGACTTTAAAGCTCCTTTACTTGCCAAATGGTGTAAAGCAGCCTTAATGTAACTCAGAATCAGGTCCCAAATCTGCAGAGATAAAGAAGCCTCTCAGCTCTATACTTTGTCCTACTATATGCTACTCTGTTTGGCAGTGACTATTCAAGGACTAATACGCTGCTTTTGGAGGGCCCTCAGAGGTGTAGAGCTTTCATGTCACATTCCAAGACTCAGTCCACCCCAGAGCAGTTCCTTTTCTCATTTCCAAAATGATGCAGTCTCGGTTTTTAATTCAGCTAGCAATGTTGGAGAACATTTGTGATATTTCTCCCACCCTTTCTGTCCAGCATGGTGTGCAAAGCCTTATGTGCACATCAGGCAGGAAGATCCTATAATGGGGAATGCAGAGTGGACAGTGAACTTGTTTCCTTATTCTTTTGTGCTGGTGCAGAATATGGGACTGTCAGGGTACAGCTGGCTCTTAGCATGGTCACTAGGCAACCTAGAAAGCTCAGTTGGGCCCTATGTGCCCTTTCCAAACAGTTCCACTTCCTGATTGGTCAGGGGACCCAGCCTCTACTACTTGAGCATAGCAGCAGCACAGGGGCTGCTCAATGTGTACCATGCCTACAGCTGTGCTAACCCTGCTCTCACTGCCACTTCCTGCTCCAGTCTTCACTCCAAGTCCTGCTCCAGGCAGTACCTGCCCTGTTCTGTTTTTTGACCCGTGGCTACCACACCGGCTTATGCTTTGATTTCTGACTGCAGTTCCGACCTTTGGTTTGGCCCCTTGACCCTGACTCCTGCTTCACCCTTGGATAGGTGTCTGATCCCTGAATTTCACTTGCCATTACCTGAACTGCCATCCCAACCACTGAGCAAGATCCTGCTCTGCCCTGTAGGTAAGCTGCCTATGCCCCAGCAGCGCATAGAGACAGAACAAAAACTTGAAGGAGTCGAGTCTGAAGACCAGAGTTGAGAGGACATATTTGTATGAAAAAAGAGAATCTATCTGCCTAGATTGATAGCAGATGGAATCCCAGAACTCTTCTGAGCTCAGGTAATACTGCTCTGAATCACTTAACAGGTTGTGTATATCAAATGCCAAAAGGCTCCCTGTACATTTCAGATAACTGAGTGTTGCCTGTGCGGCATGCAAAGCTCTCCTCGGACTGAAGGAAAAAAAACAACCCTCCCCTGCCCCCCCCCCCAAAAAAAAAAACCCAAAAAACTGTTCGTATTCTTGTGTCTCTAGGTTAGAGTCAGCTCAAATTTGTCCTCTTGTGTAAGACAGCATTTTGAATTGTCTAGTTATCTTTATTGCAAAGGTATAATGCGGAGCATACTGTGTTTTGAGAAGCTTATGTACATCAGCCAGTGACCTATTCTAAGTCAACAGCTTTGCAAGTATGCACTATGCCCTTTAAAAAAAGGATCCTAAAACATGACAATCTCTTGCAGTTTATGGATGGCATAGTTGAATAATTGCAAAGTAGAATAATTTAAAAGCAATGTAAAGAGCTTAGAAAAAAATAGCTGTAACCAATTTTAGTTTGCTTTCTATTGTTCAGGGAACACATTAAATCTTATCCTCTGAAAAGGCAATTCTGAAGGCTAAAGACTGCTGCAACTAAGCTTAGTGACTATTTCATGCAACAAACTGATGTAGCACTGCATTATTTTGGGAGATTTTCCACAGCTGTTCAGGAGTGAACCAAATACAAAACATTTAAAAATACTTCAGCATAATACATTCTAAAAAAATTTTTGGGTATGTTAATTGATTTAGAATGTGATATTTCTATATGTTGTAACACTTAACAGCAAGTTCAGAAATATTAAAATTAACCACTGAGGACTTCTTTTGTCTGAAATCAAACTAGTCAGACAATTAAGTAGCCCTTTCCTATAAATCTTCCAGGTATTCAACAGTATATGTTAAAAGGATACAGTCTAGATTAAATCCATTATACAGGTAACTTCTAGTATACAACTATTGTATATTACCAAAAAAAACCCAAACACCTTAAAGTCTAGTTGCTCACATTTTATTATGATGGTTATAATGAAAGAAAGAAATTGTCGTCTTTGTCAGCCAAAATAAAGTTACTCACTTTAGGCAAGTGAACAAGTAGAGTTTTAAAATAGTGCCTTGCACTATTTGTGTAAAGTTCACTTTCTAAACATCTTTTAGATAGGACAGTGAAATAATGCTGTTTACTGGTTCTCATGTAATAGCATAATGCTGTTGTATTAGGGTTTCCTACATTTCAGAGAACTGCTACTAAGTTCCATTGCCCTGGTAAGTGTTCTTCCCCCTCCAAACAGAAATTTTTTTCCTCTAAAGTTAAATGATCAAATGAAAACATTAAGTTCTGTAATTTTAAGCAAAACCTACATTTCTCCTTAGTTTTGCTGTTTTTGAGTACTATGGTAATCTGCCAAGATGTGGGTCAGGAAAAAACAAGAGTGCTATACCTTTTAAAGGTGTCACGATGAAACCGATTCAGATATAGAACAACTCATTTAAGCAAAGGAAAAAAACGTGGTCCTAGAAAATGGAGAAAGTATCTCTTTCAGGTTGTTTAAGCAGAAGAAAAGTGCTAGTAAAGCTGTAAAGTATTTTGTACTATGGTTGTGAAAAGAAAAAGAAGGGGTATTAAAAAACAAGCAAAAATACGGGCTCACAAGCATGAGGGACTAATTATTTTGTTTCCAAAGGATTCCAAAATAAAAGTTCATATTTTGAGGGAAATGTGACAGGCACTATATAGTGATGGTTGGAACATCTTTCTTTAATCCAGTTTAAAACAAAACACTAAAAAGGTGGCTGCATCACTGACTTTGGACTGAAGAGTTCTAGGTGCATTATGGAGTTCGGAAACACTAAAGCCATCATGTCCATGTTATTTTTAAAGAGGGGAAAATAATTCCCTGCACTTAAAAGCCACAACATACTTTGGAAACTGATGTTTCCTGATATATTTCTGATTTGCAACACTTGTGCTGCCAGCTGCCTTGACATTTGTGTGCCTTAAAACAAAAAGGGGGGGGCAGTTTTTCTGCACCAAAGGCCTTTGTTCCACAGAAGACCAGCTCACCTTATCTCTGAAAGCCTCATGAACTTTTGTCAGCTGTTCCTATGGTAAACAGCTGAGATGTATGGAAAATTCATTACTGCTGCCTGAAAATTAGAGCAGGCAGCATGTTCTTGTATTTATAGTGAGATTTCTCCAAAACACAAATTGATATTTAAGTATAATTTGAAAGGTTTTCATTTTCCATACCTATACATGTACTCAGTTTGAAGGCTCTCAAACAGGCATGATAGTCAAACTAATTAACTGCTTGGTGCCAAAAAACAGGATCCCTGCTAATAAGTGCTAATGTGAAATGCAAGAATATTGGCAGGGAGAGAACTGAAGGACTCATTGGCACGTAGGGGTTAATGAAGGTCATTTTAGCAGTCTTGCTCCCACTGAGTCCCAGCCTACTTAGTATTTTACACAAATCTACTGCACTGAGCAGATATGCACCAATTTTGAATGATTAAGCAGAAAATAAGGGGCTTTTATAAAACTTTAAATGTATTAGGGGTATGGTCAAGGAATGTAATGTGTTAGGAATGGAATGTTTTGAGTGGAATGGTTAAATGCCAAGTTAGAATAAGCAGATTCCTTTTAAAAATTTGCATGTTCCTCAATCTTTAAGACAGCCTGTCAATATAGGTGCAGTTCTAAATTTATGGGATTTTAGTTCAGGTTAAAATTCAACATCCTGCTACTTGCAGTTCAGTCAAAGTTGTCTATGAGAGTAAGACTATCACATTTTTTATGGTTTTTGCAGTTCATTCAGTTTTTCTAGTTTACAAAGAAATTATACTCCTAACAACATCAAGATTTAGGTTTGTCACATTAATTATTTCTGCAAGCACTGCGTACATCTTCAAAATCCCACTGGTAATTCAATGAAGCCTGTTGTGTGGGCAATTACTCAATGTAATTTTGGGAAATGGGGGCGGGGAAGGGTACTTCCTAACATCTTGTAAATGATTCCTGCTAAGCCGTCAGGAATGCTTTTCAAACCTTTATTGGTTGAAGGACTTAATACACCTTTGTGACTTGGCTACTGTTAGTGCAGATGGTGTATTCTCTTCTGCTTTCAAGAGGCAACACTTTCAGATTCAACAAGATATTTCACACCCTCTTCCACGTCTGGTCCTCTGGCTTCCCCTAGTACAGTTTCAGTTACCTTTTCATGATTAAACAGCCACAGGGCTAGTTTTTTTTTGGGGGGGGGGGGGGGCGAGGAGGGAGATCTTTTCCTCTTATTGTTACTGCATGGAAAGAAAAAGAGAAGGAGGCTGACTGTGTGCAACTAATACTGGCTGATTCTGGTGACGTAGCGTAAGTCACTCAAATAAGAGACACCATTGCACCCAAATCACAAAACCTCCATAAGAGGAAAATGAGGCAGCGGAGGAAGTCAGAGGATGAACCTTTCCTCTTTAGGAGGAAAAGTTCCTCTCCAATGAGAGGTTATGTTGTGATCTTAGATATTTACTCTAGTTTATTCCTCAGTGTAGTGATTTCTTTTATTTTAATCAGGGTGCCCTCAAAACTCATTAACCTAGCAAATTTTGCACACATTTAGTAAGCACTATGGTCTGTGAAGGTTGGGAATAACCAGCACATATTTAGAACAGTCCTTTTTAACCACTTCTATTAGGTGGAAAGGGCTGACTACCTGCCTGCATCAGCCTTTTGTCTTCTGTCATCCTCATGACCAAGTCCAAATGTATTATTTGGTTCTCATGCCAAGTGGTGTCCAAATTACACAAAAGCAAGTTTTTTTAAGTTGCTGAATTTGTGACTTATACTGGTATGGACAATGCTCAGGAGGTGTACCTTCCCAGGGAAACCCCAAAGAGATTGCTGAGCTCTAGCCAGGATGGTGGAGCAGACTAACCCTAAGTCTCTATGGAAGTTCTTAGCTAAGCATCTGCTGTAAAGACTTAATTCAGAAGGCATGAAAAGTCCTATGACTGGTTGTCACCTAATAGAAAGAGAATTTACCACAGTTCTCTGCTCTAATCTCAAAATAAGTTTGCACAATTTTTTTTTTTGTAAATCTCTATATAAAGAAAGAGCTGGATCAACCAGATCTGCTATCCCAACAATATGGCATCTGACAGGAACTCTGAGCCCAGAAGTCAACCAGTATCACAGGGGTTAAAGCTAATATGATAATTTCAGTAACTGTTAAACTGTCAAGAGGCCAGAAACTAAACAAATGGTAAATAGTCATCTAAAAGTTACATGAGGCAAAAAAAAAAAAAAAAATCTCTGTCTGCTCAATTCATTTATCATCAGTCCTTGCGGGTTACTTGGTCTGGGAGCTTTTCACCCTTCCTGTCACAGGACTGGGATACTAAGTCTGAAGCTTGATTGAGGAACAGAGATACTATCAACTTTAAAGCCTATCTGAAGTTGTTCTTACCTGTTCTTGCAAACGTCTGAGATTACTGCAGTCGGTTTCTCCAGTCGGTTTCTCCATTTTTTCCATTTGTTTATGTATGTCACCGTACTTCGTATATAGTTAATTTTATTGTTCTCCTGTACAGTGAGACAATTTCCTCTGAATATTTGTCTTCAACATACCAAAGAGGAAGGAAAAAATAAGATGATTGTAAAACTTCACAAATTGGCAGGAGATCCAGAGGGCAGATGATGTATCTGAAGCTACTTGTAATTGTCTTTAAATAGAAGATTTCAAGTTGGTGTTCCTTTAAACAGCCAGCCTTAACTAAGTCCTAGTAGGTGCCATACACATATTTGATAATGTCAAACAGATGTAATAATTCTAAAAAATGCTTTTACAGGAAGAGCCAGATAACTTCGTAGACTAGCCAACTAGCCAACACTGTGCAGTGAAGCAAGATAGATAATGGGCTAAAGAGCTTCACTCTCACCAAACAAGAAACACTTGGTTTAGAAAGCAAGAACACAGTAGCACATATGGTTGGAAACAGCTACACCCTTCACAGAAAAAGAAACTGAACTGTTCCATTGGGACTGATGATGA
Source organism: Gopherus flavomarginatus (assembly GCF_025201925.1). NCBI lineage: Eukaryota > Metazoa > Chordata > Testudines > Testudinidae > Gopherus > Gopherus flavomarginatus. The sequence goes on along the minus strand of NC_066619.1, from coordinate 39,808,313 downwards.
TTCAAGCTCCCCACATGCAGAAGATGGAAAGAAAAAGGTATACTGGCAAACAAACCACAATTGTATATTAGGGGCTATTTCTGTACGTTTCTCACACAGGCCTGTGAAGGAGTCGATGCAGCATGTTCCCTTGATTGGCCTTCCCCAATGTGACTCACGAGGGGGAGGGACTGATCTAGGCAAGCAGGCTTTAAAAGCCAGAGACAGAGCAACCGGGGAGCAGAGCGGACAGGGAGCTGCAGACCGGAGTTTGACAGAGGGAGGCTTACGATGGTTAGGAAGACCCACAACACCTGTGCCAGCACTGCTTCTGTCTTCTCCACCTGCGCCTGTAGCCAGAAGCATGGATGCTTCTACCCAGATCCTGGTGTGGTTTTGCAGGGACTGTAACTTGCAATTTCCACTTACTGATATCCAGGCTGCGGGGGCATCCAATGTGAAAGGTGCCTACTGGTGGAATCTCTCAGGCAGCAAGTGGGAGAGCTACAGGAGGACGTGACTAGGTTGAGGAGCATCCGAATCCATGAGCGATTCCTGGACAGTGTCCATGTGGAAACAGCTGAGGTAGCTGTCCCAGTACACAGGACTGCTGACACACCACTGGTGGAGGAGGAGATGGCTCAGGGTGGACACTGGCAGCTGGTTACTTCTGGCAGCAGGCAGTGCTCCCCCCTGCTCCGAACCCTTCCGCTGTGGTAATAGGTAACCGTTATGCTCTTCTTGATACAGGAGAGAAGGAATCACTCCCTACAGTAAAGGAGGAGAAGCCTCGTACCCCTAATGCTGGGAGGTCTGCTGCCACCACTGCAAATAGGAAACGTAGGGTAGCGGTGGTCGGAGACTCTCTGCTGAGGGGGACGGTGTCGCCCATCTGTCACCCTGCCATTTCATCTCGGGAGGTATGCCGCCTGCCAGGGGCCCGTATCCGAGGTGTTACATTAATATTGTTGAGGATTATCCAGCCCTCTTACTACTACCCCATGCTACTCATCCATGTGGGCACAAATGATACGGCGAGGTGTGACACTGAGCGATTCAAGAGTGACTACAGGGCTCTGGGAGAACAGGTGAAGGAGTCTCGAGCACAGGTGGTATTCTCTTCGATTCTTCCTGTCAAAGGTAGGGGCCCGGGCAGAGACAGATGCATCATGAAGGTGAATGCCTGGCTGCGAAGACGGTGTTGCCAGGAGGGCTTTGGCTTCCTCGACCACAGGATGCTATTCAAGGAAGAACTGCTAGACAGAGATGGCGTTCACCTTTCGAGGAGGGGAAAGACCCTATTTGCACACAGACTGGCTAACTTAGTGAAGAGGGTGTTAAACTAGGTTCGACGGGGACAGGTGAGCGGGGAACATGGAGACCTGGGAGGTGGGTCGGAAACAAGAGGGAGCGTGGGCTATAATGGCAGAGAGAAAGGAGGGTCAGGGTAAAACTGGGAGGCAAGATCAAACCAGTATCTTAGATTCCTATATACAAATGCGAGAAGTATGGGTAATAAACATGAAGAACTGGAAATGCTAATAAATAAATACATACAACTATGACATCATTGGCATCACTGAAACTTGGTGGGATAACACACATGATTAGAATGTTGGTGTGGATAGGTACAGCTTGCTCAGGAAGGATAAACAGGGGAAAAAGGGAGGAGGTGTTGCCTTATGTATTAAAAATTACACACTTGGATTGAGCTGGAGATGGACATAGAGATGGAAGTGTTGAGAGTCTCTGGGTTAGGCTAAAAAGGGTAAAAAACAAGGGTGATGTCATGCTAGGAGTCTACTACAGGCCACCTAACTAGGTGGAAGAGGTGGATGAGGCTTTTCTTAAAACAACAAAATCATCCAAAGCCCAAGATTTGGTGGTGATGGGGGACTTCAACTATCCAGATATATGTTGGGAAAACAACACTGTGGGGCACCGACTATCCAGTAAGTTCTTGGACCGCTTTGCAGACAACTTTTTATTTCAGAAGCTTGAAAAAGCTACTGGGGGGAAGCCGTTCTAGACTTGATTTTAACAAATAGGGAGGAACTTGTTGAGAATTTGAAAGTAGAAGGAAGCTTGGGTGAAAGTGATCATGAAATCATAGAGTTTGCAATTCCAAGGAAAGGTAGAAGAGAATATAGCAAAATAGAGACAATGGATTTCAGGAAGGCAGATTTTGGTAAGCTCAGAGAGCTGATAGGTAAGGTCCCGTGGGAATCAAGACTGAGGGGAAAAACAACTGAGGAGAGTTGGCAGTTTTTCAAAAGGGACACTATTAAGGGCCCAAAAGCAAGCTATTCCGATAGGTAAGAAAGATAGAAAATGTGGCAAAAGACCACCATGGCTTAACCACGAGATCTTGCATGACCTACAAAATAAAAAGGAGTCATAAAAAATGGAAACTAGGTCAGATTACAAAGGATGAATATAGGCAAACAACACAGGAATGCAGGGGCAAGATTAGAAAGGCAAAGGCAAAAAATGAGCTCAACCAACTATGGGAATAAAGGGAAACAAGATGACTTTCTATCAATACATTAGAAGCAAGAGGAAGACCAAGGACAGGGTAGGCCCACTGCTCAGTGAGGAGGGAGAAACAGTAACAGGAAACTTGGAAATGGCAGAGATGCTTAATGACTTCTTTGTTTCAGTCTTCACTGAAGTCTGAAGGAACGTCTAACATAGTGAATGCTTATGGGAAGGGGGTAGGTTTAGAAGATAAAATAAAAAAACACAAAGTTAAAAATCACTTAGAAAAGTTAGATGCCGGCAAGTCACCGGGGCCTGATGAAATGCATCCTAGAATACTCAAGGAGCTAATAGAGGAGGTATCCGAGCCTCTAGCTATTATCTTTGGAAAATCATGGGAGACGGGAGAGATTCCAGAAGACTGGAAAAGGGCAAATATAGTGCTCACCTATAAAAAGGGAAATAAAAACAACCCAGGAAACTACAGACCAGTTAGTTTAACTTCTGTGCCAGAGAAGATAATGGAGCAAGTAATTAAGGAAATCACCTGCAAACACTTGGAAGGTGGTAAGGTGATAGGGAACAGCCAACATGGAATTGTAAAGAACAAATTGTGTCAAACCAATCTGTTAGCTTTCTCTGATAGGATAACGAGTCTTGCGGATAAGGAAGAAGCGGTGGATGTGGTATACCTAGGCTTTAGTAAGGCATTTGATACGGTCTTGCATGATATTCTTATCGATAAACTAGGCAAATACAATTTAGATGGGCCTACTATAAGGTGGGTGCATAACTGGCTGGATAACCGTATTTAGAGAGTAGTTAATGGTTCCCAATCCTGCTGGAAAGGTATAACGAGTGGGGTTCCGCAGGATTCTGTTTTGGGACCGGTTCTGTTCAATATCTTCATCAACGACTTAGACGTTGGCATAGAAAGTACGCTCATTAAGTTTGCAGATGATACCAAACTGGGAGGGATTGCAACTGCTTTCGAGGACAGAGTCATAATTCAAAATGATCTGGACAAATTGGAGAAGTGATCTGAGGTAAACCGGATGAAGTTTAATAAAGACAAACGCAAAGTGCTCCATTTAGGAAGGAGCAATCAGTTTCACATATACAGAATGGGAAGAGACTGTCTAGGAAGGAGTACGGCAGAAAGGGATCTAGGGGTTATAGTGGACCACAAGCTAAATATGAGTCAGTGTGATGCTGTTGCAAAAAAAGCAAACGTGATTCTGGGATGCATTAACAGGTGTGTTGTGAGCAAGACACGAGAAGTCATTCTTCTGCTCTATTCTGCGCTGGTTAGGCCTCAACTGGAGTAGTGTGTCCAGTTCTGGGCACCGCATTTCAAGAAAGATGCGGAGAAATTGGAGAAGGTCCAGAGAAGAGCAACAAGAATGATTAAAGGTCTTGAGAACATGACCTATGAAGGAAGGCTGAAAGAATTGGGTTTATTTAGTTTGGAAAAGAGAAGACTGAGAGGGGACATGATAGCAGTTTTCAGGTATCTAAAAGGGTGTCATCAGGAGGAGGGAGAAAACTTGATCACCTTAGCTTCTAATGATAGAACAAGAAGCAATGGGCTTAAACTGCAGCAAGGGAGGTTTAGGTTGGACATTAGGAAAAAGTTCCTGTCAGAGTAGTTAAACACTGGAATAAATTGCCTAGGGAAGTTGTGGAATCTCCATCTCTGGGAGATATTTAAGAGTAGGTTAGATAAATGTCTATTAGGGATGGTCTAGACAGTATTTGGTCCTGCCATGAGGGCAGGGGACCAGACTCGATGACCTCTCGAGGTCCCTTCCAGTCCGAGAGTCTATGAATCTATGACAATACTTTATGGCAGGAATAGGCAACCTATGGCACGTGTGCCAAAGGCAGCATGCGAGCTGATTTTCAGTGGTACTCACAGTGCCCAGGTCCTGATCACTGGTCTGGGGGGCTCTGCATTTTAATTTAATTTTAAATGAAGCTGCTTAAACATTTAAAAAACCTTATTTACCTTACATACAATAATAGTTTAGTTACATATTATAGACTTATGAAAAGAGACCTAAAACCATTAAATGTATTACTGGCACACAAAACCTTAAATTACAGTGAATATATGAAGACTAGGCACACCACTTCTGAAAGGTTGCTGACCCCTGATTTATGGGGAACTCAGGAAGGGCTCCAGCAAGTGTGAGCAACCCAACCAAGCTTACCTAGTGCTAGATTGCAACACACACGTATAGGAAGGGAGCCAGTCAGGAGCTCTAACCTTCCACACTACAAGTGCCCGGGTGCACAATGCTGTGCAGGCTAGTGCAATGCCACAGCTATGCCTCCTCCACACCCCTCCCTTGGTGCATCACAGAGCAAGCAGATGCTGTGCTCCTCATGTGCAGAAATTTCAGCTGTGACAGGGTCCTGCACAAGATGCAAGTGGGAAGTCAGGCTCCTATGCACTCCACCCCAACCCAGCCTTCAATAAAGCTTGGTTCTGTATTGCTTGCATTTATCTGAACTGGATCACATCCCTTTTTAACTTCTAATATTTTACATGCATCTGCTTTATTCTATTCATTCTACCAAGCATATATTACAAATACACGTCATAGCGTGCTATGCCCAATATACAACATTTTGTTCAAGCACTGCTCTATTTTGAAAAGTAGTGATAAAAGTAGAGCCCCACAATGCCATTTTTAGTCTCAATGAGGTTCACATCAAGTGCTCAGTTTAGAAAAAGTATCTTATTGCTTTGTAACTACCAACCTTGCAAACTCAGCCTGAGACCTACAAGTTATACTGAGTTGTTTCCTTCTCATACATTACTTGCAGTAATAGAGACCCTGAAAGCCAAGTAATGCCTCTGTTAGACCTACGTAACCCTATTGCATTCAGTGAGGTTGCAGAGGAACAACTGATCAAAACTTAATGAACAGTTCTGTTGTCGCACAAGGATGAAGAGAATCCAGCTAACTCTGAACTATATTCCTGCATGGTTAACAGGAAAAACAATGTTGTGAACATTTATTAAGGAGATGTGAATTAATATATACATGGAACAAATCTGAGTAAGTGATGCCCATTTATATCTGGCCATATTTCAAAGCAGAAGTGGACCCTAAGGAAGAAAATTATCCGGGGGGGAGAGGTGGATCTTCTACTTGGTGTGGGTATGCTTAAGTTTCAGTAATATCCTATAGAGGGGTAGGCAACCTATGGCACGTGTGCCAAAGGCGGCACATGAGCTCATTTACAGTGGCACTCACACTGCCCAGGTCCTGGCCACTGGTCCGGGGGGCTCTGCATTTTAATTTAATTTTAAATGAAGCTGCTTAAACATTTTTTAAATTTTATTTACTTTACATAAAACAATAGTTTAGTTATATATTATTGACATAGAAAGAGACCTTCTAAAAATGTTAAAATGTATTACTGGCACGCAAAACCTTAAATTAGAGTGAATAAATGAAGACTCAGCACACCACTTCTGAAAGGTTGCCGACTCCTTTCCTATAGGAAGAGACTATATTTGTACTTACAAGTATAAAAAGCATCTTACACGTTGGGATGAGAGAATATTCCATCCTAGATTTGTCTTATATTATCCACATGCTCAGTGTAAAACAGCTACATATTCTCCCTCTATTTGCTGTACTTGTAAGTGCCTAGATATCCAAAACATAGGCTTCCACTTAGCCATTTCAAACTTTTTTTTTCTTAAGTAATCTTAGGTACATTTTTCCCTTGACCATTGCAAGTTCTGTAGAGTAAGAAAATGCATCTGCGCATGGAATGCAACACTAGTGTTTCTTTCACCCATTCTATTGTATGGTATTATATCTCATGATATGGATTTAAATTTAGCTAACAATGCCACATTCCAAATGGAGGGAGGAACAGTTCCCAAAAGTAAAAAGGGAAGCTTGCCACTAGCCAGAAGAGTAGAGGGTTTCTGCAAAGGTTTCAGTTGAAAAGTTTCTGTGGAGGGAAGACAAGCATTGAGGAACCATTAGAACAGTCTGAAAACAACATATTGTATTCTCCCTTCCATCACCAGAAATGGGAAATGTTGGAAGTTACACAAGACAAATAACCGGTATTTGTATTTTCAGACAAACAAAAGCTTAGCTTTTGAAGAAACCCAGAGGACTCCAGGTGAAAACACATGGTATACAGAAGAAATGAATGTGTGTCATACACCACCACCCAACTCAAATGACAGACCTTCTGCAGTGGTTGATATAGTCTGATTCTCCAGTTTCTTCCCCAGAGGTATCCAGGTAATTTGAAAGAACAAGGAGAACCATTTCTATAGTTTCATGTGAAGTTCACACATGAGCCAGAAGGGAATATGCCCCCTCCCCCTACACACACACACACACACACACACACACTTCAAATGTTACAAAAAATAATTACTACCTACAAGTAGAGTAAACCACAGGTAGTGATCATTCTGGTGGCACAAAGCCTCCAGTGCTTGGCATTAAGAGAGTGATTAATAACTAGACTTACTGGTTATTTGCTTTGAGGCAAAGCAGCATACTAGGCACATGCTATGCATGTCAAAGAATTATACACACCCCTTCCCTGCTCCTATAATGTTCAATTCCCTTATGTCCTATGCACACAGAGGACTCCTACAGGTTGGCTTATTCTTAAAAATTTTACCAGTATAAATACCAGTTATGTGACTTTCACAGATGTAGTTGTACGGGTAAAAGCCTTGGTTTAGAGGTAGTTATGGATCTAGATCAGCTATTTCTGTTTGCTGATACTATGTAGATAAACACTTTCCTTGCTCATGCTATGTCTACCCCAAAAGGAAGGCATCTTAAGGGAAGGGAAGAGGGAGAACAAGTCAACCAGCTTCTGTTCCAAGTCACCATTATCATCAGGTCTTTTAATATCCACAAGGACATTGACTGTACTGGTTGCTTCCTGAAAAGACTGCATATTGAGATGATCCAGAGTCTGTCATCCCTCAAGGTTACTGCTAGCACAGCCATAGTAATTGTGAGAGTTCAAGGGTAATGCAAGCGTTAGAGACTTCTACTGGAAGTTGCCATTATCAGTTGTGAACCTAAGGCATTTCTGATGAGCAGAGGAACTTGATGTGCATTGGTGTGTCTGAGATTAATGGACACGCTCTGCTTTACAAAGCAAAGGAACTCCAATTTTTGATCCTCCACAAATTGATTCATTCACTCCAGTTTCAAAATGGGCAATAGTGTATTGTATCTTTTGGGGACTTGAAAGAACACTGAATGGCCCTGAGGAACTGGGAAGTGGCATAATTATCTATAATAGAGAGTGCAAGCTCTGAGGACAGAGGTGGCAGAGGACACTAGGAAGTGTTAGGAATTTTGGGCTTGGCTCTCCATTCCATCCAAGCTCTGCTCAGAAAGCAAAAGAGAGAGGGCCCACAGGGAGCCTGCTATGGCTTCTCTATTCAGAGCCAGCTGGCCCTACCACAAAAGCTAGGGCTCACATGGGCACTGTTAACTTATATCAGTGGAGGATCAGAAGTAGCAGACATCCACTGCCATGCTCTCCACCCTAACTATCTCATCCCTGGCCCATCCACAGAAGGCAGATACAGCCATTCCTTACCCTGACACCAGGGATGGGGAGGTGGTCAATGCAGGAAGCAACTGAGATGCCTCTGCCACCAAATTCCTAAGCACAAAGGGATTTCCCCACTGCCTTCTCAAGGCACTTTAAGTCAGTCACTCTAAGGCTATGTCTACACTGCTGTGGTAAGTCTATCTACGCTACGCAACTCCAGCTACATGAATCATGTAGCTCGAGTCAACGTACCTTAGGTCAACTTACCGCAGGGTCTACACCATGGGGGGGGAGGAAGGAAAGGGGGTTGATGGGAAAAAACTGTCGACTTACCTTACTCTTTTTGTTGAGGGTAGAGTACAAGGATCAACTGGAGAGTGATCTGCTGTCTATTTGGCAGGTCTTCACTAGACCCGCTAAAATCGACTGCTGGTGGATCGATCTCAGCATCGATCCTAGCTGTAGAGTAGACATAGCCTCAGAATCTGACCCTTTGGGTCTACATCACCTTATCACCTTCTTCTAAAGTACTCCAGTTCTGAAGAGGGAGCTGCAGAGACTAACAGGTTCTTTCGGTCCCAAGAGCTGTGAAGAGACTTCTGGAAATGTCAGAGGAAGAACCCTCGAGTGATTAGTGCCCATTTGAGCCTCATTTTGGGCCCCCTAAACCTGTATTTAGGGACCCAAGTTTGAAAAGGAGGCTCACAAAAGAAATTGTTGAAAATACAGGTTTAATAACACAGCAATATCTTCTCTGTCAAAAGTTACAGTCAGGCACAACACAGGTCATAGACAGAATCAGTTATTCATTTGAACGTATTCATGGCTAAAATATTTTTAAATGGAATACACTTATTTTGAGATGCCTGTTTCATTGTCATTAGGATGAAAAGTTCACCTAATGCAGCAGTTCTCAAACTTTTGTACTGGTGACCCCTTTCACATAGCAAGCCTCTGTGTGCGGACCCTCCCCCCATTTAAATTAAAAACACTACTTTACATATTTAACACCATTATAAATGCTGGAGGCAAAGTGGGGTTTGGGGTGGAGGCTGACAGCTCGTGACCCCCCCCATGTAATAACCTTGTGACCCCCTGAAGGGTCCCGACCCCTAGTTTGAGAACCCCTGACCTAGTGATAGATGGCAGGGAGCAAGTTTGCTAGAACGGACTGTTGAGGCTTAACAGATCTGAGTTCAAAAGAGAAAGGTTCTGACCATGTTTTGTGACCGCATCAGCATATTTCTTTCAACTACTGAGCTTGTTCTCTGAAGAACATGCCCTCTCCCCAGAAAAAGGGGGAAGCAGAGAGAAACTAGAGGCCATATGAATAATTAGAACAGTTTCAACTTCTCTCAATGCAAAGACTTATAGCACACTGAGGCTGCCTAATAATTTATAACCTAACATTACAAGTCTCAACAGGAAAAACCATCAGGCTGATATTTTAGCTTATGATATCATATTTATGGGCTACAAAGACCTTAAGTATTGGTCCCAGTCCTTGATCAGTACACCACCTGTGTGCCACTACAACAGGCTCAGAACTGCTGACATGTACAGCTGGAGCTAGTGGAAGCCCACAACTACATTCATGAGAGCACCTCATGGGACTCAATTGAGGCAACAACCCTGAGTATTAGTAACAGTTATGAAGACCACATAATAGAGCTCTAAAACTGCCTCTCCGCTGCCCTGTATTAGATCTACTGGAAGTGCAAACTGTCCAACAGCTCTCATGGTGCTATCTGCTCACGGAAGAGGGAAAACCCCTGACCAAACCAGTTCTGTGCATAACATCTGTAGGTGCACAAGCATTGGCAAAGTGGGAGGGGGGAAGGGACATGCACCCAAAGCCACCTCTCAATGCATGTATGAGAAGCAACAACAATATGCTCATATTGACTCCACACATAGAGGGAGAGGTGGACATCCTGAAATTGGCTCCACATGAAACAGTAAGGGCGACTGGAGAGGGGAGAGAACACTCCCACTAGCTTCATGCACGGAAAGGTCAGGAGATCTACCCCAGACCATTACCACGCCAAAGGCCTCAGGGAGAAGGAAACAGTGTTGGTGAGCTGATTTCATATTTGATGAAAGCTGCCAGGGGCAAGAGGAAGCTATTGCCTGGATTCTTTATTCTCCTGCAGACTTCTGATTCTGCTCCTTTTCACTCCCTAACTCTGGGAATATGTCTCCGTATATTATCAAATAAAAGCTTGTAGGGTGTGGGAGTTAAAAAAGGAACTCAGAAGTAGTTCATTTTAATGATTCAAACTGTCTGCTAAAGTTAAAGGTAATAGCAACCATGTGTCCAAGGTTACTTTAAGTTTTGCCAAGAGTGAGGTCTTTACTGTCAAAGACATTGTGTATGGATGTTTTATCCCATCTGCTATCAAACACTCTTTACAAGATCCTCAATGCTAAGTCCCGTAAAGTGGATGGTATGTTATGGTTTATTTTGTAATCGCTTATTAAGCTGAATTCCTATATCACATTGAAAGAAAAAACAAATACCTACAGGCACTAAAATGTCTGGGTTTGTGCTAGAACAGAATATTTACACACAAATTGTTTCTAATCCTACTAAAGTTATGCCTTGTATCTGCACATTACATAGGCTAAGAGCCAAATTGTTGAAGTTTCTCCTCTTTTCCTCCCTTTCTCCTATTTTACTGCTTCCACAGCTCTACCTTCTCCTATTTCCCTTCCCCTTCTTTCCTCCAACTCCTTTTGCCTGCCCAAATCCAAAACCACCTTCATTTCCTCTTCTCCTCCTTCTCTCCAATGAGTCAGAGCCCCTGTCTACACTAAAGGCAAAAGTCGATCTAAACTATGCAATTTGAGTAGCATGAATAGTGCAACTCAAATCGATGTAGCTTAGATCTCCTTACCGCTGTGTCCATAGGAGATGCTCTCCCATCAACTCCCCTTACTCTTTTCGATCAGGTGGAGTACAGGAGTCAACAGGAGAGCGATCGGCGGTCGATTTTGCAGGTCTTCACTAGACCCACTAAATCGACCGCCAATGCGTTGATTGTCGCAGTGCCAATCCTCCGGTAAGTGTAGACAAGCCCTCAATATTGGTCATGCCTCAGTCCCCGCTGGTCCCCCTCCAACCTCAGACCTGATCCCACCCTGAAGTCTTTTCTCCTTCTTTGACCCCTCTGAAATGCCAGTTCATTCCCTATTAAAATAAAAATAACCACCAACCTGTCATTCATGATTTCTTCCGTCCCTCTCTACCTGGCTCTCACAGGGCGCTGAATTTCCCTCCTCTGTCTCTGCAACCACCCTCTTGTTCAGCAGCCTCCTCCAATCCCTTAGCCCTACTGCAAAGTCATCCTCCTAACATTATGTTGGAGATACCAGGCTTCTCTAATGATCCTTCCGCTGTTAATCCTCCTTCCACATTTTTTATTCCTTTTGGGGAGGGGGAACCCCACAGTATTCCATCCACCACTTCTCTTCATCTCCCTGATCACATCACATACACAGAGCATCCATGGTCCTCTCCTGCTTCAACTCCTAGCTCTCTGTTTCATCATAAACCCCATCATCATCCTTAGTTTCTTCAATTTCGACACCAGTGTCCCATCCGATCCCCTAGCGTCCTGCTTCTTTGCCTGACAGTGCTGGTGCTAGCTCATTGGGAGCCCTAAACAGGAATATTTTTGCCCTACTCCACACCACATACTCATAATAGAGCTGCTTGAAACCCTAAGCAATTGCTTAGTCTGCATATGCCTAGTTCATACATCCCCCTTCTGACCACCTCATCTCCAACATTACTCACATCCCTGCCACCTATTTGTTTCATAGCTTTCAGTCCTTTAGTATTCAGATTCTCTTCCTGTGTGCCTCTCCCCTATCTCCATCCATACTTAATCCCAGTATGTGTGTACACACACACACACACGTTTTCCATGCTCTTATTCTCATGCTGCTGAGCAATTCCTGAAATTCTACTGACTTCCCCACCTCTTCCACAAACTGTTCAATCGCTCTCCTTCCCTTCATCTCCAAACTCAAAACATGCCATCTGCAATCACTGTCTGGAATGCCTTTCTTCCAGTTCTGTTTTTGACCCTCAATCTGGCATCCACTCTGTACACCACTGAAACTACTCTCACTAAAGTCTCCAACAACTTCTTCCTGGCCAGCTTTCAGGGCTGTATTGTATCCTTATCCTCCTGGACCATCTCAATGGCTGTTCGTTGATCACTCCTAGAAATTCTGATCTTCACTGGCTTCAGGTGTTTCTTAAGGCTCTAATCCTTACACTAATCTTCTCCTTGTCTTTAATTGCTCTTCACTACAAGCAGGGCTTTAACTAAAATTTCTATGCTGATGACTCCGCATGTCCATTGCTATTGATGAGTGATCTCCTTTTATCCAACCTAGCATCTCATTTGTGACATCTCTTCATGGATGTCAATCTTAAACTAAGGCCAAAACTGAACTCCTGATACCTTCTCTCTTACTTTATCATTGGACACCCCCTGCCACTCTCTCAAGAACTGGGCCCCATCGGCTAGGTGTTATCTTTGGCTCTGCTCTTTTACTGAAGCCCCATTCAGGCCATTTTTAAGTCTATGCTTTTTCTTACACAACAACTCTAAAATACAGCCTCCTTTTTGTCCACGCAACCTAAATTCTAGTCCAAACTCTAATTTCACATCCTGAATACATCAGTCTCCAGTCTTCTAGCCTTCACTACTGCCACCTTGCTCCCTCCAAGTCTATTCTGACTGCTGCTGGCTAGCCAGTCTCTGTCAGTCTGATCACATCAACCTCCTCTGTGTGTCCCTTGCCCTTCACCTCTGCATCCAGTACAAGCTTTCTGTCTTCACCTTTAAGCCCCATCATAAAGTTCTTCAAAGAAGGGATTTCTTCATGTTTGTGCTGGGCACTGTACAACAGCTCCCTCCACCATAATATCTACTACTACAAATAAACAAGAGTAAGTGGAACAAAGAGGGTGGGAAACAGCATTTTCCATCTGTTTTCTCTTTACAGGTTAAATTCAAAATATTTTAAGCCATTCACCCCGAGCTGCTGAGAAGGAAGATGAACACAGAAGCTGGATGTTTTAGAGACCCATATAGTATAAAATGTCCATTTCACTGCAAAAAGCTCTGTGCCAAACACTAGGACAAAAATGGAGTTGGTGGTTTTGTTTTACAACTTTAACTGAGGAGTCCCTACTGTAACTCCATACTAGTATTGGTTTTGCTTCTGATAAACTGGAGGTATCTTTGGCCATCAAATCACAATGATGTTCAACTAAAATTAGTACGTTACGAAGGCCAGGAAAATAGGCTCACTCAACTCAATTGTGGTTTTACAAATACTGTTTCCTTTCTAAAAAGACATGTTACTTTATGTTTATATGCTAAAAGGGCTTTTATAGGGTTAACTATTGTGCAGTTTGCAGTTTTCTTGGTGTTAAAAAGCCTGTGGTAACAATTAATCTAACCCACTAGCTTCTTTGTGGTCCCTTTTTCATTTGGCCATCAATTGTAGATCAACTCTTCCACTCACTCATGTGGCCGCTCACTTAATCTTCTCCTCACTAATACAGTTCCTTCTGGGATCTTTCAAATTAATAAGCTCCCCCCCTGACCATTCCCTTACCACAGACCCCACACTTTATAGGCAAATAGTTATGAAAGGTCCAATATTTCACTACTTCTCTCCAACTCCCATCCTGCTAATGAACCAACCTTGGTTCACTCCTAAATCCCTCCATTCCTGTCCCCATGCTCATAAAAAAATACTACGGCCAAGATAGGCAGTGAACACTGCAAAGTAACAGTTTTACCTGACAGGTTTCAGTGATCAAAATAGGTTTTTGTATACAGAATTTTTAAATAGCACTAACCAAATTACACCTCTGCTTCCCTTACATGATCAGGCTAACCAAGCCAACTGTTAAATCCTGCTTCCCATTTCCTGTCACTGACCTCCATTTCTGTCAAAGTGGCACATTCAGCTAAAGTACCCTCAACTGAACGCATGAGTTTAATACTAATCAATACAATATCATTGGACATATGATGCCCTGCCATACACAAAAGCTAAATTGTACATTTTGTATTTCCCATATCCCTCTGTATCAACAAGCACAGGAGTGAAAGTGATGCTTCAAGCTTCTATATAACACAGCTACACCAAGTCCAGATACTGATCCAAAACATAATGGATTTGATACTCTATCCCCAAGACACTAATTATAGTCAGTCTGTGAGATTTCAGTTCACAGCCAAATTAATGGAAGAAATGAAACTAATTTTTTGCAACTACAACATAGCCAACTGGCCCACTAGCTACTGGTCAAAACACAATCAGCTTTTATTCTAAAATATTAAGATTCAGATTTTACTTAAGTAGTGCATTATACAATATTTTGTGTATCTCCAAAGTATCCTTAATTCTGAACTTGTCTGAACAGTGGATTCAGCAAAATATGTATTAAGTATGGAGATCAGCTATGTTTAATTTAATTTCTTTCTAGCAATCTATGCCAATTTTGTTAAAAACATTAATTTTTGTTTTAAACTAATCCACCCTCTTTCTCACCCTCCCAGATCAATGCATTATGTCCCTTAGATATGCGAAAGGAGGTAAGTACTATATTTCAATTACTACTTTAAAAGTAATCAATAGCTTACTATAATACTTGTAATAAACCTTCCATGACCATCATCTTTTCTACAAAATTTCCAGGATGAATATTTGTAGACCCATGTAGAATAAAGATTGGTTCTCTAATCAATTGTTATTATGTAATTTCTTCCACCATCATTTCTGTCCAAACTGCAGGTTAATGATAAAATGTGTCTGAAGTCATAAAATTGCACAATAAGCTCAACACACTATTTGCATTTATACTTCATACTAATGTAATATAAGCCAAGTTACTTAGTGCTGAATATGGACTGATGCTATATGAATTGTAGACTGGTCAAACTATCAGGCCTAAATCTTGAGATTAGCTAAATACTAATAAAACCCACAGCTGCTACAAGGATAAGCCATGAGTTGCTTTTATTTGCTGAACATAGCAGCGGCATGAACTATGCCCAGAGTACATGACCAATTATTTATATGTAGGTGAAAAACAGACAACAGTTACTTCAGGATAAATAGGAAATGTTAATTTAACTGTTTCAAACAACATCAGGAACCAAATACCCAAGTTCTAACCTTGACAACCAGAGTTAATATTTAAAAATATGAAAGACACAACCAATACCAATTGCTCTGAATACAAGTTTTAAATAAAAATATCAACGTAGTTAGAACATACATAAACCAATTCATTCTGACCCATAGTGGATTATAATCCCATTATTTTTCAGGTTTTATAAAACAATTTTGCCAGTTATTTAAATGCTTACATGTTCTCTATTTCGTTAGTCAATATAAATTAGACATTGTAGGCATCCGTATATGCAGTATTCAATTCGTGCACTGTATTTATGTAACTACTGGTGCTATCAGTAACCACCAAGCAGTTCAACTTGGCATATGTATGAGTTTCTTGTTTCTTAGAATTCACAAAGCTATTCAAGATTTGATTTTTCCAGTCACCAAAGCGAACATTTGAATGCAATTAACTATTGGCCGCCAACAACAACAAAAAGGAAGCAGACACAATAAAGATATATTAATGCCTATTTCTGTGATATTTCATTCTACATGCCCCCCCAACATGTTTTCATACAATTCCTGAACATATTAGAGGTCTGACACCAATTAACAATGAAAGATGACTTATGTAAATAGGCAGGTTGTTAAATAAAGCAGGACAAGAGGTAAATCACCTGAATTTTTAGCGCATTAATTCAGTAAATGAGCTTCTGATTTATCTGATCAGCTAGCTCTACTAGTATGAATTTAAACTTACTGACAGGTTCTACTGCATCCTTCCAATTAATGTCAGACTCTCTCAGCCATTGCCCATGCACTTCCAATACAAAAATTTCCAGCTGTTTCAAAGACTGTCAAGTGCACTGACTTGCAACAAGAAGTAAAAGGCCTTAGTAAAAAAAAAAATTCAGATCTTTTAAAAGTGTGTGATGGTGCAGATGACTTCACAATTATTTCCTGAAAATATACTTTAAATGCAGTTAAATGTGATTCTCCTCTACCACAGTATGTGCTTGAGACTTGAGGTTCTCAAATTTTCAAAAAAGAGGTATGTTTTTAAGTTAGTGTATAGAAAGCCTACATCAAAGGAGACTAAAGTACATTGAATTGCAAAGTTAAAAGGCGTGCAAAAGGCTTTTCTATCAGTTCTAACAATCACAAAGCAGTTCTTTACACTTTAGTTACTATTAGCAGCTACATTAATCTGATGTGTTCATAAATAAGAGTAAAATTATTTCAAGTTGGCAACTACTATTACAAATCTTTCAGGCACTGGGACTTTATCAATTCAACCAATAAAACCAAAGCCTATATGAGTATGGCTACATAATCTCAAAAAAAGATGTGGTGATGCATCATGAGGACATCACGTAAATCATGTTAATTGGCATATTGCTAGAAGGAGATGCAAGCCTGCATTATGCAGCACCAGCAGACAGCTCCAGTGATCCACCAGGTCAACGATGGTTATGAAGCCATGTCAAGCAATAGATTAATATCCAATATAGAGAGGAAAAACATTTAAATGCGCAGATAGTATTAGACAGCAAACCAAGAGGAAAAACTGAAGGTTCACAGAGAGACTTCCCTGAACAATGAGAGCAGTTATTGCACAGTACTCAAGTATTTGCATGCTGTCAGGCTGACTGCATTCCAGGCTATCAGAATTCACATTTAAACTGTATCCTTTGTTATGCATGGAAGATTTTTTGAGGTTTACAAGTTCTTTACATAGACAGCATATTCATAATCTGAAGACTTGAATTCGTTATTATCTACTGCCAAGTCTTCAGGTAGTCCATCTTTTTCCCCCAAGCATATCTTCTAAAATAAAAAGTTTGAATACCAGCTACTTCGCCAATTCATCATAAATTTTCATCAGTATTTTGAGACACTGTTTTAATGATCAAGAACCATTTTCTAAAATGGATTATCCTCCACACCTGTAGCTAGTTTCACCGCTATATTGGATTATCTGTTTAGAATGGGATTTTTTGGCACCATACAATTTAAAACCTTTATACATATTTCACTTTATCGAGTTATATATGTGGGAAAACAGGCAACAACAAATAAAAAGTCACTGAATTTCTGACTTTTTAATAGCTTCTTAATTTCCGCCTGCCCCAGAAAAAAAGCCACACATTTAGCTTTTAATTGCTCATTTCTGAAAGTCAGACTGCAGAGAAAAAAAAAATGAATCAGCTGCTGACACGACAGTTGGCTATAGTTCAAGAATTGCTACATACCAAAACATCTGATCATATGCAGAGCTGGAATCATTTTGTTAAACAAAATTTGAGAGAGATTTCATTTTAAAAACTTGCCAATTGTTTTCTTAGAATTCTTAGAAAAAACTCAAGCTTGGGGAACATCAATGCAAGTGTCAGGTTCTGCTTATCAAATCTCAGAGTACGAAGTCTGTTTGCAGGGCAATGATTCTTCAAGAAGAGCAGAAGTAGAAAAGAAAAATTATAAGTAAACTTTTGAATGCTAAGCTATAATAAACGTTAAATATTTTCATCAGGTGATTCCAAATAAAATATATTTCTATAAAACTGATTGATGCATTTTTGAATTATGTTTAGTGGAAATACGTTCCACACAAATTGTAATTGAATAAGGTGTTTTTGTTTAAAAGAAAGTATTAGAACTGTGTCTTTAATAGGATGGTGTCACTACTTTTGTGTAAAGACACACATACTACCATTAATATTTCCATTATAAAAAAACAGTAAGCTTTATTTCAGGGCAAAGTTTCTTTTGTCACTTCAAAAAGTGACTTGAAAAATAATTGGTTTCAAATAATTGACCTACCAAAAGAAAAAAAAGATGTAGTTTTCCCACATTTAAATATTCCACTGTTGCAAAGTGTTACACACCAACGCTTTCACAAGAAATAATTCAAGGTTAACAGTACATGTTAAAAAATGTGTACAGACAGAGAGAGAAAACAGCTCCTTTGTTCCCTAATCAAGGACTTATGTTCCAAATCTAACAAGGAAACTGGAATACATTCAGATTTTTCTCCCCTTAAGGCAAGATATAGCTTTAAAAATTGTTTAATTGGTTCGTGGTTTTGTACACAAAAATATTGGTGACTACTATTTAACTTGGGTTAGAACCCAAGTCACCGAAGGTATTCTCAATTTAAATGTTCAGTTACAGGAAATTAGGGCAGTGAGTTAATTAACAATAGTAGATGTTGAGATTAAATAAGTTAAAGCTTTGTAAAAACTGTTAAAACAAATTGACATCACATGTCAAAATATACAAGATAAATATCCTGAAGTCAACAAATCACACCTGTTTTTACTATTTGTTTCCTAGCCCATTTGTAACAAGCCTAATTCAAAAATATAAAATCACTCAATTTTTACTCTTATAGGTCCTCAAGCAGCATTTTTCCTTATTTGCGTATCTATACATTTCGATCATCTATGGAAATATTTTTCCATCCATTTGTATGTGTACAGTGAAATAAATAATTTACTGACATTTACTGATAAAAATCTCATCTTCCAAACTTAATTGTAGTCTTCACTCTAAACAAAAAAACAAAGACAAAGTCAGACACCACGTGTCTGTACCACAGTACTGCATTAAACAAGTTATAGATGACCTCCTTTAATCATACATTCCTAACCAAAATTCCAACATTAGACTTACTGCTAGACCTGCTTGCATCTGTCAGCATGTCAGCAGAGAAACACTTCCAATTTAAAGACAGTAGCAGATTTTAACATGTTCTTCCCTTCCTTTTTTCCCCTGGCCACAAAAAAGTCACTACATACACCAGGACAACGCTAGAACTTCATCAAAAAGAGTTAGTGAAATATAAACATTTTGTTCCATACTAAGGACAGTCTTACTTGAGTCAATTCATTTACAGTTACTTGAGATTTTAGATAAACTAAAGGAACTACAGATTTCAATAAATAGCTAAGTATTATCGCTTTAGCCAACTTTGTTTAAATGAAGAGTCTCATATCTGCAGAGGGGTGCATTTAAATTCATAGCACAAAGTTTGTTTGGCAACTTTATTAAAAATATATTCAATGTGGCCTCTCTCATCAATTAAAAAGGTGTTCAATACCATACAGTTGAAATTCAAACAATTCAAGTTTGAAACAAGAGCAATGACATTTGACTAACTCACTCTATAATTTAATTGGCTCTATATACATGGCGAACAAAAATTTAACAATGGTCTTTTCAATCTAACAGACAAAGGTACAGATCCAATAGGTGGAAGCTGAAGCTAAAAATTTCAGACTGGAAATAAAATACACAGCTTTTTAACAATGAGGGTAAATAGTCCTCGGAACAACTTACCACAGGGTGTTGTGGATTCTCCATCACTGGCAATTTTAAAATCAAGACTAGATTTTTTTTTAAAAAACATATGCTCTAATTCAAATAGGAATAAATTCAGAGAAGTCCTATAGCCGGTGTTATACAGGAGGCTGAACTGGATGGCCACAGTGGTCCCTTCTGGCCTTAGAATCTATTAATTTTAAATTGTGTTTTCAAAAAGTTGTCCAAAAGTAGAAAATAAGCAAAGATTCTGATCCATTAGATCCATAAAAGCATCTGAAAGTTGTTGGCTACAATTATATTTAACCATAATTCTACAGAAAAAAGCGACTCATGTAGTCTCATGAAGCATTCCATTCCAGGTGGAAAAAAAACGTGACTCCTGGTTTTGAGAGTAGTTACTAAATGTGGGCTTAGGTTTGTAGTTTGTTTTTTTTTTTAATTAAGCTTTAGCAATAAAATAAAGGACCACAGAAACATGTGAGTCAGAAGAAAAACATTTTTTCTCAGTATGAGAAAAACAAAAAAGCAGACCTTTTAAACTTAATTTAAGAATCCAAATAAAGAAATATATAGAGAGCCCCAAATGTTATTTTACACTGAAGAAAACCAAACTAAAGTTTCTCTGGAGAGAATTAGTAACATTTCTACAACTGCATTTCACTATGTTTCACTGTCTAAAACCCAACGTTATGCAGTGAAGAGACACACTGCTTGAATTAACCCTCTTCAAACGAAAAATAAGCTGAGTGGCTGGCTTACAATATCAACATTAAATTGATGCTTATCACATTTCTAAGATTTATCACTTAATCCTTCACATGATTTTTTCTTCTTCAGGAAGTTCTTCCCTTCAGCTCATCCTCCTGCCAATCATATCTAGAAGTAATACCTAGGTATTACTTCCGTTATGATGTCAAGCATTGCGGTGGAAATTATTGTAAATGTCTTAAACAGAGACCAGTGTGAGCAAACAATCGTCTATACAGTGCAGACATACAACTGACCTTAGATTAAAACAGATTTACATTTCACCATCCATATTTTCCCCTCACTTTTGGCATGTCTTTCAGATTGGCCAAATGAAAACTTATTTTCTAGGCAGTCAGTCAATTTGCCTTGCAAATTTTAATACACTTTGAAAATGTTGCAATGTTTGGATTGCAAACACTGCTGGGCAAGATCTAGTGATTTAAAATGGTTTAAAGCGAAAATGTTTCATCTCTCTTAGGCTTTTTTTTAAGCAACCCCTTCTCCCCCAAGCTCTTATCGATGGTCACTCAGACCCTCTCCCCCAGTATTGATGCAAGTATGATTTTTAAACTGACAGCTTCCTGCCCCTTTGGAACAAGTTATGCTTATTAATGAAATAAATTACTTTGGAATAAATTAAGTTAGCTTTTAAATGCACTAATAGACACTCAAGATTTCTGCTTGAAAAAAATCCTTATACAGTTTACAAAATATATAATTTATGCAAAGTAGTCCTTTACAATACAGATATGAGACAAGGAGCTGCAAAAATAGAGGTTTTTCATAAAAAGGTACCTAATGAAAAGCAGTTTTAATAGATTGAATGCTTCTAATATTATATCTATCTGTCTTCTATATATATACATATATAGCTTGAAAACAAGTTGCCATAGTAATGTTTCCTTCAGCTTAATGTTTCTACAGTGTATTGACCGAAAATGTAAAATTCAAAAGCAAATATTTTCATTTAACTAGCACTGAAGTAAAATTTACATGGCTTGCTTAGCAAATCTCTAATCTGTTTGTATTAATACTAGTGTTGCAAGTATTACAATAAGATCTGATATACAATGAAATGTTGTCTGTCCAATAATTGTGCTTTGGGAAAGCACAACTGTAAAAATGTACAAAGTTTCTATTACTCATACTGCACAAAAAATATGTTCACAGTTATACCGTCACTAAATCCACACTTATATAAGCTCAGGACTAGGATACATATTCTGCTACATTGCATGAAGCCAACTCCATTCTCCAGTCAATATAATTCATTGCAGTGGAGTTGCTTGTGCTCTTGCATCTTTTTGCCCTGGAAGGCACATTTCAAATACAAAACCCTTACCAGCTGTGACACAATGTTCCCAAATTACACAAGTACTTAGAGGATACTCTGCCATCTAAAAGTTATACTGCTATGCCCTCCAAAACAAAAACTCCACGCCAGTCAGAACAATTGATATTGTGTTTCAAAGCACTGATATTGATACAGTGCTACTTTTGAATGGTTTCCCCAAAAGACTTATATTTTCAATAGTTTGTATAGCATTTGTTTGAACTGTGGTTAAGTGTTCCGGGAGCAGCAGTCAAAAGTTAAATTGTATTTATGTATATTTTCTTTCTTCACATTGACCCTGCCAACATTGCTAAATGCCCCTCCCCTTTTGAGGCTATACAAAAAGTTACTCCCCCCCACCCCCCTTCACAACTACTCACTGAGGGCTCTTCTACTGCTGAAAGCAAGCAAAGCAAAGCCCATGCTGGGTGTCTGTCTCCTAGAGAAGATTGCATCTTTTATTTATCGCCCTTTGGCTTTATTTTCACAGTGAATTCCTGGCTTAAATGTAATCAGCCAAGAAACCCTCCCTATGTGCACTCCTGTCATTCCTCATCGCCTGCAAGCAGAATCAAGCACAGGCAAGAGAAAAAAAATTCCCAGCATTGCCAACCAAACCAAAATGAGACTGAATTCTGGTTTTGCCACAAATGCAGAACCATAGATGTCCCTCAGTCCTCTAGAAAGAAACAAAGCCAAAAGTAAGATGAGACATTTAAAAAAAAAAAACTAACTTTCAATGCTGAACCCCCCCTTTAGGCAGAAGGGAAGGGCACTGAGCCTAGAGAAAAAGCAACAAAGTCTGCCTTTGGAAAATACATGATCATGCAGACATCATATCTGTAGACTGTATTCTAATTCAAATGAACCACAGCTCTCTCCAAGGATGGTAGTGAGGCAAAATTACATGAGAACCAAAATTATGCAACAGATCTTAAAATCTATTGGGCTTTTGGGGCCAGAAAATCTACACCCGCAATCATTTAAAAACAAGGAATAAATACAAGGAAAAACGGATCCATTTTTGTTTTAAGTGCTTTGGAAGAAGAGGGAGAGAAGAGAGAGAGCTGTGAACTATCCTGCTGTTGGTTTCAGTCCATTTTAAAATGTCATCACGTCCATGCTCAAAAACTGATAGCTTGACAGGGAAGAGAAAAGCTCAGGCTTAAACTGCATATTGGGGAAGATTATGCAAGTCTATTTGAGGGAAAATGGAATTGTGCAGCTTTAAGTCATCAGTCCTTCTTTCCCTTTGTCAAATCTTCACTATTTTGCAGGCAGTGAAAAGAAATAAAGAGCCTCTTTTGTTTGGCTTCCCCTTTTCGGAGGCTGGCAGAAAACTGAAAAGGACACAAATAAACATGAAAATGAGAACAAAGTGCCAGATCTTCCTCCTCCTCCACCACAGGGAATTGCCTCACGGCGATTCGAGATGCGCAAATGGCAAATACATTCAGCTAAACACAACAAAACGAGAGCTCCAGCTCCAGCACCAGAGAACCTCACCCTGCACGGAAGTTTTATTAGGGAAATTATAACCCATCTGTCCGTTCTGTCACATGGCAGCGGGGCCTGAATTGCTAGGTCTGTAAAGCCTTCCCCACCACCATCAGAAACCAGGAGGTGGTTCATCCTCTCCCCATCAGAGCAAGCCAGGCAGGAGATGGGAAATCTACAGCCTTCCCTTGTCGTGTCCAAGACCCACAGGAAAATGTGAGCCGGCCATGTAGCTCGTCCAGCACTCTTATTGATAGGACTAACCCCTCCCCCCCAAACACAGAGCTCCTCTTCCTCCTCCCTTCAGAGGGAGGAGGGGACGCACAGCCCCCCCCCCCCCCCCCCCCCCCCCGCCTTTTAAACTAACTAGAAAGGGAGGAGTTAAATACAGAGAGATCTATCTCCTGGAGAGGGTGAAGAGCAGCAGCAGGCGGCGGCAGCAGCTGGGGTGGGGTAGGGGGAGTATTGTTCCCGGAGAAGCAAGAACAGCACTTCCCCCTTTTGCTGTTGTCATGAAGCGAAGAAAGCTACATCCCAAAGCAACTGGCAGTACCCCATGTACCGCCGCCTCCATACACAGAAGCTCCCCCTCCTCCCAGCCATCGCTCAGCTCCCCCCCACCCCCTTCCGTGCTGGCAGCCCGAGCTGGATCCGCTATCTGGCAGCTTTGCTATCCAGCCACCACCCCACCCCCCCCATCCCGCAAAGACAACCGTGGGGTGATTCAAAGGCAGCCTCAGGCTTAGGTTGCAATATCTGCCGCAGCTCGCAACCCGCCCCGTGCCTCGCTGGCGCTGCCCCCTACAAGCGCCTTTGTTCAGCGACCCGAATCTCTCCGCACAAATTCGCTCCTGGGGTTTGTAGGTAACAGATCCCTGCCCCTCCCTCCCCCCACGGGGGCTGCTTCTGCTGATTCATTTCCTCGCCCTCCCCGGTCTGCGGGGCAGAGGCGGCGGGTTTGGCAGCTCCTCTATTGTGGCCCAGGGTATGACGATGACCCGGATTAGTGGGGGTGGGAGGGGACAAAGTGAGGTGGGACCGCACGGCGGGATTACGGGGGGAGTGGGGACTGGCGGGGGAGGAGTGTGAAGAGAGTTAAAGGGACGGGACGGGAAGCGTTTGATTAGCCGGGGGCGGAGAGTAAACAGGCGCTGTGTAGGGGTGGGAGGGAGAGAGAGGGCAGATTTGAAGGGCAGTTGGTAGGCGAACAGAAGCAGCGTGTAACCTGGCCTTGGATGCAGAGGAGAGGCGTGAAGGAGCCACATAATCCGGCTGCGAGGGGGAGGGGACGGGAGAGGAAATGGCAAGGCCTGGATCCCTTGGAAATGAAGGGGGTCGCTGGGGGCACGGAGGGAGCGCAGGGCTGCAGGGCCCGTGCTCCGGGGGGCGGAGGCGGCAGCTGCCTAGGCGAGGTGAGAGGAGAGCAGAGGTGAAGGGCTAGCCGGGGGTCAGGGCGCTGGGCGACGGCAGAGATTACAGGTGGGTGACAGGCGGGCGAGGGGCCCGGAAAGCCCCGCTAGCCGGATTACAGCGGTGCTGGAAAGGGGCCGCAGCCCGGATTAGGGGGGCGCGGGGCTCCAGATGGCCGGCCCGGCTCCCGGTGAGTGACTCACCGACTTGCAGGACGTTATCGACGCAGCTGCCGTCGAGCAGAGCGATGCCCCTACGGAAGGGCAGGCGGTTCTCGTCAGCGGCGGCGTCCGCGGCCCCGCCGGGCGCGCTGCTGGCAGCGGCCCCCCCGGGGGCGGCGGGGTCCTCGGCGCCGGTGTTGAAGGAGGAGTACATGCAGATCTCCCTCTCGCTGCGGGGGAAAGACCAGTACACGATCCTGCGCTGCACCGGCTCCGGGATCCGCTCGAACCGCTCCTCCACCCGCTGGAAGGGCCACTTCTCTGCCACCTTGCGAGCCGCGATGTCCAGCAGGGACTCGGGGCTCTGAGTCTTGCCGAGCGGCAGCAGTCCCAGGGCGGCAGCGGCGGCGGCCGCGGAAGAGGGTCCGGCACAGAGCACCCCGCTGCCGGGTCCGCCACCGCCCGCCCGCTGGCCCGGCCTGCACCCCGAACCGTAGCCAGGTCTGCAGCAGAGGCGCTTAGCTGGGGGAGGGAGCTGACCGCGCTCCGCCATGATCGCGCCGCTTCTAAGCAGACAGCGGAAGTGGCTGTACCCTATAAACGGCACCAGGAAGAGAGCGACCGACAGCCGAATGGCGGCCCCGCCCATCACCGCCATGTATGGGCAGGGGGCGGAGCCTTCTGCCTCGCCCACGGCAGAGGCGGAGCTATGCAAATCAGCGCCTACAAACATAAATAGAACGGGCCCGGCCCGGCTGCGGTGTGCTCGGCTCATTAGCAGTAGGGATGGGGACTGCAGCTGGGCGGGGCCTCCTCTGGAGATCTCATATACTTGTTGGCCTGGGCGCGCCCATCGGGTATGCGCGTGGTGGGAAAAGGGGGTGGGGCAGGCGCCACCGCCTTCTCACACCATCTAGGGAATGGAATGTGGGGGCGGGACTGTCGCGGCCTCAACCCGGTCACCGCCGCTGGGAAAGCCGAGGGGAACTAGAAAGACGGAGAAGGAGCGACACTGAGCGCAGCAGAGAAATACGGTAATGAAAACGGAGCTGAACCCGGGCTTCCCTACATTGACCCCAGCCCGGTTCCCAGCGACGGTAGCAGCCCGTCGGCCTAGCTCGTACTCGGCTGCCCAGTGCAGGGCAGCCAGCTCCGCCCGTCCGCCCGCAGCAGGGCAAGGGCAGCCCCAGCCCGCTCAGGGTAGCTGCTGCCCTGCCCTCGGTGTCGGGGGACCCCCGGGCCGGAAAGCAAACCGGCCACCAGGTCAACCCGGAGCCCCGACCTCCGAAGGCTGGTAAGTGAGGGGGTCGCCTGCGGACCCGCCTGGGCGAGACGCCACATGCAGTATGGGCGGCGGAGGGGCTAGGGCTAGGGGAGCGCTGAGCTAGTGCCGGGACACGCTGGGTCCGCCTGCCGTCTGGCGCGGGTTTGTGCTGCACCAGCAGCGCGTCTCAGTCCCGCAGCCGAGCTCGCGTCGGTGTTGGGGCAGCGAATCCGGCGCCAGCGCGGAGTTGCGGCTGGGCAGAGCCAGGGCGGGCTGAGGGGCGCTGCCCCCGGGGAGGGACACGCTCCTCGGCTGTGCTATGCCTTCAGGTGACGCCTGCCGCTCCCCTGGGGGAAGAGGTCGGCCGAGTGACTTCTCCTGTCCGCTGATTACTCTGCGCACCTGATGGGACGCGATGTGGAGTCACTGGGGGCGGGGGGGGAGGATACAATTAGAACCAAAGCCAGGCCGCGCTAGGCACAGGCTGCTCGGTTCGCACGGAGGCTGAACAATCCCGATTGCACGCGGCTGAGGGTGGCCGCTGGCTGAGCTCCCCGAGCTCCGGAGCATGAAGCCTTGACACCGTGCTGCAGCCAGAGCACTAGTGCTAATTACGCGATGCGCAGCAAATCCCAGCCGGGGGCAGAGTCCTGTATTTAATTACCTTATTTGAAACTGCGCAGGTCTTTGACCCAGATTTCTTTGACCCCATTCCTAGCCTGCTATGGAACTGCAGGGCCACTTGTAATATGGTTTCTGGGAGATGGCCAGGTTATGAAACTTCCGAGGCTACCTTATGTTATGCAAGCAGACAAACGGGACCAGAATGTGCTGGCCTGGTTGGTAAAACCGGGTCTTAAGCCTATTCTAAGGTTTCCCCTCTATTAGGAAAATCGTGGTAACATGCTGCTTGTGGGTCAGTCCTTCCGTGCTCCTCAGTCTTGAGGGCCAAAGCAGAGGCAGCACCTATACAAGAAAGGGGGGAGGACTCTCTAAAGCAGAGAAGATAACTTAAGAAGAAGCCTAATTTTAAGAGAGCCTGTATTGTGCCTTGTAAGATGTTACCTGGCCTTCCTCCCTTAGCTCTGGGGGAGAGAGGAATAGCCTAATGCCCTATCTGCTTAATATTTGCTCCTTGTCACTTACTAGTGTTACTGTTATGTGTGGGTATAAATACACAAGCAAAGCCTAGACAAGACTTGAATGCAAAAGTGTAATTTTTTCCCAAAGTAAATTTGTTACCTACAGAATGTTCTCCTTAAAGCCACTAATAAGGACATGAAATGAATATTGCAAATACAAACATAAGTGACCTACCTCATATCAGTCACCTGTAAAATAACTGGTCCCCATGATGCATATTACAGAAATTCTCATGTGTAGGTTGGTTTTTGAGAGGGGTGGTGGTTAGGTGTATACAAGTAGTATATGAGGTTCTTCAACTCATTCTGGGCAGGATAGTGGTTTTGGGGGTGAGGAGAGGATAGATGTTTCTGATTAAAGCATTTTTCTCTTTCATGGAGAAGAAAACACCTGCAACCTCACTTAAAATATTCTAAATTTCAAAACAGCTAAAAGAGGGAGCAAAAATGGTTTCCAGGAAAAGAGGCAGATTGTATTTTGAAGAAAGTGTGTATATTGTAGAATCAGACTTGACAGCAGCCTTAAATAAATCTCATTTTGGAAGACCACTCTGGTTTCTTCCTCTGAGTTCTATGGAAATCTATATTATTCCATGACCCTTTTAGCCTAAGAGGTCAAGATAGCAACCATTTCTCTGTCAAAATTCTGGATGCCTACTGGTGCTGATTAAGGTTAGGTTAAGGCTGTAAACTTTCACATACAGTCCATTTTGGAATCAAGTTCTGCACCCCCAATGTGATAGGCTTGATGCCACAACCCACAGTGAGTAAATTGAATGCAGTTAAAATATTATGTTTGCCCTGGTGTTGGAAAGGAACTATAAAAATACTGGTATTAACCATCTGCTGTGGTTAATTTTTAGCAAATGGTTTAACGTATAATGTTAATGTTGCAATTCTAATAGCATGCAATGTGAAATGTCTTCCACTGTTACAGTTTTGAACAGTTAGTTTAAACTATCTTCTAATCAAATCAAACAACCTTTCTGGAACAAATGTTATAACAATGCACAAAAGCAGGTTCAGAAGCCACAATTTGCTATTCACAAATAGATGGCTGGTATATTTCTGCTACTAATTAGTAGATCAAAGTCTGTCCTCACCTCAGATAATTCAGTGGGGATGCACAGTTGTAAATAAGGGCAGAACTATATCTGAAATTTACTGTACAATATTTTCATAATGTTGGTGTAAACACTGGAGCTAAAAAAATGAGAATTTCTTATGGAAAATGGAGATTTCAACTTTTTCATCCAAATCAGGATAAAGGGTCAAAATAGTGAAACTTTTCACAGAATGAAA
Source organism: Gopherus flavomarginatus (assembly GCF_025201925.1). Classification (NCBI taxonomy): domain Eukaryota; kingdom Metazoa; phylum Chordata; order Testudines; family Testudinidae; genus Gopherus; species Gopherus flavomarginatus. The sequence continues at coordinate 39,779,951 of NC_066619.1, read as the reverse complement.
TATTGTTTAGAAATCTTCAATCGAAGCAAAACATTTGGCCACTCCTGAATTGGAACATTTATTTTTGGCTCAGTTAATCACTGAACAGCATTTGTCTGAACTGCTGTGGGTTGCCTCAGTGGAGTAGTAGGTCAGGTGCTTCATGTCTCTATTCTCCTGTGGGGGGCAAGGCTGCCCAGTCAGACTACCACTCCCATGAGTCACTGCAGCAGCTCAACCAGAGAGCAGTGATAGAATCCTGCACATAGGAGAGGGGGTGGTGGGAGCATAAAATACTAGGGCAGATCAGGCAAATGCAGTTAAACATTTGTTTGGTTCCACAAACAAAAATATTTTATGCTTGATTTACCTGAAGGACATTTGAAAACTTCGGAGACTGCATTTTGACATTGATTGAAAATTCCCGATCAACTCTATTAAATGTTTTGTTTTTGCTGATTTTTTTTTTTAAATTGTCAAACACAATCAGTGGAAAATAGTGATCAGATGTCCTGATTTTAGGGTCTTTTTCTTATGTAGTCTCCCATTACCCCACACCCCCATCCCAATTTTTCACACTGGCATAACTTTGTCTTCGGATTTTCCATTAGGGTGACCACACAGCAAGTATCTTAATGTTTGATAATATACACAATTTTTTAATTTCTTTTGAAATGCCTTCCTTTAATTAAAAAAATCTATTTAGATGCTGTTTAGAGCCATAGAAAAATTAACATGGCAAGAAAAATTAGTGGCAGTAATAAGACTTCTTTAAGACAGCGAAGAGTCCTGTGGCATCTTATAGACTAACAGACGTATTGGAGCATGAGCTTTCATGGATGAATACCCACTTCGGCGGATGCATGCTTTGCTGCTTTTACAGATCCAGAGTAACAAGGCTACCCCTCTGATTCTTTAAGACAATAGCTTTAGACTAAAATTAAACAGAGCTGAGGGATTGAATTAGGCCTGCATAATATATTTGTCCTGCATGGCATGTTTCAATTCTTAGCTTTTTTTTAAGTTTGTAGCCCTCAGGGGCATGAAGAATATATGTTCTGAATATGACCTGAGTGTAAAGTGATCTTCCTGAGTGTGCAGACAGCATGAATCAAATACTCTAAAAGATGTGAACCCCTCACCTCCCACTCATCTTTTGGATATTAACTCTAAAGCCTAACACTACTTTAGCAAAAGAACCTAAGGGATTTAGATGCCCAATCCTCCTGGAATTTTAATGGGGTTTGGGAACTTGAACAGATTTAGGTTGAGATTTTAAGGAGCCTCAGTGTATCAGCATTAACTATTTCATTGCTTATTTTAGCAGTGAAATGGAAGTGAAGCCCATGGGTGGAGAACTGGGAGTTACTGTAGAGAACATGCGTAGAAAAGACAGAGGCAGAGAAACAGAGGGGTAGGGAATGAAGAGAAAGAAATAGCAGTGGGCCTAAAAGGAAGCAGTTTTCACTGAGTGATACTGAATGTGACAAGAAACTGAACAAAAAATTAAAATCTTAGCTATTCCATAAGGGCCATAATACTCTACCCTCAATCTCTGTGCAAACTTTCTTTGACATCAGTGGGCATTCAGCTAAGGTTTGAGAAATGCATGTCATAAGTGTTTACCTTGTGCCCAATAAAAGTGAAACTTGGCTCTGTTTACAGAGCCAGTTTGATACCCCCTGCTTTAGATCAGTAATTTTGGCCCGCTTTGGGGAAGGATCTGCTTTCACCTGTCATGATATGATCTTGTGTTAAGTGCTGTAATTTCTGCTGGGGAAATGCTGCTTCTAACAGGGTACCCATTTCCCAGGCAAGAGGAGTTAATCCTTACCTGGAAGCAGCTGATCCTATCTCAGAGAGCTGGAAGGGACCCTGAAGGTAATCAAGTCCAGCCCCCTGCCTTCACTAGCAGGACCAAGTACAAGTTTGTTGCAATTTATGTGCATTTAACATGCGCAATTTCAACTTTACACTGTATGGCTGGAGTCAGGGAGGGCGTGGCCTCAAGATTTAACGGTCCTGGGGCACCAGTTGTGGCTGGGAGTCCCAGGATCTTTATTTCACCCAGGGGGCTCCCAGCTGCAGAGGTGGCTGGTAACCCCTGGGGCAAACTAAAGGGCCTGAGGCTTCAGCCACCAGGAAGCCCAGCGGAGCCCTTTAAATCCCACCTGCAGCTTTGGCAGTGGGGCCAGGGCCAACATTTAAAGGGCTCCACCAGACTCCCCGCCGTGGCGGGAGGCCTGGAGGAGCCCTTTAAATGCCGCCCCAGCCCGGCTGCTAGAGCTGCAGGCAGGATTTAAAGGGCTTGGGGATATAATTTTGAGTATACAAGGTTTTCGCTTTACGTGATAACCGTGGAACGGAAACCCTGCGTAAGATAAGACTTGCCTGTACTGATTTTGCCCCAGATTCCTAATTGGCCCCCTCAAGGATTGAAGTCACAACCTTGTTTTTAGCATGCCCATGCTCAAACCACTGAGCTATCCCCCCAGTTGCAGAATCCCGCATGTAGATTTTACCAACGCCACACTAGCAGGAGTGGCTGCTGCCTGATGGTTGCTCTTTTGTCCAGTCTGTTCCCTTACCATCTCTCTACCATTAATGTGTAAAGGTATACTTGGCTTATGAATAGGTCAATCATTAAGAATTTCTACCTTTCTAAATCAGAGGAGTCATTTTATAAAACTACATAGAGTATGCACAACTCAATAAAAGCTAATACATGCAATCAGACTAAAAAAATCTTTTCAAACAAACTTTAAAGTTGCATAAATCTACTGTTTAGTCTGAGCAAGCAGAAGTCCCTAAACCAATGGGGAATTTGCCTAATAATCAGCAGCATGATATGTCTCTATTTGGTTAGCCACAATACTATCTCCAGCAAATCTTCAAATCAAGAGAAACAAACTTAAATTAAGAGCATCAAGAAATACATCTGGGAAACATGTATTGCTTTTTAATGTACCTGTAGAGGAAAATCTTTAGGAAATTCTTAGGGGAGACAGCACAAGCATTTTGCCAAATAATGTTTAAAAAGCTTTGACACTTTTAGTAGAGATAAAAGCTGAAAAATAACCAGCTTGTGTCTTGGGCTACAGTATAAAATTCAGAAGAGAATTTGTACCTGCTTGCTAGACACTAGCTTAATGAAACAGAAACACTAAACTAAGAAATTACAAAGCTAACATGAGAAATATAATTAGGTATTTGGCACATTAATATGCTGCAAATTTTTGAAACAGATTTTAAGTGATCTGGTCATAGTCAAATACATCATTCCCCTTAGCTCCTACACATGTAAACAGGATACCCTGACGTTGATAGTGATTCCCCCATTTCTTTATAATTACCTGCTGCAACATAATCCTCTTCATGGCTGGCGGGGGGGGCGGGGGGGGGTTTGGAATTGTGCAACAAAAAAGTGCCACTATGAAGATTGAAAATCTGGAAGAGTGACAAAAGGTGCCAGCTCCTGTTTCAAACAAAAACAATGAAATGAAGGTTATTTCAAACTAAACCTGGAAAAATTCCTAAGCCCATTTAAGAAATCTTACAAATAGCGACTTTCTCCATTTATTTTTCTATCCATCTGCCACTTAGCAGGAATAGCTACTTTTCATTATGTCCAGAAATAGCTACATATGTTGCTGCCTTAGACTTGCATTTCTTTTCCTTACTGGGAGGGGAGGGAAGGAGCGCAGAGCACATGCCACACCTCTTAGAATGATATAGCAGCAGCTGTGCTCCTGACATTGTGCCTCAGGCAGCAGGTACAACTCTTTTCTCTGAGGTGGTGAATCTGTGTACCATTCCCATTGCAGCTGGTGGCTTTACAGCTCCAATCTGCCCCCTGAGCATGGGATTCTTCAGCCTTGGTAGCATTGCTCCATGAAATCATTTAACCCTCACTTGAAGTAACTACTGTCTTTGGATCAAGAGATTACGGCCATGGCTACGCTTACAGTTCTGCAGTGCTGGTAGTTACAGCTGTGTTCGTACAGCTGTGTAGGGCCAGCGCTGCAGTGTGGCCACACTGACAGCTACCAGCGCTGCAGTGTGGCCACATTTGCAGCACTTGCAGCGCTGTTGGGAGTGGTGCATTGTGGGAAGCTATCCCACAGAGCACCTCATCCCATTTTGGCGCTGTGGCTTGTGGGAAGGGGACGGAAGGGTACGGGTCTTTCCGCTTCCTGTTCCAACGCCCCGTGGTGCTTTGCTATACATTCCGAGCAGTTTGGCGGCATTGTGAGTCTGCAGCGCGATTTCTGTTACAAATGGAGCCCGAGCTGCTGAGGACCTTGCTGATGAAAGTTGCCAGCACATCACACATGGCAGTGGAGCTATTCCTTCAGCTGCAAAGTGACAGCGAGGAGTGAGACGATGATATTGATTCGCCTGACGCTCAAGACAGTAAATTGCTTGTGGCAGTAACAGATGTGCTCAGCACCGTGGAACGGCACCTTTGGGCTCGGGAAACGAGCACTGAGTGGTGGGATCACATCGTCCTGCAAGCCTGGCATGACGAGCACTGGCTGCAGAACTTTCGGATGAGAAAAGTCACTTTCATGGGACTGTGTGCTGAGCTCGCCCCTACCCTGTGGCGCAGGGACACGAGATTGAGAGCTGCCCTGCCAATGGAGAAGCGGGTGGCTATTGCAATCTGGAAGCTGGCAACTCCAGACAGCTACCGATCGGTGGCGAACCAGTTTGGAGTGGGAAAGTCCACCGTTGGAATGGTGCTGATGCAAGTTTGCAGGGCCATTAATTGCACCCTGCTAAGAAGAACTGTGACTCTGGGGAACGTGCAGGACATTGTGGATGGCTTTGCACAAATGGGTTTCCCTAACTGTGGAGGGGCAATAGATGGGATGCATATTCCTATTCTGGCACCACCCCACCTGGCATCAGAGTACATTAATCGCAAGGGGTATTTCTCTGTTGTTCTCCAAGCGCTTGTGGATCACCGTGGGCGTTTCACTGACATTTACTCAGGATGGCCTGGAAAGGTGCATGATGCACGCATCTTTCGGAACAGTGGCCTGTTCAGGAAGCTGATGGCCGGGACTTTTTTCCCAGACTGCAAGATCACAGTAGGGGACGTCGAAATGCCCGCTGTGATCCTTGGAGACCCCGCTTACCCCTTAATGCCATGGCTCATGAAACCATATACAGGGAAGCTTGACAGGAGCAAGGACCGGTTCAACTACAGGCTGAGCCGGTGCAGAATGACTGTGGAGTGTGCTTTTGGCCGTTTGAAAGCCCACTGGCGTTGTCTTTATGGGAAGCTAGATTTGGGGGAAAGCAACATCTCCGCTGTTATATCCGCGTGCTGTACCCTCCATAATATTTGTGAAGGGAAGGGTGAAAGATTCAGTGAGGAATGGACCTCCGAGGTTCGACGCCTAGAGGCTGAATTTGCACAGCCAGAGAGCAGGGCTACTAGAGAGGCCCAGCAAAGGGCTTCAAGGATTAGGGATGCCTTAAGGGAGCAATTTGATGCTGAGAGCCAACAGTAATGTTTGGTGCCTTTGCTGTGCTCGTTTTTCCCTTGGGGTACAGTATTTACCACTTTCTGCAATAATAAAAACTATTGTAAAAGCCATGAAATCCTTTATTCAAAATAAAGTACATAAAAGGGCAGGGGGGTAGGGTGGTGGACTGTACATTCAGAGGTTTGAATATGTCCTGTTTGGATTGCTGTTCAATGTCTGCTGCACTTCAGGATTAATATGCTGCAGTGTCATGGGGGTGGAGTGCACAGAGTAAGGATTGTAGTTATCAGGGCTGGTAGGTGATCGTACAGGTGTTGGGGGCAGCTGGGGGTAGTAAGAAACAGGCTGCTGGAGAAGGGTGTTTTGTGCAAATACTGGGGAACAAGAAAGAGAGCTTTGGGAGGGGTGTGGGTTACCACGGTATAGATCTGCCTGCATGGCTACGAGAGACTGGAAAGAGTCAGTTTGGCGAGCCAGGAGGCTTATCAACTGCTTCGAGGTTTTTCTGGTAGCCAATTCCTTTCTCCTGCTTTGTGTTTGCCTCCACTCATGCATTTTCTCTCTCCATTCCTGCGTCTTCCTACTTTCTCTGGTGTACTGATTCATAACTGCTTTGATCAATTCTTCTTTTGATTTTCGCGGATTTTTCCTCAAGTTCTGCAAGCGACGGGCAGGCAGTGATCCGGCTGCATTATTCAAGGTCACTTAAAAAAACATAGATAGAAACATGTAATACACAGAGGCTACATTGTTTATTATCACACAGTGAAGGAGTTTGTAGACTTTTTGTAGCATCATTCCCACATACCTAACATAGCACAGAGAGGCCACGGAAGCAAAGGCATGGCGAGCAATGGGGTGAGTGTTCCTGCCCTGACTTCACCTGGGAAGGGGAACTGCCTGATGGCTCACTGGGGTTTCTCTCCACTGGGTAGAGGAGGGAGCTGGGGCCCTGCACAGGGGACGGGAGGGAACAGGAAGCTGGCAACCTGGAAGGAGGGGGGACCGGGAAGCTGGCAACCTGCAAGGAGGGGGGCGGGCCGAGAAGCTGCCGACCTGCAAAGGGGGGCGGGGCCGCGAACCTGGCACCCTGCACTGAGCAGTATCCCTACATTCTCAACAGGGTTTCCTACTGCCAGATATATCACTGCTGCATGTTACCTGGGAAGAGAGGGAGGGTGTTCTACAGCAATGTGGATTCCGCCCTGGTCCCTATGCAGCTTGCCTGTGTGCAGCAATGGTCCCCCCACCCCTCGCGGCACAGTGGCTCGGAGGAGTTAGCCTGACCGGGACAAGGACCACGGTGGCTCTCCCTATAAACTTGCACAAGCACATTGCCCACGCTCTGGCTGCAAGTTTTCAAGAGATTACCGAGGCCGATTACAGAGACGTGATAGAGCAAATAAATGGGCTATTCCACATTTAGGCATGCATGCAGGCAGCCATAACCCCAACCCTCCTCTCCTAAAACATAAAATCTGCTTACCCAGAACACGCTCCTCTGCTTCTTCACCAACAACTTCCAGCTGCTGCGACTGGCTAGCCCGCTCCTGGCTTGAGAAGAGCTCCTGTCTGCATGCCTCCTGGGACTCTGGGGTGTCTCCGTCCACCCCAGTAGCCTCACTCTGTTTCCTCTACGCCCTCTCCCACTTCTCCCTGCTCTGAACTCTCCATCGTGCTCCTCGGATTGGCAGTGGGGTCACACTCAACTATGGCATCCAGCTCCTTGTAAAAACAGCAGGTCGTGGGGGCAGCTCCTGAGCAGCGATTTCCCTCACAGGCTTTGCAATAGGCACTGCGCAGCTCCTTTACTTTTACCCTGCACTGCAACGCCTCCCATTCATGGCCCCTTAGCAGCAAGGACTTTGATATCTGCCCATAGGTATCATAATTTCTCCAGCTGGAGCGCAGCTGTGATTGCACAGCTTCCTCACCCCAAACACTGAGGTCCTGCACCTCGGAACTGTTCCATGCTGGGGCTCGTTTGGGGCATGGAGGTATGGTTGCTGATTGATTGATTGCACTCCACACCTGGCTGAGCAACAGGAATGGGATTTTTAAAATTCCCGGGGCATTTAAAGGGGGGGTCAGCTGAGCCCAGGGCAGTGGAGTGTGAAACGATTACCAGAGTGGCTGAAAAGGTATGCTGGGATACCTCCTTATACCCTGGAGGCCAATAAAAGCGCTGTTGGTGTCCACACTTGATGACCAGCGCTGCATCACCAGCACTGGAATCGCTACACCCGAGGCAGACCAGGTGTACAGCCAGCACTGCAACCAGGGAGTTGCAGCGCTGGCTGTGCTTTGCAAGTGTGGCCACATCCTGAGTTGCAGCGCTGTAACCTCCTCACGAGCGCTGCAACTCTCCAGTGTAGCCAAGCCCTACAGTTGTGGTGTTTGTAGAACCTTAACTGTGCATTTGTAAGTTTGAGGTTTGGTTTTTCTTCTACCACACATTTTTTGAGGATATGTGGGGAGACCTTAACTGAGCATTTCCTGGGGCATTTTTGTTTGAGTACAGGTTTTAGAAGGCCCATATTCCAAAAAGTTATAGGGAGAAAAACAGGATATAGGGCAGCAGCAAGTTTAACTCCACCTTAACTAACTTTGAATAAGATTATTCAGCCAAGGGCTACATCTTCATAGCAACTCAAAGTACCTTTAAAACTGTGTTCTGTAGAGTTGCGTCTGTCAGTGTTGAAGCATCTTTATAGTCTTCAAATAGTGTCACTTCCTACTAGCTGTAGCGCAATCTATGACTAAATTCCCAAAGGCTTTTTTTAAATTAAGCCAGCACCATTACAACTGCTTTCTGTGGACTTGTCTACACTTATTGGGAGATCAGTGATTGATGCATTGGTGGTTGATTTTAGTCTAGTGAGGACTCACTAAATCAACTGCAGATCGCTCTCCCATCGACTCCAGTACTCCACTGGATCAAAAAGAGTAGGGGGAGCCAATGGAAGAGCATCTCCTGAGGACATGGTGTAGTTTGGATCTAGTAGTAGGTCTAAGCTACATCGATTTGAGTTATGCTGTTCACATAACTCAAACCGCGTAGCGTAGATTGAATTTCCCCTGTAGTGTAGACAAGTCTTTGGTGTATGTTTCTCCACAAATTGTAGACAATACCAAAATTGGAGTATGTACAAAACACTCAGGAGGGCAGAACCAAACTGCAAAGTGACCTGGAAAGATTAGAATAATAAGGACTAAAACCAAGAGAGGGGAGACTTGGAACTGATATGCAAGTCCTACATTCAGAGCAAAAATATAACTAAGAAGCTTTAACATTAAAACAAGTTTATTTTTATCTTCTCCCTTTAAGGATTGAAGTATTAATTTTCATGTACCTGATCACCATGCTGGATACGAGGAAGGTGTGGAATTGGGAGGGCAGGTATCCAGGGAAAGATTTGTCTTCAGAAGTGATCTATAACATGAAACTTGGAGAACCTCTGCTCTAGAAAACAGTGCTGGAATTGCTGTTCCTGTCTCAAGTGACAACACTAAGGCCATGTCTCCATGTACAGCGCAGCAACTGTACCGATGAGCTGTACAGCACATCTGGTGAAGACTCTCTATGCTGACATGAGAGCTGTCCCTTCAGCATAAAAAAATCAAATTACCTTCATGAACGGCCAAAGCTGTGTTGGCAGGAGCAGCTTGCCTGCTGACACAAGTGCTCATGAGCGCACATGTCAGCATAACTTATGTCACTTAGGGGGACGGTTTATTCATACCTCATAGCAACATAAGATCTGCCAGCATAGGCTGTAGTGTAGATATAGCCTAAATCCACAATTACTAAGTTTTCTGCAACTTCTTACAGGTGGCCATTCTCATACACGGAAAACCAGTAGACCTGAAGAGAGCTCTGTGTAGCTTGAAAGCTTCTTTCAAGAACAGTGATTGGTCCAATAAAAGATATTACCTCATCTACCTTTTCTAATGAGTATTTTTCTTAAGATCCCTTGTTGGTCTCTTAACTGTGTATGGTAATAGAAAATGTTTCTAAGAAATTAGAAACTGAGGGGTTCAGATCTGATATTGACCTGAACATCATTTTGGAGGTTTTAAAATGAGCATGTGCATATTTGTCAAGTTTTATACAGCATGTAATCTTCTAAAGCAGATGGTTATAACTCATTTGAAGAGTTGAACATAGAGAAGCTTTGCTTCCTACTAGCCTTAAGTTAAACCAAATTTTCTTTTGAATACGTGTTACCAAGGGTTTCTAAAGTTAAGTTTCTACACCTCTTCCCCTATATAATGCTGTCCTCGGGAGCCAAAAAATCTTACTGCATTATAGGTGAAGCCACCTTATATCAAACTTGCTTTGATCCACTGGAGTGTGCCGCACCCTCTCCTCCCCCCCCGGGCACTGCTTTACTGCACTATATCTGAATTTGTATTGTCGGGTCGCATTATATCGGGGTAGAGGTATATTAAAAAATGTGGGGGGGTGGAAGGCAACACTGAGTCAGCTGTCAAAACATGGCTTGTTACTTTTATTGAATTACAGGATGAGGCCAACAAGAAATGAACCGAGTCAGATGTTGATTGTACAACTGTTGGGAACAGAAATTTAGAATACTAAACATACTCTTCTCATCTTTCAGAGCTATCTAGAAGTGTTCAAAATACCTTGAGATTTCTCTAATTTGAACCATGTTTTCCTGATGACACTGCCTTTTAAAGAACTCTATAGGGGTAATTCTGAGTAAGACTAGCTCTTGGATGGTAGTGAAGATACCAGTGATTCACAGTCATCCATGTGACTCCATGATACTGTGTATTCTCCCCCACAGTAAACTAGTGCACTCTGTTTACAACTACTGAGAATGGACCATGGGCAGGTATAACTCCTTCCTTACAAGGAGCCTAGTATCATTAGGTTGCCCTGGTGGGGTAACCTAGCTCACTACTGCTGCTTTTACTGTAGGAAAGAAAAAAGTCATTGTTAAATACAGGTAAAGTGAACATGTGCAATGAAATCAGGAAGCTGTACATATTGGAAGTGTCACCTGAACCTATTAGATCTGTTTGAGAAACTAAAATTCTTGGTTTAGTCTCATTTCTGTATTCTACCTTCTATTAGAGTTTAGTTCTTTGAATATTTGCAGAAGTTCTGTACTTGGCAGGAAACTGGATTTAACCTAAACCGTTAACTTGTTTTGACTCCTCTTCCAATAGATGTATGTTTGAAAATATTACACACCCTACTTAAGGCCAAAACAATCTATTTTTGTTTAAAAATAAAAATTGATGAAATGTTTTGCTTTCCTAGTACCAATATGGAAAGTTAGATGTTTGTTACAAGACTTTCTATATCCTTTTAAGTGTATTATCTTTCCTCCCAGGTGTTTTCTTTAAATATATTTAATAGCTTCAAACAGTTTCAGTTGTGATAGTATACTTGTGAAGTACTAAAAAGCTTCCTCAAAGTAATTTAATTCCTGTCAGCTATCCTCCCTGAAACATGTGACAGTGTAATCAGTGCAAGTTTGCATCTTATTCGTCCAGTTCATGAGCTCTCCCCCTCCTCAAGTCTCTAGGGAGTACCAGTATATACTGTGTACAGAAAGCTGTAAAATCTAGGAGATTGTTACACGAAGCTCAAATATTGCCTAGTCAAATAAGCTATTTATCTTAATGGCAGTCTGTGGCAATACTCGACTAAAAACTAACAGACTAGTTTCTTGTGGTATTTTGTCTATATTAACTCTTTCCCCCAAAAGGAAACTTTTTTTTTATAATCGCCAGCTTCCTCCTAAATAACTACATCATCCCTTTAGGCTTCCTTGCATTAGACCCCACCCTATAGCTGCTGTGCTGTGGTAAGCAGCATATTTATTCTTGGCAGGAAACTTGGTGCATCTGAAGGGCATGCAAGCTTCAAACAAGTAACATCAGCCGCAAGAGTCATCTGCCTGCCCAACTATTCCACTATGGCACAGGAGGAAAAGAAAGCAACTGAGATAGACAAAATGTAAGGTAAATGAAGCGTGGGGGTGGGGAGAAAAATCAACTGTATAAATAACATTGAAGTATTAAGGCTATCGGAACCTTTCTAAATACACAATATTTATATACACTTTTCCTGACAGTGAAAGGGTATATGCTGGTGGAATGGTTCCATCATAAGAAGCCCCCCTCTTGCTCACTAGCAAGCTTCTGCCTCAAGACTTGAGGTTTAACAGGCAGTATTTACAAGAAAGTAGCTTAATTAACCAAAAAACAATGGGGAAAACTTCCTACTTCACCCTTGTCCTAAAATGTCTGTGCTCTATGCATCTGTATAGTGGGAGGGGAAAGCTGATCCTGAGTTAAGCCGCTGGTGTGATCCTGCTGTTTGTCACAGGGTATGTTTTTGGAAACTGGTCCATCTTTACAGCCTGTGATCTAGGAGACAGAGGATGTAGGGGAAGTGAAGGGGGGGAGAGAGAAGGGTCAGTGTTTCTGGGACTTGCACAAAGATGTCGTTATGTTGCATACAGAGGAAGTCAGTGAATATCTGAGTCTGAACATGAGCTGGAGGTAGGTTTTCTAAAAGTCCATTTCAACTTTAACCCCTTCCTTTCATTAAGATCTAATTCACAAGTGTTCCAAGAGTCTTACAAACATTTCCTGCAGAACAAAGCTCTGGTAGGACTGCAAACAAAGTCCTCATGCAACTTCCTCCTTTCCTCCCCCCACCACCATATGATCGGTCATAGCATAGATTCCTCTGTCGTCAGTGTGTTTTCTGCTCTTTTCTCCCACCCTGTCTTATATAAATGTTTTCTACCATAAACTGTCTCCTTCTCCTCTGCACAATTCTCAACATTGTACTTTTCTAGCTTATACTATCAGTGGCTCATGTCCACCATTTCCTCCCCTCCCACATAGGACCTTGGAAACTTTGCCAGATACTTCAGAGCTAGAAGACTAAACCTACTAACCATATACAGCAGTTGGGGAACAGGAAGATAGGAATGGGGTCCTACAGCAGTGACAGTGTGAGAAACTAGCCTTTCCTGAGCTGCTGGGAAAGGGGGAGGGGGAGGAGGATTCCTATGATAGCATTCTCCCTGGACCTTCCTTGGGGGCTCTTATCTTTCATGCCATCCTGTGCCTAGTCAGCATCTGAAGTCTGACCTGATGGAAAGGAGCATTTTTGTTCTGTTGCTCACCACAAACCTGGCTACCAGAGTTTTGTAAAGGAAATCTAGGGCTCTAGCCACACCATGATGTGGCCTTGCTCTATTCCCCACTGGAAGCGATAGTGACAAGAGGTTCCCTTCTTATCCCAGAAAAGCAACAGCAGGGGCCCTCCTCCCCTGGGAATCAGGAGCAGTAAGAGGGTGTTCCTTTTACCCACTGGAGAGGTAGGGGTTGCAGCAGGAGTTGTCCAAGTACTTAACCCAACAGCCAGTCCAGCTGCTTGAATCCCAGCAGAGGGCTCTGTCTGGCAGGAAGACAGAAGTGCGGTGAATCCAGTTCATCCTGTCCAAGCAAATGGAACTGTCTGCTGGGTTAACAGACTCTTGCTGGCTGCTAAAGGGTGGAGGGTCCTTGCTATTTTGTGATTCCTAACAGTCTGCGGAGAGGGAGCGGAGTTTAACTTCTTCCTAGTTAATAGCCCCAGTAGCTACTTCTGCTCATTGCTTTGCCACAAACAGTAGCATGAAGTTGACTTGATTCTTTATGGTTTCAGTGTTGCCCAGGTGGTTCTGAATAGCAGCAGTGAGACCTGGGAAGACATGGGCCAGTTTTCACTCTGCTGTATCTCAGTTCTGAGCAGCAGTACAGGAGCGAGAGCTCCCCATGTGCAAACTGAAAGACAGCATTGCATGAGCTTGTACCCTGCCCCTAGCTGGACAACAGTTCTTTGCAAACAAGTGCTAGACACCTGACTTGTTTTTTAAATCCTTATTCTTCAGTAGTTATTGGCTCTGTCCCTCCTACTGACTATAGGAGAGTGAATTTTTGTCCCTTTGATTTTTAAGAAGGGAATGGAAAAGGAGAGAAGAACAGAGGAAGAGGATGACAAGAGGCTAGCAAGGGTGGAAGTACAGTTTAGTGCATAAAGCCAATCCTTTTCCACTCTACATGGCACTTTCTACAAGAGAATGAGGGTCTACCCTAAATTAGTTCCAATATCTGGAAAATTCTCCTCCTAGAACTGTTCTTATGCTCTAGGAAGTCAGTTCCTTACACTCCATCCCACCCCACGCAAATGATGCTGTAGTGATAGCTGTGTGTCAGCCACCTCAGCTGCTGAAAGGGAAGATGGGGATCATCCGTGTTGATTTTCAGTCTCTTGTGTTATCTGTGATGAACTCTATGGGAAACAAAAAGCTAGTGCAGCTTTAGGTGGAGCATTTTCTGAAAGGAATGGAGTTCTCATTTACAAACTACCAGTACTGAAACTACAACCGGTGGTGACTTATTACCAACACTGAAAAGAAATGGAGAATCATTTTAAAAGAACTGGGGGATCTGTCTAAACTGCATTACTGTCATCCAAGGGGGTTTTATTTGATACTATTTACAAAACAGGGATTCTAACTATGGCAACACTATATCATGACATGCCACTAGCAGTTCCCTATATAGTGTAAGAGTGAAATTCATGTGTACAGGACAGCAAGTAGTGAGAGAATATTGATTTTCTTTTTTAAGGAGAGATCAGGATGACCATAAAACTTAGCATTTTGCTTTCTCTGAAGGTACTAAACCTGCCTTTCTTCAACCTAGTCTTCCAATAGTAACACCACAAGTCTTGTTTACACAGTTCACATCTTGCTGAGCAGAGTTGTAAGAAGGTAAATATTTATATAGAATTGTGCCCTGAGTTTGTGAGGAGGTCAGATACCACTGGTGGGCAGCATGAAAAATATAGTGTTTGGGTGTAACAAAATACTAATAATCTTCAGCCACAACTATAATGCAAACATTCAGAATAAAAATGGATTTTTCAACAAATATTGATTGATTTAAAAAGGGTTAGTTCTTTTCTGCAAATGTGAGCTAAGCATAATGTAATTCCCTGGCATGAGAAGTTATGGTCTAACAGAATTACTGGAAAGCTATGGGTAATAGCATATTCATTCATGTCTATCCACAAGTCATTTTTTAAAGGAAAACAGTCAACTTAAACACATGGTTTTCTGTAAAAAAAATCTTACAGGCTATAGCCAACACTGAATAGAAATATTTCCTAATTAGTTTCACTAAGTGTTGTATAAACATTAACAGTTTCCCCAGAAGTTGAGATTTCCCCTTGTATAGGGGCCCTGCATGCAACAAAGAGAAACATGTTGGTATAAAATAAACTACACAAGTTGTTAAGGAAACCTGGGCAAGTGTAGAACTACTTTTAACTTTTAGAAGTTGACTAGATTTCAAGTTGTGCCCCATGAACAGCTGCTTGATACAATGACTGTTTCTCCTTGCCTTCAATCAACATTTCAGGGCAACACATCAGCTTGTTGATAGAATCAGGACTAGAGATGACAATCACTACACAGCATCGCTTATCTCTTTGAAAGTTTGGGACTGAGAGCAAAGAGGAGTCCTTGCAACTCTGCCAAAGACTTGCTTTGTCACTTAAATGTCTGTGCCTCAATTTCCCTATCTATGGATGCTAAACCATTGTGCTATTTCACCTCAAGTAATTAGTTTACACAGATAGGGCACTATGCTTCTTTCCCAGGAAAGCAAGATGGCAGAAAACCCTCCTGTGAAGGTGCACAAAGAAAGGGAATTTTGTAGGCTGTTACCTCCACCTCTGCATAGGTCCTGCTTGTTTCTCACCAGGAAGCCCTCTGGGTTAATGACGAATGCCAGTGTGCTAGGCCCGATGCTGGATATAGGCTTGTTGGCCTCATCCAGATGAAGGAATGGTGTATCAGATGAGCAGTTCTGACTTGCATATCACTTAAGGAAAGAATTGCCTTTCTGTACCTTTTCATGTGGGAGGGAAACATGGGTTTAGGCCCCGATCCTTTGAGGTGCCCAGTGCTCTCCCCTTGATATGTCAAAGGTGCAAAGGATACTCAGCACTTGATAGAACTGGGATTTGTAAAGTGTTTTGCAATCCTTAGGTATCAACGGCACTAAGATAACAAGTAGTAATCTTTTACTACTGTGTGCAGCATCCCAATTCCCTCCAGCTGTGTATTGAAAACTAGGGGGAAAAAAAGCCTTTAGTAACTACCTGAAGTTTTCCTTCCTGTGCCTAGATCCATAAATCCATTACAGTGGGTTTTCAGCCTCTTGGCTGCTTGGGGCCAGAATCACACTGGCAACAGAAAATGCCTACTCCCTGATGGCTCTGAGGTCTGTCTGAACCAGTCCTGAATGACCTGTGCAAAAGGAATTGTTTAACATTGTATTGTTGGGAACTTTATGGGAAGGAATGTGAAACTATGGGTACATCTACACTACAGGATTATTCTGATTTTATATAAACCGGTTTTGTAAAACATTTTGTATAAAGTCAAGTGCATGCGACCACACAAAGCACAATAATTCGGTGGTGTGCATCCATGTACCGAGGCTAGCATCGATTTCTGGAGCGTTGCACTGTGAGTAGCTATCCCATAGTTCCCGCAGTCTCCCCTGCCCATTGGAATTCTGGGTTGATCCCAGTGCATGATGGTGCAAAAACAGTGTCGCGGGTGATTCTGGGTAAATGTCATCACTCATTCCTTCCTCTGTGAAAGCAAAGGCAGACAATCATTTCGCGCCCTTTTTCCCTGGATTGGTCTGGCAGACCCCATAGCATGGCAGCCATGGAGCCTGCTTTGCCTTTTGTCACTGTCACCATATGTGTACTGGATGCCGCTGACAGAGGCGGTACTGCAGCGCTACACAGCAGCATTCATTTGCCTTTGCAAGGTAGCAGAGACTGTTACCAGTCGTTCTGTACTGTCTGCTGCTGTCATGGGTGCTCCTGGCTGACCTTCACGGAGGTTGGCTGGGGGCACAAAGACAAAAATGGGAATGACCTCCCCCTGGGTCATTCCCTCCTGTATGTTGTATCTAAAAATAGTCCTGCCTAGAATACGGGGCAAGTGTACTGGAGAACCAGAGAGCACAGCCACTCTGTGTCAGATCCCACAGAAATGATGAGCTGCATACCATTCTAGGGGGTGTCCCTACAACAACCCCACTCATTGCTTCCCTCCTCCCCCAACCCTTCTGGGCTACCGTTGCAGGGTCCCCCCATTTGTGTGATGAAGTAATAAAGAATGCACGACTAAGAAACACTGACTTTTTAGTGAGATAAAATAAGGGGGAGGCAGCCTCCAGCTACTATGATAGTCCAGGCAGTACAGAATCTTTTCTTTAGACATGAAGGGTGGGGGGGGCTGGTGGAGTTCAGCCCCCAGTTGCTATGATGAGGATGGTTACCAGCCGTTCTGTACTATCTGCTGGGAATAACCGGGAGTCATGCCTATTTTTACCCAGGCGCCTCTGGACGACCTCACCAGGAGCACTCACAGGCTGATGACGAGGACAGCTACCAGTCCTACTGCACTATACCATCTGCCACCAGGGAAGGGAGGGGAGAGGATTCTGCTGTTCATTGCCCCAGCACCGTGTCTACCAGCAGCATGCAGTAGACATACAGTGACATTGAAAAAGGTCAAACGATTTTTTTTCCGTTTTCTTTCACGGGGGGGGGAGAGGGGGATTAAATTGACAAGATATACCCTGAACCACCCTGGACAATATTTGACCCTACAGGCATTGGGAGCTCAGCCAAGAATGCAAATGCTTTTTGGAGACTGTGGGATAGCTGGAGTCCTCAGTCCCCTCTCCTTTCGTCCATGAGCATCCATTTGATTCTTTGGCTTTCCGTTACGCTTGTCACACAGCACTGTGTTGTGGACTCTGTATCATAGCCTGGAGATTTTTTTTCAAATGCTTTGGCATTTTGTCGTCTTTAACAGAGTTCTGATAGAACAGATTTGTCTCCCTATACAGCAATCAGATCTAGTATCTCCCATACGATCCATGCTGGAGCTCTTTGGATTTGGGACTGCATCGCCACCCGTGCTGATCAGAGCTCCACGCTGGGCAAACAGGAAATGCAATTCAAAAGTTTGGGCTTTTCCTGTCTATCTAGCCAGTGCATCTGAGTTCAGATCGCTTTCCAGAGCGGTCACAGTGGTGCACTGTGGGATACTGCCCGGAGGCCAATACAGTCGATTTGCAGCCATGATAACCCTAATCCGATATGGTAATACCAATTTCAGTACTACTCCTCTTGTCGGGGAGGAGTACAGAAACCGGTTTAAAGAGCCCTTTATATCGATATAAAGGGCCTTGTTGTGTGGACAGGTGCAGTGTTAAATTGGTTTAATGCTGCTAAAATCGGTATAAATGTGTAGTGTAGACCAGGCCTATGTATGAAATGTAAGAAGTTGGGAAGCATCTGAGTGAGATCAGTGTTGCGAATAAAGGGATAATTTTTTTGTGATATCTCTGTTTAATCTTTAAGCCCAGATGAACATTCTTTACTTGTAAGGTGGAAAGTCAGGTGGTAAAGACTGAAATTGGTGGCTGGTGTCCATACAATCCAAGTCATCTGTGGCAACGTTTTGGAAAATGTTTTATAATAAATGATCTCTTGTGGTGAGTGTGATAGCAAATAGAGTGCCAGAATGCTGTGTAATGCCAAGGTACCAGTCATCATGTGCTGTGGGAAATAAGTCTTCAGATACAGTCCTTGGTGCAACTGTACTAATTTAAGAATGGTAATTTGGTTGAATAGTGTTATGCAATTTGCCTGTAGGACCTATATGTACTAGAAAAGCACTAAATGGTTTCCCAACTTATTTTAAATTTCATGCATAATTGTGCACTCCTTTAAACTAGTTCCCAACAATAAGTGTTATACAACTCCTTTTATAAAAATAAATAAATTCAAGGCTGGTTCAGACAAGCTCTAGAACCACTATTGAGGCCTCCACAGAAAGGCATAAATTTCTGATCATACTCACTACTCTTCTCATCCCGCACCAACTAATAAGTCTGTTGAAAACAGAACCAAGACTCTTAGGCCCAGGCCTGCCTGCCCTTCTGCCATGTCAAGACTTGCACTACACCTGGAGCTAAGTGTATCTCTTCCTCCTTTTCCCAGTGAGACGTGAGGAGAAGCACTAGTATGCAGGGAATAATTAATTTGGCTGGTTATGAAAGTGAGTCCTTATCTGCTGCCATACTGAGCCTTCCTCTATGCTAGGCAGCTTTATGTTATCCTTGACCAGGGACTCCTCTGCTGCCACTCCCTTTCCTTAACATTAGGTGGCCAGTACACTTCTATCTCCATATAACACTGTCCTCGGGAGTCCAAAAATCTTACCACGTTATAGGTGAAACCGCGTTATATTGAACTTGCTTTGATCCACCAGAGTGCGCAGCCCTTCCCTCCCCACCCCCCGGAGCACTGCTTTACCACGTTATATCCAAATTTGTGTTATATTGGGTTGCATTATATCAGGATAGATGTGTATTTTAAGACTGCTCCTTTCTCCTCAAAGGAAACAGAGGATCAAAAAAGCCATTATGAGTAAAAGGCAGAGGCAAAAGGCATCCCTTTAAAACTTTGAAGTCAAGTCCTACTGAGGAAAACAGAAAGGAACAAACTCTGGCACATCAAAGGTAAAAGTATAATTAGGCAGGCCACAAAAGAATGACGAGCAACTAGCAAAAGGTTTTGGAACAAACTGATAAAATAAATAGAAACAAGTCACCAGGACTAGATGATATTCACCCAAGAGTTCTGAAGGAACTCCAATATGAAATTGCAGAACTAACGACTCTGGTATGTTGCTTAAAATCAGCTTCTGTGCTAGGTGACTGGAGGATAGTCAATGTAATGCCAATATAAAAACAAAAAAGACTTCAGAGGTGATTCTGGCAATTACAGGCCAGTAAACCTAACTTCAGTATCAGGCAAATTGGTTGAACCTAATAAAGAACAGACACAGAGATGAACATGATTTGTTGGGGGAAGAGTCAACATGGCTTTCATAAAGGGAAATCATGCCTTGCTAGTCTATTAGAATTCTTTGAGGTTGTCAACAAGCATGTGGACAACAGTGATCCAGTGGATAGAGTGTACCTGGACTTTCTGAAACCTTGTGACAAAGTCCCTCATCGAGGGCTCTTAAGCAAAATAAGCTGTCATGGGATAGAGGGAAGGTCCTCATGGATCAGAAACTGGTTAAAAGATAGGAAACAAAGGATAGGAATAAGTGGTCAGTTTTTAGAATGGAGAGAGGTAAGGGGAAAGAGGTAAATAGCAGTGTCTGGCCCCCCAGGATCTGTCCTGGAACTAGTTATGAATCTGTTGAACAGTAATGATCTGGAAAAGAGGGCCAAACTGTGAGGTGGCAAAGTTTTCAGATGATACAAAATTACTCAAGATAGTTCAAAGCTCACTAAAGAGTTATAAAGGGCTCTCATCAAAGTGGGTGACTAGGTAACAAAATGACAGATGAAATTCAACATTGATAAATGCAAAGTAATGCATTTTGGCAGACAATCCCCACTATACATACTAAATGATGGTGAGCTACGTTGGCTGTTGCCACTCAAGAAAGGGATCCTGGAGTCATTGTGGATAGTTCTCTGAAAAATCCACTTAATGTGCAGTGTCAGTCAAAAAACCAAACAGAATTAGTAAACGGCTAGATAAGACAGAACATATAATGCCAGTATATAAATACACCTTGAATACTGCATGCCATTCTGGTTGCTCAATCCCAAAAAAATCTTAGAATTGGAAAAGGTACAGAGAAGGGAGCAAAAATGATTAGAGGTATAGAACAACTTTCATATGATAGATTAAAAAGACGGACTGTCAGCGTGGAAGAGATGACTAAGGGGGGTGGAATAAGATAAGACTCTATAAAATAAATGGTGTGGAGAAAGTGAATAGGGAGGAGTTACTTACCCCTTCACATAACTCAAGAATGGGCCTTGACTAATGAGGTGAATAGATAGCAGGTTTAAAATAAACTGAAGGAAGTACTTCACGCAAGGCACAGTCAACTTTTGGCCTTTACAACACTCCCTGGCAATGAGTTCCACTAGTATAACTGGGTTAAAAAAGAATTAGATAAGTTCATGAAGGTTAGGTCCATTGAGGTCTGTTAGCCAAGGTGGTCAGGGATGCAACCCCATGCTCTGGGTGTCCCTAAGCCTCTAACTTCCTGATGCTGGGACTAAACAAGGGGGGGCTTGATAATTGCCCTGTTTTGTTCATTCCCTCTCAAGCATTTGGTATTGGAAGACAGGATACTGGGCTAGATGGACCATTGATCTGACCAAGTATGGTTGTTTTTATGATAAACCCTATGTCCCAGTGGTATGGTACTCAGGAATGGAGGAGACAGTGTGAGGAATCTACTCGTGTCTTTTTCTTTAAGAATTTTCTCAAGCATAAACAAAGAGGGAAGCACCACCTCCTGGCAAGCTGAAGAAAACTGACTTTTCCTAAGAATGCTTATAATTTAGTTAGCAAGGGTATTTTGATGGTATAGCAGTGTTAAATTGGTGTAAAGTCTTGAGAAAATACCTGTCCCCTAGCACAATCTGGTCCATTCCAAAGACAAAATATTTGTCTTTCAGATGTATTTTTGGTGCTCTGGGGTAAGACGACATCTCTGGCGAGGATGATTTTCCTGAATTGAGAGCAGGGGGATTGGCAGGGGGGACTCCATCAGAGACAGGGAAATTATCCCAAGTTTACCTCCAATGTGGTGGCAGAACTTTAAACTCCCAAAAGCTCTCTCTCCACCCTGTTTTCCCGCCCCAATTAGTGTTTTACTGCTGCCCCTGACTAGAGGCTTTTTTCACTACTCTCTTGGGAGAACTTCCTCCTTTCCCCTTTGAGGCTGCTGCTGCAGCTTCCCTTTCCTGGCCTTGCACTCCTTCCTCTCCCCCGATGCTCATCCATATCATCCTGTCCTAATTTAGAGAAATACTTTATTTTACCAAAAAAAGGCCTCCCAACCCTCAAGAGGGAAGCATGAATGATCGTAAGGGACCCCGACTGACCGTTTGCATTAGGTTCCAGATGTGTTTGAATCAGTTCTGACAACATCCTTCCCCTTGAGGCCATTTTATTTAGGCCCAGAAATAAAGTACAGAACTAAGTACAGTTACTTGCATTTCTGTACACAGCTTATTCATTGTTTGTATATGCAACATGTTTGTGTACAGCTTCATTTACATATAAGAGGTGGTATTTCTTCTGCATGCTTTGTATTATACTGCTTACTATATTTGCTGCTACAGTAGGTAGATGAAGTGTCTTCTGTGTTGGGTAAAAATATGGGAACACTTGTATTATTCAGCATACCAATCATGTAACTTTAATTGAGGGTCAGCCAACCCGACTGCCAGATTTAAAAATGGATACTGATTATAGAGAATCAGTTTTAAGGACTAAATTCATTGCTGGTGTAAGGAGGAACAGCTCTGTTGACTTATCAGAATTGCACCCTCTTACAGCAGTGAATTTGGCCAAGGTATGAAGTGAGATGTGACTTCCCACCACTTAGCAAAAGGATATTTAAACTGAGTTGGATCCAGAAGCTATTCTGAAAGTACAAAGTAGAAAATGAGTAATTGTGTAGGTTTGCCGAGCCACCTCTCCATTTTGAGAATTAAAATGATTAAAATTCACACAGTTGAACCCAAATGAGAGCAACAGCATTTTTAACTATCTATGGCAAAATGAATCTTGAAGAAATGGCAAAAATATTAGTGTATCCCTCTTCCATAAGGATACAAAATGACATTGGTCTTGAGGACAATGCCTTTTTCCTGTAAATTGGAGTTGTACCTGGGAGCTATTCAAGGGCCAGTCCTGCTGAAATACAGGTACTGTTTCCCATGTGTATTAGCTATCTGAAAGGGATGGGACCATGAATGAGCAGTTGCAGAGGAAAGCACAAGTTGTGTCCATTTGAAATAAGGGCAGAACTGATGCTGCAGCCTGTGCTGCCTGGGAGACCCTCGGAAAAAGGTTGGCTGAGGTAGGCAGAGTTACTCATGGGGGAACACCAGTTGAAGCATTGCCCATGGTTTAAAACTCACAATCTGGGATATAATCAATAGCTGCTGGGAATAACAAAACAAGAAATAATTGTTACCACTGTGCCAAAAACCTACACGGGGCACAATTTTTACATTTTCTACTTATATTGCCTAAAGTATCAGAGTGGGATAAACCCTTGATAAATAAGACTTCCTACTTTGAACTCTGCAGTAATTAATAAAAAAGACTGACCACAACCTATGGCCAGGGTAAGCCGGCTGTTAACAACATTTAGAGGATGAAGTCATAGGTGCATCTGCTTCTACCAGCCTCGACTTATGTGAGTAGTCTTGACTCACGTGGGTACAGTAGTTCCACTAAAGTGAATGGAATTGTTGTTAGAGTAAGCGCTACATGTCTGAGTAAGGGCTTGTAAGACTGGGCCTTAAATAAAGCGCTGTCTAAAACAAAATAGATACCAGGTTTGGGGTTCCCCCCCCAAAACCTTTTTTCTTAATTGCTGCATGGAAGTGAATGGAGTGTCATCAGTAAATATACTAATGGGACAGAATGGAAACTAAGTTGTAGAGCAATGCCCTTGGGAATTCAGTAGCAGCTCCAGACAGCTGCAAGAGGGCCTGTCACCCTCTGCACCTGACCAGGTCCAGCAGCTTCCACTCCACTCAGGAGCTTGCACCACATGTGAAAGAGCTTTTGAATAGTCTTTAAGAGCCTGCATCCTGTGCTTGCCAACAACAGTTCCAGCAGACCAAAGAGGATAAGTCCATGAGAGAATAAGTGTCAGGCCTGTCATTTGCCCTTTCCCTTAGGTCACCTTCACAGTGCAGTCTCTGCATGGCATCTAATATACTACATTTTTAAGTGACCTCTGGACTTTTTCCCTCTTGGTAGTTAGTCCTTCCTTCTTCCCATCCAACCTCTTTACTACCCAGCCTTCCTTTTCTTGTCCATCGTGTCTTTCTCTGATTTTTCTTCCTTCTGACTTAGGGAAGGAATGAGTTTTAGGACTATCAGTCTCATTTCACCCACTCCTATTTCAATCCAAAATAACCCATAAAACAAGATAATCTATACACTCAGTTAAGAGATGTGCATAACAATTTAAGCAACAGCATGTTGCAATCTTGTCCTCATCTTCCCTCCTCCTACTTGTTTTGGCTCGTATCTGTTTAGCCTGGAAGTTCTTCAGTCAGGGACCATGATCATTAATCTATAAAGCACCAAGCACACCTTACATTCAATATAAATACCTAAACACATCCCCTTCTCTTTCTAGGGTATACTGATATTAGAGAAGAAATACTGCTATAGAGGAAAAAATGACTTTCCCAATTTCTTTTAATTTTAATATTAAACACAGGCTTCCTGTATGCCAAATATTTCAGACTTAAGCTAAACTAATTCTACTGGTAAACTGAGGACCATGTATGTCCCTCTATGTGCACATGGAACCAGATGTCCTGGGGCTGTATCTCCATCTGCTGGCAAAGATCCCACTACCCTCAAAAATTGTGTGTTCTGATCAGGGGCAGTACAATATATGCCCCCAATGAAAGTTGTTAATGTGGATATGGGGCAGTAGGCATCCCCAAGGTTGCTACAAAATTGCCACAATATAAGGAACTGAGCTTTACTGAAAAAAGTGACACAACAGGAAAACATTCCTGGGAACATGGGCACTGTCATGCTAGAGCCAACCGGTTGTCCATTTATCCCAGTATTCTGTCTGTGATAGTGGCCAGTACCAGTTACTTTATAGGAACGTGCAAGGAGCCTGCCCGTAAGGGAAGTTCTTCCGTCCGTTAGTGGATAGCTTTGGCCCTGTAGCATAGAGGTTTTATATCTTTTTATATTATATATCCTGCTAATTAACTGCATGTTCTCCTCTCTAATAGTCCAGTCTTTTTAAAAATCCAGCTAAGCTTTTTGCTTTTGTGACATTTGTAGGAGTGAGTTCCACAGCTTTTTTTTTTTTTTTTTTTTTTTTTTTAATGTAGCATGTATTTCCTTTCATGGATTTTAAGTGTTGCCTCTCAGTTTAATTGAATATCCCCTTAATGTTGTACTATGGAACAGTAAATAGGAGAGTTTATCCCATTTATATGTGTACCTCTATCATGTTGTCTTATTAGTCTCCTCTTTAAATACGCCTCTACCTCGATATAACGCTGTCCTCGGGAGCCAAAAAATCTTACCGCGTAATAGGTAAATCTGCATTCTGTTGAACTTGCTTTGATCCACTGGAGTGCGCAGCCCTGCCCCCACGGAGCACTGCTTTACCATGTTATATCTGAATGTGTGTTATATCGGGGTAGAGGTATAGTCACAGTATTTTCAATTTCTCTTCATAAGAGTCTATTAAAACTAATTTTCTATTTCTACTATGCTCTCTTTAAAAGATAGGATAAGTATTGCTGAGCACAGTATACTAGGTGAGAGCATTCTTAGAGCAAAGTTTAAAAACTTTCTATACTCTGATTAGACCTCATTGCTAGCTTTTAACTAGATTCTTGCTTTTCTGTAAAGACTCATTTGTTCTCAAGCTGTGCCAATTCAAGATAATACCAGCAGAAATCAAACTGTAATGATGAACACACTGAAAGCTGCTAGAGGTTTAGAATCTTCAAGTGTGTAGTATTTATATTCATTTTTAAAATATCAATTAAATTAAATGCCATGGGCAAGATAGGAAATAGTAAATAAAATGGACATTTTAATGCTTATCACTTAAATTTCTCTACAATTTGTTTAAAAACTACCATAAAAGAAATCATTCCAGGGTACAGGATTGTAAGGATTAACGTTTCCATTATTGATAGCACTGTCTTTCTGCCTCTGAACACAATCAGTGTGTGTGTGCGCGCATGCATAGAATTTTGTATGGCTGTATTCATGGTTACTAACGTTTAGCAACCCAAATATCTCTCTGAATCAACTGAATAACTGAACACATTCAAATAGCTTAGTTTGAAAATGTAACTTTCTTCGTTTGAATAAGCAGTTTTGTTATGGTGCTAAACCAGTCAGTTTAACAAAGGGCAGTATGTTGATGAATTATGTATGTTATCTGCGTTTTCTGGCTGCTGCTAATTGACAGGTATCATGGCCCCTTCTACCAGCTTCCTGTAATTATGGGCCACATATCAAATACAGACTTGTGTAATGTTTCCCCCTCCTCAAAGTGGTCTTGTATTTTATTTAGAGCTTACAGCATTTGAACATTTTCCATTTCTCTCTTGATTCCAGGCTATTTTACTACATCATCTCTCTAACAATGGTGAATTAATAAGATTTCTTCAATGTTAGTTTCACAGAATCATTCAGACTGTTATAGATTGTGTGCTTAAATCAAATTTAATAAGGATACGTTTTCAGTGGTATCAGAGTATCTTTTAATTGTTTAAGAGCTAAGCTACTGTGTGGAAACAAGATAGATATTTAATGACATCTATTTTAATCATTACAGAGTTATTCAGGTATTGACAGGTTAAGAACCTAATGTCTCATGGAGCAAATTGAACAGCTATTTCCGTGGTGGTGGTACATACTTAATTGAGGCTAACTAAAACATATCAAGGAAACATTAATTGGGTTGTTCCACAACTGTACTCATTACTGATTAAAGTTAAGCCTAGAATTTAGTATTACAATCTCTGGAAATAAATTCAATTTGCAGAGAATAATTCTAACATCTCTAATAAAGGTATAATCGAGTACTTTGAGGTATTGAAGGTGCTGTAGTGTGTGTGTTGCCTTTAAATAGCTGAATGTGCATATTTTAATCTAAGAATTTGAATCAAGTAGAGAATGCAGCTGATTTTGTGTAAGGTTGTGGCATGGACACTGGACAAGGACTTGCTATAGTGGATCAGACCAGTATCTCATCTTTGACAGGACCAGAGGAAGGTGCAGAAAAATAAACCCCAAACCAGGAGAAAACAGGTATGGATAGGGAAAATACCTTCTTAGCCTCCATCACTTTAATCTTCATTTGGCAACATCTGTAGTGAGAAATCAGAGCTAGGATCTGACATCTGTTTAGCCCTAGATTGATCACCATTAAACAGCATGGTATTAGGTAAAGTGAACACTAATACTGCCCCAATAAAGCTACAGTTATTACTTTTCATCATTAACTAAGTCAGTTTCCAGGGTGACGTCTCAGCAATTGTAGTGCTATACTGGTTCCCACCTAATTGGAAGGTACCATTAAAATATTTTATAGTTAGTTATACAGCACCTTTCACCCAAAAGCACTTCATGTATTATAGAAAGATATCACCATGGAACTATGCTCATCTGAGTGGATGGCAGCAGCCAATCAGCATTCAAGATGTGGTACTGCAGAGGTAAGGGAAATTCGATATTTGGTCACCAGGGTAGACACCTACTCTTACTAATAAGATCATGGGCTCTTTAATGGACTGAAACAACGTAACTTCAATACAGGGAAAGCAACATGCTCCCTTTTATCAGGCATGGTGTTTGGCAGGGACCTTTGGAAGTAGGGCCTGACCAGTTTGGAGTAATTCAGAAAGCTAAGGAAATGAATGTAATTAAGTGAGGCCTGCATAGTGCAGCTTTACAAACAGTAAAAATAAAGGTGCTTAAGAAAGTTGGTATCATTGATAATACATGAAGTCTGATTGTTTTCCAAAGCCTTTAATTCAATCAAAGCATAACCAATATTCATAGGGACACTCAAAGGTATGTCTGAGGGCTATTTCCCTGCTAATTTGTGTGTCTCCCTTCCAGCCTTTAGGCCCTAGACCAGTTTTATTTTTGTTTTGGGTGCTGAAAATAATTTTCCTAGTAATTTTACTAACTGTTAACCATGATTCAGTTTCCACACAAGCATTCTTCTAGTCCAAAGGCCACTTGATGTTGATTATACCCAAAATGCAAATAAAAACATATGCAGGTTTAATCTAGACCTAGCAAAACAGTTCCAGCTGTATTTTGGCTTATACTTGTATCAGCCCAGGAGATACCTTCCCATCATGGCACAACTCTAGAGGGATAAAGGAAAGCTCTGACAAAAACCCAGTCTTAGAGTATTCTCGGTACTAGACAAATGATGCCATTGCTGGCTATTGGACCTTAGCTAAAGTAAGATGAGGCAATTTAGCACCCTGTTGTCTCTTGAAGGCTTTTTCTTATTTCACTTTGCTATATTTCTCCCTAACTACTGAAGTTAGCATTTCTTTTTAAGAAGTTGAACCCAATTTACTGTACCTGGTACCCAGTCAACTATTTTCTTTATATCTGTTAGCACTATCTTATTTAAGGTTTGGGCTAAGCTAATATATCAGGGGTGGCCAACCTGAGCCTGAGAAGGAGCCAGAATTTACCAAAGTACATTGCCAAAGAGCCACAATAATACGTCATAAGCCCCCACATCAGCTTCCCACTCCCAGTGCCTCCTACCCACTGATCAATGTCTCCCTCTCCCGCTCCGCACTGTTTTGTGATGTGCAGGGCACTCTGGGGAGAGAGGGGAGGAGCAAGGGCAGGAAGGGGTGGAGTGAGTGTAGAGCCTGTGGCAGAGCTAGAGGTTGAGCAGCAAGCACCCCCCAGCACATTGGAAAGTTGGCACCTGTAGCTCCGGCACCAGAGTTGGTGCCTATACAAGAAGCTACATATTAATATCTGAAGTGCCACATGTGGCTCCTGAGCCACAGGTTGGCCACTCCTGTAATATATCAAGGGTCACTACAAGTTTAACACAAACAATCCTCTCTCATGAGTTCATTCTTTAGTCACGTGTTTGGAGTGGTCACATAGTATAATCCAAACTCAATTTAAAACCATAGTTAACCAAGGTTGAATTTGGGCCTATGTTCTTACTGGGCGAGTAGGGGGAAATATAGAAAGTTAAATTGTTCTTACTCAAACTTGAAAAAATACCCTTTGAGCAGAAAGGCGTGAGGCAGTGCAAACAAGGATTCAAGGGAACTTGTTATGCTCCCCCCCCTTATTTTCATTGCCAGCTATGGTTCATCAGTATGTCCCCAGTGCTTCTGAACCAGTTTTTCATCTGCTGCCTATCTAGCTGATCCTGAAGCAGCACTGCTGTGTCAGGCTGCAAGTTTCAGTGGGAGAAGCACTCATAACCTTCTAAGGTGTAGCAGGGCCTCTGTAAGAAGACAAAGAAAATAAACAGGTTGAGGTGCTTTGGGAACACAAATAAACGATTCAGATTTGGAGGACACTGGGGATATGAAGTAGAGAAGGGAGGAATTGTTTAAGAGGAAGTGGCAATTTGTTGGAGGCACTGCCTTAGTCTGAGTCATGCTGTGCAATTTTCTCCTTTGGATTCTGATCTACTTGAGCATGTTAATAAAGCAGAATTCTTATAGCTATTGGGGACTAATTCTGGGTGCTGTAGCTATCCTTCATAAACTGTTTTCATCTGCCTAAGATTACTGTCCTGATAAAAATCTTCCCTTTAGACTTCACTTCAGAAATGCATGTTTCAGATTCCCTGTCCCCCAGCAGACATTCTCCCTGGGCTGTTATAAATCTGATTGTTTTGGTATGGAACATCCTAACAGGTAAGTAAAACAGGATAGAAAAGTGTAATAGTGTTAAAATACAAACCAGCCCCACAAAAACTAATAATGATTCTATAGTTATATAGAATCTTTCAGAGAACCCAGGGTGCTATATCTTTCATATACCCCCTCCCCCCAATCCATGAAATACAGTTGCCTCTGGAGTAGAACACTGCAATTGTTTAATAATATACAATAATGCTAGTCAACAGTACAGGCAGTGAAAAGACACCATATCTAACTGGAGATACGTAGAATGGAGTTACCCAGAGTGCACTTCACCAGCACTTGTAGATAGACTTGTGGGATCTTTGCTTAATCCAGACAGGGTCACTAAAGGCAGGCACTTCCAGCAAAGCGTGCACTAGTATTGTGCTGAAACATTAGTTCTGTATTAACTCAGACTGATGCCACCTATTGAATTATCAATACCATTTTTCTGCCGTAGCAAAGGGTTTTGGTTTATTTTTAGGGCTGTTAATCAGTTAACTCATGCAATTAACTCAAATTGTGATTAACCACACTGTTAAACAAAATAGTATTTTCAATATTGATTTCAATTAAAACAGAATAAAGTGTGCTGTACTCCATTTTTATTACAAATATTTGCACTGAGGATAGTATTTTTCAATTTACTTAATACAAGTATTGTAGTGCAATCTCTATCATGAAAGTGCAACTTACAAATGTAGGGGTTTTGTTACATAACTGCCCTCAAAAACAAAATGTAAAACTTCTGAGCCTACAAGTTCACTCAGTCCTATTTCTTGTTCAGCCAATCGCTCAGACAAAACAAGTTTGTTTACATTTATGGAAGTTAATGCTGGATGCTTCTTGTTTACAATGTCACCTCAAAGCGAGAATAGGGGTTTGCATGGAATTTTTGTAGTTGGTGTTACAAAGTATTTACATGCCACATACGCTAAACATTCGTATGCCCCTTTATTCTTCGGTCTCCATTCCAGAGGACACGCTTCCATGGTGATGATACTTGTTTAAAAAATAAAAGTTAATTAAATTCATGACTGAATTTCTTGGGGGGAGAATTGTATGTTTCTTGCTCTGTGTTTTACCCACATTCTGCCATATATTTCATATTATAACAGTCTCGGATGATGACCTAGCATATGATGTTTGTTTTAAAACACTTTTACTGTAGATTTAACAAAATGCAAAGAAGGTACCAGTGTGAGATTTCTAAAGATAGCTACAGCACTCGACAAGAGTTAAGAATCTGAAGTGCCTTCCAAAATCTGAGAGGGATGAGGTGTGGAGCATGCTTTCAAAATTAAAAGACCAATACTCTGATAGGGAAACTACAAAACCTGAAACCAGCAAAAAAGAAAATCAACCTTCTACTGGTGGCATCTGACCCGTATGATAAAAATTAACATGCATGAGTCGGCACTCCTTTGGATCATTATTGAGTAGAACGCATCATCAGCATGGCCGCATGTCCTCTGGAATGCAGGTCGAAGCATGAAGGGACATAGGAATCTTTAGCATATTTGGCACATAAGTATATTGCAACAGTGGCTACAAAAGTGCCATGTAAACCCCTCTTCTCACTTTCACATCCAGAACAAAAGCAGTACAGAAAAAACATCCTGAAACCAATAAACCGCTTACATGCAGGTTGTCACTTATCAGGCGATCACATCTTACACAAACACACTCTGACAGATTTCAAAGTCTTTCAGGCCCTCTTCAGAGAGGCCGTCTCTCTTAGTCACAGTCTCATGTCAGTTCTTGGCCAAGGTGATTTCCCTTCCTGTATGATGGAGGTCACTTTATATAGTTTTCCATTCAAGGGTCTCCTGAACAGGGTTAAACTAGTATATTCAATTTCCTTCAAAAGGAAGTTCTCCAGACTTACAAATCCCTAGCCAGATATCATTAGTTATCTCTACAAAACGTGTCCCTCCTCCCCACAATCTTATCTCCTTCAAGAGACTGCCATAACTCCCCCCTGTAGCTAAATATAAACCCTAGACCATCAAGTTATACACACTTATAAAGTTGAAACAGTAGTCCAGAAGGTATCTATAATATCTGTCACACTTCACCTTCTGAGAGCTACCCCTCTTTATTTCCATGTTGTGGAATTGTACTGACTTTGCTGCATGTGGAGGCCTTAGCAATCTGCAAAATTTCTTCCCAGGTTCATTATTTGGGCTATCAAGTATTTCAATTCTGTAGGTAACTCACTCTTGTCCAATATGAAACAAAAGTATCAATGTTTAAGATTTTGCTGAAGATTTTAGAAATTTGCTTTTGGTATTTTAAAAGTTATCATCAGTGAGACTGCTCAGATAAGCAGGCCCTGATGAGGGCTCTGGGCAAAGGAGCATTTGGCCTAGACTCTAATAGTCTCCAGGGTTTAGCCTTATTCCACTTACTGATTTTCTGCATTGCTAAGTCCTGCAATTTTTTGTAAGATATTGAATATTTGGTGTTTTTTCCCCTGAATAAAGCCCCACCTCCTGGAGTCATTTGATTAAAGGAGAATTTCAGATATTTTTGTAAAGTTAGTTTCTAGGACCCATGGTGGTGAAGAAAAGCTTGAGAATGACTCCTGTAAACTAGAAACTCAAAAAAACCAGAAGACCAAAGTCTAAATTTTTTATTTATAGTCATTTTGGGGGCAAGAAGTGATATGTCTTCATTATTTTGTTTTGGAATGCATGAGGCTGGAAACACTGCTTTCAGGTAATCTCACAGTAGGGACAGCAAGCTGAGCCCAGATAAGAAATCCTGCTCACTCACATTTCCTAGTGCCTAGTTGCAGTGAAGATCGTTCTGGTAGTGCCCCTTAAGACTAGAGTGGGAAGACTTAGGACTTCAGTGCTCAGGCAAGAAATGCGTGTGTAGATTTTTCTGCGAATGCCACCTCTGACTCAGGCCTGGAATCAGGGTGACTCAGTGGGTGGAGGCGACAGGTGAGTGTTAGGGGAGAGAGAATTATTGTACGTGGGATTGAGTGACAGAGAAATAGGTGTGTGTGTGGGGGGGAAGATACAAGAGCCTAGACATAAGGAAAGAGGAGGATGGGCAAAAGTATATGTAGCAAGGAGGAAAAGAATACAAGATATGAAAGGGAGGGAGTAGAGGAAGGTTGATAGATTCAGTGAACACAAAAGAAAAGAGATACCACTTATAATGGAAGGAAGTAATGGAACATAAAAGGAAAAGATGAAAAGCCGTAGAGGCAAAGGTAAATACTGTGTTTTAAAAACTGATGCCAAAATAATGCAGTGATTAAAAAAAAAAAAAGTAAAGGTTTGATGGCATATGCGCTACTCTTCAGAGACCCACTGGGGCTTAGGAAGAGGAGCAGAGCACTGGGTTCAGGTGGAATGAAGTGGGTCAGAATTGTGGCTGTCTGGGAATGTCACTGTTGTGTAAGTTGGCCATAATATATTGACTGGGGCACTTTGCACCTACCAGTTTGACCCTAGTATTAGGTAAAATAAGCAGGATTTGTTCCTTAGTGTGACATTTAGTACAGAAAAAGGTTCTTGGTACTGCAGTGCGTGAGTCAGGTGCAATGCACAGCTTAGACTTGCTTGCGATAGTGCCTTCCATATGGATTTCTATCACCATGTATCCCTCCAGCATGCAGCAGTAGTAAGACACAAGAACTGTTTTTAATGTTCTCCCAAATTTAGTTCTGTTTTAAAAATTATTTGGTACTGGAAACAAGCATTTCCCTTAAAGTAATCTCATGGAGCAGAAGTCCTACTACTCTAAAGTTCATCCACCTAACAAGCCCCTTTTTTGTCTGCCAAACACCCTCTTTCAAATCCCTCCTCAAGACCTGCTTCTCTTCTCACTTACTGGGTATAAAACAAGAGTAAAGGAATTACACTGTAAGAGCTAAGTGAGAGCAGAAGCAGGCCCTACTGTAGGCTGTCTTTCCATTGCTAAACTCTGGTGCCTGACCATATTTAAAAACAAAATTCAAATGCCCTCTCCTCATTCCTGGCCCAATTTGAGAAAAAACATACTTTTAAACAACCTATATGATGCCTTCCCATCTTTTAATGGTCTCTCCTTGCCTATCTGTCTACTTTGCAGTGGTCTGATTCCTTTAGGACTCAAGCATGCAACTCTTTCCTTATAGGAATAGTATTTATGCAAGTAGCATAATAGTCTACTCTTGTGATTAAGGGTTGCAAGAAAGAAGCCCTTAGACTGTAAATGCCTCAAAGTAAAGATCTTGTCTAAACATAATTAACACTGTGTTCTATAAAGAATTATTGCACTAGAAGTACAATAAAAGCTCTGCATGACAAGTATTTGAGGGCTCATAGTAGAATCTAGGATTTTGGTTCTAGGTTCCATTCTGGGTTATGCTACTTGCAATGTGAGTTCGAGCTCACTATTAATAGTTTAGCCATTGTTGTTTTTGCAACTCTGTGGATGTGGGTAAATGCAGGAGCTGTATCACTGAACAACAGATGTTACATCTAAATTGAGTTTTCCTGTGTAAATAAGTTACAGAATAAATAAAGGAAGAGAATGCCTGTTTGTTCTGTCTCACTTAAGTCCATACACAAGAGAATTCCCAGCACTTTACTTTCAGCCTGGGAAATAGGCAAACCTCTGACAGGATTTCCACCCAGGTCATTTTGTGGATAGGCCTTCAAAGGGTGATTTGAAAATACACTGGCCTACACCTGCCCTTGAAGAGTAAGCACATAACTTCATTTATTTTTGCACCCTGCCCAAGAAAAGTCTCATGGTGGCAAATCAGAGTGTCATTTGGATATTGGGGTGACTTGATTAATATCTAGTTGCAAAGCTTGTTTTGCAGTCAAAACATTGTGAAACCAAATCCATAATTTTTTCCTGGTAAACTCAATTAGCTTTTAAATAGAGAGTCAGACCAAATCTTCACTAATTATCAAGTAGTAAAGCAAAAGGCTTTGGACAAGTGTCCTAAAGTATGAGAAGTTTGCCACCTGCAATGACCGTATCACCTTTGTGGAGAATTGCTGTGTTTTACATTGTGTGTGCTGAGGGGGAGGGAATGCTAAAAATAATCATCTTTATTGTGCTTTGAAAGCAGCTGTGTTCCATTCAGTTGTAGTGCTACTCTAGTGGGAGAAAAGAATCTTGACAAGTTTATACCTTATGGTTATGGAGATATTTATTTGCTGCTTTTCATTTGAGAGCCTCTCATAGCTGGAGACATTTCAGTCAAATCAATCAAGGTATCACCAGCTTTTGTCATTTTTAATGACAGCAATTTTTGTAATTATGATTTTTATTTGCTGGGTGTTTCATTTATTAACCACTGAATGTACTTATTTTAATCTTTGAAGTTTTATATTCCTGTAAAACTGGCAGACAGTCATCACCAATTCTAACATGTTTATGGACAAGATGCCTATTTTTTTAACATCCACTTTTTTGGTTAAAAGCAACAAAAAGTTCATTTACAATATTTAATGTCTTGTTAGCTTTAGAAGTGTGGGGGTGGGTCTTTGGTTTTTAAAGAAGAGCTGTCAGTAAATGTTGGTTGGCAACCCAATAGGCTGTGGTAGCATCAAGGTTTTTGGGCCTGATCTTGAAGTCCTGGGGAGTTTTAGATGCTCAAGTAATTCAAAACTGGACCCTTTATTGATATTTTTCTTAATGAAAATAATGGTATACAAAGTTAGGCCCAGAATCCTGCAAAATGGTTGTAGTTCCACTGAAGTAATGGG
Source organism: Gopherus flavomarginatus (assembly GCF_025201925.1). NCBI lineage: Eukaryota > Metazoa > Chordata > Testudines > Testudinidae > Gopherus > Gopherus flavomarginatus. The sequence continues at coordinate 39,745,144 of NC_066619.1, read as the reverse complement.
TCCACTCACAGGAGTAAATGCTAACTGTGTGTGTGTGTGTGTGTGTGTGTCTTGAACTATCCAATTCAGATATGTTACCCATTGTATTTTGACTGCTATATTTCATTTTAACAAGTCAGAAAGAAAAAACAAAGATTTCTATCATCAAAACATTTCCACCCACACCAGTAGACATTCTTATGCTGATGATGCTTAGGCTAGGAATTTACGTATTCCATTACAAAGATGCACTTTAAGTATTTACATGTTACAACTTCCTGAGTAATACAGACTGTGCTTGTCTAGAGCTGTTGATACATGACTTTTTCCGAACACCCAGTTACTACATATTTGCCTCAGGATAACTTTTGGAAAATTTCATGAGATTCTTTAGCGCTGATTGCTACAAGATGTTATCAAAATCAAAACAATTGATTAAAATATAGATATCTTTATGCCAACATTGTTTATCACTTCTGGTTCTACCTGATATGCCAGGACCACATTTATAGTACTTCATCAAAATGCACAGCATTACACAAAATTAAAAAATTGGTTTTACAAACCAAAATGCATATAAAGCTATGGAAACATACTAAAATAACTAAAGTGACCTTGCCAATTGTATCACCCAACAGAATAGAGCAAAGAGTTCACTAAGAACAATGCTTTATGAAGAGCAAATTAAATTATTTTATTTCTTCACATTTGATACTCTGGAGCATTTGTCAGTTTAATGAGACAAGGTCAAGATTGTGTAGATTCAATTTAGGCTTTTGATTCTCTTATTTTTAGGGTGGGGGGGTAGGGATTTAACAAATGTAATCTGAACACAGGTTATCATGCTTGTGATGGGGCACATCATTCACCACTAGTCTGGCACCTCACCCTGGCCATTCTGGGGATTAGCTCTCCTCCCCCCAGTGTTACCTGCCTTTGTTTTCACCACAACATGTACAGATTTATCATGGGCTTCTGTTTCTTCTTTTCCCTCATGCCCTTGCTCTTTTCCTGACTGTCCTTTTTCTCTGTAGGAGACGTGTCTCTTTATATGACCCTATTCCACACACCAAAATCAGGTCCTCCTCTGACCCAGTCGCTTATTGTGTGGGAGTCCCTGGGCCCTTGCCTCTTGTAAGGCTCTTTTCTTCCATCTACATAGGGACATGCCCTCTTCAGGTGCCCCTGGCTCCCACACTCCTAACACCTTCAGAGTTGGGTCTCTGACCTCCTAGCTCCACACAGCCTTTCCGCCTTCTCCTACTCCCCGTTGCTTTTCAGCTCCCCTCTTTGGGAGCACCAACTCCAGCATCCACCCTCATCATAAAACATAGCTTCCCTCAGCCACAGAAGTCTGTATTGCAGGTTTCTCCATATTCACACCCCCTTGGGATACAGTGGGCCAGTATGAGCATTAGGGGCAACTTCCGTGCACAGTCTCTCTCAGTCCCCTTATATTAGGGTGACTGTCTCCTACATCCCTTCACTCGCTATACAGTCCTCCACACAATACTGTTCCCTCAGGGGTGACCGAATGCCCATGTTCTTCACCACTTGTGATGTAGTGCACCACTCATCTGATGCCTCCTCCTGGCTGCTTTGGGGATTAGCGCATTAGGTCAACAGCCATTCCCATCTTTCTCTGGTCCACAGCCCTTCTCTCACTCCAGCAACTGCAGGGCCCTTTCCATGACTTAGTCCTCTGGCCAGGTCAGTCAGCATGCCACCCTTTCAGGGTATATCAGTCTTTTCTTCAGCAGTCTTCCCATTCACTGCCTCAGGTGCCACTTCTTCAGTGGCTGGTAGGGGAACCCAGGCCCACCCTCTACTGTGGGTTTTAGTTCAGAGACCCTCAACCCCACAGTTTAGGACTTTACTCTCCCAGCCCTCACTGCTCATTCCCTGAATTGCTTCCCTCCACTCCTGGTTCCCCTGCTTTTTCTAGGCATACCAGCACTAAACCCTCTTCCTAAAGAGTGAGTGCTCTTGCCCAGCAGCATCCTTTGTCTGTTGCCAGCTGCCTGGCTTTGTAGGTCCCACCTATTCCTGCACAGCTGAACTTGCTTGCAGTCAATTCCCCCTCTCCCTGGCACTCTCTCCAGGTGCAGCCTGTGGAGTTAATAGGCCTTCTTGGCCAATTTAACCCCTTCTAGTCCTGTCTGGGTGAACACTCCATCACAATGATAAAAAATGAATTTTTTAAATTTGTTTTTCTCTGCAATGTAAGAAACATAAATGCAATAATACTGTGTTTGTAAGTGAGAACCTGAAAATGAAACTGACCAGTTCAGTGTCACTGTCCAAGCTGAGCATAAATTGTGAATAGTAATGCTATTGGTTGCACAGGCAAGACATTTTTAATATATTACTGCCTATTTTAGCACTTGGAGAAGTGAAAGCTTAACATTAGAATCACTCATGGAGGCTGAAGGAAGTGTGGAGGGCTAGAATGCTAGCATTGTGTGCTCTTCATTTGTCAACACATATGCAGAGGCTAGGCGTAGTGCTTAGCAGTGTAACCAAACCTCTGTGCCTACACTAGCGTGAGCATTGGCAAATGTGTGGGAGGAAGGAGAAATGACCATGCTGGGGAAAGAAGAATGCAGGAGATGGTGTATGGTCAGGGCATAGCTGAGTTAGTTCAATCTAATGAATACAAATCATCCACTTTAGTTCACTGTAACTTCACTGCAATAAATGGAGATATGTCCTTAAAAAGCTGTAACAGAGCGGTGGATCAAGCCTGATGTGTGTATCAGCCATTTTTAGGATTTTCACAAAGTGGTGGTGATGGTTTTATTTCAGCCTTGCGTAATTCAAAAATGGGTGAATGTCATCTTCCGCCCCCCGAAAAACTTTCCAGAAGTATTGACTATAAATATAATGCCAAAAATTTCACCTTTTGGCTGAGACCAGGAGTTTTCGAAAATTCAAGTAATGAAAATAAATCATAATTGAAACTGTAATTATAAGTATTGAAGTTGTAAGAGATACCTACAAGACCCTGCTGGCTAATGGGCAGATGACGAGCTGAGACACCTGCCTGCTATGCAAACTCTGCTTGTTTTACTTTTCCCTTGGGCTCCCACCCTCACCCCTCTTTGTTTCATGCATCAATTACACCTTGTTATAAATCTAGATTGAGAGTTCTTGGGGGCAGGAGCTAGCTTTTTAGTACATGTTTATACAGCATCCAGTTTTACTGTTGGCAACTAAGAAGGAAGGACTGTGTAACTGCTTTTTTCCCATTCAAGCCAACACCAGGTTTGTTAGGGTATGTCTACACTTGCACTTCAAAGCGCTGCTGCGGCAGCGCTTTGAAGTTTCGAGTGTGGTCGCAGCGCTGCACGTACTCCACATCCCTTATGGGTGTAGCTTGCAGCACTGGGAGCCGTGCTCCCAGGGCTGCGGCACTGTTTATACTGAGGCTTTACAGCGCTGTATCTTGCAGCGCTCAGGGGGGTGTTTTTTCACACCCCTGAGCGGGAAAGTTGCAGCGCTGTAAAGCGCCAGTGTAGCCATGGCCTTAGTCATGAAACTGGAACCCTATTTAAAAGACAGACAGACAAACAAACAAAACAGAAACCTACCCTAGCTGACGAAATGATACTGTCAGGAAGAATGACTCTTAGCCTGCTTCCTGTGATCTTGCAGGGTTAAAGGGATTTTCTATTTGCTATATGGGGTGGGAGTAAGATGTATAATACTGGCCTGGTTTGTATTCTGGTGTTTAAACAATATTGTTACTAAGCAGATGCAGGATATTACATGTGTTGAGATAGCAGGACCTCACACACTTAAGAAACTTCAGAGCCATATGTGCCTCTTCCCACATAAAACCATGTGGAACGGGAGTACTGCCACCCCACCCCCCACCCCAACCAGATCTGTAACCTTTTTGGATCTATCACTTTGCTGCATTTCCTCGCACTGTTGGAAATGGAGCAGAAGACATAGTGGAAAAGCATTAGACATGTCCCTGGGTTACTTAGTGAGGCTGTGGATGTGAGGGAACAGATCAGCACTTTTGCTATGAGTCCCTGTGTATTCATTCTTGAAAAACAGAGATGAGGGGGTCTTCAATGAAGGGTACTTGGATGTGCAGTTCACTCCCTCTGGTGGTCTGCCAGAGTTTACAGCTCTCCAGAATGCATTGCACATCCTCATGCATTTGTCTGACTGTGAATCATTGCAGAATTATTTATTGTAGTTAGTTGGGGTGCAACAAGGTTGAAGTTGCTTTGTTCTGTCTAACACAGGTAGTTTAAACATGTTGTTGATATCTTTAATATCCTAGATGCATAAACAATTATTACAATAAACAGTAAAATTATTATGGTTCTAATTTTCCAGTGTCATGTTTCATTGTTTGAATGCAAGCAGTAAGGTGTAGTACCTGCTGTAACACTGATTTTATATTTGCCCAGTGATTGCCTAAGAAGATTATATTAAGTAGAGAGGATAAGGCAAAGGGAGATAATTAGGAAGGAGAGGGGTTGGTGTTTCGATTTGGGGGAAGGAGGCAGGCATTTTACTTCAGGCTTGCCAATGCAGTGGAGTAATACACTCTACAGGGGTGTGATTTCTAAACTGCACTAATGTGTTGAATATTATTAGTCCACGTAGACTCTGCTGGTGTGCTTTGACATAGTGCTGTTTGAAATAGTTCTGTGTTAAAGTGCACTAGGAAACCTTCATGTGCACCAGTGAGGTCTGCCCAGACTAATTAAAGCACAAACACTTTAGTCCACTTTAGAAATCTCATCCCTATAGAGCACATTACTTCACCATACAGACAAGCCCTTAGTTCTCTTTCACGTATGCAACTCTCTTATCCTTACTTTTTCCCCCATTAAAAAAATAAGTACAAGAGGGGCCTTTTTGACCCAATAACACAACATATTGATGGCTAAATATTTCAAATTTTTCTGAGAGCTTAGTTGGCTACTACAGTACTAATTATTACATGGCATTGGAACGTGGAGAATGACTGAGCTGAGAACTGATTAGCTCTATGCCTGAAAACTACTATCAGTCTCCATTTTACAATTCACTCTGCCCTCCACCTCCAAGTCAGGGCTCTTTATTTGTATAGCCATTTGCCTCCAGGGGCGGTGCATGGATGCTGGTTTGTGGTCATTAAATCTGTTACAGAAGCTGCTAAGACTGACTTCCTAAAAAGGAATGGAAACATGGTCCTGACCAGTTTAAAAAAAAAGCATGGCCCTCAACCCATCTTTCTAATAAGATGGAGGAGGAGATGAAAGTTGTGAGGGGAGGGGAAATACTCAGGTGCACAGAGTCTACATTAGCAAATCCTTTAGCTATGCTTTATTTCATCACTCTTCAGTAAATTTTGTGGTACCAGTAACTGGTCTGGAGGCATGGAGGGGAGAGAAGAAAAAATTACTCTACCTGGAAATAATTAGCTTTGGGGGCAATTCTAAACACACTTTAGAACGAATGATGATCCCTTAGGTGTATTCCTCTATACCACACATTGCAAAAGTCTTAAGAGACGTTGATGACAGCATCTAGGTCCAAATCAGAAGAAAAGAGGTACTGAATGATTGATCAATATTTCTCCTTACAAAGTTTTCAAAATTATTTTCAGCTGCATTTTACCCATTGAAGCTCACTGTTTCACCATGGCTCTGGAGGTGCATCAGTAATGGCTCGGCTTCTCCAGATGCCTCTCAGATATTAAGAAAATATAATATACATCACAAATAGTGAACTTTCAGTGTGCTCTCTTTCACTCCAACTTGCATTAAGCTCCTTTACTTTCTTGTCACTCTTCTGTTACGAGGCTTAAAGTTTTTTCACCATGCAGGGACAGCTAAATAAGAAACTGAGGGGAGATATAACACTTTAATAGAGCAGATCAAGCAAGGTCCTACATACAAGCGGAGTCAGAGGCTTTTTATTTCCGGATTGCTCCCAATTTTTAAAATAGCTGATGTGGATATGTGATGGTGTTGCTTAAGTACTTTGCAGGATCGGGCCAAAGCGCTCATGATCAATCCTACAGCATGTTAAACAGCAAGGTGGCAAAATCTGCAAATGATACAAAATTGCTAAAGATAACTAAGTCCCAGGCAGACTGCGAAGAGCTACAAAAGGATCTCTCAGAACTGGGTGACTTGGCAACAAAATGGCAGATGAAATTTAATGTTGATAAATGTGAAGTAATGCACACTGGAAGCATAATCCCAACTATGCATATAAAATAATGGGGTTTAAATTAGCTGTTACCGCTCAAGAGAGAGATATTGGAGTCATTGTGGATAGTTCTCTGAAAACATCCTCTGTGTGCACCGGCAATCAAAAAAGTGAACAGAATGTTGGGAATCATTGAGAAAGGGATAGATAATAGAACAGAAAATATCATGTTTTCTCTGTATAAATCCATGGTACACCTACATCTTGAATATTGTGTGCAGATGTGGTTGCCCCATCTCAAAAAAGATATATTAGAATTGGAAAAGGTTCAGAAAAGGGCAACAAAAATTATTAGGGGTATGGAATGGCTTCCATATGAGGAGAGATTAATAAGACTAGAACTTTTCATCTTGGAAAAGAGGTGGCTAAGGGGAGATATGGTTGAGGTCTATAAAATCATGACTGGTTTAAAGAAAGTAGACAAGGAAGTGTTGTTTACTACTTCTCATAAGAACTAGAGGTCACCAAATGAAATTAATAGGCAGCAGGTTTAAAACAAATAAAAGGAAATATTGCTTCACACAATGAACAGTCAACCTGTGGAACTCCTTGCTAGAAGCTGTTGTGAAGGCTAAGACCATAACAGGATTCAAAAAAGAACTAGATAAATTCATGGAGGATAGGTCCATCAATGGCTGTTAGCCAGGATGGGCAGGAATGGTGTCCCTAGCCTCTGTTTGGCAGAAGTTGGGAATGAGCGACGGGATGGACCACTTGATGATTACCTGTTCTGTTCATTCCCTCTGGGGCACCTGGCACTGGCCACTGTCAGAAGACAGGATACTAAGCTAGATACACCTTTGGTCTGGCCCAATAGGGCCATTCTTATGTTCTTATTTCACTTTTGCCAGAGCTTTTAACCCCATAACTCTTGCATTTACTTTTTGAATTCAGGAATGGGGAGAGGAGGAAGTCAGCAGCAGTTAGGAGGAGGAGGAGACCAGATAACTGGAGATGTGAAGTTAGTTGCATAGTCATGGGCAGGAAGTGGGGAAGGAGCAGGAATAATACATAGGAATCAAGCAGGGAAAATATAGCCGGGGAGGAAGGGGCAGGTAGGCAAATCTACACACCATCTGGCTTTAGATGGTTTGTGTTGTGCAAATAACTAGAATAGTTCGGAATCTTGGTCATATACTGTTAAGGATGCCTTAGTTATTGATGGCCATGTTGTCTGTATTTAGCACTTTCTTTGTTTTATTAAGACATAAACGTAGTCTATTAGTTTCTTGTCAGTGATATACCATAAAATGTAAGCATGTGCATTACCAAATTAATACTGCAGGAGGAGTTTTCATTTTGGAGTACTTGATATCTCAATACTAACATTCATTTTACATTTACATAGACATATCCAGATACATTTTTAGAAAAGCTATAGCAACATTCTTTACAGCTAGTTGCTGAAAAGAGACTTCTCTTAAGGCTGTCTTGAAAGTGCTGTGCTGAACCCTCCAGACTTATGAGGAAAATTGGAAATATTATAAAATTTAAGTTTTAACATATTTTAAAAAACTTTGTTCTTGAAATAGCAAGTCTCAGGTCAATCCAGTCTTACCAAACTAAGAGGAGAAAAAAAAATCTAGAAAGTCAGCCCAAGTACAATGTGAAGAGTTTTTCTTTTTAAAACCTCTCTGATTTGTCTTATCTGGTTTGGTGACCAGTCATTGGCTGCAGTTAGTGATAATTGTAGCTGCTGGTTGTTCAGCTGGAAGGATACATCACTGCAGAATATTTTCCTAAGAGATGCATTGGGCCCCTGTGTGTAAAATAAAGCCACTTGTACAACTTTGAAGGGTGGAGTCGTTCTCTCATTTTCCCCCTGCGGTGCACACTTTTCCAGAAGGCCAGACTCTGGCCCACTCAGTGCCTCATCATGTTTCCCAGGCATTATGAAATAGGCAGTCGCCAAATGAAGTGTAAAGTGCTTTTCTGGTCTTTATTATGGACAAACACAACTAAGAAAACCAAGATTCTGCCTGCATCCCTGACAGAGCTTGCCATAGCCATAGCCTATAAAACAGCTCCAGCATCATTCTGCTGAGTCCCCAGTGGGCAGGTAGGCTGTTGGCCAGGCAAATGTCAAAGCCAAGTGCAAATGTAAGATAAGTCTTCAATTTCAGCCAGTACAGTATTGCTATCCCTAAGCAGCAATGCAATTAGCTCAGGACTTCCTTCCCAGCAATCTTGACCAGGCCCCAATTCCTGGAACCCCTCTTTCCAAATAAGAGGGACTATATCTTTCTCTTAATGAGCAGAGCTGGAGGACTCGCAACTTAGCAGCTGAGCTTTTTTTCTTCTGTGGCTAGCCAAGTCTTTCCTGGCATAACTGGGTGTGAGTGTGAACATCACATTAGCTGAGTGGGAATTCACCCCATGGAGCTGCCATCTCTCTGTAGTTAGTCTCTTCTCTTCTGCAAGTTAGCTGCAAGTTGTGGCTGTCAATGCCTGCAAGCTGGGGAGACAAGGTTGGTGTGGCAATTCTTTGGGCTATGTGGCTATATCGCTGAGCCAGCCTACTTTTACAGTATTTTAGGTAATAGGCTTGCATATGCAAACAAACACAGTTTATGATTAGCTGAGTTAATCTCTGATGTCATAAGCCTATCACCCAATAATCAGATGTTCATAAAGTTCTTGAAATCAAACACTAGAACTACAAAACATTAAGGACTTGTCTCCAACAGGATCAGAACATGTTTATACACTAGAGGCACCCAGTGTTACATCCCAGGCTGAGAGTTCTTTCTTGTGGATGGTTAGCAAGCTGCTGTATTGGACTCCATCTTTGGATCCCCTTGTGCTTTCAAGCCAATTGGGTCTGAACTGCATCCAGACAATATCAATAAGTCTGACCTCTCAGGCAGACTCCTAATTGGCAGACTCCCTGTCTGCTTTGCCTTGTGGGACACGGAGTGTCATAGATCAGCTACTCTTGCCACCTCAAAACTAGGGCTGAACCATCCTCAAGTTTCCCCAGTAGCTTATGCATGCTCTCCCTGGGGTCCCACCTGCATGGGCTCTGTGTCTTACCATTTAGCTCTTTGTGGACTACATAACGGTTAAGGTAAAGAACACAGACAAGTTTGGCGAAGGAATATCTCAAACACACACACTTTACTCATTGAAAATCACAAGAGATTTAAGATCTATGGAAAAATAATGAACACTTGAGTGCAAACCCCTCCAGGGTACTCAGCACTCATGAGAGTCCTTTGAGTTTTGGTCAATGTCCTTCAGAGGGTTTAGTTCCTTCCTGCTCCCTCTTTCTGCTTGCTCAGCCTTCCCATTCTGGGGATGAAGTGCCAACCTTTGCTACAAAGCCTCTCTTTTTAAGACAAATTTTTAATACCTTGTGCTGCTTCTGTCCCTCCACTAGGGTTTTTCCATTCTCTGACCTATTTCAGGATTTCTGGCAGAGGATCACTAAGGGTATGTCTACACTATGAAATTATGTCGATTTTATAGAAGTTGATTTTTAGAAATGGATTTTGTACAGTTGATTATGTATGTCCCCACTAAGCGCATTAAGTCGGTGGAGTGCGTTCTCACTGCCGTGGCTAGCATTGACTCACGGAGAGGTGCACTGTAGGAAGCTATCCATTGGAATTCTGGGTTAAGCTCCTAATGCCTGATGGGGCAAAAACATTGTCGCGGGTGGTTTTCGGTACATGTTGTCAGTCTCCCCTCCTTCCCAACCGCCCTTTGAGAAAGAAACTGCAGACAGTCATTTTATGGCTTTTTTCCTGGATTACCAATGCAGATGCCATAGCATGGCAAGCATGGAGTCCGCTCAGCTCACCACTGCTGTTGCGAGCATTGTAAACACCTCGTGCATTATACTGCAGTATGTGCAAAACCTGGCTAAGAGACGCCAGCACGAGGATGATTGTGAGGAGGACATGGACACAGATGTTCCTGAACACACGGGATGGGGCAATTGGGACATCCTGGTGGCAGTGGGGCTGGTTGATACAGTGGAATGCCAATTCTGGACCCGCCAAACAAGCACAGACTGGTGGGACCACATAGTGTTGTAGGTATGGGATGATTCCCAGTGGCTGTGGAACTTTTGCATATGTAAGACCACTTTCCTGGAACTCCGAGTTGCCTTCCCGCGCCCTGAAGCACAGGAATGCCAAGGTGACAGCTGCCCTGACAGTTGAGAAACGAGTGGCGATAGTCCTGTGGAAGCTTGCAACACCTGACTGCTACCGATCAGTCGGGAATCAATTTGGAGTGGGCAAATCTACTGTGGGACTGCTGTGATTCAGGTAGCCAATGCTATTACTGATCTGCTATCAAAGGTAGTGAATCTGGGAAATGTACAGGTCATAGTGGATGGCTTTACTGCAATGGGTTTCCGTAACTGTGGTGAGGCGATAGACAGAACACATCTCTGATACGTTGGAGAGGTTTAAGCTGAGGACTGTAGGGGCAGTTCTGTTGGTTTCTTTCTTGGGGTTGTCTTGTAGCAGGAAACTTCTGGGTACATGTCTGGCTCTGTTGATTTGTTTCCTTATTTCCTCGTGCGAGTATTGTAGTTTTGAGACTGTTTGGTGAAGATCTTGCAGGTGTTGGTCTCTGTCTGAGGGTTTGGAGCAAATGCGGTTGTACCTCAGCGCTTGGCTGTAGATAATGGATCATGTGGTGTGTTTGAGGTGGAAGCTGGAGGCATGAAGGTAGGCATAGCGGCCGGTGGGTTTTCAGTATAGGGTGATGTTAACGTGACCATCACTTATTTGTACTGTGGTATCTAGGAAGTGGACCTCCTGTGTAGATTGGTCCAGGCTGAGGTTGATGGTGGGGTGGGAGCTGTTTGAAATCATGGTGGAATGCTCAGACAGAGACCAACACCTACAAGATCTTCGCCAAGCATTCTCAAAACTACGATACTCGCACGAGGAAATAAGGAAACACATCAACAGAGCCAGATGTGTACCCAGAAGCCGCCTGCTACAAGACAACCCCAAGAAAGAAACCAACAGAACTCCACTGGTCATCACCTACAGTCCTCAGCGTAAACCTCTCCAATGCATCATCAGTGATCTACAACCCATCCTGGACAATGATCCCTTGCTTTCACAGACCTTGGGAGGCAGGCCAGTCCTCGCCCATAAACAATCCCCCAACCTTAAGCATATTCTCACCAGCAACCACACACCGCACCATAAAAACTCTTACTCAGGAACCAATCCATGCAACAAACCTTGATGTCAACTCTGTCCACATATCTACACCAGTGACACCATCACAGGATCTAACCAGTTCAGCTACAACATCACCGGTTCATTCACCTGCACGTCCACCAATGTTTTATACTCCATCATGTGCCAGCAATGCCCTTCTGCTATGTACATTGGCCAAACTGGACAGTCCCTACGTAAAAGGATGAATGGACACAAGTCAGATATTAGGAATAGCTATACATAAACCTGTAGGAGAACACATCAGCCTCCCTGGCCACACAATAGCAGATGTAAAGATAGCCATCTTTCAGTAAAAAAAACTCCAGGGCCAGACTTCAAAGAGAAACTGCTGAGCTTCAGTTAACTTGCAAAGTTGACACCATCTGCTCAGGATTAAACAAAGACTGAATGGCTAGCCAACTACAAAAGCAGTTTCTCCTCCCTTGGTTTTCACACCTCAACTGCTGGAAGAGGGCGTCACCCTCCCTGATTGAACTAATCTTGTTATCTCCAGACTGACTGTTGCCTGCATATTTATACTTGCCTCTGGAAATTTCCATTACATGCGTCTGATGAAGTGGGTATTCACCCACGAAAGCTCATGCTCCAATACATGTTAGTCTTTAAGGTGCCACAGGACTCATTGTTGCTAATTTAGACAGTGATGTAGCCCCTCACCCAAGAACCAGAACAGTAAAACTGTTATAGAATAGTTTTTTGGTAATCTGTAGCATGTTTTTTTATATAATTCCAAATTAGTTCTCAGGAACGCACATCTCTGTCCACATGTCAAGAAAACCATAGCAGATTCCTGTAGCTAGCACTGTTTTGACAGAAAAAGTTGTCTTCCCGGCTGCCTCCTCATATTTTTTTAAAGCTTATGACCACTGTTCACTGTCATGTTAGTTTTATTTGATTTTCATCAAACCTGTTTTTCTTGTTACGGTATTATGTGATCCATCATATTATCAGAACCCTGAAGTGTGCATACAGCCTTATTCTTTTTTTTAATTTTATCTACAAGTCATGGGAGCTTTGCTTTTGAGGTTAGTATGATCTCATCAGAATTGCTGAGAAGGAGGTTTTTGGAGCAGTATCTTACAGCTGCTTTGACTCTCCTAGCCTATGATCTTTGATATAGGAAGAAAACCTCCTACTATCTATAGATAACTATCTAACCAAAGATCTAATCCTGCACATGTTTACTGCTGGATGTACGTATGTGATTAATTGTATGAAAGCCACTAAGCCTACTCCTAGTAATAAGCATTTACAGGATCAAGGCCCAAGTTTGTATATGTATATAGAAATTGACAGTTCTCCTAAAATCAAAGCTTTTTCCCCTGAATGGGTCCAGGGTGGGCAATTCTGACAAGATCATGCTAACCTTAGAAGGAAAGCTCCCATGTCTTATGATATTATTGGGACCCTGACATGTCTATACAGCCTTATGCACAATCTTCTTGTGTTGCTTTGTGTACCCAAAGGATCATAAAATATAAAATGAGTAATTGTTATAAATATCTTTGCTGTATGAACAGATAATACCCACATTAGATTAATACTACTATTAAGACCTAATAATTGTTTAAATCCATGAGGGCTTACTGAAGGCTGTGATTCAAAGTATAGAGCACCAGGTATTTTTGTCTGCTTTTCCCGCTGGCTGTTGCATACCCAGGTATCTTTGTCTGCTTTTCCTGCTGGCTATTACATGCCAACTAACTTATTGCCATAGCACATAACATACCCTATCTATCACAAGCATTTTTAACATAATCTAAACTGAATATTGAATTTAGCCACACCTTATGAAGAGGGGTTTTAATTATTCTTTAGTTCTTAATATAGGGGAGTATGGCCAGGATGGAGGAGGATTGGGTTGTTAGCAAGATAGCTGGAGGGAATCAGAATATATCATTACCTAAGGGAGTGGTATCCTCAGTCTTAATCTACTTGAATTCCCTCACCAGCCACATCAAATGATAATGCTGTAGGGCTTAAAAAAATTGGGGCAAAGCTGGGGCAGTTGGAGGCTGATAATGACAACCTGTCTAGATAGCTGAGTGGCAGGCAACTAGAGAGAAACAAGTTTGCAGTATGGCTAGCTTGGGCCAAGTTGTATCTAATAGTTTTTATCAGTTTTTTATCAAATGAAGGAGCACCAGGAGAGATTTGGCACTAGACTGAGCTGGCTAGCCAGCTCAGGTGAGCATGGCAGGAAAATTTATTCAAATCAATTTTTGTTAAAACCTGAAATCAGTTTGTCCACAGCTGATGATTATTGCATAGAGCACAAGAGAATTCATTACTCTGTCATTTTGCCTTCAGAGACATAAAGCACAGTATAGTTTCTTTTACCTGCGCAACTAGCTCTGGAGGGTCATCAGGCAGATGACTAGGATAGTGGAACTGGGATAGGTGGCAGAAACAGAAGGCTCCTTCCTTAAAAGCCATTCTCCTAGGTAACAGGGACTCAGGTTTCCTGCCTGTTAGGAACAGGAGGGGATGCTAATGAACAGATATTACTCTACATGGCTGAGAGGGTTGCTGATTTGCAGAGCAGGGTGCAGGCTGAGAATGAGAAGATACCAGCATAGCTTCCTTCTGTCTAGCTGTCTGCATGCAGTAGCAACCCTACAGCCATCTGTCCTCCAAGTCAGACAGTCTTAGGTGCTTCAGATGGGACCACACCAGGCACTGCTGGCTTTATGTTAATCATTATGAACCCAATTCCACAAGATGGTAAGTGCCACCTGAGATTGCTTTCAGCACCTCACAGGATGGACATCAAGGTTATGAGGTCACTGAAAGTGAAATTGCTAGGAAGCAAGGATCAGATACTCAAAAGTGTTTAGAGGCCTAACTCCCATTGATTTATGGGCCTAAGAGACTAAAGGAGGGGGGCATTAGCAGCTACCTCAAACTCTCAGATGCACGCTCTCTAATTCAATCCCTCTTTCATACTGCATCACTCCCTCTTTCTTCTACAAACCCAGTCCAACCAAAATCCATTCCACATCACATCCCTCATGCCAAAATTGTCCTTCACTCCTCCAGCCTACAGAGTGCTTGGGGGCAAGAGTCACATAAAGCTAGCTCCATCTGCAGGGCGCCCTTCCTTGTCAAACACAAGTGCTGCAGAGAGTCTTGTGCCCCTTTCCATGGTGCATGTATTAGAGAGGGAGAGGTATTCCCCTTGGTTCCAATGCTAAGGAGGTACTGAACACTTCCTCATTTCCTATTGATTCAATAGGAGGGGAGATCTCTCAGCACCTTGTAGGAAATGCTCAACACTTTGTTGTGCTGGAAGATACCAGGGAGCACTTCTTTGCAGATAGAGGAAGCTGGCAGTAAATTGTAATGATGATGATGCCCTGTGAAGAATGGAGTCCCAGCATGGCAGGTTCTATACAACACGTAAGACAATCCCTGTGTCAAAGAGCTTTTGGTTTTTGTCATAAACGGATAGTTAAGAGTTAATCGAACAGAAGTACTTCATATCTCTTTGCCTGTAAAGGGTTAACAAGATCCGTGAGCCAGGCTGTCACCTGACCAGAGAACCAATCAGGGGACAGGATACTTTCAAATCTTGAGGGAGGGAAGTTTTTGTGCTGTGCTGTTAGATTTTGGTTGTTGTTCACTCTGAGGGCTCAGAGGGATCAGATGTGCAACCAGGTTTCTCTCCAATCTCTCCGATACAGGCTCTTAAAAGTTCAGAATAGTGAGTACGAGGTAGATAAAGCGAGTTAGGCTTATGGTTGTTTTCTTTATTTGCAAATGTGTATTTGGCTGAAAGGAGTTCAGATTGGTATTTGGCTGAAAAGATTTTAATTTGTACTTGTATACTTTGGCTGGGAGGGTGTTCCCAGTGTCTATAGCTGAAAGACCCTGTACCTATTCCATTTTTTAAAATTTATAAAGATAATTTTTACTGTTTTTTCTTTAATTAAAAGCTTTTCTTGTTTAAGAACCTGATTGTTTTTTTATTCTGGTGAGACCCCAGGGGACTGGGTCTGGATCCACCAGGGAATTGGTGGGGAGAAAGGAGGGAAGGGGGAGAGAGAGGTTAATTTCTCTCTGTGTTAGGATTACTTTCTCTCTCAGGGAGAGTCTGGGAGGGGGAAGGAGAAGGAAGGGAGGAAGGGGAATTTTCCTCTCTGTTGATTCAAGGAGTTTGAATCACAGTGATCTTCCAGGGTAACCCAGGGAGGGGAAGCCTGGGAGAGGCAACGGTGAGGGAAAGGGTTTACTTTCCTTGTGTTAAGATCCAGAGGGTCTGGGTCTTGGGGGTCCCCGGGCAAGGTTTTTGGGGGACCAGAGTGTACCAGGCACTGGAATTCCTAGTTGGTGGCAGCGCTACAGGTTCTAAGCTGGTAATTAAGCTTAGAGGAATTCATGCTGGTACTCCATCTTTTGGACGCTAAGGTTCAGAGTGGGGGTTTATACCATGACAGTTTTAAATGAAATAAAGTCAGATGGAGGCATGGGAGAAAGCACATGAAGAAGGAGATTCCCACTGATGACAGGCACCTGTTATGTTAGTTCTTTTTGGGTATTATCCTCCAGCTGCCCCTCCACCAATCTACTGTCAGTTCATGTTTGTTAACTCTTATCCTTAGCCAAATATCTGTTTAGTAACTAAACTGGTTGCTCAGCTGTTACACATCTGCTAGTTAGTTAATAACAGTTTAGTTTTCAAATGATTAATATTTATTACTTAACTTATTTATATATTATTTTAGTTTAATACAAAATTCTCACTGTGTGCTAGAGCAGCCTTTTAATCAAAATCCACCTAACATCCAATGAGGGGGCAAACCCAAATTTCTCTTTGAGGGTCCTTCATAGACTCTCGTGTCAGTACTGATGACATCACAGATGAAAGCCCTTGGTGTCATGCTCATAACATCAAAGGGTCAGGCTCCCATGGGAAGGTTTCCCTCTCTCACTACCTACTTCTGCTGTTCTGGCAGCAGCTGAAAAACTGCTCACGTACTAAAGTGACAGGGCCCATATAAATACTTAAGAGTTTCTGTCTGGCCTCACTCACATGACCCCACAAAAGGGAAGGAGTTGGGCCATCAAGGCCAAGTCTGGGCCCATGGGAAGGAGGGGGAAACTGTGCCTGGCCCTTTCCATCCATCTTACAGGAGCTGGAGAGTTTTGTCACTAATTTATTCCTCAGATTTTGTCTTGGTTTTCAAATTGTCCACAAACAAATTAGGAAAAGCTTGTATATACCATGTGTGATGTTATCTGTGGATTTCTTCAGCAAGTAATTCTTGACCTGTAGACTATTTGCAAACAGTTAGCTGTAAATATTCTTAATTGACACTCTGGTTAGCTACATAAGTCATGGAGTATTGTTTCTATTTCCTGATTGGATGATTTATGAAAGTGACTGACAACAGTAGGTCCAAGGTTCACAGCAGGAAGGGGGATGTGGGAAAGGGAGCTAGTTCACATCCATTTTAGATTCTAATAGAAAGTCCTTTTCTTGGGTTTGGTTCAGTCTATAGTTAACTCCAGTTAAACAAAAGTTTTGGATCTTGAAACAGCCCATTTCCAAATGACAAGTAGAGGCTCCAATCCTGCAGTTGGATTCACATGGGAAGATCCAGTTGCAAGGATTAGGGCAAAATTACACCAAATTGATACTCTTACCTTTTGATGTGAGCTATCCAGGGAAATCTTTCTCCCTAAACTCTTCCCTCCTTCTGTGAAGAGACCACTATTGAAATAGCAGAATCCACCTGATCTTGAGTGGAAGGAGGGTGATGAGTCTGGTAAGAGCACAGCTGCTTTAGATTAGTCGGAAGGAAGCATATTACCCTATTAATGCTATCTGGTGGCCTCTTTTTCTTTTGATGTTTTGGTTTGAGAAACAGGAGCAAGGTGCTTCTGGCCCACAAATGGCTTTCCTCCTCCACACGCTCCAAGAGCTTTGTGCACCTTTTTACGAACACAATTTGAATTGTGAAGACTACAATCCAGTGTAAAATTCAGAAATTGCTCTTGGTGAATGCTCCACCTTAACATTGCCTTCCTGTAATTACTGAGTGCTAAATTTATTTTCACAAAGGGTCACAAATATGGTCAAATCCAAATTTGCTTTCAAATTTGAACAAATATTTGTACAAATCCTCTCTCTTTCTCTTTCTCTCTCACGCACGCACACTGTTTGCTTAGTTCTAGTATCTGGCTGTGTGATTTATTTTTATGGCTTTGTAAAATGTAAAACCAAATAAATAAGGGTCCACATCACCCAGCCAAAGGCTTAACCAAGAAAACAGATGTTTGTACTTAAAATATAACTTGAAGGTTACTTATGGAGTGGGAGAATGTCCAACATGAAACTATTCAGTTCCTCCTTCATTCTGAGGTGGAGAAAAGCCTTTAAACCATGCAAATCATAGTTTGTCCGCAATAACCAGAGGCAAATTAAAGTATAGTATAATTTTCTAAATACAGAAAACATAATTTCACCAGAACTATTCCTTAGCACAAGCTAGACTTTACATGCTTCCACTGGAAAGGGACATTGAGGGACAGCTGGCTGGCCATAGTGCTAATCAAAACTACAAACGTAGGCAGCTAATCTTCATCAAAATCTCTTTCAAACTTCTGGTGCTATATAAATAGCAAATGAAATGTGTACCATACTGTAGGGAGGAGATCCGTGCCAGAGACACAACATACTCCTTACAACCATTAATGTTTTAAGGCTTAACAGAAGAGATGCCAATCTGCTTCTGAAAGAGCTCATTTCTACTCACCTATGGTGAAATTCACCCCTACACGGAGGGCCTACAATCCCATGCACGACTTTAGGTCCCATTAAAGTCTTACTTTGAGGGCACAAGTGGCATGTAAGTGGTACATAGACCTTGCACCAGGGAGAATTTGAACCCTAGAGTTCAGGTGTGCACCCAGTGCAGTAAAAGGGTGTTTTGCCATTGGCTCCAGACATCAGGAATGGGCACATACAGGGCTTTCAGAGACATCATAGAAACAATAAATGACATTTCAAAAACCAAGGGTCAATAGAAATGACAGTCTGCACGATCAGAACATATAAATTCCAGTAGGGATTAACTTACTCAGGAATTGTCTGACTCCACTTTGTCCAGTCCCTGCAGAATAAATATTCTGTGCCTCATTCTCATGTATGCAAAGGCTCTCTGACCCGGAGTTTTATTTTGGTGGAAACCAAATACCTCACTGATCCCTAGAAACATCATTCATTTTCTGATCTCTAGTTACTACACCTCTACCCCAATATAACGCTGTCTGCGGGAGCCAAAAATCTTACTGCATTATAAGTGAAGCTGCGTTATATTGAACTTTCTTTGATCCACCAGAGTGCGCAACCCCACACCCCTGGAGCACTGCTTTACCGCGTTATATCCGAATTTGTGTTAATCGGGTTACGTTATATTGGGTTATAGGTGTATATGATTTTACACCCATCGCTCTGATAATGGTTCTGCAGAACTCAGGCACTTTCCATTACTGTAGTTATCAGCTTTGTATAGCAAAGATAAAGGTATTTGAGTACAAGTCCTCTGGGCTTACTGTCTGCCTTAGCATATTGCCTTCTGGATACTTATTAGCATCCTGTAATAAATAAAGAGGTTACACACACTCACTCCACCACAACAGGGTCCTCAGGAGTGCTGAGCTAAAGAACCTCCTTGTATTGTGCAGACACGGTTGTTGTAGTGTGCTTTCCTTTGGTTTCCCGTCCTCTTCCAACAGGAAGAGAGCAGCGTGGCTTTTCTTTTATGAGAGGTGAGCTATTGTTACCCATCTCCGCCTCCCCATTCTGTTTTTCAAAGGCTGGAACAGATTGAGTACAAAGTACAATTGAGTACAAAGACTGGTGTCCAAAGCCGTTGACCAACCCTTCTGAGTTAACAGATGCAGACTGCAGTCCTTGACCTTGTGTGAGTCTTGATACAGCTGCTACAGTAGTTCTCTCACAGATGAGTCCCCCACTAGTATTAGCCATATGTATTGATGGGGTTGGATGGAAGGACAATTTGCTCAATGGCTATTGGTCCTAAGCCTTGGACATCAGTCACCTGGGGACACATTCTGCCCTTGGATGTGCAATATGGGATGGTCTTATCCTCCTTGATTGAACTAATCTCATTATCTCTAGCTTGCTTGCATATATATACCTGCCCCTGGAAATTTCTACTACATGCATCTGTCGAAGTGGGTATTCACCTGTGAAAGCTCATGCTCCAAAATCTCTGTTAGTCTATAAGGTGCCACAGGATTCTTTGCTGCTTTTACAGATCCAGACTAACACGGCTACCCCTCTGATACTTGACAATATGGCATGCACACACTATGACTTCAATGGGAGTCATGCCTGCTGAGCTGAGTGCAGAATTTGGCTGGAATGGATACTGAGGAAGAGACTTCCCTTTGTTCTTTGTCATCTCTGAAAGGATTTCAGAGTCCTTGAAGCCTGTTTTCTGTCCAACAACTACAACATTTTTGTAGTTTTAAAAAATATTTAAATCTTCCCCAAATACCCAACTTCATAAAGAATATGCCACACAAGGTTGAAAGTGTCAATGTATTTTCCATTTTGCCACCAAGTCTTAGTCATGGGCTATATTTTTATGTTGATTTACGAAGCTGCATTTCCTATTGCATGGAGGAAAAGAATATATTTAAAACAAATTACTCTCCAACATTCAGTAGACAAAAGTAGATTCCAATCAACATAGGGCCATGTTCTGATTCCTTATTCATGTTGAGTAGTGCTTTACTCTGTGATTAATCCCATTGGAATCAATGGCCTTACTTATGGAGTTAAATACTGGTCAGTATTAGTAACAATATTGAAATCTGAACCTCAGTGACAAGAATTTCTCTCTAACGACATAACATACAATACATTATCTAAAATAATGCCAGTGAAAAACCACACAAACCCTCATGATTAATTTTACTTTTATACCTTACAATTTAAATGAGCAGCAGACCAGGAATGCTTATGTTCATCTATTCAAGACTTTCTTTCTTTCTTTCTTTCCTTCTCACAGGGCTAAAATATATTTAACAATACTAGATTTATATGCTTCATTTGTATGTTTGAGTGTTATACACTGGGTAAAAGACATTGAAAATGTTCTGTATACTGTGCTATGGAGAAATGCTAAACTTGCCATGGAGAAACCTATATGGAATTTTATAGACATGATGTTATGCTGGGGTGGAAGTTTCATAGAACATTTCGGCTGTTCAGTTGTTCTGGTTGATGATATTGAGGGGAAGAGTATTGGTGAAATTATTTAACTACTAGAAGTTTATGATGCGTCTCCGCTGAGTTTTCAATTCCTCCTGACTCAAGTGTTGATGGCCTCCCCGTGGGGGACAGCAGACAGGGACAAATAGCAGGGAATGGATAGTACAGTGTCAGGGATGGAAGGAAAGAAGCCACATTTAAAGATGTACAGGAAAATAAACATTTTCAGTGCTTCTTGCCTAGTCTCGTACATCTCTGCAGCAAAATCAGCGGAGTTCTGAAAAAGAACGTGTATAAAGAGGTAAGAGGTGATATGAGGAAACTGGCTACCTGTCTGTTGTTTTTGGAAGTCATCAGCTTCCTCTCCTCTTCTGGAGGTCCTTTTGTTTTGTTCATTAGGGAGTGTCATGCTAATGGAAAAGTAATTGTATTGCTTTACACAGAGTGACTGCTAATTCTTTGTCTCCTTGCGAAACTCCTATTGATTAAACTGAGGCCAAGATCAAGCCCATAATGCTTAGTGTAAGGAATACTGTAGGGCAGGGGTTCTCAACTTTTTTCTTTCTGAGGCCCCCCAAACATGCTATAAAAACTCATGGCCCACCTGTGCCACAAGAACTGGTTTTCTGCATAAAAAAGCCAGGGCCAGCGTTAAGGAGTAGCAAGCATGGCAGTTGCCCAGAGCTCCATGCCATAGGGGCACTGTGAAGCTAAGTTGCTCAGGGCCCCAGGCTTCAGCTTTCTGCCCTGGGCTCCAGAAAGTCTAACACTGGTCTTGCTTGACAGACCCCCTGAAACCTGCTCATGCCCCCCCACGGCAACACTAGGGATTTTTAGCAAAATTTCCCACCATTACTAACACTGGTGCACCTCCACAGCTGAAAATAACTGTGGGAGTGCTAATGCATACCAGGATTTTTAACACTGTGCTATGTAAACCTGCTCTAAGAAGGGCTAAGTGACATGGTGTTGAAAATGTCAGAAGCTGCAGGAACCTGCTCTACACTAGTACTCCCTGTGTTACTAGCAATGCTGGAGCTGCACAGGTGTGAGGAATGGTGGGAGATTTTAAGTTAAGTTATCATCCTGCATAAACAAGCAGGATGATAACTCTGATTAGTTAAAGACGCTAGCACTATACGTTAGCAGAGCATATGGTGACAAAACAGACAGCAGATTTGCCAAATGGTTCATGAAAGTGTAGGTTATATTGTGTAATGATCCCTCTGTTAGACCTGCATTGCACATACCACCTTGCAGGGTTTAATCAACCCTTTCTTTCCTTTACATTATTATCCAACTCTTCTCATTGTGAGTACTAAAAGAGGATAAATATACATAATGCTTGACCCTTCATTTCCAATAACATGTTCAAATTTAAGTGCAGGTGACATTAAATAGGTACTTGCAGCCGTGGCACCAGCGCTCCAAGTGCGTGCCTGGGGCAGCAAGCACAGGGGGACGCCCCGCCGGTTCCTGTGAGGGCAGCAGTCAGGCAGCCTTCAGCGGCTTGCCTGCGGGAGGTCCGCCGGTCCCGCAGATTCGGTGGCAATTCGGTCGGCGGCGGGTACCTGAAGCTGCGGGACTGGCGGACCTCCTGCAGACAGGCTGCCTGACTGCTGTGCTTGAGGCCGCAAAAAAGCTAGAGCCGCCCCTGGGTACTTGTAGTTGTGTCCAGTAGTTTGGATACTATACCACAACAGATATCACTTTTTTAAGTTAAGTCCTTTTTGAATGTGCTGTACCTGATTCTGATCTCAGTTATGCCTCAGTAAACCTGGCATTGCTCTACTCAAGTCAGTGGAATAACTTCAGATTTATATTGGTGTAACTGAACTCAGAATCCAGCCTGCCATAGCTCAAGGACTCTGTGGGATCAAGTCCCACACCAGTTATGGGTTTCTATACAGGGCTGAAACTAGATGTGGGGGATGGTCTTGTAATTAAAGCACTGGACTAGGAGACAAGGGCTAGATTCCAGCCTTTCTGTGCCACTCTTTTGATGTATATAGGGGCCAAACAGCTGCACTAAAGGACTAAATCAGGAGTCCTCCAATGTGGGGGAATTCCAGCTGGTATAGAGTAGTGCACTGCTCTCAAGTGATCCTTGGGGCAGAATAGTCTTTCAGAATGGGCGCCATTACCAGCAGGCATCACTTAGAGTGTTCCTGAGCAGGATGTTTACCCCAGTGCCCCGTCTAACATTGCTTCTCTCATTAAACTAAGTTCTAATGTTCCAGGCTGTGCAAGAGCTATTGTTAAAAGTATAACAGCAGGCATACTTGGCTATGAGTCACTGCAGGTATCTAACGTACTATCGTGTGACACACTTGTAGAACCTTGACTACAAAAGGCTTTCTAGAAACCCAAATCATATTCTGCTCTGTAGCCCTTATATGCAATTTAAATGGAAAGGGAATAGTCCGGTGAAACTTCGTCTTCAAATAAATATGTTTCTGGGTGTTCTTCAGTTTTAATAAACCAGTGAGCTAATCACCAATGAGAAACTAAAACTGGCATCCATTGACCCTATAATTTCACACAGAGGTTATAATCAGGGCAAGAGAAAGGTGGTTTGTTAGCAAGAAAGAATCTTTCCCATTCCAGAATCAGATCTTCCTCTGATATCTCCCCCCTCCTCTGAATAATAATACTGAAGCTTTATTATTTAATCAATAAGCCATGATACAGGGTATGGTTATCGTAAAATAATCACACCCTAGAGCATTTTGAGGCATGAACCTCATGCCTCTAATCAGATTGGGGCGAGATTATCTTTTGGTAACCGTGCCCCTGGGAATGGTCTCCTTCCTATTATGAGAAAATTTTATGGTAGAGGAAAATGTGTGTTTCTGCTAGAGAAAGATTAAACTGGTAGTTTAAAATTAGCAGCCATTTCTGCTGAGTTGAAATATTAGCCTCCCTGTTTAGAATGCTCAAAGTCAAACAGAATCCTGCCCCCCTCCCCCCAAGTGGTTTCAAAGCAGAAGCCTACATGAGTGACATGATTGGGATGCAGTTTAGCCTAATAGAGATGCACTGAGGAGAATTAAATTGCAAAGAATGACAAGAAAAGGCAGCAGCAAATTTGCTGTAGTGCTTCAAAACAAAGAAAGCCACAGCCCTTTCTGAAAAAATGGGGTGTTGTCTGCTCTCTGAAAGTCTTGCTTTCCTGCAAAAATAAGGAAGGCCAACAATGTGTGGCTTGTTAGTGATTTTGCTGTATGCAAATACTACACATTCCAGTCCCTTAATTGGAGTTTCTAGTTATTTTCTTAAATAGGGAACTTTTTAAAATTTGGAATATTTAAAAAAAATTAGATATGGAGTTTTTTGAAAAGTGGAAAATAAAAAACTGCAGTGAGGCAGGAAATACAGTCTCTTTAAATAATCATGTTGGTCACAACTAAAGTTGGGTTAATCCTGTGAAAATGTCCCACACACATTTGCTGGAGTTGTAAAATGAATTCACTCCAGCTAGACTTTTGATCTTTTTGGGTTACTTTCTGTGAACCTCCATGTGAGTAAGTTTTACTGGCCTGAATATTTAGGGAAAGCACATCTTAAAGCTGCATGCAAAAATGATTGCAAAAAGCAAATTTTAAATGTGCATGAACAAGTATCTGCACAAGAAGTGCTTATGCTCTCAGCCAATTCATGAACTGAAATTGCACCATTCAATATTTGAGGGTATGATTTTTGTTACATTTTACCAAGGAGATGCTTCTAACAAGCAGGGGGGACCTGATTATTGCATCAGTCCTGTGTTCGTAACTCCCACTGAAACCAGTCCCTGAGCCTTCTTTATATTTAAGAAAGAACAGCTGAAGGAAGCTTCCTTCTGAGCCTCAGCTGAGGGCAAGGTGAGAGGACTGGCTTCACCTGTGGGCTATTCCTATACTTACCCAGAAGTGGAGAAGGTCTAGAAAACACTCCTTATGCACATGTTCAGGTAGTGTTATAGGTGAAGTATGGGCAGGAGCTAATAGGGCAGGAGCTGGAAATTACTTTATCAAGTCCATTTCCTTGGCAGTACAGGATTGTTCCAGATATCTGCCACTTCCCTTTTACACAGGCTAATGGGACTTAAAGTCAGGAAGTTTCCACTACTGTTCAGATAGTATTCTCCCTTTCTTAGGAAAACACTTCTTATTTATATTGTGCCTCAAAAATGTGCTGGGTGCTTTACAGAACAAAGAAAAGATGTGGCACGTTCCCTGAAGAGTTTACAGAATACAGACAGCTGGGAATAACAAATAGGAGGGAGGAGAGTGGGTGAGGAGAGGCAAAGGTTCAGATCACACTGTTTAGCATCATTATTAATTGTATCCTATTTTTAATTATTGTACTAACCTACACTTTTCTTCTCTAGCCTTGAATTTGACACCCTTCAGATATTTGTAGTTATCATGTCATCCCGTCCACATGTTGTCATCTTTTAGCAAAGCTCTATTTAGCTCTTTTAATCTTTCAAGTCCCTCCTGCCACTGGTGCTGGAACAATTTTTATAGAGGGGGTGCTGAAGGCAGAAACCATGTACTTGGGTTACTACTACTTCATAGGGGTGCAGCTGCACCTCCACCAGCACTCTTAGTTCCAACACCTATGCCTCCCGCCCTCTGATCATTTCTGTGCCTCTTTTCTGTTCTCCTCCTAGTGTATTAATATCGCTAATAAGGTGGAGTCCAGAAGTGGGCTCCACATTGTAAATGTAATCACAGCAGAGTCACAAAGAGAAGGCTTATTACTGGGATGCCTCTGCGTTTACAGCCCAATAGCAGACTGGCTTTGCTGCTGCTCTATTCCATTGTAAACATTTATGGAGCTTGTCATCATCTATCACCCCACTAGCTCTCTTTCAGTATTACTGGCTTCCAGCTCTAGTCTTCCCATTGTATGCTTGTGTTTTAGAGTATTTTTCCATAGCTGTATTAATGTAAATTTCCCAAACTGAACCTCTTTTTTCTGTCCACATTTCTAATCTCTTTAGATTCCTTTGAATTATCTCTCTGTTCTCACTGGTGGGCACAGTCTTCCTCAATGTCACATCATCTACACTTCATTAAATGCTTTTCCTATATGATTAAGGAAGATGTTTAAAAGGGTGGTTTGTTTCCCCCTAACACTGATCTCTGTGGTATTCTACTAGGCGCCTTCCTCCACCTCCATAGTATTGCCATTTAGCCTTAGCCAGAGGTGCTTGCAGGCTCTGAGCCTGTGAAGGTTCGTGATTATTTAAGTATAGGAAATAGATATGGAAAAATGATTCTAGGAAATAATGCAGAACTTTTTGTTGTCCAATCAGGACAACAGTCCTGATGGAGACACCAGTTTTTAGAAGAATGTTTTTCTGTGTGTGTGTCTTGCAGCTCTGTGCTGAGTCTGTTGTTTCATTTTTGCCCCTATTTCTTGGTTAGTCACTCTTGCACCCATAAAAAATACCTTGCAGCAGCAATTATATTATTTCAAACTGGTTTGTGCTTTTTCCCAGAACATCTCCACCAGCACAGTTAAGAACAAGGAGAGAGCTCCTATTTAATTTCAGCTGTACACATTTCTAAACTGCCTAAATGTTTAGGTTGTGACTTGTGGTTTAATTACATGTTAACAGTATAATTATAACTAGCTGTATTACACCTTAGATGCTAAGAACTGTGCAGGGTTTCAGCCATGTAATGGCTATGAAATTCAATGGGAATCTTACAGCTATAAACTCCCACATCTTTTTCAGGGCCAGTTTTCAAAGGAGACCACAACAGGCCTAAATGCAAAAATGCATGTGCCCTTTTTACTTTAGCATATGAGCATTATTGCAAAATTGTCCATGGGGGGGGAGGGAGGGGGTGTTACATCTGAAACATGTGGTACTGAACATGTTGGAAGACAACATTCCTTTTGTGCCCAAACTCCCACTGACTTCGATGGAGGTTTGGTATGTGTATAATGTTCTGACAACTTCTGTTTATGGGATAAAAAAAGACCGGTGTGACACAGATTGCCTAACCTGATGTGCAGTTTTTGTACAATAAGAACAGTTTTAGCTGGTGCTTTTTAATTGATTAATTTTTAAATTTGCAGGAGTGCCTCTGGACTATCACAGTTCTGGAAAAAGTGCACAACCCCCTGGTCATCATTTGAAGATCATCACTGGATAATGCAGAACCTGATTCAAAGGCAGCTGAAGTCAGAGAAAGTCTTTCCATTACCTTCAAAGGCCTTCTAGTAGGTTCCTTAATAGGGACAAATTCCACACTGCGCCACTTGGGAGGCAGGCTGCAAAAGGTGCAGCCCACAGCAGGGGAAGGACAAAGGTGGCTAATATACCATCTTTGCATTTACCTAATTCTGGACTACTCCATCCACCAGTGCACTCCCCGGCATGAACTTGACTAGCCATTGGGGCTGCAAACTTGATGGTAGCTTTGCATGGGTGTCTATGGGGCTAAATTCACAGCCTAGATTAGCTGGAATGCTTTGTCCTCTGCCCATTCCCCTCTTGTCCCTACACAGGGGGGCGCCCTATGTGAAGACTCAATATTGCACATACTGTACAGGGTAGTTATTTTTCATAATGAATTTTAATAGGTTCAATTTTAGCATGCAATATAGACAGCAGAACTATATATTGATACAACGGACTAGAATAAGTCTGGATCCATTAAACAATATTAAATTTTACACACATACACCCCCTCTACCCCAATGTAATGCTGTCCCCAGGAGCCAAAAAACCTTAATCTTACTGCGTTATATCGAACTTGCTTTGATCCGCTGGAATGTGCAACACTCCCCCCTCCCCCCCTCCCCCAGCACTGCTTTACCGCGTTGTATCCAAATTTGTGTTATATCGGGTCACGTTATATCAAGGTAGCAGGGTGTGTGTGTGTGTGTGTGTATATTACACACACACACACACACTTTACTATGTGTGATCATAAGATTTAATACAATAGTTAATGCACGTGCCAGTCTTTCAAAAAAAAAAAATATATATATATATTTCAAACCATTATATAAACTGACTTTATAGTGCATGGGTGGATGGCTGGTGCAATGACACCATTGCGCTGTTAGAAATTAATGCACTTAAAATGTGACACAAGATAGAGCAGGGGGGAAAGACAACAATGAATAAAGTAGGTGCTCTAAGCAAAGTCTGATGGTTGGAGATGTTGAAGGTTTTTACTGCTAGAAGTTTTGGAGGAGCTGCAAAAGAAATGTGTCATGATGTGGTCTTTTCAACTTTTTGCCATTAAAAATTATCTGAAACTAGTCTAATACACTGGTTAAATATAAAGAGAGATGAACCAATACAAATTTTCATAAATGCTGCAGTATATTTATCAGACTATAAATTTCCTAACCTATCAGGTTTGGGGAAAACTTATAAATACTTATTGGAACATTCTAGTGTATTCTCAGGTAAATACTACAGGCTTAGTAAATGTCTACAGAAGACTTTTTAAAAAAAGCAGTAAATCTCCCATCCACTCTTCATGAAACTATATAGCTAAAAAATAACCATGTGGGACAAATGAAGAGACAGGGAATTAAAGTAAAAGGCTGACATTCACTCCCTGAACAACACAAGTGCCAATCTTAACTTTCAAGTTTCTAGCTTTTATATAAAAACTTCAGTAATGTTTACAGCTTTTTATTTAATAAATACATTCAAAAATGACATGTATAGCAATAAACATTAGTGAACATTTCTTATCCAACAGCTGGGTGCAGTGGGAGAGAAGACCTGTCATTCAGCCCCTGGCCTTTGCACAGATCTAGCAATCACTTTATTTCCCATGACGACATGTCTTTAGAGTGCAGCTTGTCCAACAAGATTTCCATATTTTTATGGAGTCTCTCTTCCTGATCAGAAGCATTTCTTAATTTTCTTCTGAGCTTGTGATTCTCTGCTAAAAGTTCATCCAGTTTCCTCTTCAGAGTTTTTGGACTGTCTGTGATATGGTAATGGTGGTCTGTCTAATTTAAAGATAAAAGAAAGCAACAATACTGGATTTTTGCAATTTTTGTTAGAATCAGAGCTAACTGGGACTTAATTTACCAAAAAAAACAAAAAACAAAAAACTAAAAAGCCTCCATGATTGGAGCTCCCTGGTGGAACTGGGAGTAGCATGAGGAACTCATAACAACATGGTACAAAGCTGTGGAGAAGGGAAAGAAAGTACGATACAAGTCTACAATCAGATCCGCTTGCAGAGTGCCTTTGTGCCTATACAGTGCCCCAATGAAGCCAAGCTAGCAGATCTGATTGAAAGATGGGGCACTAGAACTCAGCTGCCAGACATAAGTACCAGAGCGCATTCTAGCCCTACTACAATACACCCTACTTGTCAGCTCTGTCGATTTACAGTCTGTAGTGGAAGAAGCACCTGCTGACATGCAGTATTGCCATGTACTGGCCCAGTTTAAGCTCTGCCCACAGGAGAATCCTCAGAGTTATAAGAAGTGGACACAGGATATAGGGTCCATTGAATGCTCTTATGAATAAAGATATTTTTAGAATTAAGATATGGGTCTGGCTCACACAGCTCATCAAAAAATTCTTAGGTGCTATCAGTAGTGTGCTGATAGTGTAGACTAATGTGGCAGCTATTATTTATTCAGATTTGTTAAAAGCTGCCCATCCATTTCACAGAGGTGTTTGTAATTGTGGACTCAGCAGTAACTCATGTACTGCCTTGAATGTTGCAGCCTGATGTATCAAGGCAAGGGATGCTGACCAAACATCGAGGTTCTGCTCTATGGAAAAGGTACCATGCAATCTTTAAAATCCACCTGAAAAACCATTAGGTTAGCAAAAGGAATGTTGGAAAAATGGCTCATCCAAAGGATGAGAACATTTCTCCTCCTAAAGCTGCACTACTGAAGCAGCACTTCCCTTGAGTTTTGGGCTCAGAGGTTGAAGTGCTAGCAAGTTAGCCCTTAATATAGCATGCCATGGAAAGAGTTAAGTTCACATATATGAGATTTACACCTTCTGGATACCTCATTTCAATATAAAATGTAATTTTTTCCCTCTGACCAGCTGGGCATTTTATCCTGAACTAGTTTCCCTAGATGTAGAACCTACTTCTACAGTTTTCAGAATATTTTTTTATTTTTTCACTTACAGAAGGTAGTTTAGTGCCCAGGATGCACCTTGACCTGGTAAAGCTATCACCTGTAAAGCCAAGAAGGTGGTTGTGTCTCCATGTTCAATCAATCAATCTTTCAAGTTTCTCTAGGGACATGGTTAACAACAGTGTCAATTGTACAGTGGCTTTTGAGATGCAGACAGCTGTCCACTTGGGACTAGACTGCAAGCATGTACTCATTTCATATACAGTGGCTACAGCTAAATATCAGAGCTTTTGCTTCATTTATCCCTTTTCCTAAATACACAGCATAACAGTACTACCTCCTATAGCACTGTGTGGTAACTGTAGGCAAATGCTATCTTGAACTATAAACAAAACATTTAACACAAAATCATTGAGCCTTATAGCTTATGTTTCAACATAGTAAGATTCTCATGGGTAGTGTGAAGTCAACAGGAGTTTTGAGTATTTAAGGGGTTTAAGACTGGACTCAGTGTCAACAAGAGAACATTTTTTAAAGCCTAAAATTGAAATAATGTAAAAAGAGGAAGTGTACCCATTGGGGTTTTGATGCTTACCATTACTGTGTCCTGTGTATTACACACCACATTGGTGTCCAGCTCATGAGCAGAGCTGAAGTTTTCTGTTAATCTTTTTGAGTTGTTCGCTGTTTTCTACAAAGGGAAACAACAACACAGGAATTTAATTCCCCCCATGAAACCAAGAATGGAGTGGGAGAGTGTGAATGATGATATGCCCCCAAAAAAGAATTAACAGGATACAGTTTTTTCACAGCTTTTAAAAAACTTTTCTGCCTTTCTCTCACTCCGATAGCAGTGAGAAATGGGAGTCCTCTATAAACTTGGAAATTTAAATGCTCTCTTTCAGGCCAGTTCATAGGCACGCACATATGATCACATGATGCAGATGCTCCATGGCTGAATGTGAAGAACATTAATTTGTTACATATTAGACAAGTTATTGAAAGACAAAGATGGGTTTTCTGATATCTAATTCTGCTCAAAATTCTCTCCCGCAGTCTTACGCTATGGGTATAAGCCTGACCCTATTGAGATCAGTGGCAGAACTATCACTGTCTTCAATGGAGCCAGGATTTCAGTCCATGTATCTTAATCACTTCATGGCAGATATCTGTTGCCTCACTGTAAACCCTACACAAGCACATTTTAATCTTTGTACTTTTTGTTCTCCACTAAGCCTAACAAACGTTAATTGTTGCCCCAAGACCAAGCACAACATCACACAGTATCCCAGATTATTTTTAAATGCTAAAATAGGCAAGTATTTGTCCTATTCAAATTGACACAGAATTCGTCATTGGAAATACAAAAGGAAAGGCTCATGTTGTGACACTACTGTTTCAGCATTCAGTCACAGTTCTGATGCTTACCGTTACTGTAACATACACCTCAGCAGGATCTGCTGTGAGAGGAGGATTTTCTAGAAATGTGCCAGCACATTTGGAGTTCTTCGCCGATCGCCGTAGAGAATTATCTATTCTCTACAAAACAAAGAATGCAATTAAAGTTCAGAGAGAACTGCAGCTCAGAACTATTGTTGTTGGCAATAGGGTTTTCATCAGCAAAGCCAGGTTTTATAAATGTTATATTAGGCGCTGACTCTGCCTCCTTCACACCTGCTTCTACAGGCATCAGATCAGGCTCACTGTTAGAAAAGAGAACCTGGCCAACTGTAGAAGCTGCCACAGCGATGTTGAGACCTGGTCCACATAAATGTGAATGGGCAAGGTACTGGTCTATGCAATTGTAAATAAAAGGAAAAACCGTCCATGAGAAATTCTCTCTATAGAGATGTGATCCATGCTGTGACAAATTTAACAATTGCAGTCTTTAATTGAAGAGAAATAACAGGCTGAAAGCATCTGCACTAGACACCAGGACATAGCTTTTGCTTTTACTTAACCAATCAGTTTTTAATTACAGTTCTAGAATGCATAATTTAACCACTGATATACATACACGCCCTCTAACACCTCAACACACTCTGTCCCCAAGATTTTACTAAAGCTATTTTTAGAGGACCTAACAAAGGTTTATTAGCACATTAGTAACAGTATGGCATGCTGTGTGAAATGTCACTCCAAAAACTTGCCACCTGAGGCGGTTATGTGCTTCAGTTGATAATGAATCAGTTATTTTTAATGAAATCACAGTGTGTCACATTTTATACCTGAAAATTGTCAGGAAAGGAAAATATAGAAGGACAACTCCCTTCCTTTAAAAATTTCTTTCCATTAATTTCTTTGAAGCAGTCAGGATTGAAATGCTGAGAACAAATCATATCCCATTCAGATGGTGTCCAGAGTTTGCCACTCACAGGGTCAGCCCGATGTACTGCCTGGGCCCACTGCTGTTTTTTCTTATTATCCCTGGGAAACCTAAAACAGAAATAAAGTTCACAGACCAAAGAACGTCAGCTGGATTTTGTTTAGTAATTATACTTTACTTAGCGGTGTTGTTACCCATACAGGCCATTACAGTCAATGGGACAATTCACACGCTTAAAACTGTGCATGCAAGTACCTTGCTGAGCTGGGACCAGAGAGAAACAGCATGATCCAGTACACAGGGCATGGCCTGGGAGCTAGAGGACCTAGATTCTATTCCCAGCTTTCCAACTGACTACACTTTTCCCCTTAGGCAAGTGACTTAAATCTGTGTCTCAGTTTGCCCCTCTGAAAACGGGGGATAATAATGTCAAGTATTGGGGGTAGCCGTGTTAGTCTGTATCCACAAAAACAACAAGGAGCCTGGTGGCACCATAAAGACTAACAGATTTATTTGGGCATGAGCTTTTGTGGGTTGCAGTTGAAGAAGTGGGTTTTTTACCCATGAAAGCTTATGCTCAAATAAATCTGTTAGTCTTCAAGGTGCCACCGGACTCCTTGTTGGTTTTTTTGGAGATAATAACGCTCACCTACATTTGTAAATCACTTTAAGAATCTGAGGGGGTAGGGAAGCTAAAATATTGCAAAGTATTTAGTGAGGGTGACAGCTCAATTAAATAAAAACTAAAAAGAACATACTGGTTACCCACTGAGTTTGAAAAGAGAAGGTACACAGGGAGAAACACAAGTCTCCTTATTAAAATGTCCAGTTGGATAAAAAATTTGAGGGGAAGAAGTAATGTACATACATCTTCTAAGTTCACTAGATACACTGTAAGACTCTCACAACACAATCTCACATGTTCTTTGTAAATGGTGAAATTCTCATCACTTAGTCATTTTAGATGACCTGGACAAAGCACTGAAGAGTATACTGCAGAAAACAATTGCTCATTAGCTTCAGAGAATTTACTAGATGACCTAATAGGCTTATTTCCATTTCTTAGTTTCTATGATATGCATGTCACATTCACAAACCCAGTTCTACTTAATTTCACGCCACTCAGTTCCCAGAAGCAGCACAGACTCCACATACAGAGAATCAATTATGCTTTTAAAATTGTATAATAATTTTCAAGGATTCCAAGGGAGAAATAACGTTAGTGTAGATGATACTCTACTAAAAATTCATAGACTAGGTGCCAGCTAGGAGAAGGTTTCCATCTAACTCAGACTAGGGCAACACAACGGACAATACAAAAGCATAAAGGCATTGGTGCACAATTGGTGAGAAGGAAGATGGGAACGCTTCATAAAAGGAGTGGATTTTTGGAAGGATCCGAAAGAGGCAAGGAAGGGTACATGATGTTTAGGAAGTAGGAGGTAAAGGCAAGGAAGATGGGTGTTATATTCTCCCAGCTGCGTGAATATGACCCAAATTACTGGTAAACAGAGATAGATGCAAGTATTTTTCAGAAGATTATACAATATGCTTGACAATGGTTGCTTTGGCCCTCAAAGGTTTAGTTTGAAGGCCATATTTTAAATAATTAAATTAATAAAAGACCATTTATAAATCTTTTTTGGGTCAGGATGTGGGAAATGGCATGGTCTGGCACTAGAACTAGTGCTTAGAGAAGGGCACTGAGAGTCAGGAGACCATAGTTCTAGTTCGGACAGTGCCACTAACTCAGTCTAGCCTGTACAGCCAAACATTCAAAGGCAGCCTTCAGCTTCAGAGGTGTTGAATACCAAAAGTCTCATTTGAGCCAGTAGGAGTTTCTGCATTTGAAGCCTTAAATCACTAAAGCTGAGCACCCAAAAATTATGGCAGCCAGAAGCAGAGGCCGCTTCTGATAATGCGGGCGTTATCCTCTCCACTGCCCCTGCTTCATTCCCTCTGTTTATAAACCAGAGATAGTAACAGTTCCTGTCCTCAGGTAGTTTATTGGGAGGCTACAATTAATGAGAGTGATTTATATGCAGTAGAAAACTAAACGCAACTCATCATACATTAAAATCTCGACTAACAGGTACTAACCCTCACTTCTCTCACACTGCCCTTCCCATCTTTTTGTCTGTCATTCATGGCCTCTTTCCTGTGCACAATTCCTCATTAATGTCATTGAACATATGTCTTTTGTTTTAATTTAAACAACATTTTGTATTTCACCTACTGGATGTTACTTTAATCAGGTCGCTTCACTGAAAGCCAGGATCACAATTTCCAGTGCTCACTCAGCTGTGCTGCTGCTTTTTTGTATCCTGAAATGCCACTCCTCAATCAGTGCTCCTTACCAATTCCTGACAGGAAGTGCTGCGTCCCATTCATCAGCCAGGAGGAAAGGCTTGCAGAGGGGTAGCTCCTGGCATCAGCCTGCCACTCCAGAATACCAGGCTTGTGAGACGGTTTGCTTGGTCAAAATACTTAGAGGGTGACATCCCTATTGGAATCAATGGGCATTTTGCCCAAGATTCCACCCAATATCTGTAGCACCTGCAATCAGAATTCACTGCTACCCAGGATTGTCAGGCTCACCTATGAAAAGTTATTCCCTGCTTCCGATTTAACTTTGTGTCTGCATTACTGCAGTTATATGCTGCACAGTATTTCACCATGATAGTCCCCCTCAGAGATAGTTACTGCATTCAGTGCTGGAATGAGA
The DNA here is from genome assembly GCF_025201925.1 of Gopherus flavomarginatus. Classification (NCBI taxonomy): domain Eukaryota; kingdom Metazoa; phylum Chordata; order Testudines; family Testudinidae; genus Gopherus; species Gopherus flavomarginatus. Next base: position 39,710,354 of record NC_066619.1, on the reverse strand, counting down.
AGAGAACAGATGTTGAACATGAGATCACATTTAGCGGTAACATCTGCTGAAAGGGTATCAATGGATAGTTTCTGCAGTACATTTCCAACTAGAAAGCTGAAAGTAGAAGGGAGAATGAGAAGTAATAATAATAATTAATAAAGCAAACTACACCTCTACCTTGATATAACGCTGTCTTCGGGAGCCAAAAAAAAAGCTTACCGCGTTATACGTGAAACCGTTATATCAAACTTGCTTTGATCCACCGGAGTGCGCAGCACTGCCTGCCAAGAGTGCTGCTTTACCGTGTTATATCTGAATTCATGTTATATTGGGTCGTGTTATATCGAGGTAGAGGTGTACCTTCTTCCTCCACATGATGTGATATAAGTATAAGTACTGTATTGATAAATTCCTGTATGCTGATATTATGGACGTATACTTTACTCAGTTAAATGCAGTAATTCATGTTTTGTGTATAAATGATCATGCATAGTCACTAGGAAAAACAAACAGTCATGTTTATTATTTAAAAGAAAAGAAAAATAGCTGGCCATCATTCTGAAAGCTGTTAATACAGTGAGCAGTCACAGCAGGACATCATTAATATCATTGTGCTGTATTTAACTGCAATTGTGACAACTTTCCACACATATTTTTCCCCCAATACAGTGTATTCAATAAGAATAACCTTCATTACTTTAAACAGGTCTGCAGCAGCACCTGAAATTTATATCTCAGAGAAACAGAAAAACAGCTACAATGGTATTTGCAAGGCAGCCGAAATGTCAGAACAGCAGTCTCAAAGTTACATCACAGTAGCCATACAAATCCATAATTACTGCTCAACTGAGAAGGAAATTAAGCTGAGAAATTCAATTAGTGCAATAATAGAGGATGCTGGCACAGAGGTGCCAGTTTCTATAGGCAAGGAGGCTACACAAACAGAGAACGGGTATACTGTGAAGTGTTAACCTATAAAAAAGGTGCAGCAAGTTATAAAATAAACACAGGAAAAAATAAATAAAAGCAAAACTGAGGAGGTTGTTTTCTTTGTGTGCACAGTGCTGAATTTGTGGTTTATTCTTTCTGGAAAGTAGTGTACCTCCTTAGCATAAACAGTCACAGTGAGGCAATTAAAGGAAAAAAAAACAAAACAGTTTCCTGCCAAATATGACTTCAAAACAAACCTATAGCAATATGACATAGTCCAACACTTCATCTCTCTTAAAAACAGATAAGAAAAAATGTATATCAAAGATTGGTGTTGGCTTTGTTATACTGGAACAGTACACTGAGTATTTTATACCTGGAATGTATTTACCACAGTTTTATAGAAAGTGGCATCATCCCTCTGGCTAAAATTGAACAACTAATTTTATAATTCAAGGTTCGTTTACTCAGCAGTTGGAAATGTCATTCTTTGGACAAGTTGCAATGTGTTCCACAATAACCGCATCAAGCAAACAACGATTCAAAATAAATATTAACAGGACTTCATTTAATGCAGGAGAAAATGCCAGATCACATTTTTCTTTCCTTTAGAAGGCTGAAGAATGCAACTCTTGAATACAGGAAGACAACTATATCCATTTTGCATAATCAGGCCTGACTCTGAAAAAATCAGGTCAAGTTCTAAAAAGACGTGTCAGAGAAGGGACACAGCACAAATTCCTTTTGTTTTACGGCCTGATCCAGTGCCCACAGAACTTAATGGAAGTCCCTCCACTGACTTCTCTGGGCACTGGATCAGGCCTCTCATCTTTAGACATTTGTTATTGCTAGACTATATTTCTTACAAGTTTCTTCTTGCACTCATTTACTCTTACAGCAAGCAGAAAAGTAGTACTTTGTATATATAATCTTTATTCATGCTTAAAGGAAAAATATATATTACAGAGCTTTAAGGGAACTATTATCAATGTCTAAAATTATCTGAAATATCAAGGTGAATTAGCACAACATGAACTGAAACACTGAAGAAACTGTCAGCTAGTCATATACTTTGTTCTTAATTCTATTACTTTTATATTGTGTAAGAGGAATGCATATAAATTTAATAATCAGACCTACTGAAGAGCTAACTCCAATCTAATCTGGAGACACATGAAAAGGTGGGGTTCTCTTCTTTCACATGATAGCTAAATAAATAGCACAGAAACACCAAAGAGGCATCATCATCTCTGTGATTAGGAGAAGAACAATATTACCATTAGGGTTATTAGCTTTGTGGAATGAGTGTTCCCCTTTTCAGCCCATTCAGTGAACTATAATTGATATATACCTATCTCATAGAGCTGGAAGGAACCTTGAAAGGTCATTCAGTTTAGTCCCCTGCCTTCACAGCAGGACCAAGTACCATCCTTGACAGATTTTTGCCCCAGATCCCTAAATGGTCCCTACAAGGACTGAACTCACAACCCTGGGCTTAGCAGGCCAATGCGCAAACCACCGAGCTAGCCCCTCCAATAATAGTCTAAGACTCTTATCTGAAGAGGGACCAAGCAAAGGCACTGGTTAAAAACTGAGAAATAATTAAAAAGAGGCAAGTGAATTTGTTATACAAGAATTATACATGCTGGTAACATACACTACTTTGGGAAATATCTCCCATGGCTACCTCAAGGATGTGACCAAGTGAGCTGCTGACTCTCCTGAAGAGTAATAAAAGGCAGGAGAATATTAAAACATCTGCAAAAATGTTATTTAAGGTTCATTCCATGATGTGTGTGTGTGTGTCTCTCTCTCTCACACACTCTCTCTCTCCAGGTGTACTTCCTTGGTTTTGGAAGAGGGAGTGACTGGGTTGGAAGAAGACAGGGCATGGGGAAAACTGTTCTCAGCAATATCACTTATGTATTTATTAATTTCTTTTTTTTTTAATTTTTATAGTGCTTAATGCAGACTCAAAAAACTTCACAATTAAAACACTTTCACTGCAAAATGTACCATTGATTTAATAATAAAAATGAGACTAGACAGGGCAGGGATGGTGTCCCTAGCTTCTGTTTGCCAGAAGCTTGGAATGAGTGTCAGGGAATGGATTACTTGTTTTGTTCATTCCCTCTGGGGCACCTGGCATTGGCCACTGTCAGAGGACAGGATACTGGGCTAGATGGACGTTTGGTTTGGCCCAGTAGTGTAGCTGCGGGGGAGCGGGGCAGCAGCTGCTCCCCCATCAAGCACAAATGGCGCCTTTTTAATTTTACTCACCTGGGAGCGGGGAAAAAAAAAAAAGTGCAGCACCTTTACAGAGCTCCGGGTCTTCGGCGGTGGGACCTTCATTCGCTCCAGGTGTCTTCAGTGGCACTGAAGCTTCATTGCTGAAGTGCTGCTGAAGACCTGCGCTTCCTCCCTCCCCTATTCCCCTTCTTCCCTCCCACCTGGCTACATCACTGGTCTGACCCAGTATGGCCATTCTTACGTAGACCATAGGAGAGTAGAGATTTCACTGAAGCATGGATGGGAAAGTAGTAGGAGCATCGTTCACTAGGGAGCTGTGCTGCCACAGAGAGAATCATGGGAAGTAATGGTGGAGGAAATGGCCTTCTATGCATATGTTTTGACCTAGAGTGGCTGCCCTGATATCCCTAGAATTATCTTTTAGCACTCAAGATGTCTTCAGTTTGGACAGGTAATGGCACCTGCCCACACCTGAAGACCGGGACAGGGGCACAACCCATCTCCTTCCCACCAGAGGAAATCCTATGGCCTTGAAGCTGTGGAATTTTCCATCTAATTTCCTTGTTGTGTGGAAGGGCACAATTTTCCCTAAGAGACCAGACTACTCTTCCTTTATCTGGCCTGAAATGGTTAACTCAAATTCATATAGACATTTACATACAAAATAGTGCCATTAAACTGACTCTTATTGGTGGATAACTGTGCCCTGCATTTATAGATCATAAATCCTTGCTTCACTTACTGGTACTTCTTTCCTAGAGGCAAACACAAACTAAGTGTGCGTATTACAGACTCTCTCTTTCACTTGTCTGGGTTCTGCTACATAATCTCAATACAAATACTTTAATTTTCTAAATGTAATGTAAAGACCCTCTTGTATATTTACAAGCATCCTCCTGCATGTCACATTCTGGTGTTATGAATTGCTATCAGAGCTGTTTGGGTAATACCAAGTAGTTCTTAGAACCACGCAATAAGCACATTGTCATTCAGGAAAGAGGCATGCAGCGCAAATCTTCACAACTCAACAGAAACACAGCATAAGAGGGAATTTAAAACTATTTTTATTTCTGTAAACAAGGAGAAAACCTTTTTTGGTAGCATATATGAAGCATGAGGAGCAAGTCTAATCTAGATGTGAAGATTCTATAGTTCAAGGTCATTTTGCTTTTGGAGAAAAGGGGTACTGAGAATGCCATGTTCTCTGCTGTGACTGGTGCACTGCTCTGTAATCTGATGCATTTGCACTGCTCTTTGTTAATTAAGAAACCAATCCTGCCCTCCCCCACCCTACCTCCCATGAGGCCCTGGACGGAGCAGAACAAATGTGGTTCTATTCCATGGATGGGTCAGGATTCCCTGTGCCTGCATGGGGGATTCAGACCCTATACACACAATGTGTAGGCTCCCTGCATGGAGGATGGGTTTACATGGAATGAGATTGGAGCATTCAAGGCTATGCCAATCCACTGGCGGAAAGGCGTGAGGGGAAGCAGACAGAGCATCTGTGTGACTTCTATAGTGGCCACAGAGAAGGTCCACACCACATCTCCCCTGCACATATGCCCTGTATTGAGGTAATGTGGGAAGAAGATTTTGATCTCACTGTCACACTGTGTGATCTAGAAAATCAAAAGTAAATCTCGCATTTTACAACACAAAACATTACAGCTGCACTTAAATAGACACTTCCCTTTTTACACTGATTTATATCACAGTTCATTCAAATCTGCCCCTTTGGATAGCTGCTCATTGACTTTAATTAGCTTATATTTAATAACCTCATAACACGGATGCATTAAATATTGGCAGAGTTAAATGTGTAAGAAAAAATGTTCTAGCTTTCACAGTTACAAGTGCTATGTGATATCTATTCAGATGGACCATATATTTCTCGTTATCTTCTACACATCTTTAAATACTTTATTTCATGTGTGTTAGTGGAGATGGGACAAACCCCCTCCAAAATCTTTAGTAGCTCAGGAATAAGAAGGGAACTCCCCATTCGAGGCCTGTGGCTCGGGAATTTGCTTCCCTCCTTGGTCCACTGCTTCCTAGATTTGGCACCATTCCAGGCATGCTGCAAAACCCAACTTATCTTGCAAGCATCCAGGAAGGTTGGGAGCTCATCTCTGGAGGGGCTGTAAAATGAAGAACAATTTCGGTGGGATCTCATAAGATGACTGCCTAAAGTGGCTTTAGTTTTTGTGGGAGAGTCTGTTAAGTAGAACATTTGTAAATGGAAATACTTATGAACTAAAACACTATTGAAGATTTTAGACTTTGTGAGTTCTGTTTTAGGAGATGCTTCGTGCTCTGTCTGGTTCAGTATGGTGGGTTTTGCTCTTCCCACAACAAAAACAATATGAAGAAACAACACAGCACAGCTGGATCCCAAATAATAGTGCTTACTAAATATACACAAACATGCAAAACCTAGCTATACCCCTACCTCTGCTCTGACTGGTTTCTGGTGGCTTTTGAAAACATGTAACACAGTGAGTACCAATGGAGGGGCTCACAAACTCTTTAAAGAGATATTAACCTATTTGGATGTATTACATTTGGTGATACAGGTTTTAATAAAACAATAAAAATAATTTTGGAATGTGAAAAATAAAAGCATTCCATATTATTGTGCTTTCTTAAAAAAAGAAAGAACAAGAAAATGTAAAACATCATGATAAAAGACATTTTGGTGAATAACAACATTCCTAAACACCATGATTCCAAAACTACCACAGGTTCATAAAAACAAAAACAGAACTGAAATGTTTTTGACAAAACCTGGTTTGAACTGTGTCTAGTAGCTTATATTATGTAACAAAAGTGCATGGCACCTATTGTAATACACACCCAAGCAAGAAATAATCATATGCAAAAAATCCCAAATCAAAACAATTAAAACCTTAATATAACACTAGCTTGAGATTTTAACCACAAAGAGATGGATCTTGGATTTCATAAAAGCAGCAAAGACTCCTGTGGCACCTTACAGACTAACAGATGTATTGGAGCATAAGCTTTCGTGGGTGAATACCCACTTCGGCGGATGCATGTAGTGGAAATTTCCAGGGGCAGGTATACATATGCAAGCAAGAAGCAGGCTAGAGATAACAAGGTTATCATATACACTAAGGCCCTTTTATGCCACTCTGGCAGAATAAAAGGGCAGTAAGGACAAACATAATTACATTTAAACTCACTTTAAAGAAGTCTTAAACTTAGACCACATCTATAATACACACTTTGGTCGATGCAAGTTATGTTGGCAGACAGCCACCAAAACGTGTATATTGCTCAGGCGTGTACACACATGGCTTGCATTGGCACTGCAGGTACTCACCAAGAGTGCAGTGATGCAAAGTGTAGTGCACCGCAGGTAGGTATCCCAGTGTGCCACATGCTGCCATCTGGTGCAATGCCTTTTGGGAAATTTTCACAATATGTTGCAGATAGAAATGACTTGCCCAGTGATCTCTGGATGCAAGGGTCAAGTTCCCAGCAAGCAACTTGCTGAATTTCCTAATACCATCCATACCCCATACTTTTCATGCTTTTTTTTTTTTTTAAATCCCAGAAACCTGTACAGCACGTTTCAGTATACAACATCTCTCACGGAAGCATGGAGCCTGCAGAGCTCTGCACTGTTCTCATGAATGTTGCAAATATAGGATGCTTGATTCTCTTTTATTTGGAAACCCACAGAAGTACCGCAAAAATGGGGAGCATGACAATTTCTTCAAGCACAGCTTGCTAAGGGACATAGTGAAAAACAATTCAAGGTTGTGGGTGGTGTTCACAAAGCAGCTGCAGATGGTGGAGCATTACTTTTGGGCCCCAGAAATGAACACTGACTGGAGGGATCTCTTTGTAATATAGGTTTGAGATGATGTAAATGTGGGGGCCATATTCCTGGATCTGTGTACCAAGCTCACCTCAGCTCTCAGTGCAGCGACACCAAAAATAAAAACTGCATTGACAATGGAAAAACAAGTAGAGATCAGTCTCTGGAAGTTTGCAGTGCCAAACTGCTACCAGTTAGTGGAAAATCATTTTGCAGTTGGAAAATCCACAGTGGAGTAGACGCCATAATGCAAGTATATAGGGTCACTAATCGTCTCCTGTTATGGAGGACTCTCAGCAATGTGCAGGACTTAGTGGATGGATTTTTGCAACAATGGTGGTTCCTGAATTGCAGTGGGGCAATAGCCGTATTTTGGCAACAGCCCACCTTGCCACAGAATACATCATTAGAAAGAGCTGCTATTCTATGGTTATGCAAGTGTTGGTGGATCACTGGGGATACTTCACTAAGAACAATGTGGACTGGGGTCAGGGAAGGTGCATAACACTTGCATTTTTAAGATCACAGGACTACTCAGAAAGCTGCAAGCATGGACATTCTTTCCTGACTGGCAGATTACCATCCGCAATTCAAATGCCAATAGTGATGTTGAGAGACTCGCCCCACTCCTTTTTCCCCTGGCTCATGAAGCCATGCACTGGTCACCCTGAAAGCTCCAAGGAGAGATTTAGCTACTGGCTCAGCAGGTGCAGAATGGTTGCTGAATGTGCTTTTGGTAGACTGTAGACACTCTGGCAGTATTTACTTGCTAGCTGGATGTCAACGAGAAAAATATCCGGACAGTTATAGCTGCTTGTTGTGTTCTGCATAATATCTGTGAGGCAAAGGGGGAAAAGCTCCTGCCGGGGTGGAGCTGGAGCAGCTGTCTGCCACCTCTGAGCGGCCAGACACAAGAGCCATTACAAGAGCCCAACATGGGGCTATGCAGTTGAGGGAGGCTTTGAAAGAGCACTTTAGCAGTCAGCCACAGTAGCATTCGGTGCTGGATTAGTCTTTGGAGCTGGAGCTTTGGGTGCTGCTAGCTCTTCATTTATAAATATGACTAGGTGTTTTCCTGAAGCTATGAATTAGGTGGTGCTTGCTGGATATTAACAAGTACTGTTTGCTTTGAGTACTGATATTCATTCTACAATATGTGTTGTGAACTAATAAAGATAATTTTATTCTCCAAAAATAGAACTTTACTGAATGGGAAAAACAGTGCAGGAAAACAAAGGCAACGTAATACAAAATTCTAACAAATTAATGGAGTGGAACTTTATAATTGGAAAGGCAGCAAACATTTCTGTCCACTTCCATGCACAAGTGTAGTTCGTTGTGGCTACACATACACCAACCATGGTTCTGTGAAGCTGTGGTTTTCCTTGCTGTTCCTGGTGAGGAACGATAGGGATAAAGATGTTCCCCTTGATGCTATGTGGTATGTTGGGAGGTGCAGGGAGCAGAAACCATGGAGTTCTCCAAGGACTGAAAAGGCGGAGCGTCTAACATTTTTGAATCTATAGGTCAACTATGTGCTGCTGCATTTGGGTCTGCTGCCTTAGAAGTCCCATTATGTCCTGGTGCATTTCCCTCTCTTTGTCCTGCTGGGGTTCCTGGGCCTCTCTCTTGTCCTCTCTTTCTTTCTTTAGACTGTCAATCATATAGGCCCTCCAAGCCCTTTGTTCATGGTACAATACAGCACTGGCTTGTAGGATCTGACTGAACATATATTCCCTAGTCGTCTTCTTTCTCCTCCTCATCAGGGTCAGATGTTCTGCAGGTGTGGAATGGGGGAGCACCACACCAGTAGCTGCTGATTAAAAAAAAAAAAAGAGAGAGAGAGAGATGTACCACTGCATTTACAGTCCCAATAGAAATGGAAAGATAAGTTTCACACCTCACTTCCCTTATACCCACAACAATGTTTAGTAAATAATGCTTATTGCCACTTCAGCTTTGGAGCACCTTGAAGGCACAGCACTGCTCTCCAGCCACAGGCACAGTTAGCATGGTCTGCCAGGGTGGGGAGGGGTGGGAGGGAGAAGCTACTTCTGTTGCATGAAGCAAGAAAGTGACGTTTCAGTCCCTGTTCCTGTGCGCCTGAGTATAGGGCAGTGGCACTGAATACTGGAACTATTTTCCACAGGTGCTGTTGGTTTTGGCTGATATCTCATATCCAAAGGCACAGAGAACACAACTGCTACTGGCATTCTGAAGCTGCTTGGGCCCACATGACACTAGCCTGTTTACTGCAATGATGCTAGCCAAAGTAATCACAGAGTGGTGTGGGAAAGTGTTTTCCTGTGGAGGAAGATATAAGGCAGCCATCCCAAGAAACCTTCAGAAGAGGATAGCAGAGTATCTCCACAAAAGTTTCAAAGAGATCTCTCAGAAGGATACAAGGGACAACCCTAAGTACATAAACAAAGTGCTGTGCATCTCCCGCCCAACCTAACAGGGAAATGAAAACAGATGCCAACTTTACCTCTGTTTGTTGTACCTTTACTTTTTCTCATATAAGTAAATGAATGAAAAGTTTACACCTTTATCTTGTTAACTTGAGGATGGGCCAGGTGCTATATAAAATTTAACACACTATAAGGAAAATGCTTGCATGCACTTACTCTCTTTCCTTCACCAGGCTCATCCATGCTCACTTGGTGGGACTGGCTAGACTGTCGTGGTGTTTTGAACAGGTCCTGGCTCACGGCATAGCTGGAGCTCCCACCCCTTCTGCTTCCTCCCTGTTCACAGCAGAAGTCTCTGTCTCAGGCTCCTCTGAGATATCCATAGTAGTCTGTGGGATGCTGATGTATGGCGTGCAGCTCATTGTAAAAACAGCACATCTACAGGGCACCACCAGATCTATTGTATTCCTGGCCAAGTTCCTTTACTTTCATGCAGTACTGCTACTGATCCCTGTCATATCCCTTTGCCAGCATCCCCCATGCAAAATGTCCACATTTCTACAACTGGTCTATAGCCGTGTTTCCCACAGCCAATTCTACCCACAGGCCCAGAAGATCCTATCACTTCTGTCTACTCCAGGCAGGAGCGCATCTATTACATTGTGCTGGAACAGCTGATTGGGCAGTTGCATACAACAAGGGAGAGCTGCGAGGTGTGCTCACCAAGGTAGGCAATCAAGAAAAAGCATTTTAAAAAATATGTGGGGGGCTTCAAAATGGGTGTAGTTTCCAGGATCTGTGATTTCTGGGCAGTTAAATTTGCAATTGTGAACAGAGTGTTACTGTTACAGAGAATGGGGCATTGTGGGACAGCTGCTGGAGGACTGTTAGGGTTGACACAGGTCATGTCGTATCTACACTCACAGTGCACCAACCTCGGGAGGTTAATGATGGCTCTATGCTGTTCAAGGAGGTGGTTTTACTGTGTTGATGTAATGGGGCATTTACATTGGATGGACACAAAGTTGAGTATAGCCAGGCACAAATAGGTCAACGCAAGGAGATTTACTTGGTAGCACAGACCAGCCCTAGAGTACATGACACTTGTGTCTGGGCAATAGAGTTAAAGTCTTCATGTTAACATTAACTCTTCTTTCTTCATCTGCCTTAGATCAAACACATCACAATGCTACATGCCTCTAAAAACACTTGAGATGGAACACTATTTTAACATCTGTTATATTACATGATCAATTAACATTCATCTATGCAATAAATATAGAACACTACTGTATATATGTATATCTATGGCTACAGACAACAGCTCAGCAACCTACCCCATATTATTTGCCAAATAGTATGTCCTGCTATACAGTATTGTGCAATTATGTAACTCAAGACCCTGTCTTAGTATAAGTCCAAGGGGGCAGAGGCAAGGTTCCTGTGAAAGTGCCAGCTCTTGCCAACGCTTTAGGCATCAGCTGAGCATTGACAAGCTCGTGCATAGAAACCAAACCAACTTACCTGTATGTTAGTATTGTTCAAAACAGGTGTTGAACTTGTGAAGATCTGTTAGTGTTTAGACTCTAAAACGCTGGGGTTAGTTACTGCATGCATTAATCTTACTCATAACATCTGTATCCCATGCTATAAGGTAATATGCAGGTTTTGCTTTATAACTGTAAAAATGCCTGCTCTGAATCTGTGAGCACATCCAGGATGAGTGGTTCCCCAGCCCATTAAGAAGGACTATCAAAACTAAGTGGGCCATAGTGAAACATCATGATACAAATATGGGGTCAATGACCCTCTTACACCATGAAGGTGATATGAACAAGAAAGCTCATCCCATCAGCTTGAATTTTGGAAGAAGGAAATAAAAGATAGTGACATAAAAATTCTTCACCTGTTTGCTGTTTGGACTCTCATAGGACTAGAGCTAAGAAACAAAAGCAGAGATCCCCAGGGTTAACCTGGGTTAGCCCTAAAAGACATAGTGCTAACAGATAATTACTGCTCTGTCACCTTTTGGAACTATAGACTAATTCATTTGTGTATATATGTTCTCTGCTTTAACCTGCAAATAATTCGCTCATTTCTTTTTCCTAATTAATAAATCCATAGTTAGATTATTATATGATTGGCTACAATCATTGTCTTTGGTGTGAGATCTGAGGTACAAATTGACCTGGGGTAAGTGACTAGTCTTTTGGGACTGAAAGCAACCTGAATCTTTTGTGATCCTTGGTGTATACTGCAACCACTAGTACTAAGTCCAGCTTTCCAGGGTGGCAAAATAGACTGCAGACCCCAAGGGGACTGCCTGTGACTCCATGGTAAGACTGTTATAGTGCTTCAGGAGTTCACATTTATTACTGGGTTGGTGAAATCTACTTATTGAACATACCGGAGGTCAACACTCATGGTCGTGAACCACTCCAGACAGCCTGACACACATCTTTCATAATATTAATATCATAGCCTTAACAATACAATATTGTTGCACAGCACTTTTAAAAAATATGAAAAATAAACAAAGGATAGATTATTGCTTGTTCTTAAGTATCATGCAGGACATCTAAGTAGGGCTTTGGTGGCTCTATTCCCAGTACCTGATGGAGGGGGCATAGCTAAAGTGACCTGCACTATAGCTGTTATCTATTTCCTAGGGCCATTGGAAGCACATTATAAGTTAAAGCAGCCCTGAGGTCCCCTAATTTGTGCTCCCTCTCACTAGTTGTGCCATGTCTAAATTCTAGTTTGATGACTCCTTGAGGCAGGGGCCGGCCTGACTAGATATTGGTTCTGCAAGGCAATTAGGATATTTGGATGTAGCATTTAAAAAAAACAAAACACACTCTAAAGACTTAAAGATACATGAAACCCCTTGACTCTTCTTTCAGTTTTTGTTTCCTAGTTCCTGCAACAGAGAGAAGTGAAGATGCAGTTGATGGGGGGGTTTTTTGGTTTGTTTTTTTAAAAAGACCAACCAATTCAAACTCTAGCTTCATCCCACAGATCTTAATTTTTAAATGATATAAATCTATCATCCTCTTCCTTGATGTCTTTTCTAAGGTTCTGATCCTACTGCCAGTGAAGTTAATGGAACCTTCTCCACCAACTTCAACAGCAGCAGAATTAGTCCAGGGGTTGTGAAAATCTGTCATCTAACAAGGAGTCTCAGCTCCATTCTTGCCACCACTAGAAGGAGCAATGTAAGTACTGGGGCATTTTATGAGAACCAGCACCTAAAGCTCATGGCTCTTTCCATGCTCTATTCTAGAATGGAGAGAGTGGAATTTCTCATGAAAATGTCTGACCAATTAACCAAACAAAACAAGCACATAATACTTAAACTTTGGGACTGGGTAAAAATGTACTTGTTTAGGTCAAAATGTTTTGTTGATGAAAAATGGACCCCTGCCTCTGCTTCTCCCTGCCTGGAAAGGCACTGTGACTAATGCGAAGGAATGTTTTTGAATCAGAAAGGAAAAAAAGTGTGCAATGTGCCCTCTGCTTTTGGAACAGTTCCTTGGTATTTCAGATGCAGTGAAATCTTGCTTTGGAGAAAACAGATTGTTGTGATCTCCGCAGGAACCAGTGTTCAGTGGGAAAAGGGGGGCAAAATGCTTCCCCTTAAAAAAGTAAGTTTAGGGGAAGAAATAAAAATTCAGCAATAGAAAGAAGAAGAACTTTGTGGGGGAAAGGTGGCAAAAGTAGCCCCATTTATGCAGTGCCTCTTTGTTACACAGCACGACACCAGCAACTCACAGACCCCATAAGAATTCTAAAATGACCTTGGAAAATTGATCTGAAATCAACAAGATAAAATTCAGTCAAGACAAGTGTAAAGTACTACATTTAGGAAAGAAAACTTAAATGCACAAATACAAAATGAGGAATAACTGACTTGGTGGTAGTACTGCTGAAAAGGATCTAGGGTTATACTACATTACAAATTGAATACGAGCCAACAATGTGATGCCTATGAGAAAAAGACTAATATTGTGAGGTGTATTAACAGGAGCATCATACGTAAGATACAAGGGGTAACTGTTCTACTCTACTTGGTGCTGGTGAGGTCTCAGCGGAAGTACTGTGTCTAGCTGTCGGTGCCACACTTTAAAAAAGATGTGTATAAATTTGAGAGAATCTAGAGGAGAGCAACAAAAGTAATGAAAGGTTTAAAAACCTGATCTATGAGTAAAGATTATGAAAACGGGGCATATTTAGCCTTGAGGAAACAAGACTGAAAGGGGACCTGATAAGTCTTCAAATATGTGAGGGCTGTTATCGAGAATGGTGATCAATTGTTCTCTGTATCCATGGAAGGAAGATTTAGGGTAGACATTAGGAGCAGCAAGGGAGATTTAGGTTAGACATTAGGGAAAATATTCCTAACAATCAGAATAGTTAAGCACTGGAACAGGCTTCCAAGGGAGGTTGCTGAATCCTGGTCATTGGAGGTTTTAGAGAAGAGGTTAGACAAATACCTGTCAGGGATGTTCTAGGTATACTTGGTCCTGCCTCAGAGCAGGGAGGTGGGCTAGGTGACTTCTCGAAGTCCCTTCCAGCCCTACATTTCTGATTTTATTAAAAGTTCAATGTCTTTCCCACATAAAGCATGAGTTGCTGTTATGACACACCTTGATGGAAACAACACTAATTAGCGTAGCTGAATTAATGTGGATCAGGATAAGTATTATATAGTAGGAAAACAGAGCCAAGGCACAAATGGAACAAAGGCGCCAGAAGGCTGTGATAGCACCATCATGGGCCCACTTATATGTACACTTTCTTTCATCCAGATAAAATGAACGAATTTATAAATTTATAACTGGGAAACGAAGAAAAGAAAAAGCACTTTGCAAAGATGAGTATTATCCAAGGATACATTTTATCCTGATTTACAGATGAGGAGATTGAGGTGATTTTCTAGAGACATGCTGTGAATTAATGGCCCAGCTGGGAAAAAATCTCCTTGTCTCTGACTCCTGGACCCTTACTCTAAGTACTAGAAAACATTATAGCAGTGCTGAGGTTCTTTTTTCACCATTAAAAAAAAAACCAAACCAATAAACAGCCATTTCAGTCATTACCATACTGGGGTGGATTTGAACTAGTGACCTAGGTAGGAGATGACGGCTTCATATCCAATTAATCTCTCAAGCAATCCAGTTTCCTTTACTATCTTTATGGGCAACTGACTTCCTGTTTGAGCTCTAAAATTGATTACTCAGAAAAAGGAAGTTAAAGTTGTGATATAACCAGAGACAGATTAAGGCTAACTATGGTTCATGTCTGATCAAAACCACAGGGTACCAAAACATTCTAAGGAGAAGAAAAACAACGCTGCTAGAAAAATAATTGAGAGTCACTTTTAAAGGATGAAGGTACTCAGCCATACTTTAATCTGACACAAGTCATGCATACTTCTTTTGCCCCATCAAAATTTTAAAAGCCAGATACAAACCCACTATTATGAAAACAAATTGAAAAAAATGTAATATTCTCATTATTATTTGTCTTCCAGTAGTATCCAGAATGTGCTATACATCATCCGCACAAGTCCCTGCCCTAAACAGCTTACAGTCCAAGAATAGTTTACACAGATGATGTGGAAATGGATTGCGCAAACCAGCAGAATTACTGATGACTTCTTCTGAGATGCTCAGGCCCACCTGTATAAATGGTAGCAACAGCACAAATGGAAGGGACTCTTCATGCAATCTGCAGTGGTTCTCAACGAGGGGTCTGAGGGCTCCTGGGGAGCCATGACCAAGCATAGCCGGCATTAGACTCACTGAGGCCCAGAGCAGAAAGCCAAAGCCCCACCACACCAGACTGCAGTCCAGGGCCCCGAGCCCCATCACCCAGGGCTCAAGCCAAAGCCTGAGTAACTTAGCTTTGCAGTGCACCCTGTGGTGTGTGGCCACAGGACAACTGCCCTGCTTGCTACCCTTTGAGGCTGGCCTTGGCTTTTATATGCAGAAAACCAGTTGTTGTGGTGCAGGTGGGCTGTGGAGTTTTTATAGCATGTTGCAGGGGCCTCTGAAATAAAAAGGTTGAGAACCCCTGAATAAAAGATAAAGATGTACTGCAGGTCCACTTCAGCATAACACAACAACATTTTCAAATAAAGATTTGTAGCACACACAAAGAGGCTGTAATCCCCAATGATACAATATAGTTTTGTTGGCTGAAGTACAGCTATAAGAAACAGAAAGCTTACTGGTCTGCATATACTACAGTGGCCAAGAAAGTGCTGATAAAGCATCCACACTTTAGTGGTATTACAAGCTGGGGGGAAAAAAAGACACTAGATAAACTTAATGTCTACAGTTCTTCAAAAAAATGTTCACCAATATGCAATGTAAGGGAGCTTCATACATGTCATCCAGAAACAAGAGTTATTATTCAGCAGGTGGAATATACAAGGTCAAGGAAATTATGAAATTAAACAGTACATGAACTTTGTAGAAATCATTCTCTTAGTGGGAAAATCAATTTATATTTTTATGGACATAAAATGGGACATATTAATGGAGTTACACCAGGGTGGAATTTGCTCCATAAAGTAGCATGATACAAAGGCAACTAGAGAGGCATTTAAATTATGATTGAAACATTTAGCACTAGTTTTCTACATGATTCTACACCAGTAACATGTCACCACCAGCAAAATGAACACATTTATTGAAAGCATATATTAAACATATACACTCAAAAGGTCATCCTCATTAATGATTCCTAACATGACACTGCTTTGCTTTTGTGCAAGTGACTCCTCCATTTTCCATGTCACTATTATACTCTCAGCATTGCTGTGCCTTTCTCTGCATTATCAATCATTTCTACTATGGTTGGAGTTTTTGGAATCTTGTGGTCGTTGTTTCACTCCTTTGTGCAGCCATTCTTTCTGAAGTTTGACAATGGACAATATCGCTAGACCTCTCCAGTGTCAGTTCACTCAAGGTTCCATCCTAACAAAACTTTCAATGCTGCTCAAGTATGTTAAAGGTTTTTTTTTTTTAAATGGTGGCAATTTAATATTATTGAAGTTAATTGGTTTATAAAATAATGTCACTAAAGGAGATAGTGTTATGTTGCTTTCCAGGAAACATGATGATAAACATATCATTTAGCCATGGATGGCCTGTTCATTTTAAGGTATCCCTAGTTTCCAAAAACAGCTAGTTCCCTGCTATAATAAACTGTTAACTTAGATAACAGTTTATAAAATCATCTAACAGTAATGCTAATACAATATCTTAGAAATAATAACCACATCATTGATTTAGATGAGTTCTGCATTTTCCTGACATTTGTAGAAGAAATTATACAAAGAGACAGACACTTAGAGATTCCAGTGCTTATATAAGGGCTTGAAGAATTATAACATTCAAAAACCAGTAGGAGAACACTTCAATCTCTCTGGACACTCAACAACAGACTTAAAAGTGGCAATTCTTCAACAAAAAAATCTTCAGAAACAGACTCCAATGAGAAACTGGAGAACTGGAAATAATTTGCAAACTGGACACTGTCAAATTAGGCCTGAATAAAGACTGGGAGTGGATTGGTCACTATAAAACTAATCCCCCCATGCTGATACTCACACCTTCTTGTCAACTGTTTGAAATGGGCCACCTTGATTACATTGAACTCATTAGCACTACAAAAGTGATTTCCCTTGATATTCACCCCTTCTTGCCAACTGTTGAGACTAGCCCACTTCCACCTTAATATATCGTTAGCACTGACCCACCACTTGGTAAGGCAACTCTCATCTTTTCATGCGCTGTGTTTTTATACCTGCCTCTGTATTTTCCACTCCATGCATCTGATGAAGTGAGTTTTAGCCCACGAAAGCCTATGCCCAAATAAATTTGTTAGTTTCTAAGGTTCCTCATTGTTAGTACAGGAAGTGAGACTATGCTTTTCAGTGGATATTATAGGCATAGCCTGGACAGTACAGCCTTAGAAAAAATTAAATTTGTATTTAAGAATGCATAAATTATTCTATGACAAGGATCTTCATGTAGAAAAAATGTATGTATAACATATACCCAGTAGAAAGAATTTTAGATCAGATTTCTTGCCAATTATTATCACACAAAAGCCAGGAATGGAAATTGCTGAACAGATCAATCTAGTTCAAGTAACTGCAAGATCTCTGAATCCACCATGCTAAAACTCCAATTCTGCAAACACTAAGGCATGTGCCTTACTTCCATGAATAGCCCCATGGCAATCAGTGGAATCACTCACAGTGGTAAAATTAAGCATGTGTAAGTATAAGCAAGAGTGGGGTTTAACACGCTGTTCTATCTACCAATTCTGTAGGCTTTTACTATAGCAAAAATGTTCCAGGCAACTTTACCTTCCCCACTTGTTGACATTTTGCATCCATTTTACGTGCATTTAACAATACACTATTACTTTTAGGATTCTGAACCACATCAAGACAACAAGGAAGTTCAACTAATTTAACTTGGAAGTGGCCTGTTGTGCCTTTTTTTAATCGAGAGAGAAATCTCTTGGATTTATGGCAACGTGCGTATACATAGATTTAAAAAATTTCCAAAACAAGACTTAACTGCATGCACTCAGAGGAGACGATGAGAGAACAAACGCATCACAATCTCCGTCACGTGGCTTAATGCGCTACGGGAAGGCTACGCTGGTGGGCGTGGTATAAGCACCACACAGAGCAGAATACCAGCTGTTCAATTACAAACAAGGTCTTTGCACACACCCCTCTAAAAAGAGCAGACAGGTCCCACCACACTGCACGTTGGTGTATAAAGGGAGTGGATCAAGGCACTTTGGGAGAATAAATTTGTTTCCTTTCCTGCTCTAAGTCAGAGAGAAGGGCGGAGGGTGGGGTGGGGGTCCAGCGGACTTGGGGGGGGGGTGTTGATGATTTACCCGTCAGTCTCCCAGGGGTACACTCCCGCCTACGACACTGGAGTATTTGTCACTGTCGGGCTCAGTTTGAAAGCGCACCACGAACATCTGCCCTAAGGAGCAGCGCAGACTCTGCTTTTCCAAGGATTTCCGCAGCCCCCACCCCGCTCATTATCTACCAGACTATGTTAGTGGGGGGGGGGGTCTGTATCCCTCCTCCTTCGGTCTCCCTGAGGGAGCCTGGTCTCCACCCGCCCCGCATTCAGCCCCACGCGGCGACAGACGACGAACACGAGCCAGCTCCTCGCGTACACTAACAGACGAACGGCTCCAACCAGCTTCCGCGCGAACAGCCACGCGCATGCTGCTTACCTGCCGGCTGCCCCGGAAGTGCCCCGCACCGCCCGGACGCGCTGGTCTGCCCCCACAGAGCAATGGCAGAAACATCGGCGCCAACCGCCGTCACGTGACTCCAGTCCAGGCTCCGAGAAGTAGGGGCTGAAGGGACACTCTAGCCGGCGCCAGAGATAGACTCTATAGCTACGTAGGCGTAACGGCGGGGGTGGGGTGGCGCGGCGCGGCGCTGTCTCCTTTTTCTGTTTCCGGTTGGCCAGTTAGTCTCCTGTCCTCGCGGTTTCTGGTTGTGGAGCTGCCGTTGGAGCCGGCGAGGCAGCGCGAGGAGGGGTCAGTTCCTCCCTGGGGCTTGGGCGGGCTCTAGTGGGAGGGCTCCCCAGAGACCCTCCCGCTGGGCCCGTATTCCCGCGCGGAAGGCGCCGCCTGCCGACCCTTCCCCCGCCACGGGGCAGTGATTCATTCAGCCCCGCCCCTCGGGTGCCGCTGAGCGCCGGGGCCGGCGAAGGGAGCGCGACCCCACACGGGGGGGGGGGTCACTGGGCTCCTCAGCTCGCTGCGCCCCGCCCCCAACGACTAGTGAAATGAGCGACTCGGGCCGGGCGCGGGTAGCTGGGCGGACACGCTGCTCCCTCGCCGCAGCTCCCGCCCCAGCCCGGTGTAGTGCGGGGCTCCCACCGCAGTGCCCCGGCCGAACCCCAGCCGCGTTCCCTGCATCGCCTCGCTACCAATCCCGCGTGAACCGCAGATACGCGAGGCCCGGGACTTTTAACTTGGGGGGGTCCCGACGCCTCCGAGGCTGGGACAAGAGTGTAAAAGAAAATGCACTTGGCTGCATAAGCAACCTACCTGCTATCAATCAGTTATTTACTGGTCTGAATGGGAAAGGTGAGAGATGGGTAGACCGTGGAAAGCATGTGTTGGAGAACGATCGTAACAGCTGAGTGAAATAGCTGCTTCCCACCCTCTATCTAAATAAATGTGAAGCACTCTGAATAACTGTGCAACGGTGACAGATCTTGCTGTTGCACTGCATAGTCACGATAACTTGCAGTATTTTTATGACTGTGTAATGAAAATATTTTATCAATTTTTTACATAGGGTTTCCCCAATTGGACGGTAGAAAAGATGTTTGATATCAAAGCGTGGGCTGAATATGTTGTGGAATGGGCTGCAAAGGACCCATATGGCTTTCTCACCACTGTGATCTTGGCCCTTACACCATTGTTCCTAGCAAGTGCAGTGCTATCATGGAAACTGGCAAAAATGATTGAAGCCAGGGAACGAGAGCAAAAGAAGAAACAGAAACGCCAGGAAAATATTGCAAAAGCCAAACGAACAAAGAGGGATTAAGTGAGGCAAAATGCCATCCTTTTGCAAAAAAGAGCTTTTGTTGAAGCATTCTTGTACACCTGTATCTTTGTGTGGTGTTGTTTTCGTCCAACAATCTTCTTGAACTGACATTTCAACCCCTGAAATTATTCATGTTCTGCTTAAACAGTTTGTGTTGATATCTCGGTCTAATCTGCAGTCGCATCTGATGTGTGTATTTCAATCAGATATCACTTTCCAGTGAGTTTGAATGCATTGGCTGGGGGGGGGGGGGTTTGGCTTGGTTTGGAATTGTTCAAACATGTCAATATTAAATTAAGGAAGAAAAAATTAAAATGTCTGACTTTCTAAAAATACTGCAGTCTTTGGTTTTCTAGAAGCCTAGGCACTTTGTTTTTATACAGCCTTTTTTCTACTGTTGATTTGTCTTCATTATAGTACTTCTTTTTTTTTTTTTCTGGTTTCAACTTGGCCCTGGAATAGCAGTCCTTGTTTCTGCAGCGGTTAACAGCTTTGCATTCTCATGAGTTTGTCTTATTATATGAACAGTGTTAGCATTTCACATTAACTCAACTAAATTCTTCATGAGTGGCTCTCAAAATCCGCTTCCTGGACTATCAGTAGTCCACTGAGCCTTTTTTGGATAGTTCACAGAAGGAAACTTTTTTACAACCAAGCAGTAGGCAAATTACTTCATTTTCACAATATCCCAATATGAACAACTATTGCCTACAATATGCTTCACAAAATGAATGTAGAGATCCATTTGGCAAATAACTAAATATCATTCCAGGTTTAGGTGATGACAACAGTAACTCTGGAGCAGCAGAGGAACTGCTTTGGATATTACCTGCTTTGAAAGGATGGCATAAGGAAAAGAAACAAAAGCCTCATGTGGTTCTAATGCTGTAAACATTGCAAAGTAAGTTGGAGCTAAGGCTAACATTTAATTGATTTTTCTGTCCAAAGAATAATAGTAAAAATGAAAAATTTGTAGTTTAATATGCTTTAGCAAATCTTAATTTTTATTACTACTTTAATTCCAATGGGTCTGATCCTGTAGTAGCAATCAAGTTTTAGGTCCTGTTCCAATAACATGTCTCTTAATCAGAGCAAACAGAATTGTGTTTTGTCATACCGGATTCTTGTGCCTAGCTCTTCACTTAGTATGTAAAGGATAAACACCTATGAAAGCAGATGCTCTATATTATTGAAAGGAGGAAGTGAATAGGAGATGATAAATACCAATACAAATAAACAGGAAGTTTTGCTCAATCAATCTTAGGGCTTGTCTACACTGGCAATTTAGAGCACTGCAACTTTCTTGTGTGGGGGTGTGAAAAAACAACCCCCTGACAGCAGCAAGCTTCAGTGCTGTAAAGCACCAATGCAGACAATGCACCAGTGCTGGGAGCCATGCCCCTCATAGAGGTGGCTTTTTTAGAGCACTGTGAGAGCTCTCTTGAGTGCTGTGCCATGGCCACATACAAGGCATGTTGATCGTTGCCAGTGTAGACTAGCCCTTAGGTAAGAGTTAGATGTGAAACACTGAGGTGTAATAGTTGGCTTTCTTCTCAGAGTGTTGCTCAAGACAAGTATTGTGAGAATTGTTAGATCTACTGGATTGTCTTCAGTATGGTTACACCTTGGTATTTATACAGTTTTAAAATGGAACAGATTCAAAACTGACAAATAAATTGGGTACTTTTTTAAAAACGTGTTCCTTCTTTATTCTGACTTCTAAAAATGTGTAACAGCTGCAGAGAAAAAGAATGTGCTATCTGTACAATACTTAAGTGTATATTTCCTTAAAGAAAGGGTTCTAAGGAGAATGGGTTCAACATACAGTGGTAAGTGAAAATGATCCAAATTAACTAAGTCTTAGGCATAATCTTCTATTAAAAGTGGTGAGACTTATTGTATGTCACCAATGAATGCACTGTTGTTTATAGTAGACATAGCTCACTCTGTGTGGCAAATGTAAAGGACTCATACTCTTAATCTCCAAATGAAGCATTTGTTAACCAGCTGATGCATTCTGCTTGGGAACATTTGTCTTGTGTTGGAGATGGAAGGTAGGATTTCAACATGCACACAGATTAAAGCCAGATGTAGCCTAGTTAATTTATAGAATCAGAAGGTAGACATGGAAAATGTTATTCGTTTAGTCTATTATTGCAAGATTTCCTATATTAATTTTTTGTTCAGTCACTTTAAATCCCGTGTGTTTCCACCACTTTCCTTTATTTTAATATCCTAGCGTGTGCTGGGTGCCTCCCACTACAGCAAAAACGTGTTAGTAAACGTGGATTCTGAATCTCCTAAAACACTGAAAATCCCAGACGAGGCTACACCCCAGGTTTGGACATATGCAGCCTGGGAGAGGATGAAAGGAACAATGATGATTTGTTAGGAATAACTCAGCATGATGGAGCAAGTAATTTTAAAATGTGCCAGGCTTCTTGTAGACACTGGAGAAGTAAGTTAAAAGCTTCTTGAGAGGGGAGTGGCTTAGAGCAGCTCAAGATTGGGGTGGGGGGGGGCAGGGCTAAATATAAGAGGTGTAACAGAAGCATCAAAACCAACACCTTTGGTAGATGGGATGGACAGAAAGGTGGTACAAAAAAGGTCAGACAACTATGGCCTAGAAGCTAAACTTGAAAAGAGTGGAGCAAGGGGGAATTCAGGCAGTGGCTGGTATCAGGTGGGGTAAGATGGTCTACCTTGACTACTGAACAATGTTGTGAGCTTTAAGATTTTTCTTTTGGCAGCTGCAGGGCAGATACTAGATCCAAACTCACTCTGCTTGTTCTCACACCATGGCATAACCCATCAAAATAATGTATTTTTTTTAAGTATAATACTATTTCCCTTTTGCAAGCAGTAATAACCACACACAGTTTTTCCCTTTATCATATACAATCTTTCATAAGGGTCAGTCTCCACCTCAGATACCATTCAGTACTATTTCTAAAATTGTTTGGGAATATGGTGGGGGAGAGAAGCAGTACCTTAGGGTAATAATATAGTTCTGGCCCTTTACATTTCTTTCCAATTCCATGGCCATAAAATTGATAGAATTTAACAAAAGAATCCAAACTTAATTAAAAATCATGTTTGCCTTCATAATCTATGGTTACAATCTTCTAACTTAACATAAACCAGTGATACTCTTAGGATACAAACACATGGTCCATTCAGCACAAGGGTGGGGCTAACTCTGAAAACTAGTGACAGTAAGCGTTAACCTCAACAGTGATCATTTTAAGAAACATTAAGGGGAGAAGCTGGTTCTTCTCAAAAGGTGCTGGCTCAGTGAAGCAAGAGATCAAAGTGTCAAACCATGTATATGGATAGGAAATGAGAAAGAGAGAGATATATCTTTTCTTCAGCTGCTAAAAGTTTCAGCTACCTCTCAAGGGCCTGAAACCTTAAGTGACCCTTGGACAGGAGCCAAAGCCTCCAGCTCTTCCTGTCTGACAACTTCTGTAATGAAGCTAGGATTTGGTTTGGATAATACACATCGCAAATTAAACATTTTGGGGGTAATGCATAGTTGAAAGACATTCTAACACTGCTATCCAAAGTTGAATATCAAAACAAGGAGTTATGTCTGATATTTTTCATATTTCAATAGTTTTTTGTTTTGCTGTTGAAGCTGTTACAAGTCTGACACCTCCAACACAGAATTTGGGGCCTGTATGCCACAGCTGTTAGGGAGACTGAGCCAGAGCACCCTCCACTGCTATCAGGTGTGCTAAGTCATTAACACAAAGCTCAGATGCTTTTACCACCAAGTTAGGACAACCTGTACAGAGCAGGTTTAATAGCACTGGGGGGAAGAGGGACAAAGAATCTGCCCTGTTTACACTAATTTTTACACTTCTACTATCACTGATGCAGCTACACCATTACTAGCCCTTCCTGTTATGCTGATACGAATTTTATTGGTGTAGACCAGGGGTAGGTAACTTGTGGCACTCACACTGCCCAGGTCCTGGCTACCATTTCGTGGGGCTCTGCAATTTAATTTAAAATGAAGCTTCTCAAACATCTTAAAAACCTTGTTTACATTCAATAATAGTTTAGTTAATATTATAGACTTATAGAAAGAGACCTTCTAAAAACAATGTATTACTGGCACACAAAACCTTAAATTAGAGTGAATAAGTGAAGGCTCAGTACACCACTTCTGAAAGGTTGTTGGCCCCTGGTGTAGACTTTGCCTAGGAGGTCTTAAATTCCTGGAAAATGAGAGGGCCTCTACACTCTGCGCTTATTTGACTCAGACTGATTCCATATAGCACTTTACACTACTTACAGATGGCCAGCAAGAGACACACTTGATTTTACCATCTATTAATGCAGTTACAAAATACAGTCCCCTAACATTAACATAGAATATAGTCTTTCTATATTGTTGAAGTGCTTTATGTTAATAAGGTCAAACAGACCCTAAAATCACCAAGGAGAGCTAACAGCATTGACCATATTAAAAGGCAAAAACAGGCAAGGAACTCTCTGGGATTCCAGAGAAATACGTGATGATTAAGCAACAAATCTAGATTTGATAATGCAAAAGGTCATTTCTAAGCTTCATGTCTACAAATAAGCTATGTGAAATCTATTATGTTAAGACCAGATTATAGTTATATTTAAAAAAAAATAGGTTACCTTTAAGGAAAAATGCCTGTCAAAAGAAAGTATATGATGACATTTTCCTTTCTCAATGAACTAAATAGAATGAACTCAAGAATAACAAAAGACGACCAATTTCTTAAAAAAACCAAACAAATTAAGTAGCAGTAGTTTTATACTAAGATATTCTAATTAGTCACAGTAATAACTAAATTCAGTGATGTCTAAGATCTGGCTGTGTAAAAACAAATCAAAATTAATATATCAGTTTATGTCTCACACAACAGTTGATAAATGAAAAAGTTTTCTTCAGTCATGTTGCTTGTTAGAGCAATTATCTGTGCAATTCACGGGCAAGATTTTTCACGTTACAACTGTTTATTTATTACGGCTACTGCTATCTGGTGGGATCCAGGAACCTGGCTGAAAGGTTTTTGCAGTGCTGGATGGGTCTGGTGAAGGCTCATTCTTTCCATAGTAAGATGATGATGCATGGCCTTTAATTTGAGTTTGAACTGGTTCAGCAACAAGTCCCTCATATTCCTTGGTCTGAAGGAAGCTGTCCTTTTCAGAAGCAGCTGTGATTTTCAGTTTTATTTCTTCTCTATAGATTTCATTCTTAAGAATTTCCTGCAAAAAGCCATCAGGCAAGAAGGAAAGTAGTTAAAGCAGATATCAATGTAATTTACACTACTGAAATAGCATCACTAAAACTCATCAGTATCTTTTTTTCTTAAATTAATTTTATACATTCTCTCTTCATATGCATTTGCAAAATAAAGACAGTCAAAGTGCATTGCTTTGTATTACTGCAATTCTAGTCATAGCTAAAAAAATGCTCCAATATTTTGATTAACTTGTTAAAGCAGAGCTGAATTGCACTATTCAAAGCTGATATTAGATCAAAATGGAAGGCTTATGATGAGAATGTGAAAATACACAAAATTTGCTGCATCTTCCACAGTTTTATGATGTAAGACCTTATATCACACAGTTGTTTCAAATTATCATTTGCATATCACACACATCCGTGATAAATGCAGAGTTGGAAAATGAGGAAGGTGGTCACTGTGGAGAGAGGGCAAGGAAAAAAAGAAGAGCTGTTAGTCCTACAGGAGGAGGGGAGGCGTCAATGGAGACAACACCAAATATAAGCCCCAGATTGTAAGGGTGAATAGGAATCGAGAGGACTTGCAGCCAGTGGGTGCAGGGGATATACCGGAGAATCACATTGTCACTAGGAAAAGGCAGGTCTACGGGATTGGAGACTCCTTACTGAGAAGAATAGACAGGCCTGTAACTAGAGCTGATCGGGAGAACAGATGGGTGTGCTGTCTGCCGGGTGCTAAGATACAGGATGTGGACCTGAGGCTGAAAAGGATCCTAGCGGGAGTGGGAAAGAATCCATTGATTGTCCTTCACGTGGGAACGAATGATATGGCTAGATTCTCGCTGGAATGTATCACGGGAGACTGCCAGACTGGGGAAGACGCTTAAGGAAATCGAGGCTCAGGTGATCTTCAGTGGGATTCTGCTGGTTCCTAGAGAAAGGCGACAAAGGTGTGACAAGATTATGGCAATCAACAGATGGCTCAGGCAGTGGTGCTATAAGGAGGGCTTTGGGATGTACGGTCACTGGGAAGCAGAAGACTGTTCTCTCGGGATGGACTTCACCTGCGTAAGGAGGGAAATAGACTTCTAGGATGGAGGCTCGCCCAACTGATTAAGAGAGCTTTAAACTAGGAATTTGGGGGAGATGGTTGGGAGATGTCCAGGTGATCTCCATGCCGGAATTTAACCTTGAGTGGGAAGAAAACAAAGTAAGAGGGGATACAGCCGTACACAGAAGAATTGACATAAGGAGGAACGGTAGTGTAGATACCACACTAACAGGTGATGCTGGTGGTAGAATACCTGTGCCTAACAGGGTAAAGAATGTCATTGAAGCCAAACGGCAAAAATTAAGATGTCTGTACACTAATGCGAGGAGCCTAGGGAACAAAATGGAGGAACTAGAGCTACTGGTACAGGAAGTGAAACTGGATATTATAGGGATAACAGAAACATGGTGGAATAATAGTCATGGCTGGAGTACAGGTATTGACGGCTATGTGCTGTTTAGGAAAGACAGAAATAAAGGCAAAGGTGGTGGAGTAGCATTGTACATCAATGAGGAGGTTAGCTGTAAAGAAATAAGTGATGGAATGGACAAGACAGAGTCTGTCTGGGCAAAAATCACACTGGGAAAGAAAGTTACTAGAGCCTCCTCTGAGATAGTGCTTGGGGTGTGCTACAGACCGCCAGGATCTGAATTGGATATGGATAGAGACCTCTATAATGTTTTTAATGAAGTAAACACTAATGGGAAATGTGTGATCATGGGAGACTTTAACTTCCCAGATATAGACTGGAGGACAAGTACTAGCAAGAATAGTAGGGCTCAGATTTTTCTGGATGTGATAGCAGATGGATTTCTCCACCAAGTAGTTGAAGAACCATTAGATTTGGTTTTGGTGAGTAGTCAGGACCTCACAGAAGAAATGGTTGTAGGGGACAACCTTGGTTTGAGTGATCATGAGCTAATTCAGTTCAAACTAGATGGAAGGATAAACAAAAATAGATCTGGGACTAGGGTTTTGACTTCTCAAGGGCTAACTTTAAAGAATTAAGGAAATTAGTTAGGGAAGTGGATTGGACTGAAGAACTTGTGGATCTAAATGCGGAGAAGGCCTGGAATTACTTAAGTCGGAGCTGCAGAAACTATCAGAAGCCTGCATCCCAAGAAAGGGGGAAAAAACCATAGGCAGGAGTTGTAGACCAAGCTGGATGAGCAAGTATCTCAGAGAGGTGATTAAGAAAAAGCAGAAAGCCTACAAGGAATGGAAGAAGGGTGGTATTAGCAAGGAAAGCTACCTTAGGGAGGTCAGAACATGTAGGGATAAAGTGAGAAAGGCTAAAAGCCATGTAGAGTTGGACCTTGCAAAGGGAATTAAAACCAATAGTAAAAGGTTCTATAGCCATATAAATAAGAAGAAAACAAAGAAAGAAGAAGTGGGACCGCTAAACACTGAGGATGGAATGGAGGTTAAGGATAACCTAGGCATGGCCCAATATCTAAATAAGTACTTTGCCTCAGTCTTTAATAAGGCTGATGAGGAGCTTAGGGATAATGGAAGGATGACAAATGGGAATGAGGACATGGAGGTGGATATTATCACATCTGAGGTAGAAGTCAAACTTGAAAAACTTAATGGGACAAAATCGGAGGGCCCAGATAATCTTCATCCAAGAATATTAAAGGAACTGGTGCATGAAATTACAAGCCCGTTAGCAAGAATTTTTAATGAATCAGTAAACTCAGGGGTTGCACCGTACGGCTGGACAATTGCTAACATAGTTCCTATCTTTAAGAAAGGGAAAAAAAGTGATCCGAGTAACTATAGGCCTGTTAGTTTGACATCTGCAGTATGTAAGGTCTTGGAAAAAATTTTGAAGGAGAAAGTAGTTAAGGACATTGAGGTCAAGGGTAATTAGGACAAGTTACAACATGGTTTTACTAAAGGTAGATCGTGCCAAACCAACCTGATCTCCTTCTTTGAGAAGGTGACAGATTATTTAGACAAAGGAAATACAGTAGATCTAATTTACCTCAATTTCAGTAAGGCATTTGACACGGTTCCACATGGGGAATTATTAGTCAAATTGGAAAAGATGGGGATCAATATGAAAATTGAAAGGTGGATAAGGAACTGGTTAAAGGGGAGACTCCAATGGGTCGTACTGAAGGGTGAACTGTCAGGCTGGAAGGAGGTTACTAGTGGAGTTCCTCAAGGATCGGTTTTGGGACCAATCTTATTTAACCTTTTTATTACTGACCTTGGCACCAAAAGCGGGAATGTGCTAATAAAGTTTGCAGATGACACAAGGCTGGAGGGTATTGCTAACACGGAGAAGGACCGGGATATCATACAGGAAGATCTGGATGACCTTGTAAACTGGAGTAATAGTAATAGGATGAAATTTAATAGTGAAAAGTGCAAGGTCATGCACTTAGGGATTAATAATAAGAATTTTAGATATACATTGGGGACACATCAGTTGGAAGCAACAGAGGAGGAGAAGGACCTTGGAGTATTGGTTGATCACAGGATGACTATGAGCCGCCAATGTGATATGGCCGTTAAAAAAGCTAATGTGGTTTTAGGATGCATCAGGCGAGATATTTCCAGCAAAGATAAGGAAGTGTTAGTACCGTGTTATAAGGCACTGGAGAGACCTCATGTGGAATACTGTGTGCAGTTCTGGTCTCCCATGTTTAAGAAGGATGAATTCAAACTGGAACAGGTTCAGAGACAGGCTACGAGGATGATCCGAGGAATGGAAAACCTGCTTTATGAAAGGAGACTCTAAGAGCTTGTCTTGTTTAGCCTGGCCAAAAGAAGGCTGAGGGGGGATATGCTTGCTCTTTATAAATATATCAGAGGGATAAATATTAGGGAGGGAGAGGAATTATTTAAGCTTAGTACCAATGTAGACACAAGAACAAATGGGTATAAACTGGACACTAGGACGTTTAGACTTGAAATTAGATGAAGGTTTCTAACTATTAGAGGAGTGAAGTTCTGGAACAGCCTTCCAAGGGGAGTAGTGGGGGCAAAAGACATATCTGGCTTTAAGACTAAGCTTGATAAGTTTATGGAAGGGATGGTATGATGGGATAGCTTAATTTTGGCAACTGATCTTTGATTATCAGCAGATAAGTATGCCCAGTGGTCTGTGATGGGATGTTGGATGGGATGGGATCTGAGTTACTGCAGAGAATTCTTTCCTGAGTGCTGGCTGGTGAGTCTTGCCCACATGCTCAGGGTTTAGCTGATCGCCATATTTGGGGTTGGGAAGGAATTTGCCTCTGGGGCAGATTGGCAGAAGCCCTGGAGGTTTTTTGCCTTCCTCTGCAGTGTGGGGCATGGGTCACTTGCTGGTGGATTCTCTGCAGCTTGAGGTCTTCACACCACAATTTGAAGACTTCAATAACTCGGACATAGGTTAGGGGTTTGTTATGGAAGTGGATGGGTAGGGTTCTGTGGCCTGCTTAGTGCAGGAGGTCAGACTAGATGATCATATTGGTCCCTTCTGACCCTAAAGTCTATGAGTCTATAAAAGGAAGCACCTAAGATCCTTTGTAAAAAAAAACTTAAAAGATCTGATTTAGTTTCATAATCCTGGGGGTAATGTAGTTGTGGCAGAAAACTGTGCTAATGGAGCAGGACAGAATGAACCAGATGCTTCACATAACAACCTCTACAAAAAATTATTAGCACAGCAGCAATCACTAGTAGTGATACTTGCCATCTTGTTGATAGGAAAATCAGAAAGATTCCAAAAAATAGGTATGAGTAGAAATAAAGCAAAATGGGGAAATAGTGCCCAGAAGTGTCTGAAAATAAGAAAAATACTAAATAGTGCCCAGAAGACTCTGAAAATAAGATAAATATTTAATAGTGAAGAAGTGAGTTTTGATTGCCCTTTTCTTTATCTGCTCAGATATATCCCACACTAGGTGATGTTGTATATCAGTAATAAAACTTCCCTAATGCTTAGATTGTATGAAATAGCAAAGACTGAAAAGCAAAAGCAGGAAAGATTACATGCTTTTTATAGTAATTTCCACTCAAGGATCTTAAAACATTTAAAAAACTTCTGTGAAGTAGGTGGTTATGACACTCTGGGATACAATCCTGACCAGTGAGGTGTCACCTCTTCCCTGCTACTTGAGGTGTCTTACAATGCTTTCTTGCTATCGCTCCCATCTGTGCCG
This sequence comes from Gopherus flavomarginatus, assembly GCF_025201925.1. Taxonomy (NCBI): domain Eukaryota; kingdom Metazoa; phylum Chordata; order Testudines; family Testudinidae; genus Gopherus; species Gopherus flavomarginatus. The sequence goes on along the minus strand of NC_066619.1, from coordinate 39,679,884 downwards.
CTAACAAAGAGCCTGCCAGCATGCAGGTCGCAGCCTGAATATCTGTGTATAGCCACAGCTCTGATCCAGCAAATCTGACCTTAGGAGCCTGTCATCAAACCCCAGCCATCCTCTGGCTTCCAGCCTTGGGTTACTACTTACAAGGTGACCCCCAACACACACACAGTCCTGAATTCCCCCCCCCACACACACACACACAAAATGTGTGTCTAGTCCTCTCCTGGACAGTACAGATATATTACTTCTGTTGCTCCTCTAAGGAGATCAGTATAGAACAGTCTGCTATGATAAATGGAGTTACCGAAACAATTGACAACACTAGATGAGTTTTATTTAAAGACTAAACCAAGTTTATTTAAACTACAAGAAGATAGGTTTTAAGTGAGTACAAGTATAAAGCATTAGAGTCAGAAACGATTACAAGAAAAACAAAGATAAAATGCTAAACTTAAGCTACACTTGCTTCAAGGTGAAATTCTTACCAAAGGTTCCCAATAACTTTGCTGACCAAGTTTCTGGTCAGGATCTGCTCTTGAAGTCCAAAGGGTGTTTCTTTTTTCTTCTCAGGTAAGGGAGAGAGATGGATAGGGAGAAATAACTTGGGGTGCTTTTACCCCTTACTTTTCTAGTTCAGTTGCCTTTTTAAATGGATTTTCCAGATGGTTACACCTAGAAAAGTTCCTTCCAGCTATGAAGATGGATATGTGGGGTCTCCTGGTAAAAGAGGTTTCATGCTATTGTTCGCTAAAATGCAGATTTGCCTTGATCCCTCTTGTTGTTTTAAGGACCTTGTTTACTACTTATATGTAAATTAAGGCAAATACACATTCCTTTGTTTGAGAGCTGCTTTGACCAGTCCTGCCTAATTGGGGCTGCATGGGTTTAAACATGTGCTACCAATATCATTCAGGAGGAATTCTTAACTTTTCATATAATGTTGCTACACGTATTTCATCATGATAATATTGACCAGTGAGTTATTAGTTTTCAAATGACACTTTACAAGGCATATTTTTCTCAAAGATTATTACAATCGTGTGCAGGGTGTGAATACAGGATATGCTTTCTGTTCCGGTATTATCTCCACTATCTAGAATGGGAATAAAAATTATCTAGAACAGCAAAGTAATGATTCTTCATCATTGTCAAGATGTAATATAATGAATTTACATTGTCCCCCAAGTCCGCCCTCATTTACCATTACTCTAGTGTAAATCTAGAATAATTTAACTGATTTCCAAGGACTTATTCCAGATTTGTCTTGTGTAAGTCTTTCACCGTTAAATAATCAAAATATATGTTTTTAGTATCTGGGAAGTGTTTACAATCTGTTAAACGGATATTAAAATTGGTACTGAAAAGGTAGGGATCTAGTCCATTTTGGTTTTGAAATAGTTATTTACTAATCCCAAATCTTTGCAAGTGATATTAATGAAATGAGCCTTACAGGATCAGATGAAAATAGTTTTAACTAAATCCTGTATGTTTTAGGGTCCATTTTATTCACTGGTTTGTAACTGTAGTTTGGCTTTAAAGGCTGCGCTAATGTTAATTGTTTCAACAGCTTTTACTGGCTAAAAGGCACACGGAAAATAAAATAAAATCTCTGATATCTACACTATCCTTGGCTGTTGTGAAATTGGAGTTTTGATTTTGCCTGGCACCAGGATTTCACCATAGAAATCAGGAAAGAAATAATCTATTGTATTTTTCTTAATTGGTATTAATCAATATTGCAAAGTTTAAGAATGAATCATTTGCAATCTACATACTTCAGAGGCAGACTTTAAAATGCAAGAATCTGTATTAATTCAATTTATGCATCAAATTTATGCAACTAATATGTACATTTTTAGCAGAGGTTTGTGTGCGAGAAACTCCTGATTTGAGTATATGAGTCAGGAGTTTTGTGGAAATTTGCAAATTTGAAAAACTGGCCCAAGCAGATAATGTTACAGATAGTTTTCTTGTAAAAATCTTGTCCGTGGATGCTAAAGGGTTTTGTTTTGTTTTTTATAAGATAGGCACTGTCCAATCAAAATGTATAATTTTCATATAAACAAGATTCTACAAAACATAAGACCAATACAAATGTTTCCGTATTTTTTAAAATTTCAGTTGGAAAGTTATTTTTAAACAAACATTCCACTTGCAGCATTTGCAACCAAAACATTGCAGGAATGATAACTTAAAAGAGAAGAGAAATGAACTATAAACAGAAGGAAAACTTACTTCATGGATTTTCACTGTTGGTATTGAAATGCAAAATACAAACATCAGTGTATATGTGACAGTAAATTGGGTATTTTTAATAGTTTAGTTTTAATTTAAGGTGTTGTGAGTAACACAAACAGAAAAATAGGCTTAGTCTTAAAAGGGTTGTTTTTTAAACATTTCACACAAGCAAACACAGATGCTAAAGGTAGACCTTGTTTAATGCACGTTAGAGACAGTCTAGAATGTGTTTCACCACCTCTCCTAGCTGTGTTATCAATCTATAACTTGTGTTTTATCAGATTCTGTTCATTTTCTTGGGGCAGTTCACCTGGAAATTAAATAGTGTTCTGAACATTAAAAAAACAAACAAAAAAAAAAACAAAAAACAGAAAAGGAACATTTCCCTGTCTGCAAACAGAATTCAGAATGTGTTTCAAGACACTGATACCAGCTGGTGGTCTGAGTACAAGACTTCGGGTGAAGTAAATCCTGAGTTCTAATTTCAGTTCTGACCCTGATACTATTTGTAGCCTCAGACAAGTGTGTCTTACATTCTGTCTAAATTTCCCCATCTGTAAGATGTGGATAATTTAACTTATTTTAGAGGAGGGTGTTAGTAATGATCATTTATGTTTTGAAGATGAAAGGAATTATTATTAGACTTGAAGGATTCAATTTCAGCCAGCAAATGGCACTAATTTTTTCTTTCCCCCTCCACTCAAACGCTGACCAAACAAACCTCACTATTAATAATCTTAAGCAGAGACAGAAAGTGTCATGATAAGCATGACATATACTGTATATAGAAGTCATGAACAACTGGTGCACTCTTTTGCTGTCAATTCTAGAGGTCAGTTAATAACAAAAGTGAAATATGTATATTAGAGGGTAGATAATCAGATTTTTTTTAAAAAATGGATTTTTTTAAAATTTAAATTGGATTTTTTGATAAAGTGCTTTTTGAGGAAAACACACGTATCTGAAGATAGTTTTAATTAAGATACATTATAGCTCAAAGATAGCTCATCATGGAATAGGGATTATAAATTCTATTTCTATGGTATGAGACAATATATTCATGTAATGTTTAAGAAAAGTTTTGTAAATGAGATCCAGTAGTTCATGGATTAGGGACCCAAAGGCTTCTGTATAGATTATTTAGGTTAATCTTTTTATCTACCCAATGGGACTCAGTGCTAAGTCTAGAAGATACCATCAGATATGCTTAGTTTTGCAGTTCTCAAACTGTGGATTCATGTCTCCAGAGATAACATGCTTGTTAACAACAAAAATGTTTTTAAAAAATAAATAATATATAGAGGCAAGAAATAACAGACCTCAACCCTACTATCCCTCTGCAAATTTGTGTACACAGAGTCAATCCCTTACCCCTCTAAAAGGGCAAAGTTTTAAAAAGTTCAGTGAATAGAAGATTGTTGGGGGCTGAACGGATCTGGACAAGGAGAAGTAGTCTGGAGATAAACGTGAGAAGCAAGGGACAGGCAGTAGAAACAAAAGTGAAACTGTATGAACAGCATATTCCAGAAGTCTTTCTGAGTGTAGCCATCACTGATTTGAGATCTACCATACTATTCTCTCACCAGAAGGGAAAACCTATAACAGCAGCAGGCTGTAAAAAGACCCAGTTTGGGTTTCATCTATCTCTGCATTGTAAAGAATATGTATTAAGGTTATACTAACCAACAGGAATGCACTTCTATGTGGAAATCCATGATTAAATCGAGTCTTCCTGACTAGTGATGTAAATCGTGATTTCAATCAATTTGATTTAAATCAAATCCACCCTGGTATTGTAAGTACAGTATTATGATTGTATTCCTGAATGCTATAGATCTCAACTTCTAATGGCATTACAGTTTTAGTTACCAAGTTTAAGATTTCCTATTAGTGCAAAAGTAAGTCAAAAAGTGAACATTTAAAATTTATAAAAACAAGAAACAATTCCTTCCAAGACTAATTATGATTAATATATTATATATACACCCATAGTTCATTTATGGGGAAAATAATCATTAAAACTCACAAAAAAATATACTGTTCCTTAGATATCAGGCTTTTTACCAATTCAGCTTCAAATCCTGTCTGCAGTATCCAGCCCAAGTAGCAGCAAGAGGCATTAGAAAACCATCCTTTGCAGTCTTGCTGATTTCACCCCTCTCTACATGAGGAGTAGATTGTAGATCAGAATAGCAGCCATGAACCCTCCTTACCTCCCTACAGCACACATTCACATTGACTTCCTCAGTGCAGGCTAATGTGCAGGGAACTCCTATGGAACTCCCCACCCCCCCGCCCCATTTGCACACCAGCACCATACAGTACCCTCTGTGCCTCAGGAGAAGAGAACAGGATAGGACTCTTTAAGGAATTAAGAGATTGCATTTACACTGTGACTGGAAAAGTTTTATAGACAAACATTCACTGTGCTATATACTGTATGGAAGTGACAGGTATGGAGAAGTATTTTTAACTGTTGCTCCAGGATTAGAAGAGTGACTTAGCTTCTCATTTAGGAAATTTGTCACTAAATTGAACTGAAATATTTTATAAAAATGACCTAATGTAGTTACTGACTGCCCAAATAAACATGGCTAGAGGGCATTTCAGCAGAGGGCTCAATAAAAGAATATTAAAGCGTAATGTGCTCTGACCTTTAGGGGAGTCACAAGCTCAATTCTGTCCAATAAGTATCAGTGATATAGCACTAAATCCATTAGCCAGCTATACTTGTGGAAGTCCTGACTCGATTCTCATGGAATATAAACTAAGGATGTCAGGATTTTGAAGTTGAAATTCTCAACAGGTAGATTTTAAGTGCTCATATGATATCTGAAGAATGCTGAAAGTGCTCTTTATTACTCAGAGTAGAGCAGAACTCAGGAGAAAAGATTCATTAACTGAAATAAAAAGATTAACCATGAAGGAGAGAGGCAGCTGCATTTTGCAGTAGCTGGAATCTTTACATTGTTTAGACATTCACCTTCAGATACAGTGAGTTACAATAATCCAGTTTGGATATGACAAGTGCCTGGATTATTGTGGCAAGGTCCTCATCTGTGAGGAAGGGGCAAAGTGTGCTAGTAAAATGGATGTGAAAAAGGCATTTTTGGTCACTGAGGCTACCTGTTGTCCAGGTTTGGTAATGAACAAAACAGGACCCAGAGGCTTCACATAACTTTACTGCATTGGGGACTGTATCCTTCCTATGGAATGCAAGGGTTCTAGGGAAATGTTTAAGATGGTTCTTCAAAGCAGTTCCCCCGTCAATCAGCATCGCTTTTGCCTTGCCTAGCTTGAGTTTGAACCAGCTGCTTCTCATCCAGAAGACGATCTCCTGCAGCAATTCTGGACATCTGAGTGATGACCACCATCAGCATGGCCATACTGGGTTACATCAATGGTCTATCTAGCATAGTATGTTGTCTTCTCACAGTGGCCAATGCTAGATGCTTCAGAGGGAATGAACAGAACAAGTAAATTTATCAAGTGATCCATCCCCTGTTGTCCAATCCCAGCTTCTGGCAGTCAGAGGTTTAGGGACACCCAGAGTATGGAGTTGCATCCTTGGCCATCCTGGCTAATAGCCATTGATGGACCTATCCTACATGATGGTTGTTGCATCAGTGAAGAATGATATACACATTTAGGTATCATTAACGCAGTATTGGCAGTAAAGCCCATGACATCTGACTCTCTTCCAACTGCCTTTACATAGATATTGACAAAAAGAGGATTGTCTGGATCCCAGCAGGACTCAACAGGTTAAGTTCTTCGGGGAGAAGGAGCAGTTATCCATCACCACTCTTGGTGTTCTGCTGGAAAGGAATGATTGGAGGCAATGTAGTGCTGTGCTGTATACTCCAGCTCCTTGTGTGTTAATGTATTTATCAGTACCTTCCAGTCTAATGTGCCAAAAACTGCAGAGAGGTCCAGGAAAATAACCATGGCCACAAGGAGTTTGTCTTTTAGTGCTACCTGGGCTGTCTCTGAGTTGTGCTCTGATCTGAAGCCAAAAGGCAAAGCATCCAGGATGACAGCAGATGGCTCATGATGGAATTTGGTAGTTTCTACTTTCTCGATTGTGACTAAAAATGGGATGTTGGAAGTAGGACAGTAGTTGGAGAGATTTTTGAGTTGATATTTGGATTCTTGAGGATGGAGCAGACCTCCTATGAAGGTGTCATTGATATCTGTCATTAGTAGTTGGCATAGTTATTCTTTGCTCATTGTTGCCAGCCAGCTATGGCTCTGTGTTGCAAGTGTGGCTGTAATTTTTTTAAGGGCTTTTTGGTCTCTGGTAAGCATGACAGGGTCACAGTTTGAGAAGAGTGGTGGGATTAGGGAATACAGGCTGGTCAGGAATGGAGTTTTCATATTTAGTTCCGTTCATATCTGGTTGATCTTTTCAGTGAAGTTTGATGAATGCGTTTTACAGCTTGGGTTTTTCGTCTGGGTTATATGCTGAAAACTGATGATTGATTGATTAACCAATTCATCATGTGGAAAGTTCTGCTGCTTGTGATTCTGCTGTAGTAGTGGTTGTGGAGTAGAAAGCTGAGTTTTGCCTCTTTTGCAGTGGGAAAAATCTTTAGTGTTGGCAGATAGATTTAAATTTAAATGTCACGGGCATTCTAAATTCTCATGTGTGTTCTTAATCTGATAGATCTAATCTCTGAACTATGGCGATTTTCTCCGGCAGGGCGTGTGAGTGAGGAGCACGGAGTTAGAGGGTCAATGCAGTGGACAATAAGTGGACTGCTGTACAAACCACTGACACCTTGGCCTGGCAGTGGAGTAGCTTGGTTTTCTAGAGAGAATTGAAAACTTAGGCTATGTCTACACTACCGCAGTACGTCAACCTAAGTTACACTGCTCCAGCTACATGAATAGTGTAGCTGGAGTCAACATAGCTTAGGTCCACTTACTGCGGTGTCTACATTGCACTGGCTCGATGGGAGAAACTCTCCTGTCGACTTACCTTGCTCTTCTCATTTGGGGTGGAGTACCAGGAGGTTTCCAGAATGTTCAGGTGTCTACCAGTTCTTCCAGCATTGCCCATCAAGAGTTCAAAATTCATGAGGCAAGGCCCAAAATCATAAGATTAAAAGAAAATAATGAATTTGGGGGGAGGATGGTTTTGTGCCTTTTGGCTTTTCAGTCTCAAGAGTTTTCTTGATTAATGTTTTTATCAAGCAGGACAACTTAAAAAAAAAGATAGCTGAAATTCTCACAAAATTACTGAACTCCAGGAGCTGGGGCTTTCAGGAACCCTCCCCCATGTATATTGTGAGACTCAATAAAATCGCAAGTGTTTAGTAACACAGAAAAATTTCCCTGGTGGGAAGGCCCTCACTTCTGAATGTCTATCTCCGCAATTTCACAGGCCTCCATGGGTATGTCTGCACTGCAATTAGACACCTGGGCTGGCCCATACCAGCTGACTTGGGCTCACTGGGCTTCAGGCTGAAGGGCTGTTTAATTTCAGTGTAGATGTTCAAGCCTGGGCTGGAGTCCAGGCTCTAGGACTCTGCAAGGTGGAAGGGTCCCAGAGATCAGGCAGCAGCCCAAGCCCAAACATTTACACTGAAATTAAATAGCCCCTTAGTACAAGCCCTGCAAGCCTGAGTCAGCTGGCACAGGCCAGCTGTGGGTTTTTAATTGTACCTCATAAGTACATCACACTTGTACTCCAATCCCTTCATTGGCTCCCCATACACTTCCACTGCCAGTACAAGGCCTTGGTCTGGATCTTCAAGGCCCAGTTTTCCCATGCTGTGGCTGTCAGTCTCCTGAAGGAAAAGTGAAAGCCATCCTTGTTCTGAGCATATAGAAAACTAGATATATTGCACATGTGGACTAGCAGGCAGGAGCGGAGTTTTAAAGAAATAATTTGACAATCCAATATCTGTAACATCTAGATTATTTTATTAATTTCTGTAAATAACTCCAATTGAGATTTTTCATGGGGTTGGTCTTAAATGCAATTTAAAAATAAATGGACACTTTATGGTGATCTAAAAAATGCAAGCTTTCTAGATTATCCAAAATTATCATAAATACTTTATATATTTTGACAAATTCACAAAGCTTCTTGATTTGGTTTCTGATACAGGATTAGCTGCACAATTGTTGGATGCCAAAAGTGAGAAAGATATGGACACAGCAATACCCTTTGTCTGAATTACTCAGATACTGCATATTCATGGGAGATTTGCGTTTTAGTCTCTGGCATTTAAAGTTTGGTTTTTGTTGTTTGTTTGTTTTTTAATTCTGAATTTAATTTGAAAAATTTGAATGATAATTGGAAACTGTTTAAGAACACTTCACTTGATGCCCAAAAAGCCTGAATCCCACAATTTAAAAAAAAAAAAAAAAAAAGGCTGTATTGGTTAAAATACCAACCTGGTTTAGACGGGAAGCGAAGGCATTTTTATGTACCGTATATACTCGTTCATTAGCCCGTTCACTTATAAGACGACCCCCACCCCAAAATGGATAGGTAAAAATAGCAAAAACTGTAGGACCCTTTCATATGCCGACCCTATATTTCAGGGGATGGAAAACTTCAGCTCCTGGCCCATCAGGGTTAGCTGCTGGCGGGTCAGGACATTTTGTTTACTTGGTGTGTCTGCAGGCATGGACCCCCTCAGCTCCCTGTGGCTGCGGTTTGCCATAGATTGCCGACCCCTGCTATAGAGTTTAAAATAATCAAATTTTGGTGTAGACCTGTTTATAAGCTGAGCACCGCTCTTTGATGCATCACTTTTTTACCAAAAATATTCGGCTTATGAATAAGTACACAGTAAACGGCAAATAACAAATTATATAAACAAATGTAAGAAATGGGAATTTTACAGTAACAAATATATATCAGAAGCTCAGAATTGCAGAATATTGATAAGGGATGCACACGGACATAAGAAGAAATCTATGGCCAGCAGTGTTAACAATAGGATGGAAGGTTTTAAAGTATATTAGGAACCAAAAAAAAAAAAAAAAAAAAGAATCTTGACAATGGTATTTGTCCATTACTTGATGGAAATGATAGAATTATCAATAATGATGCAGAAAACACAGAAGTGTTCAATAAATATTCTATTCAGACCATTATCTATTTTTCCCAAATACTGATCTAATAACACTCTGCCATTCCACTAGTATCTCAAGAAGATGATAAACAGCAGTGACTGAATTTAGAGATTTTTAAATGTCAGCAGGACTGGAGAGTTTGTATCCAAGAGTTTTAAAAGAGCTGGCTGATGGGACCTTGCTGGACCACTGATTTTGATTTTCAGTAAATCTTGGAAAACTGAGATGTTCCAGGCTAATGTTGTACCAATATTTTAAAAAGGGCAAAGGGGACAACAACCTGGGTAATTATTGGTCTGTTGGTTTGACATCAATCCCAAACATGATGGAATAACTGTTATATGACTTGATTCCGAGAGCATTAAAAATGGTAACATAATTAATGCTAATAACATGGATTTATGGAAAATAGATCCTCTCAAACTAACTATTTTTTTTGTGAGATTTGGAGTTTGGTTGATAAAAGATAGTAGTGGTGATGTCATGCACTTAGATTTCTGTAAGGCATTTGACTTGGTACCACATGCCACTGATTAAAAAACTAGAACAATATAAAATTAACATGGCACACATAAAATGGATTAAAAGCTTGCTAACTGATAGGTCTCAAAATGTAATTGTAAACAGGGAATCATTGAGCAGGGGTCCCACGGGGTTGATTCTTGGTCCTATGCTATTTAATATTTGTATCAAGGACCTGTAAGAAAGCATAAAATCATCACTGATAAAATTTGCAGAGGACACAAAAATTGAAGGAGTGTTAAATAATTAAGAGGACCAGTCATTAATACAGAGCAATCTGGATCGCTTGATAACTGGGCACAAGGAAACAATATGGGTTTTAATATAGCTAAATGTAAATGTATACATCTAGGAACTAAGAATGTAGGCCATACACACAGAATGGGGTACTCTATTCTGGAAGCTGTGACTCTGAAAAAGATTTGAGGGTCATCGGTGGATAATCAGCTGAACTTGAGTTTCCAGTGCGATGCAGTGGCTAAAAGGGCTAATACAATACATGATGCATAAGCAGGAATCTCAAATAGGAGTAGAGATTATTTTACCTCTGTATTTGGCACTGGTGTGACCACTGTTGAAATATGGTGTTCAGTTCTGATGTTCCCAATTCAAGGAGGCTGATAAATTGGAAGGTTTGAGAGAAGAGCCATGAGAATGACTAAAAGATTAGACAACATGCCTTATAGTGATAGATTGAACTCCTTGAGTCTATTTAGCTTAATAAAGAGAAGATTAAAAGGGGGGCTTGATCAGAATTTATAACTATCTACACAGAAAACAAATATTTAATAAACAGGATCTTCAGTCTAGCAGAGAAATGTATAACACAATCCAATGGCTGGAAGTTGAAGCTAGACAAATTCAGACAGGAAATAAGGCATCAATTTTTAATGATGAAAGTAATTAACCAATGGAACAATTACCAAGGGTCATGATGGATTCTCCATCACTGACAAATTTTAAATCAAGATTGGATTTTTCTAAAAACTATGTTCTAGGAATTATTTTGGGGAAGTTCTATGGCCTATGTTATATGGTATGTAAGACTAAGCCATCAGAACGGTCCCTTCTGCCTTTAGAATCTTTGAATCCATAAAACTTGAATTTTAAACTCTGTTAAGAATGCATGTGCACATTTGAGCAGAAATGTATTTCTATAACATTTGGTGAACAGAAAGGACACAGAGAAGCTATTTTGAAATGTTATTAATAAAGTTTAGTATTCATTTCACAACGGCAAAGTTTTTACCTGACGAGCCATAATTAAAATCTAGTAATGTGATGAAAGCTAAACTGATGTGCACACTTTTTTAGTATTGCCAAATTGGTTAATTAAATGCATTTTCTGGTTTTACAGGTTAAACAGTGGAGATGAAATAATAGGCCATTAGGTTATTATGTTTCAAATCTGGGAGGGAGAAAAGGGCTTTCTAGTCAACAGCCAGCACCGAATGTTCTGACCCAAGCAACTCCTTCTAGCTCAGCAATTGAACATTAATCCAACCATTCTTATCTGGGAGTGGTAACTAAAACAGTAAATGAGGGGCAATGTCAGTGCAGTGCAAACACACAAGAGCAGTTAAAGTTAGAAAGATAAATCTGGGTTTGCTAAGAAATCTGTTTAAACCAAACAGTGGCTAATCAAGTAATGCTTTTGCATAAAATGTGCCTTCTAAGTATTCCTGCCAACCAACAGTAAACATTTGCCAAATCAACATCAAATGTAATTTATTCAGATTCAGTTTCACTGAAGACACTCTTTGATTAATTACAATTATTAAAACGTGGACTGCTTTGTTACTTTGACAGGCTTTTTTGAGCTTGTGTGTCCAGCATATTTCAGCAACAAATTGATCTGACCAATCTTCTTTATTTGGGGATAATTACAGTCTTCTTCACTGGCTAGAGAATTTTGGTGGAAAGCTTTTTTTGTTCTTTGAACATAAGACAAAATAATTTTTAAATCCTCCAAATTAATTATTAAGCTAAAATAGTAATTGTTTTAGAAGTGGTACTTTCATTTACAACCTAACCCAATCTCTAAACATATGCAGCTAAGGGTCTAGTTATTTTATTATTCTAATAGCACATGTTTTTAAAAGGGTAAAATTGAAGGTAATTCTCCTACAATGGAACACACAACTGAACAGATGTCTTTCAGGATATTCTGCTAAGGTCAGCATTCGGTTATACTCCGTGAAATTGGTGCTTATGTCATTTTTGTGACCCTTTTAATGAGAGGTGTGCAAATACCCTGATACGAACTGATAACAGCATGAAAACTGCAATTAATCATGTCTAGGGGCATTGTAAGTTTAACATGGATGTACTAAGCCAACACATTAACAGGCTTATATAGGCTCATGCATCTATAATAGCCTTGTACAGAGTTTTAAATGTAGTGTAGGTACATTTCAGGGCTAAGCAGAATAGGTACTAATTCTATAGCTTGCAGGAACACTAGTTTAAATCCAGTTTAGACCAAAGTGATTTGACATTTTTACCAAGCTACAGTATTGCTATTTCTAAGTTAAAAGAATTTAATGGTATCAGTTGAAATTATTTTCCAGTAGACTTGGCAAAAATATATTCTAAGGAGGGGAAATGAATAGAAATTATAAAGTGAAATAACTTTATCAGCACCATAATGGTATCATGGAAATACAGGGAGGGGGGAACTAAGTTTGATTTTTACATATGACAGGACAAGAAAAGTAAGTAGAATTTTATAGAGAACCAAATGTACTCATGTATAAAAGAGAAAGTTGTTGGAGTAAGAACACTAAAATAATTCAGGGCTGCACTGGCACCTAGCATTCTGTCCTGAATAAAGAACAGTGCATAGCTGAGGTGCTCCAAGAGCACAGCAGCTACTAAATATGACTGAGTCACAGATTGATCGCTGATCCTCTCCTTGGCTCAGTGTATGATGTAATCTGTACCAGCCCTTTTCCTGATACAGTTTACATCCCCCCTCAACTGTCTCAGCTGTGCTGACTGGTGCACTAGAGGATACAGCCAAGGTTCCTCCCACTTACATGTGCAGGAGAGAGAGTAGCAGACTACTGTGTTGTGAACGGATATATAGGTAGCCAGCACAGAGGTAAAAGGGCACACCTTATTCTTCCTGTTCTACTCTGTGCAGCTCATAGACCAATTTATGATCAAACCAAGGAAACGATTAAAGGGAATCAAGGAGCAAAGAATACATAAAAGGATGGATTCTACACATTCTTCCCCTCCTCAGCAGGTGACTATTAGGGAAAGAGGCCACTGCTTTTTGATTAGTGCTTTCCAGCCTCAATACTATTGTAGGAACAGATTCCAATACCCTTACAGATGTTCAGTAGCACATGCATACGATTAGTGACATTGAAATCATGCTGACTCCTGCAGTAAGGTGCAATACAATGGAGTAAGGGCATCAGAATCTGGCCATGGTTTCCAGTGATGTTGAGCAACATTGGTGAAAAGTATATTATTCCAAAGATCTCTTTGTCCTCTGTCTTTTATCACACCATTTCTCAACACTTGTAAATCCTATTTTGCAGCTTTTTGTGGTGTCAGTAATAAAAAACCTAATATGCTAAAATCCTATTTTATGTGTAAGTGCAACCGTTTTTCAGAGAGAATTATACTAGAATCTCCATGGAGCAGTTTCCATTTTAAAACTTCTCAATTGAAGAATATGAAAGGAGACAGAAGCAAAAATAAAGTGTGTGATTTAAACAGTGTCAAATAAAGAATATTTCTAAATTGCATATCATTCTGGTGAGGGAATTTGAATTCTGTGTAAACTAATCCTTCTGACTGAAGTTAGTTTTCATCAACCACCTCAGAAATAAATAATATTTATGATCAAATAAAAGGAAAAAACAGGGATGCATTGTGGTAACTAAACAGAACTTAAGTTTCAGTGTAATTATTCTCTTTTGGGGGCAAAACAATCATTGAAACCTTATGCTTATTACTACTCACTGAAGTACATTTCTTCCTCCCTTGACAAGGAGGCTGTCAAAACAGATAATTATGGAAATGCTAGAAATAGTTTGAAAGAAGACAGGAGCTGTCATAATTTTTTCTTCTTTTTAACATTTCACCTTGTATCCAACTGTGCAATTCAGAAGCCATTTAGTTTTATTACTGCATATCAAGCACATAATGCATTAGGAATGAAAAGGAGCCATTTACTATAGTATTTTCTATCCCATGCCATTTTCAGGCTTTTCACACTAGCTAAAGAAATACACATACCTACTTAAATCTCTCACAAAATATTAGCACACACACAAAAAATGTCAGAACAACAGTAAGGGTGTAACAAACTGAGAAAATGGAGGATATTTTGAACTAAATCCATTTCCAACCATCCAGCAGGAAATGCTGTCGACTGAACCCCAGTAATGATGGGTTGTTTAAGGGGCACCTGGTTCATTGTGACAGCTGGTATAAGATGGGAACTGGCACAAAGTAGTCCCACTACTGATAGCTGTCTGGCTGCTGCAGAGGTATCAGAAAGCCAGGCACAAAGATGAAGCCCTATTCCTCTCTGCCCCTGTAGCTTGATGTGTAATAAAAGAGCAATTGGGAATGAAAGGTGTCAGAGGGTGACATTTGGAGCTAAGGGGTCTTCAAGACCTCGGGGTAGAATGGTTTTGATTGCAGCAGGAATAGCAAGAAGGAATGAATAGCTTGTGATTCAGGTTGCTGCCTGGAGGAACAGGCACACAACTCACCAGGTGCAAAGTTGCATTACAGAGAATTAGTGGTGGGTGTACAAACCTGATTTCAGTAGTGACTCATTAAGAGCTGAAACTATATTACCTATTGGACAGCCATGCTATATGAGGAAAGCCAGATGGCATCCTCTTTCTTCCAGACATTATGCTTAACTGAAGAAGTTCATAAGCAAGTCAGCACACTTGAGTCAGAATACTGTTATAGGCTGCTTTATGAAGATTTTCATTGCCATTAGACTTCGCCCTTGTAAATAGGTCATAATGATCTGAAGGTTGTTCAGCTGACTTATCTTTCCTATTCTCCAAGATGGACCAGAAAGGGGCAAGGTTGGTAGTCTATTCTGGCAGTGTAGTGAAGGAAGCATTACTCAGTGTTGGTTAGTGGAAGAACACTTTTGCCCGCCCCATTCCCATTCCCCTTCCCCTTCATGGAGGCACACTCCCTTACATAGATTCGGTTCTTAGCTTCCCCCCCCAATATTTGTTCCCCTGGGCTTTTTTCAAAATCCAGATCAGGGCAGCAGCCTCCATTGCACTGGATGGAATTGCAGTAGGGAGATATACTCAACCCAGGCCAAGTGCAGCATTTCAGAAGGGATGACACTGCTTATTTGGTGAGTATGAGTTATAGTAACCTAGGCATTGCCAGGACACAAACAAGCACTGGTACTGACCGCTATCCAGGTAACAGGGTACTGAACTAGATAGATCTTAGGCTGGATTTGATCAGGCTCTGAATTCCTAAGAAGCTCCAGAATGAGGAGTTTAGAAACTGAAGACAGTGTATCTATGATTAAAGTTATCCCTGGAAAACTTGCATGATGCAGATGAGGACAGAAGAGTTCCAGTTCCTCACTGAAGTACCCATTTGATGCAACTGGACGCTGGCTTAAGTAGGAATACACCAACAAAAAAGAAAGACTGCTTTAAAAGCAAAAAAAAACCCATCAAATCAGGAAACTGACCCAGAAAGGATACAGAGGATGTAGAATGCTGTGAAGCTTGAGAAAAACATGCAAGCCTGAGTGATCACCAAAGCACTGCGAGGTCTTGGGAGTTAGTTGCCAACTGTAGTCAAAAAGAAAATGAATTTAGGATGCAGGAAGCAGCCTAAAGCACTAACTGCGAGATGCCCATAAGACTCCTATGGATGCCTCAGTGTCTAAGAGCTTTAAATTTTGCCCACCTGGTGATGCAATGGAAGCATGAGTCCATGAGAAAGACCCTGAAGGATTTTTTGAAAATAACATCTTTTTTTGTTCCTTTATAATTAAGTCTTAAAAATCCAATAGATAATGTATTGGAGTAGAGACCATGAAGAGTGCTAGCTTTCAGACTGGAGTAGATTTTACAGCCAGAAGGGAAACTGTAAGAATAGGGGTCTGTAACTGATAACATGCATAGCATTAATTACAGTGGTGTTTACCAGTGGCACTATTTAAAAGTTAAGTCAGATAATGCCTTGAAATACTGGCAGGAAAAAATCACAAAAATCAGGAATAGAGGACTAGAAGGGACTTCAAGAGGTCATCTGGTCCATTCCTCCCATGCTGAGGCAGGATTAAATAAACAGATTGTCTCTGACAGATAATTGTCTAATCTGTCCTTAAAATTCTTCAGTGATTGATAGGCCCATCTCTAGGAGGGTGCGGGGCCCAGGACATAGGCACTAAGTTTCTATCTGCCAGGGATGCTTCCCCTGAATCCATCCAGGCCCCACCTAGCCTCTTCCCCACCCAGTTCCACCCGCTGCCCCAAGTACACTGAGCCCTAGCTCCTCTCCCCTCCCCTACCCTACAGCTCCTCCAGACACCGTGAAACAGCTGATGGGCAGTGGGCACTGGGAGGGAGGAGGAGGTTGGTAGGAGGGTTCCTCCTCACCCCATGCCCACCCCACACCTCACCTCCCCATCTGCCTCCTCATGAAGCGCGGGCGCCTCCAAAGTGCAGGGCCTGGGGTGATCGCCCCCATTTTTCGTACCCTAGGGATGGCGCTGGTGATTCTATAACTTTCCTAGGTAGCTTGTTCCATTGCTTTAACTATCCTTATAGTTAGGAAAATTTTCCTAATATCTAAATCTCCCTTGCTACAAATTAGGCCCATTACTTCTTTTCCCTACTCTTAGTGGACATGGAGAACAACTGAAGAGAAATCTTTCATCATGAATACAACCTTACCCCCACAGTACCGTTGTATTAATTTAGATGGAATATATGGGCTAACGGTGTTAATATAACTTAGTTATTGTTTAACATTAAACAGTGCTATACAAAGTTTTGTATATCGAGAATGTTTATTTAGTATTTTGGCAAACTTTTTTTAAATTAAAGAAAAGGAAAAACAAAATATTTGAAATGTATATTATTAAGACTTATTTTAAAAATTATTTTTGAGTTTTTAGACAAAATCTCCCTTGTTTGACAGTTTTTAAGATATTAAAGAGGTTAAAAACTGGTTTCTAGAGGGAAGAGAACAAGTTAGTTGAGAGGGGCTGAAGCTGCTGTTAAAGTCTGATTTTGTTTTAGGTGGTGTTTGGGATTTAGATGGAGCTGGGAGAGGTGGTGTTGTTAACGAAGCTTAAGAACTTCATTTGTTGATAGAACACAAAACTTTGCTGCCAGTATATGTCTGTAAGATATTTAAGAACAAACTAGCTTTTATTACTTTTTCAGCTCTACATCCTGAATTGGTAAAGACGGCAAAAACTTCTCTCTCCTTTTCTGCTTGCACAATTAAAGTTGTGTATTTACAGAAACCATAAAAATATTATGCAGTAGTGGTTATTTTTGCTCACTTGGAGGAAAAACAAACACTTCAAGCCCTGATGGCATTTTTATCAAAGTCAACAAAAATTCTTCTGCAACCACTTTTGCATTTGGGAGCCATTTGCAACATCTGCAGGTGGTAAAAACAACAAGAGAGGGGGAAAAAAGCTTGCAAAAATAAAACAATTAGAAAAATTACCAAAAAGTTTTGTATTGCAAAAGCCCTTGGTTTCGGTGGTTTGAGATTTAATTTACAGTTAATGCAGCAGCATCTCCGAATTAAAATAGCATTTGGTTAATAAGAGGGTTAAGATGTCATTTCAGTAAAAAATTGGTTAGCAGCTTAACCTTTCTTTTTTTACTATTTTGTGCCTTTTAAAAATATTTGTATTGAACTCAAAATTACTAATTACAGAAAGTACAAACTTTGAAATTAAAGAAAAAATAAAACAAAGCATTTGCTAAAAAAAATTAATAACTTTATAACAATTGTAAACCCCTTTTTAAATAAAAAATATTAACTTTTTTGCACACTCATTTGAAAACATCTAAGAATTTTAAAAACAAACTTTTGTTTTAAACTAATTTTGAAAACAATTTCTTGTTTGCCAGTGTGCCAGCTTCTGAATATGTATTAACCCTTTACGCCCCACGATGAGTGCCTATTAATTTACATGGAATATATGGCCAAAGGGTATTAACATTACTCAGTCACTGTCCAACATTAAACAGTGTTAAACAAGGCCCAAGGTTTAGTGTATAAAGATCTTAGCCTGCTTAGTACCATGGCGCAAACATTAAACATCCTTTTAACTTTTTATTGAAGATAAAGAAAAGAAGGAAAAACAGTTAAAAAATTCAAATATAAAATATTAAATAGGCTTTTATTAAAAAAACCCAAGAACGTTCTTTGTTCACTTTCCCATTAGCTGGGAAGTGTCTTTAGAAGGAAAATTCCCTTGTCTGACAGTCTGTTAGAGGATATTAAAGATGTTAATAAGCGTCCTTCCAGGAAAGAGAGAAGTTAGTTGAGTTGGGCTGGAGCTGTTGTTGAAGTACAATCCCATTTTATTTCAGGTCTGTTTGGGATTTAGTCAGTACCAGCAGAAGTGGAACTGTCATCTGGTCTCTCTCTGGCCTGGGATAGTCAGGATCTCTCTCAGGATCAGGATGACAAAGTGCAGGGTCCAGGAAGATGGTGGGGTGGCAGCTATGATGATCAAGTTTGCTCCAGTAGTCCCCATCTGTTGTTCTTATTTCCCACCTCCCCCACCAAATCATCTTTTTGTAAGGACCCAAAAGGGAGTGGAGTGGGTTAAATGGCCCATTCTCTCACTATTCAGTCCACTGATTAAGCATAGTATTTGACATACTAATTTTGCTTCATTAATTTTTGGACTCACATTTTCTTATTTACCAAGCATAATCTCAACAGCGTCCAGGAGTTATATCAATAGGCTTTTTTGTTTAGACTAATTTAAGTTTTCTGTCTGATTTTCTTGCACCTGTCCCTATTTACATTTTCCATCATAGGTTATTATAGCATTTATGAACTTAGACTCACTTTTTATAGTTCAACTCACAATCAGGGTAAATTTGTAGGCCCAACAGTACTACAACAGTACTCCACCAGTGTAACCCATCAAAGATTTAGGGCCACCCAAACACTTATCAGATAAGATGATCTGCATGTAATGTGATAATTTACCAGATATCTTTGACAGAATAGCACTTGATTTAAAGTTGCAACTTCTGTAGACTTTGAAATATTCTGATTAATTTGGACTATAAGTCTCTCAGGACAAAGACTTGTCTTTTCATTTGTCTGCAAAGGTCAATGCTCACCTCTAGTGCCTGTATTCATAGTGAAGAGATGGGCACTGCCTAATCTCAGAATATTCCAAGATATTTACTCATTCATCTCTTGTTCTATTGGTAAGGGTTTAATTTATTATGTCCTTTATAATAGTTGAGGAACATTTCAGTGTAACTGTAACTTTGTCTGAACAGACTATATATGTCCATACATACACAAAGTGTTACTTTCTTTAGGATGCAATGATATAGCTATCTGAGGCCAGATCCTTAGGTGGTATAAAATGATGTATACGCTGATTTATGCCAGCTGAGGATATGGCCCAAAGTCTCTATCTAAATGGAGTCTCATTACCATAGGAATACCGTAGTCTTAAAACCAGATTACTTTGCAAATGAATGCAGACCAAGCTGTGTTTTATCACCAACCTTATAAATGAGTTAAGGAAGAGATCTGGTATATTTAATGTTTGAATAAAATCAAAAGGCAACTGATTGTGGCTCAGCAATCCCAGAGGGTTACTTTGTAAAACTCCAGGCTCTGAACTACTGACATTCTTTCCATTACTGCCCAGATTAGACATAATTAACAGGACAAAAATGTTCTTGGGTTTTGACTTGCCAAGCAAACGGGGTGTTGTTTTAAGTAACTGTCCTCCAAAAAGAGGGGAAAAGGGGAATAAAAAGAACTCTAAGTATGTGAAGTACCTTAAAGCTGAACAAGTAGTTATCCAATAGAAATTATTATTGCAGGATTCCACTATAAGAAAAACTAAATCTAGCGAAGTATCAAAGGGGTAGCTGTGTTAGTCTGGATCTGTAAAAGCAGCAAAGAGTCCTGTGGCACCTTATAGACTGACAGACGTATTGAAGCATGAGCTCCTGTGGGTGAATACCCACTCGACGAAGTGGGTATTCATTCTCCAATACGTCTGTTAGTCAAGGTGCCACAGGACTCTTTGCTGCTAAATCTAGTGACTACACTAACAGACGAATATCAATTAAATTCCTTATGTGTTACAGCCCATAAGAGACCGAGTTAAAGCATTATGATGAAGATTTGTTGAGTGCATGGTGACAAAGCTAAAGGGGGGGCGAAGAATGAAAGGAAGAAAGGCCTCGTTTGTGCTATAAAATGTGCATCATGTTTGAACACAGTTCTGAACAATACAGTTAGGTGACTTGATGCTGACCACGGCTTAGTGATCAGTGTAGAGCTGGACAAATCATGTTTAGCAGCACGTCAGTAAGTGATTAAACACTGATGTGATGCTGAACGCTATTTTTGCTGGTCTATGCTGACCACAAAGCCATGGTCAGTATCATGTTTCCTAGCTCTGTTGTTCACAACCACCTCAAGTAAAGTTTGCTGGATAGATAAAGTCTGCGATGAAAGAGAAAGGGAAACAGGAGGCCAATAGGGCAGAGTGGAGGAGGAGAAATGAAGAGAAAGGACAATATATGTTAGAGCTGGGGTAGGAGGAAAAAGGGGCAAGGAAGGATTGGTAAGGGGCTAAAGAGAAGGTCAATGGATAAAATATGCAGGGATTTGCCAGGGTACAGCTGTTTCCTACCAAAACAGCAGAGGTAGAGCTCCAGTTCCTAAAGCTTCAGGAAGTGTAGTGTTTGCACTGTGTCGTGATGCAGCGTCACAAAGTGACATAACAGTGCAATGTCAAAGACATGAAACTCAAAATTTGTGTGCTCTACAGCCTTTTGAGGAGATTTTCTCACATCTTTCTCCTGGAGTGAGAATGACAAGGAGATTTGTTATAAAACAGTTTCAATATGAAATATGGTCACAAATATTCCCCAGTTCCATACCTGTCAAAGAGCAGTTACCATATCAACATTATTGTCAAAAAGGGAGTATAATACAGAATACAAACCAGCAAAGATATCTGGGGATTACTGTAGATAAAACACTAACGCTATCAGTACATTGTGGGAAAACAGAAAAATTTGTTTAAAATATATGGTGTGT
This sequence comes from Gopherus flavomarginatus, assembly GCF_025201925.1. Classification (NCBI taxonomy): domain Eukaryota; kingdom Metazoa; phylum Chordata; order Testudines; family Testudinidae; genus Gopherus; species Gopherus flavomarginatus. The sequence goes on along the minus strand of NC_066619.1, from coordinate 39,658,731 downwards.
TGTGGTATAAAGACTATCAGGGCAAGTGGATTCTGTATATCATCCCATCTGAATGCTGAAAAAAAATCGTTATCCCACACCATCATATATTTTGCACATGCTGTATATATTATAATAATGCTATTTTCAGTCTGTTTGAGAGTTTTTAATATATGTGTATTAGTTTCACTTATATTACATATAGGGGGAAAAACTACCTTAGGGATTAGTTCCACAAAAAATAACTACTATTCAGATTCCCAGTTTATCATTTCTTCTCTGATAAGGTCAATGCACAGCCCTGTAGGTAGAGTACTTAGCTGCTAAATAATTTTTGGACTCTAATAAACCTCATGAAGTTGAAGGCATGAGTAGTTCTATGACTGAATGCACCATTACTTCCAATAATCTTTCATCCTCCTCAGCTCACTTCATCTACAATGTGACATATTTAGGGGTCTAATGATCCAAATGTGCCTCCATAGCTGCTCATCTGCAAGGGATGCCTGCTCCCTGTTCTGAAGGGGTACTGACCACTGCCCCAACCCCCCACACCTCCCCATCCAGAAGCAGCCTTAACACCACCAGTTCCAAAAGAACATGGCTGCACAAACTAATCTTGCTTCTCAGGGGCATAGTCTCAGACCCTACCCAGCCCAACAAGCATGGCAATCTGACTTATGGAAGTGATATTGGGCAACACTCCATCTCTGAAGTCCCAGTACCACAGGACGTATATTCTTAGCAAGGAAAGAAATACTGACAGGATATCACGATCCAAGTTGACATTTAGTTGATGCTGACCTAAGCTCAGCCAGGGAGAAGAAAGAGCCCAGTGGTCTGAAGACTCCCTCTCTGCTCCCAACAGCACTTTGATCTATAGAGCTCCAGCAGAAAGAATGGAGAGAGAGAAGCACTCCCATTTCTTCAGTAACTAGAGAGGGAGGGGTTTGAGCAAAGATGTACCCTTTGCACAAGCATTTTTGTTTTAAGGTCCTCAACACCCTCTGGAACACAGGCTTAACTCCATTTTAGTTCCACTTACGGGTTTACTACAGCCCCCTTGCCTGGATAACTCTAGTGAGGAGTGGGGAAGGGAAAGTAGAAGAGAGACACCAATAGAAAGAGTTGCATAGCAGGTGAGAGCTCACTTCTATAATTCTGTGCCTCTTGAAAAGATGTTGGTGTGTAAAAATGACAGGCTGAGTAGTATCCTGAATACGTCACCTTAATGTGCAGCCAAGGTGAGTAACCTGCTAGGTTGTGCAGTTCAGGAGGTCACAGATATAGGGCCAGATCCTCAGCTGATGTACAACAACATAGCTTCACTGAAGTTAATAGAGCTCAACTTAATGACACAGTCTGTTTGGATTGAGCCTTTACTGATTACTCATTTTTAAGTCTATAGATTCATTGCTAAGTGCTGGGTTTTAATAAAACTGTGTGTCAAATTCAAGTTTGTTTTTTCTGGCCTTAACAGTCAGAATTGTTCCATTCTTTGCACATTCGTCAGCATGAAAGAGTAAGCAATATTTCACAGCTTTATTCCATTAGAAAGCACTTTTGAAAAAAAAAAAGTCAGGACTGCAAAAAGCCCATCTCATTAGCATTGTAAAATGTTAATGCAATATCTTTTTCTGTTCTCATGAATATGCTGGCAATTGGCTTTGAAGCCTGTACTTTAATGTCAGTTGGCATGAAAAAAACCATACTAGGATATAGAGGGTCTGATTTTTTAAAAAAATATTCATAATAACCATTTTGGAATTCACTTATTTAGACGTTTCTGAATGACTACAATTACTTATCTTGACATCACAATGTAACTTAATTCTGAGAAATTCTATGTAAGAAACAGATATATAACAATTCTGGAGTTTCATTTCCACTTCCACACCCTGACATTAACAGGGGGGAGGGATAGCTCAGTGGTCTGAGCACTAGCCTGTTAAACCCAGGGTTGTGAGTTCAGTCTTTGACGGGGCCACTTAGGGATCTGGGGCAAAATCAGTACTTTGTCCTGCTAGTTAAGGCAGGGGGCTGGACTCAATGACCTTTCAGGGTCCCTTCTAGTTCTAGGAGATGGGTATCTCTCCATTATAAAAAAACAAAAAAACCCACTGTACTATAAAATTCTAAAAGAGTTTATATCTCTACTGTATATCATTTACATAAAACAAAATGGGCAGGCAGCACCATTTACATTCTCTCTAAAATGATTTGACGGATCAGTCCAAGAAAACTAATAGGTCTAGTTAAACTGGATTTACAATTGACAAGGCATTTCAGCTCTTACCTCCATTGTGGGTGGATCCTTTCTTCTTTTTCTAATCCAAGCTGCAAAACATATTAAAATATTTCAAAAAAGGGAAATATTTCTTACATCTCAGAGATATTATGAATTCACAAAAGGCACAGCCACATACATCAACAATTTGCAGGAAACCATAATACCAAATTCCCCAAAAATACAGTATTTAATTTTTAAGCAGTTATTTGCCCTTGCCCAAAACCCCAGTTGATAAAACTCACCCTTTCAGTTCAGAGAGCATGAACAAGGCCTATGCACTACATAAATCTTCAAAGAAGGGCTCAAGTCTTTTGTGAAGCTCTCTGCACAACAGTGAATTTCATCCAGAGAAAACAACAAAATGACTCTCCAGCAGTGGGCATGATCAATAGCTTTACACAACATTGGGGAGAATTCCTGGATATGACTAAAGTGTTGAAGTCCATTCATGAAAATGTGACAAATAGGATGTATGGTGGGATTCTGAAACCTTTATCATGCTGAGGTAGTACCCTTGTTCTATAAATAGTCCCACTGGCGAGTACAAGTAGCAGAATCTGGCCCATCCTGTGGCAGATGTCACAATTACAGGGCTAGCTGCATTTCCAACCCCCATTTGGTCTCTCTGAGCACATCCCCCGAGGTATCAGGTTTTGTGCCTTCAACTCTCCTGGGGTGAAATCACATGATTCTCCCTGGGGTGCAGTACCCTGCATATCAACCATGCTTATCCAAACAAGCATGCCTACAGTTTTTCCCTGAAGGAACTTGTGACGAGTGGATTACTGTGACTCAAAATAGCCTTCTTAAAACAAAATATTGTTTATTCTTAATCACTGGAACAAAGCATAACATAAGGAAGTTTTTTAAAAAAACAACAACACAAGAACTACATGCAAGCCTGTCTTACCTGAAGTCCTATCATCCTTAACATGAAGATCTTGTATGTCTAACTTCTCAGATACCCCAACCTCTGGAATCTTAGGGTATGTCTACACTACAATTAAACATCCATGGCTGGCCTGAGTCTGCTGACTCAGGCTCGTAGGGCTCAGGCTTCGGGGCATTTTAATTACCCTGTAGATGTTCAGGCTCAGGCTGGAGCCCAGGCCTCTCTCACGTGGGAGAGGGTCCCCAAACGGCTACACTGCAATTAAATGCCCCTTAGTCTGAGCACCTCGAGTCTGACTCAGCTGACATGATCTGCAGATGTTTCATTGCAGTGTAGACATACCACATCCTTGAGGAACTTAGGGCAACAGCTGTCTTTAAAGGCAGACAAAGCTCTTTGTTATCTCAACTCACATGCTCGGACCTGATGCCCAAAACCAGTTTGGTGTGCTCTACAGGGGCCAACCTAGAGCATCAAAGCAAAAGGCCCGTGTATTGTCTCAGGTGTTTTGTAACAATTCCCAAGAGTTTCTTAAGGGATATTTTATCTCGAGTCATGTTTGTTTCCCAATAGTCCTGTTGATTTAATTCAATGTAGTCATTCAGTAAATATTCCAATAACCAGGTCAAAATACAGTACTCTGTATAGGGTTGCACAGTTCATAGCTTCTGTAAGCCAAATGCATTGCACTCAAGAGGAGCTCCTTGCATCAATCCAGTCCCTCCCACAAGCTCCCTGTATGCCACTCTCCCATCCCTCTCTGTTTCACAGACTCCCTGAAACTCCCCCCACCCATCCCATGCCTAGAGCTCTGTGTGTCCTCCTCATTCCCCCCTCTGCCACATGCCAGTGGTTTTGTGTTTTCCTCTCCCCATACCATTGTGCTCCATTCCCTTCCATGGCAGGGGCTGTGAGGCAACCCTATTCCTCTCTTCCACCCCGGCAGGGATCCTGTGTGTGCCCCATTCTCCCCTCTACCCATGCTGAAGTTTCTGTGCAGCCCCCTCATACCAGGCTCCTGTGTAGTCTCCCCCTTGCAAAAGTTGCTGTGTGCCCCCCACCCCATGGCAGGGTCTGGGTTCCCTCCATTCCCATTCCTCCTCATCAGGTTCCTGCCACACCAAAGTCCCTGCTTTCCACTCCCTAGCTCCATTCCACCAACCTAGGTCCCTCTTCCGCACCCACCCCAACCACCCAGTTCCTCCCTGAGCCATACAGTAAGTCCCCTAGAAAGCATATAGATAATGCTTCATCTACATGCTAAATGCAATCTCTGGTTTCCCCAATGACACACTTCCTGCTGGGGCAGAAACAAAAGAAGCCCAGGGCAAGGCAGCCACAGGCTGCAGCTACACAGAGCAGTAGGAAGTTTTGTTACCTCTTTTCTGTGTGTAGTTCTTGTTCCTAATAAAGGTTTATCTTGACACCACTCTGCTCATCAGACAGATACTACATTGTACCAGGTGTGGAAGGCACACCATGCTGGAAGACCCAGTGAGAGTTCACATTGCAAAGGCTACTCCAGAGTCCATGCAACTGCAAGTAATTCCCTACCAGCCCTAAAAATCAAGGAAAGTTCTGCTTATGCTTGGAAAAGGTTCAGACAGCAATTTGAATGGTATATGAAAGCTACAGGGGCAAATAAACCAGAGAATAAGCAAAAGATTGTATGGTAGCAGGTACAGAAGCCCTAACTGTATACAATGTATCTATACAGATGGTAGTGGTGGAAAAGAAGGTTTGAAGAAATAATGAAAGTGTTTGAGGATCATGATGTCCCTAGGGAAAAAACATTACTTATGAGAGATATATGTTCAGGATGAGAACACAAAATGAAGGGGAAACAATAGAGTAGTCTGTCAGGCTTAAAACTAAAAAGTCAGTGTTGTAATATTAAAAAGCTCTCATTACAGATCAGATTGTCTTCTGATGTAACAGTTACTAGGCAATGGATCTGATGCTAGAAAGGGCACTATGTACATACCAAGTAGCAGAACAAAGAGAAACACAAATAAAAAGCTTACAGATAGGCACAGAGCTCATGACAAATTACTATAGCTAAACTAGCAAGGGAAAAGCTCACAGAAATTGGCCAAGGACAGAAACATGGAAAGCAGAAAACAAATCCAGTGATGTAATATTCTATATAGCAATGAAACGCTTAGCATTCAGACAAGTATGTACAAACTGCAGTGAACCCAACCATTATGCTAAAATGTGCAGAGAAAGCAGTAAAGCGCACAGGATTCCTCAAATGAAGAGGAAGAGCTGCTCTTAAGACAATAATCGAAGAGTCAGATAACTCAAAAGACTGGGTAATTAAAATGTGCACAAATGGCTGGCACATATGTGACGTCCAAGACATGTCCAAGACAGACATTGGGACATGTAAATGGAATAATAGGAAGTGAAATAGAGAAATGTAGGGAGGACATGAAAGTGGAAAAGTCAAAAGTGTCTGAAAGACTATTCTGAAGGAACAATTCTGTCGCAGCCCTAAGGTCTTTATTCCAACATGGTGTCTGTATGGCCACTTGTCGGTCATCTAAAGGTCACACTGGTACTGTGTGCAACACCGTGGTGCGGTGTGCAACATTAGAGTGCCATGTGCATTTTCCCGCTCTTTTTCCTGGTCACCTAGGGGTCAGGCTAGTGTCGTGTGCAGTCTCCTGCTCTTCTGCCTGGTAACCCAGGGGTCAGGTTAGTGCTGTGTGCATAACTCCAGCATGCCGTGAGCAAAGGGGCCCAATCTGACCAATCATAGTTCAGTTCAAATGGTCAGATTAAGGTTGTGTGCAAAACTATGCTAGTGTGCTGGGTGCAGCTTCTAGTGTGCCATGTGCAAATTCTATCTGCATAGGGGGCAACAGCTCAGAACCTGGAGGGCGTAGGAGCTAGGGACCAATCAGATCCTGACAAGTGTAAAAAAGGCCTTTGAATAAAACCATGCCTCGTGCCAGGATCTGCAGGAGTATCCACGTACTGACTGAAGGACCTGATCAACCCTTCGGCCAGGGGTCTCCTCCAGATATAGCCGGCTCGGGACGTGTCATTTTATTGCTTTTTCAATGTTATCTTCTACGGATTCGGTATGCTTCTGGTGTCTGTTCTGCTGGTCAGCTGCGCCTGGAATACGGTACTTGCTTTCTAATCTTTCTTTCTGTGCCTTGCTTAACCTTTTCTCTTTTCCCTTCTCTTATTTGGTACAAAACTGCATATACTGTTATCTAATGTGAAGTTGTATGTATATGGTATGTAAGAACTAAGTTATTGTATTGACTGCTATTGAAGTTAACTGGTGTATTTAATAGTAGTACTTGGTTAGTGTGCACACAGTTTATTTTATTTGGTGTATTCGTTTACCTTTTTCTAAAGGGCAGTTAATTTTGAATCATTTGGTTCCTTGTTGATAAATGTAAATAGATTGCTTCAGGTTGTGTAAAGGTTTCTTGTTCCAATAGTACTGTTAGTTGGTAAACGTGCTCCTCCCCAGCCCAAATTGTGATTTTCTCCCTGTTAATAAACGGCCACGTGGTGTTTTGAAGTTTACATTTGTCTGGTGTTCATTTTCCTCTCTCAATTAAATAATTCACCAAACCTGCATTAGGGACGGACAAATTCCAGCGGTGGGTGAGTGCACACAGACACTTAAATGTAATGGGAAAATGATAAACAAGAATTTGTGATCGTACACAGAGGAAAGCAAACAAAGTGTCTTGGGCCTTCCCACATGTAAGGTGCTTGGTCTTGTTAAAGAGGATGTATGCCAGAAAAACAACACAGAACCAGTTATGAATGTATTAATCATTTCATATGACAATTTATTCTCAGGAGATGAGTGCTTTCCAGTAATATACAAGATACAGTAAAGAGAAAATGCAGAACCTGTGGTACACACTATACAAAATGTTCCTCAAGCTTTAAGAAAGAGGCTAGATGAAGAGCTGCAAACCAAATGGTATCATCTGAAGAACAGAAGAATGTACAACCCGAGTTCACACTTTAGTAACAGTACAGAAAAACTGGGACTATGACTGTATATGGACTGGCCCTCAGGCACTGAACTAAAATATAAGGGGACACATCCACTTACTCACAAGAAATGAACTGTTGTCCCAGATGGCAGGAGCCAAATTGTTCAGCAAATTAGATGCATCAGCTGGCTTTTGGCAGATCCCTTGGACACTGAGCGCTCAAAGATCTGCACTTTCAACATACCATTTGGCAGATACTGCTTTCTAAGACTGCTTTTCAGACTATACTCAGCTCCAAAAGTATTTCGCCATGCAACAAGCCAGACGCTAGAGGGCCGAACAGACATGAAAGGCTACATCGATGACATAATTTGGAGCAGCACTGCCACTGAACATCAGGAAATACCAAACATTTCTGGAAATTGTGAGAGCTAATAACCTTAATGTGACCAAATGTCAATTTCAAACAATGGGAATAATATACTTGGGAGAGACTCACCTCAAAAAGAATTCTGCCTGATGAATCAAAGATTAAGGCAGTACTGAACATGTTGAGATCTGAAGATAAAATGGGGATTCAAATGTTGCGAGGCATGTTGAATTATGTCAGCAAACTCATACTAACTATACAGCTTGCGCAACTCATCTAAGATATTTCCCTCACAAGATCATTGTGAAGGAGTACACTCGCCTCTCATGAGCACTTCCTGTCAGCTAGGTATGAACCCGCATCTGCTCGCGGTGCCCCCTGTCAGCCCCCCAAATCGGATGTGTCTTCAATGGCTCAGCCCTCCAGCTAAGTCACACAATGTTTAAAATGGATGAACCCCTTCTGGAAAAACAAAGGTCCAAAAAGGACTATCACTGTGCCTTTGTTGGTATCTGTGGCTCCTCTCTCGGCTAGCTGTAAGTCTGACCTGCCCTGGTATAGAGCAGTGCCCCTAGGACTTTCTCCCAGGAGACTCTTTGCCTTTGCTCTCCAGCCAAGTCACTCTTTCAAGTTCAGTCCCCTTCTGGAGTAACAAAATCCAACGTATGATTGGCTCTCTGCAGGGTCTTCAGCCTCATCCCTGAGCCCTTTAAATCCAGCATTGTGCTTGGGCTTCTAAATGCAACTTGTCTCCTTCTTGGGGCTTTGGCCAACATGCTAGTGGTTGGCGAGAGGGTACCCAGACCCAGCCACTATTCCGGGTCCGAATCCAGGGACCTTATAAACAGCAGCTATGTACTGATTCCATTAATAGTTGCTCCTGCTGCATTCCCTGGGCTGCTTCCTACACAGCCCCTTCCTTGTCATCCTTACTTCTGGGCTGAAGTTCTCCACTCTTCTTCCTCCCTGAATGCCAATGCCACCAGAACCCATCTTCTGGTTCTCCCTTGAGCTCCAGCAAGGAGCACGCTTTCTTATTCCTCTGGTCCAAGACAGGAATTAACCTGTTCCAGCCCTGCACCTCCTTTTATCTGAGCCTGCTGTGCTCTGATTGGCTGCTTCCCTGCAGTGTCTGTAGGAGAGCCTGCAGGACCTATCTTCACTGGAGTGAGGTGTGGTAGGACCACAAGGCCTCCAGCAGGAAGCCTCAACGGGTCTGGTATACCCTGTCTCGGTCATAAAATGGGTATGTATGCCAGAGCATAAAAGAGAGTTCAATGATTTAAAGCACATTCTGACATCAGCTCCAGTGCTGCAATTTTTTGACCCACTGCAGGACATCAAATTCTCTACAGAGGCATTCAAAGAAGGGCTTGAAGCTGTACTATTACCATGTTATCAAACTGATTGATTGCCAGTCTCATGTGCATTCAGGGCTATGACAGCAACAGAGATGTATGCACAAACTGAAAAAGAAATGCTAGGTATGGTGTACAAAATGTCACAACTCCTTCTATAGTAGGAGCTTCAAAGCAGAAACTGATCACAAACCACTGACTGCACTACACAAAATGGGACTTGAAGTTTAACTTCTGTGCCAGGGAAGATAATGGAGCAAGTAATTAAAGAAATCATCAGCAAACACTTGGAAGGTGGTAAGGTGATAGGGAATAGCCAGCATGGATTTGTAAAGAACAAATCGTGTCAAACTAATCTGATAGCATTCTTTGATAGGATAACGAGCCTTGTGGATAAGAGAGAAGCGGTGGATGTGATATACCTAGACTTTAGTAAGGCATTTGATACGGTCTCGCATGATATTCTTATAGATAAACTAGGAAAGTACAATTTAGATGGGGCTACTATAAGGTGGGTGCATAACTGGCTGGATAACCGTACTCAGAGAGTAGTTATTAATGGCTCCCAATCCTGCTGGAAAGGTATAACAAGTGGGGTTCCACAGGGGTCTGTTTTGGGACCGGTTCTGTTCAATATCTTCATCAACGATTTAGATGTTGGCATAGAAAGTACGTTTATTAAGTTTGCAGATGATACCAAACTGGGAGGGATTGCAACTGCTTTGGTGGACAGGGTCAAAATTCAAAATGATCTGGACAAATTGGAGAAATGGTCTGAGGTAAACAGGATGAAGTTCAATAAAGATAAATGCAAAGTGCTCCACTTAGGAAGGAACAATCAGTTTCACACATACAGAATGGGAAGAAACTGTCTAGGAAAGAGTATGGCAGAAAGAGATCTAGGGGTCATAGTGGACCACAAGCTTAATATGAGTCAACAGTGTGATACTGTTGCAAAAAAAGCAAACGTGATTCTGGGATGCATTAACAGGTGTGTTGTAAACAAGACACGAGAACTCATTCTTCCACTTTACTCTGCGCTGGTTAGGCCTCAACTGGAGTATTGTGTCCAGTTCTGGGCACCGCATTTCAAGAAAGATGTGGAGAAATTGGAGAGGGTCCAGAGAAGAGCAACAAGAATGATTAAAGGTCTTGAGAACATGACCTATGAAGGAAGGCTGAACCAATTGCGTTTGTTTAGTTTGGAAAAGAGAAGACTGAGAGGGGACATGATAGCAGTTTTCAGGTATCTAAAAGGGTGTCATCAGGAGGAGGGAGAAAACTTGTTCACCTTAGCCTCCAATGATAGAACAAGAAGCAATGGGCTTAAACTGCAGCAAAGGAGATTTAGATTGGACATTAGGAAAAAGTTCCTAACTGTCAGGGTAGTTAAACACTGGAATAGATTGCCTAGGGAAGTTGTGGAATCTCCATCTCTGGAGATATTTAAGAATAGGTTAGATAAATGTCTATTAGGGATGGTCTAGACAGTATTTGGTCCTGCCATGAGGGCAGGGGACTGGACTCGATGACCTCTCGTGGTCCCTTCCAGTCCTAGAGTCTAAGCATCACCAAGAATACAGCGACTACTTTTGAAAATACAGAACTATGAATTCATAGATTCCAAGGCCAGAAGGAACCTAGTCATCTAGTCTGACTTCCTGTAGAACACAGGCCATAGAACTTCCCCAAAATAGTTCCTAGAGCATATTTTTAAAATCAAGAATGGATGTTTTTCTAAAAATTGTCTGTGATGAAGAATTCACCATGACCCTTGATAAACTGTCCCAATGATTATTACCCTCACTGTTAAAAATGTACACCTTATTTCCAGTCTGAAGTGGTCTAGCTTCAAATTCCAGCCACTGAAGTGTTAAGCAAAATAGATTTATCTCCTTGAGTTTATCATATCAGGCATCCTTTAATCATTCTCGTGGCTCTTCTCTAAACCCTCTCCAATGTATTGACATCCTTCTTGAATGACGGGCACCAGAACTGGACACATGATTCCAGCCACAGTCACACCGGTGCCAAATACATAGAGGTAAAATAACTGCTCTAGTCCTACTCAGGATTCCCTTGCTCATGCATCTCAAGAGTGCATTAACTTTTTTGGTCACAGCATCACACTGGGAGCTCACGATCAGCTGATTAGTCATCACAACCCCCAAATCTTTTTCAGTCACTGCTTCCCAGGAGAGAATCCCTCATCTTGTAAGTATGCCCTACGTTCTTTGTTCCTAAATTTACACATTTATAGGTAGCCTATTGAATTGCATATTTTGTTCACACTCAGTTTACCAAGCAATCCAGATCACTCTGAATCAGTGACCACTCCTTTTAATTATTTATCACTCCCCAATTTTTGTATCATCTGCAAACTTTATCAGTGATGGCCTGTAACAAACACCAACTAATATTCCTCTTGTGTTTTCTGTTAAGACATTGAACCATAAGCATTCAATAGCATTTTTGTTTGAGTTAACAGTGACTTGGAAACAAGTATTGTCATGTTTTACATACGGTGTCACTACCTTTCCTCTTTTGCCTATTTGATCCTTCCTAAATAGGTTATAACCATTGATTTTAACTTTATAATTGTGCAAATTATCCCACCAGGTTTGAGTAATACAAATTAGACCAAAGTTATGTTTATAAATGAGCAATTCCAATTCCTCATTTGTTACACAGGCTCCTAGTGTTGGTGTATAGTATAGTCAAGAATTTCTTCTCTTCATGTCCTTTGGCTCCTTGATTACTTTTGTTCTCAGCGTTATTACTTTAACTACCACCTGATTACTCTATCCAGTCTGTCCCCAAGGAGATTGATCCACTTTGCTGTGAGGAGAGGGGACTGTGTAGTTTGGATGGCCTCCACTTAATTAGAAGAGGTACCAATGTTCCACAAAACCAACACCCCTTACCCTACACCAATTTTAACCAGTGGTTCACTTCTAGAATCTTCTACCTTCAGTCTTCCTTTGCTCATGTGACAAGAAGGGTCTCAGAAGATCATTTGGACATTCTTTTTCAGCACACTTCTGAGTTCCCTGAAGTCATCTGCTATCTGCACGATATCCCACGCTGCAGTATCATTAGTGCCAATATGAACCATCATCACTGGATCCTTGCCCAATGACTTGATAAGTCACTAAGATTTACAGACTTCTGGTGTCGTAGCTCCAGAAAGCAGCATACTTTTCTCATAGACCCATAGACTTTAAGGTCAGAAGGGACCATTATGATCTTCTAGTCTGACCTCCTGCACAATGCAGGCCACAGAATCTCACCCACCCACTCCTGTAACAAACCCCTAAACTATGTCTGAGCTACTGAAGTCCTCAACTTGTGTTTTAAAGACTTCAAGGTGCAGAGAATCCTCCAGAAAGTGACCCATGCCCCATGCTGCAGAGCAAGGCAAACAAAACCCAAGGCCTCTGCCAATCTGCCCTGGAGGAAAATTCCTTACCGACCCCAAATATGGCGATCAGCTGAACCCTGAGCACGTGAGCACGACTCAACAATCAGACACCCAGGAAAGAATTCTCTGCAGTAACTCAGATCCCACCCTATTTAGTGTCCCATCACAGGCCATTGGGCATATTTACCGCCAATAAGCAAAGATCAATTAATTACCAAAATTAGGCTATCCCATCATACCATCCCTTCCATAAACTTATCAAGCTTAGTCTTGAAGCCAGATATGTCTTTTGCCTCCACTGCTCCCCTTGGAAGGCTATTCCAGAACTTCACTCCTCTGATGGTTAGAAACCTTCGTCTAATTTCAAGTCTAAACTTCCTGATGGCCAGTTTATATCCATTTGTTCTTGTGGCCACATTGGTACTGAGCTTAAGTAATTCCTCTCCCTCCCTGGTATTTATCCCTCTGATATATTTAGACAGAACAATCATGTTTCCCCTCAGTCTTCTTTTGATTAGGCTAAACAAGCCAAGCTCTTTGAGTCTCCTTTCGTAAGACAGGTTTTCCATTCCTCGGATCATCTTAGTAGCCCTTCTCTGTACCTGTTCCAGTTTGAATTCATCCTTCTTAAACACGGGAGAACAGAACTGCACGCAATATTTCAGATGAGGTCTCACCAGTGCCTTGTATAATGGTACTAACACCTCCTTATCATTACTAGAAATACCTCGTCTGATGCATCCCGAGACTGCATTAGCTTTTTTTACAGCCATATCACATTGGCGGCTCATAGTCATCCTGTGATCAACCAATACTCCAATGTCCTTCTCCTCCTCTGTTACTTCCAAGTGATGAGTCCCCAGTTTATAAAAAAAATTCTTGTTATTAATCCCTAAATGCATGACCTTGCACTTTTCACTATTAAATTTCATTCTTTTATTATTACTCCAGTTTACAAGGTCATCCAGATCTTCGTGTAGGATATCCTGGTCCCTCTCTGTATTGGCAATACCTCCCAGCTTTATCTCATCCACAAACTTTATTGGCACATTCCCACTTTTTGTGCCAAGGTCAGTAATAAAAAGATTAAATAAGATTGGTCCCAAAACTGATCCTTGAAGAACTCCATCAGTAACCTCCTTCCAGCCTGACAGTTCACCTTTCAGTATGACCCATTGTAGTCTCCCCTTTAACCAGTTCCTTATCCACCTTTCAATTTTCATATTGATCCCCATCTTTTCCAATGTAGCTAATAATTCCCCATGTGGAACCATATCAAATGCCTTACTGAAATCAAGGTAAATTAAATCCACTGTGTTTCCGTTATCTAAAAAATCTGTCACCTTCTCAAAGAAGAAGATCAGGTTGGTTTGGCACGATCTACCTTTTGTAAAACCATGTTGTATTTTGTCCCAATTACCATTCACTTCAATGTCCTTAACTACTTTCTCCTTCAAAATTTTTTTTCCAAGACCTTGCTTACTACAGATGTCAAACTAACAGGCCTATAGTTACCCGGATAACGTTTTTTTCCCCTTTCTTAAAAACAGGAACTATTTTAGCAATTCTCCAGTCGTACAGTACAACCCCTGAGTTTACAGATTCATTAAAAATTCTTGCTAATGGGCTTGCAATTTCATGTGCCACTTCCTTTAATATTCTTGGATGAAGATTATCTGGGCCCCCCTGATTTAGTCCCATTAAGCTGTTCGAGTTTGGCTTCTACCTCGGATGTGATAATATCTACCTCCATGTCCTCATTCCCATCTGTCATCCCTACCATTATCCCTAAGCTCCTCATTAAAGACTGAAGCAAAGTATTTGTTTAGATATTGGGCCATGCCTAATTAATCCTTAACCTCCACTCCATCCTCAGTGTTTAGCGGTCCCATTTCTTTGTTTTCTTATATTCTATATTCTTATGGCTATAGAACTTTTACTACTGGTTTTAATTCCCTTTGCAAGGTCCAGCTCTACATGGCTTTTGGCCTCTCTCGCTTTATCCCTACATGTTCTGACCTCAATAAGCTAGCTTTCCTTCTTGATCCCTCCCATCCTCCATTCCTTGTAGGCTTTCTGCTTTTCCTTAATCACCTCTCTGAGATGCTTGCTCATCCAGCTTGGTCTACAATTCCTGCCTATGAATTTTTCCCCCTTTCTTGGGATGCAGGCTTCTGATAGTTTCTGCAACCCTGACAAAGTAAATCCAGGTCACCTCCGCCTTTAGATCCCCAAGTTCTTCTGTCTAATCCATTTCCTTAACTAATTTCCTTAATTTTTTAAACTTCGCCCTTTTGAAATCAAAAACCCTAGTCACAGATCTATTTTTGTTTATCCTTCCATTAGCTCATGATCACTCGAACCAAGGTTGTCCCCTACAACCATTTCTTCTATGAGGTCCTGACTACTCACCAAAACCAAATCTAAAATGGCATCCCCTTTTGTTGGTTCAGCAACTCCTTGGTGAAGGAATCCATCAGCTATTGCATCTAAGAAAATCTGAGCCCTATTACTAAGCCTTTGTCCTTTAGTCTATATCTGGGAAATTAAACTCTCCCATGATCACACAATTCCCATTAGTATTTACTTCATTAAAAACATTATAGAGGTCTCTAGCCATATCCAAATTGGATCCCAGCGGTCTATAGCACAACCCAAGCACTATCTCAGGGGAGGCTCTAGTAGCTTTCTTCCTCAATGTGATTTTTGCCCAGACAGACTCTGTCTTATCCATTCCATCACTTCTTATTTCTTTACAGTCTACTTCATCATTGATATACAATGCTACTCCACCACCATTGCCTTTATTTCTGTCTTTCCTAAACAGCACATACCCTTCAATACCTGTATTCCAGTCATGACTATTATTCCACGATGTTTCTGTTATCCCTATAATATCTGGTTTCACTTCCTGCACCAATAGCTCTAATTCCTCCATTTTGTTACCTAGGCTCCTCACATTAGTGTACAAACATCTTAATTTTGGCTGTTTGGCTTCTCTCACATTCTTTACCCGATTAGGCACAAACATTAGACGGGTATCTACACTACCCTTCCTCCTTATGTCCATTTCCTGTATCCTTTCTTACTTCGTTTTCTTCCCTCTCAATGTTAAAATCCGGTGTGGAGATTACCTGGACATCTCCCAACCATCTCCCCCCACTTTCTAGTTTAAAGCTCTCTTAATCAGTTGTGCCAGCCTCCATTCTAAAAGTCTATTACCCTCCCTACTCAGGTGAAGTTCATCCCGAGAGAACAGTCCTCTGTCCATTAATGCTTTTCAATGGCCATACATCTCAAAGCCCTCCTTATAGCATCACTGCCTGAGCCATCTGTTGATCATCATAATCTTGTCACACCTTTGTTGCCCTTCTCTAGAAACAGGCAGAATCCCACTGAAGATCACCTGAGCCTCAATTTCCTTAAGCGTCTTCCCCAGTCTGGCACAGTCTCCCTTGATACGTTCTAACAAGAATCTAGCCACATCATTTGTTCCCACATGAAGGACAATCAGCGGATTCTTTCCTGCTCCCATTAGGATCCTCTTCAGCCTCAGGTCCACATCCTGTATCTTAGCACCCGGGAGACAGCACACCCTTCTGTTCTCTGGATCAGCTCTAGTTACAGGCCTGTCTATTCTTCTCAGTAAGGAGTCCCCAATCATCTAGACCTGCCTTTTCCTGGTGATGGTGCTATTCTCCGATCTATCCCCTGTTCCCTCTGGCTGCAAGTCCTCTCAATTCCTATTGTCCCTTTCAATCCTCTGCGACCCACCCCATATCCTCCTGGGGCTCATATATGGTGTTATCTCCATTGACTTCCCCTCTTCCTATAGGGCTAGCTGCTCTTCGCTGAAGGGGAGAGGGCAAGGAAGAAGAGACCACCTGCTGTGCCCCTTCATTTTCCTACTCTGCAAACCTGTTTCTGAGCTCTATTGCTCCTTCACTAGCTCGTCTTTTCCTCTGCTTGGTTCTCTTAGTCACATGCTTCCACTGTCCACTTTCCTCACCCAGCAGTCTCCCCTCAGAGTTCTTTGGTCCTGCTTCCATCTGCAAGTCTGAGCTTTTCCCTTCAGCCTCCTCGTGTCTGTGCTCGATCATCCGCTCGAACCCCCTTCTAAACTCGACCAGAGTTTCCACTTGCATCTCCAGTCCTCGGATCTTTTCTTCCATCAGCTCTATGAGGCAGCACTTCATGCAGATGAAACTCTTTTCAGGTACTATGTCCATGATCATCTACATGCCGCTGTCATAAACCTAGTCCCAGATTTGGACCTTAGCATCCAAAATATGGGGGTTAGCATGAAAACCTCCAAGCTTAGTTACCAGCTTGGACCTGGTAAAGCTGCCATCATCCAAAAAATTAGAGTGGTTTGGGGCACTCTGGTCCCCCCAAACCTTCCCTGGAGACCCCAAGACCCAAATCCCTTGAGTCTCACAACAAAGGGAAATAAACCTTTTCCCTTCCCCCCTCCAGGTGTTCCTGGAGAGAGACACAGAAGCAAGCTCCGTGAATCTAAACAGAGGGATTCCACCCTCCCCCTTCCCAGCCTGGAAACACAAGCACTTCCCTCTTCACCCAGAGTGAATGCAAAGTCAGGCTAGTAAATCTAACACACACAGATTTCCCCCTGACTTCTTCCTCCCACCAATTCCCTGGTGAGCTGCAGACTCAATTCCCTGGAGTTCCCCACTAAAGAAAAACTCCAACAGGTCTTAAAAGAAAGCTTTATATAAAAAGAAAGAAAAATACATTAAAATGGTCTCTCTGTATTAAGGTGACAAATACAGGGTCAATTGCTTAAAAGAAATATGAATAAACAGCCTTATTCAAAAAGAATACAATTCAAAGCACTCCAGCAACTATATCCATGTAAATACAAAAGAAAACAAAAGAAACCTTACTGCCTTACTATATGGTACTTACAACTTGGAAATAGAAGATTTGAAAGCAGGAAACAGAAATCACTTCTCATAGCCGAGAGAGTGCAGGCAGAAGACCCCAAGAACAAAAGACTCACACACAAAAAACCCTCCACCCAGATTTGAAAAAGTCTTGTTTCCTGATTGGTCCTCTGGTCAGGTGCTTCAGGTTACTTTTTTTCCAGGTGAAAGACACATTAACCCTTAGCTATCTGTTTATGACACGCCCCCCAAATTGCAGGCAGTGGGGAAGCTCACTGGCGGCGATTTCCTCCTAGAACTTTAAACTAAACAGAGTAATACAACACATGCACCTTTACATATACCACTAAGTATATAACTAACAGACTTCTACATTTTAAGAACACTTTTAACTACTCGATTCTGGAAAACTCTCACGGGAGAGTGCATCAGCTACTTTGTTAGAAGCTCCTGAGACGTGCTGAATTTCAAAATCAAAATCTTGGAGAGCTAAACTCCAACGAAGAAGTTTCTTGTTGTTCCCCTTGGCAGTATGAAGCCACTTTAGTGCAGCATGGTCAGTTTGTAGCTGGAACCGCCATCCCCAAACATATGGGCGTAGCTTTTCCAGGGCATACACAATGGCATAGCATTCCTTTTCACTGACTGACCAGTGACTTTCCCTCTCAGACAGTTTCTTGCTGAGAAACACGACAGGATGGAAGTTGTGATCCGTTGCTTCCTGCATGAGAACTGCTCCTATACCATGCTCAGATGCATCCGTGGTTACTAGGAATGGCTTGTCAAAGTCCGGGGCCCTGAGCACAGGGTCAGACATGAGTGTTGCCTTAAGTTGGGTAAAGGCCTTTTGACACTCATCAGTCCACTTAACTGCATTTGGCTGGGTCTTTTTGGTCAGGTCGGTCAGTGGGGCAGAGATTTGGCTGTAGTGTGGTACAAATCGCCTATAGTACCCGGCCAAGCCTAAGAAGGATTGGACCTGTTTTTTTGACCTTGGGACAGGCCACTTTTGGATAGCATCCACCTTGGCCTGTAGGAGGTTTATGGTTCCTCGACCCACCTGGTGCCCCAGGTAAATCACTCTGTTTTGGCCTATTTGACACTTTTTGGCCTTAACAGTTAGTCCGGCCTGCCTGATGCGCTCAAAGACCTTTTCCAGGTGTAGTAGGTGTTCGGGCCAGGAGTCTGAAAAAATGGCCACATCATCGAGGTAGGCAACTGCATATTCTCCCAGTCCTGCTAGTAGACCATCTACCAGCCTCTGGAAGGTGGTGGGTGCATTTCGAAGGCCGAAAGGAAGGACATTAAATTCATACACCCCCGCATGGGTGACAAATGCTGACCTCTCCTTGGCAGGTTCATCTAGCGGTACTTGCCAGTACCCCTTGGTTAAGTCTATTGTAGAGATGAACTGGGCACGTCCCAACTTCTCCAATAGCTCATCGGTGCGTGGCATTGGATAGTTGTCCGGACGAGTTACCGCATTTAGCTTACGGTAGTCCACGCAAAAGCATATTTCCCCATCTGGTTTGGGTACCAGAACCACTGGAGATGCCCATGCACTGGTAAATGAGCGGATTATACCCATCTGTAGCATGTTCTGGATCTCCCGTTCTATAGCAGCTTGGGCATGAGGAGACACCTGGTAGGGTGGGGTTCTAATGGGGTGAGCATTACCTGTGTCAATGGAGTGGTATGCCCGTTCAGTCCGTCCTGGGGTGGCTGAGAACAATGGGGCGAAGCTAGTGCACAGCTCCTTGATTTGTTGCCGCTGCAGACGTTCCAGGGTGGTTGAGAGGTTCACCTCTTCCACGCCACCGTCTTTTTTCCCGTCGTAGTAGACACCGTCAGGCCACTCCGCATCGTCTCCCTGGACTGTAAACTGACAAACCTGTAAGTCTCTGGAATAGAAAGGCTTGAGAAAATTAACATGGTACACTCTGGGCTTTAGTGAGGAATTGGGAACTGCTATGAGGTAATTCACAGTTCCCAAGCACTCTTGGACCGTGAATGGCCCTTCCCATGATGCTTCCATCTTATGGGCCTGTTGCGCCTTCAAGACCATAACCTGGTCTCCTACCTTGAAGGAACGTTCTCTGGCATGTCTGTCATACCAGGCCTTTTGCTCTTCCTGAGCATCCTTTAGGTTCTCTTTAGCAAGGGCTAAGGAGTGTCAGAGGGTGCTTCGTAGGTTGCTTACAAAGTCCAGAATGTTAGTTCCTGGAGAAGGCGTAAATCCCTCCCATTGCTGCTTCACCAACTGTAATGGCCCCTTAACCTCGTGACCATACACAAGTTCAAACGGTGAAAACCCTAAACGGGGATGTGGTACAGCCCTGTAGGCAAACAGCAACTGCTGCAACACTAGGTCCCAATTATTGGAGTATTTGTTGACGAATTTACGTATCATGGCCCCCAAAGTTCCATTAAACCTTTCCACCAGGCCATTGGTTTGATGGTGGTACGGGGTGGCAACCAAGTGGTTCACCCCATGCGTTTCCCACAGTTTTTGCATGGTCCCTGCCAGGAAATTAGATCCTGAATCTGTAAGGAGGTCGGCGGGCCAACCTACCCTGGCAAAAATGTCTGTTAGGGCCAGGCACACAGTGTTAGCCCTGGTGTTGCCTAGAGCTACTGCTTCCGGCCATTGGGTAGCAAAGTCCACTAAAGTCAGTACGTACTGCTTTCCTCTGGGCGTCTTTTTTGGGAAAGGACCCAGAATATCTACAGCTACTCGCTGAAATGGGACCTCAATTATGGGGAGTGGCTGGAGAGGGGCCTTGACCTGGTCTTGGGGTTTTCCCACTCTTTGGCATACCTCGCAAGACCGGACATACTAGGCAACGTCCTTGCCCATCCCCTGCCAGTGGAAGGACTTCCCCAACCGGTCCTTGGTTCTGTTCACCCCAGCATGACCACTGGGATGATCATGGGCTAAGCTTAAGAGCTTCCTCCGGTACTTAGTTGGAACCACCAACTGTTTTTGCGGCTGTCATTCTTCCCGGTGTCCACCAGAAAGAATCTCCTTGTATAAAAGTCTTTGGACTATAACAAACCGGGATCGATTAGAAGAGCTGAGAGGCGGTGGGGTGCTCCGTGCCGCCGCCCAAGCTTTCTGAAGGCTGTCATCTGCTTCCTGCTCAGTCTGGAACTGTTCCCGTGAGGCTGGGGTCACCAGTTTTTCTTCAGACTGTGGACTTGGGCTTGCTCCCTCTGGAAGCGATGTAGGGGAGATGGGGTTGTTTCCGTTGCTGGTGAACCGCTCTCCGCTGGTGCACTTGAGGGTATTTCAGGTTCGGGCTGAGCCTTTTGGGTATGGCTGTCTGTTGCTTCTGCCAGTTTTGTCTCGCTGGCACCCTCTGGCGTTGAGTTTGAAGATGTGGTTGCACTTGCTGGTGCTGGTTGCTGTTCCAGTTCCGGGCCTGGGACTGGAGGTGCTGTGGCTGTTTCAGTGGTTGGCATGGAATCCAGGTCCACTACCTCTGTCTGGGTCTCTGGTAACACAGACGGGGCGTCTGTGGACGGCTCAGGAACAGGAATGGGTCTGGAAGCTTGCCTGGTTTGGCTACGTGTAACCATTCCCACTCTCTTGGCCCACTTCACCTGGTTGGCCAAGTCTTCCCCCAGTAGCATGGGGATAGGATAATTGTCATAGACTGCAAAAGTCCACATTCCTGACCAGCCTTTGTACTGGACAGGCAGTTCAGCTGTAGGCAAGTCTACAGCTTGTGACATGAAGGGGTAAATTTTAACTTTGGCCTTTGGGTTGATGAATTTGGGGTCTACGAAGGATTGGTGGATAGCTGACACTTGTGCCCCTGTGTCTCTCCACGCAGTAACCTTCTTTCCGCCCACTCTCAAATTTTCCCTTCGCTCCAAGGGTATCTGAGAGGCATCGGGGCCTGGGGATCTTTTGTATGATGGTGGTGTAATGAACTGCACTCGGATGGCGTTCTTTGGACAGTTGGCCTTGATATGTCCCAGTTCATTACACTTAAAGCATCTTCCATCTGATGGGTCACTGGGTCGAGGTGAGTTACTGGAGACTGGTGAGGTGGAAGAATAGTGTGTCTGTGGCTTTACTTGGGTTGTAGGTGGGGTTTTTGGCTGCCCTCGGTTGTAGGGTTTATGGTCGGTGTGCCCCCTGGGGTATTCGTTCCCCTTGACAGTAGCTTTCTTGCTTTCTGCCACTTCCATCCATCTGGCTCCAATCTCCCCCGCCTCAGCGAGATTTTTGGGTTTTCCATCTTGTATGTACCGTGTTATGTCCTCAGGAACACCATCCAAGAACTGCTCCATTTGTATGAGGAGGTGCAGTTCTTCCACGGATTTAACATTGTGTCCTGATATCCAGGCCTCATAATTTTTCCCAACGTAGTAGGCGTGTTTGGGAAATGACACATCTGGTTTCCACTTTTGGGTTCTGAAACGCCGACGGGCATGATCCGGGGTTATCCCCATTCTGTATCTGGCCTTGGTTTGAAAAAGTTTATAGTTGTTCATGTGCTGCTTAGGCATTTCAGCTGCCACCTCTGCTAAAGGTCCACTGAGCTGTGGCCTCAATTCTACCATGTACTGGTCTTCAGGGATGCTGTACCCAAGAAGGCTCTTTCAAAATTTTCCAAGAAGGCCTCGGTGTCATCACCTGCCTTGTAGGTGGGGAATTTTCTGTGCTGTGGAACAATCATTGGCGCAGGGTTGTTAGAGTTGGCTGTGTTTTGCTTAGCCTTTTCTAATTCCATGGCCTGTCGGTGGGCTTCCCTCTGGAGTTCCATCTCTTTTTGTTGTTTTTCCATGTCTCGGCGGTGGGCTGCATTGTTGCCTTCTTCTTGTTTTTGTAGCCTTTCCATCTCTTGTTTGTGAGTTTCCTCATCTCTGGCCATCTGTGTTCTGAGCAGTTCTATCTGTTTTTCCATTGCTTCGAGCTGTACTGCGTCTGGTTTTCGTGACATCCTGTTTTCTTGTGTTGGAGTGCCCTCCAGTGTTTGTTGTCTGAACTGCAGGTTCTCTGCATCCTTGGGTCTGCCTAGCAACAGTGCCTTTTTCCCTTTCTTCCTCTAGCTAATGTTTTCAATGTAAAGTAAACCAGAAAAACCACTTTATTTGCATGTATATAGTGCTGGTATTTGACTCCTAATGGGAGTGCTATTGTGTGACAAAAGACCCGTAACAGCTCCTTAATGGTTTCTTGCTTAATATGCAAGCGACAACTGCCAGAGAGAGCAGAAAAAAAAATTCTCTCTGGTTCCCTTTTTAAAACCAAACTGTTTCTCTCTGCTAAAAAGCCCCTAGCAGAGAAAAGAAAAATATAATATTCCTACTGGCTTCTGGATTCTATCTTTCCCAACGCTGCCACTCATATCATAAACCTAGTCCCAGATTTGGACCTTAGCGTCCAAAATATGGGGGTTAGCATGAAAACCTCCAAGCTCAGTTACCAGCTTGGACCTGGTAAAGCTGCCACCACCCAAAAAATTAGAGTGGTTTGGGGCACTCTGGTCCCCACAAAAACCTTCCCTGGGGACCCCAAGACCCAAATCCCTTGAGTCTCACAACAAAGGGAAATAAACCTTTTCCCTTCCCCCCTCCAGGTGTTCCTGGAGTGAGACACAGAAGCAAGCTCCGTGAATCTAAACAGAGGGATTCCACCCTCCCCCTTCCCAGCCTGGAAACACAAGCACTTCCCTCTTCACTCAGAGGGAATGCAAAGTCAGGCTAGTAAATCTAACACACACAGATTTCCCCCTGACTTCTTCCTCCCACCAATTCCCTGGTGAGCTGCAGACTCAATTCCCTGGAGTTCCCCACTAAAGAAAAACTCCAACAGGTCTTAAAAGAAAGCTTTATATAAAAAGAAAGAAAAATACATAAAAATGGTCTCTCTGTATTAAGGTGACAAATACAGGGTCAATTGCTTAAAAGAAATATGAATAAACAGCCTTATTCAAAAAGAATACAATTCAAAGCACTCCAGCAACTATATCCATGTAAATACAAAAGAAAACAAAAGAAACCTTACTGCCTTACTATATGGTACTTACAACTTGGAAATAGAAGATTTGAAAGCAGAAAACAGAAATCACTTCTCATAGCCGAGAGAGTGCAGGCAGAAGACCCCAAGAACAAAAGACTCACACACAAAAAACCCTCCACCCAGATTTGAAAAAGTCTTGTTTCCTGATTGGTCCTCTGGTCAGGTGCTTCAGGTTACTTTTTTTTCAGGTGAAAGACACATTAACTCTTAGCTATCTGTTTATGACAGCCGCAGCTTCCACAACCAGTCATCTTCATTGTCTTCCACCTCTAGGGTCACTATCACTGCTGCCTCTGTATCTGTTATAGCCTTCTCATCTAAGTCTTGTTAGTATGGGAAACACAAACCAAACCAAAACACCACAGCAACACAAACCCCCAACGAGCACCAAAACACCGCTATACCACCAAACACTCCCTTCACTAGCCTGGCTCTCTTAGTCTTCCCCTCAAACTCTCCTTGCAAACTCCCCTGTTTACAGGTCTGTTTGCTGGCTTCTGTGCCACTGCAGCTGTCTGTCTAAGCTGTAGCTGCTCTGTTGTCCATCTGCCTTTTGCAGAATGTTCTTTCTACTCTTCTGAGTACTGAATCTTCAACAAGCATAGTCTGTCTTCCTTGGACGACTGGAGAACTCTTTGTGGGCAAGCCTGATTTTCTTGCAGGTTGAGCTGAGCTGCGATCCGCATCCGCATCCCCTACAGATTTCTTTGTTCCCTTCAACCCGCTGGATTGTGAGAAGTACCTTGCAAAGCTTCCATGTTCAGAACTTGGTATTGATTTGAAACTTCTAGTTATATGGAATCCCTCCCAGTCTTCTTCCCTCTGGGGGCAACAGCCTAACCATCCTCATCTATCTCCAGCTGTGTAGAATGCCACAATGACCTCTTGCTTCTGATGGTTATGAACTGTCAGGCCTCCCCTCTGACTTACTCCATCTCCAATTTCTTGGTAGCCAGCTCCTTTCTTCCTGGAACCTGGGGTACTGGGGGGTGTTTTCACAACCTGGCAGTCTAGGAACTCCTCACCTTCTCTGATTCTCAGTAGCATCTCAACTTGCCCCTCCAATCCAAGAATCTTTTTCTCCAGCACAGCCATGAATTTCCTATTCATGCACATGAAATCCTTTCTGTCCTCAGGTAGGAAAAAGAACATGGCACATCTGCTGCAGGTCATCCTCACTATTCTATTGCTGGCCATCTTGATATCACATGTAGTGCTGAACCTGAAAGTAAAGCCTCTCACCCTGACCCTCTAAACTCCCTTGGAAACTCCCTTGTTAGCTGCCTCTTTGCAGCTCTTGGCTTTGCCTAACAAGTGACTTTTTATACCACATTTTCCCTGCTTAACTCAGCTCTGCCCCTCACCATTAGGGAGAAATTAATCAGTCAGAGACTTCAAACAGGTGGGCTGATGAAAGCTCCAAGGGCTAGAGCCTTACAGTAGTCCCATCTACACAGTCCTTTCACAGAGACTAGTCAACCAAACAACTCACAGATGGACCAAATACACCACTAACTAAGGCCTGGTCTACACTACGCGTTTAAACCGAATTTAGCAGCGTTAAATCGATTTAACCCTGCACCCGGCCACACAACGAGGCCCTTTATATTGATATAAAGGGCTCTTTAAACCGGTTTCTGTACTCCTCCCTGACAAGAGGAGTAGTGCTGAAATCGGTATTGCCATGTCGGATTAGGGTTAGCGTGGCCGCAAATCGACGGTATTGGCCTCCGGGTGGTATCCCACAGTGCACCATTGTGACCGCTCTGAAAAGCAATCTGAACTCAGATGCACTTGCCAGGTAGACAGGAAAAGCCCCGCGAACTTTTGAATTTCATTTCCTGTTTACCCAGCGCGGAGCTCTGATCAGCACGGGTGGCGAAGCAGTCCCAAATCCAAAAAGAGCTCCAGCGTGGACCATACGAGAGATACTGGATCTGATCGCTGTATGGGCAGACAAATCTGTTCTATCAGAGCTCCGTTACAGAAGACGAAATGACAAAGCATTTGAAAAAATCTCCAGGCTATGATAGACAGAGGCTACAGCAGGGACTCAGCACAGTGCTGCGTGACAAGCGTAACGGAAAGCCAAAGAATCAAATGGACGCTCATGGAGGAAGGGAGGGGGAAATGAGGACACCAGCTATCCCACAGTCCTCGCAGTCTCCGAAAAGCATTTGCATTCTTGGCTGAGCTCCCAGTGCCTGTAGGGTCAAAAACATTGTCCGGGGTGGTTCAGGGTATATGTCGTCAGTTTACTCTCCCTCCCCCCCATGAAAGAAAAGGGAAAAAAATTGTTTCTTGCCATTTTTCAATGTCACCGTATGTCTACTGCATGCTGCTGGTAGACGGGGTGCTGCGGCGCTGAACAGCAGCATCCTCTCCCCTTCCTTTCCTGATGGCAGACAGTACAAAATGGTGGAAAACCGCCATCATCCTGTGAGTGCTCCTGGCTGGCCTCGGTGAGGTTGGCTGGGGCGCCTGGATAAAAATGAGAATGACTCCCTGTCATTCCTGGCAGATGGTACAAAATGCTTGGTAACTGTCCTCATCATAGCAGCTGGAGCCGGAGCTCCATCAGCCCCTCCCCTGCCTTTCATGTCTAAACAAAAGATTCTGTACTCCCTGGACTAGCATAGCAGCGGGAGGTTGCGCTCCTCTCCCCCCACCCTTTAATGTCCTGCCTGGACTATCATAGCAGCTGGAGGCTGCCTCCCCCTCACTTTATCTCACTAAAAAGTCAGTGTTTCTTATTCCTGCATTCTTTATTACTTCATCACACAAATGGGGGGACATTGCAACGGTAGCCCAGGAAGGTTGGGGGAGGAGGGAAGCAACAGGTGGGGTTGTTGCAGGGGCACCTCTAGAATGGCATGCAGCTCATCATTTCTGTGGGATCTCTGGGGCTCTGATCCAGAGCGGCTGTGCTCTCTGGCTCTCTAGTAGACTTGCTCCATATTCTAGGCAGGATTGACTCTATTTTTAGACAAAACATAAAGAAAGGAATGACCCAGGGAGTCATTCCCATTTTTGTCGATGCACCCCCAGCCGACCTCAGCGAGGCCAGCCAGGAGCACCCGTGACAGCAGCAGATGGTACAAAATGATTGATAACTGTCATCGTCTATTTTCAGTTGCAAATGGTGCAAAATGACTGATAACCATCATCTCATTGCCAATTTACAATGGCAGACAGTTCAATAGGGATGGTAACCATCTCTGCTACCTTGCAAAGGCAAATGAATGCTGCTGTGTAGCACTGCAGTACCGCCTCTGTCAGCAGCATCCAGTACACATACGGTGACAGTGACAAAAGGCAAAACAGGCTCCATGGTTGCCATGTTATGGCGTCTGCCAGGGCAATCCAGAGGAAAAAGGGCGCGAAATGATTGTCTGCCGTTGCTTTCAAGGAGGAAGGATTGAGTGATGACATTTACCCAGAATCACCCGCGACACTGTTTTTGTACCATCATGCATTGGGATCTCAACCCAGAATTCGAATGGGCGGGGGAGACTGCGGGAACTATGGGATAGCTACCCACAGTGCAACACTCCGGAAATCGATGCTAGCCTCGGTACATGGATGCACATCACCAAATTAATGTCCTTAGTGTGGCCGCCTGCACTCGACTTTATACAATCTGTTTTACAAAACCAGTTTATGTAAAATTGGAATAATCCTGTACTGTAGACACACTCTAAGTCCCGCTATCTCAAAGCACAGAGTCAGCAGGTACTCCCTCCAAAACTCCCCTGGTTCCTGCCTCTGTTGAAAGTTGTGACCCTGGAGTTCCAACCTGTATCCTATTTAGTAACAGCAGACACAGTTTCAAAAAGGTTATGCTCCATTAGACAGTACATAGCCTGATAATCTGAAACAAGCAGTAAACATGCAAGTGAACATTATAAAACCTTCACATGCTGTATCTTCAAGCTTATGAGACAAATAGGAGACAAACCACTAAAAGTGAAATCCTGCAAGCAGTAATAAGCTATAAGTACAGGAGAAAAAAAATGCAACACCTCCTACCTGCCTAGTCCCTCAATCAAAGTCAGCTTTTAGTGATCTCAGGAGTGCTCTTAAAGAGGACAAGATAGTGGTTCCCACAATGATGAGAAAGAAAATATTGAAAAGAATACACAAAGGGCAGCTGGGAATGACCAAATCAAAGAGGAGAGCTAGAGAAATTGTATTCTGGTCACTAGTGACATTGAAGAAATGGCGAACAGGTGAGAATATGTCAGAAGTACAGAGATTCCCAGCAGAAAGAACCAATGGTATATGAAAAAATGCTCAATTCCCTGCAACAAAGTTAGAATTGATATGTTCAGTTCGAGAAAACATGACCACCTGGTTACAATGGACTACTTTACTAATTTCCCAGAAGATGTCATATTTGAAGATACCACTGCAGTAACAGGCACAATAAGTTTGTATTTGTACATCATGAAAGTCCAAGAACAGTAATAACTGACAAAGAGATAACTGTTCAAGAACAGGACATTCCTGGATTTTGTTAAAATGTACGAACGTTCATCACAAGACAGCTAGTCCTAGATACCTTCAAAGCCAATGCTGTATGTGGAATATGTACAATGAAGAACTTGCTAAAAGAAATTATTATTTTATATAAAAAAATTAGCACTACTCAGCTATAGAGCTACAATGTGAAAAAAGTCACCTGCTGAACTCCTCTACAAGAACAAATGGATATAAACTGGCCATCAATAAGTTTAGGCTTAAAATTAGACAAAGCTTTCTAACCATTATAGAAGTGAAGTTCTGGAACAGTTTCCCAAGAGGATTAGTGGTGGCAAAAACCTAACTGGTCTGAAGACTGAGACTGGAAGATTCTGGAGAGGATGATATGATGAGATTGCTTATAATGTCATATGGCCCATCTGTGACTGCTATTAGCAAGTATTTCCAATGGCTGGAAATGGGACAAAAGATGGGGAGTGCCCCGAGTTACTACAAACAATTCTTTCCCAGGTGTCTTGCTGATGGGTCTCGCCCACATGTTCAGGGTCTAACTGACTATCATATTTGGAATTGAGAAAGAATTTTCCTCCAAGTCACATTGGCAGACAACTGAGGGGGCGGGGGGCTGTTCTCCTTCCTCTGCACATTGGGGCATGAGTCATTTGCTGGTTTGAACTGAGTAAATGATGGATTTTCTGTAACCTTTTAGTCTTCAAATCAAGATCTGAGGACTTCAGTAACTCAACCAGAGGTCATGGGTCTATCACAGGAGTGGATGGGTGAGGTTCTAGGTCCTGTGATGTGCAGGTCAGACTAGATGATCATGATGGTCCCTTCTGGCCTTAAAGTCTATGAAATGTATAAAGACTCAATTACCAGATGGGGCAAAAATAAGGGATGACTCAGGGGTCTGTGATAGTGAGGAAAAAACTAGGAAAGTACAATGAGACAAAATATTACAATAAAGGAACAAGATATTTTCCACAGTTAAAAAACAAAAGATTGGGAATTTGGCAAGATGGACACTGGCCAATCAAAGCTACAGCAATCAAAGATGAAGGCAAAAATCTTATGAAGAAATCCTAAGCATCTGCTCAAGATACCTGACAATATGGCTGAGAAAAGTTACATGAGAGCAGACACTTTTTGAAAATACACAAAACTGACCCTGTAATTAACTATGAGACTGAATGGTCTTTTACAGATAAGGATTTGCCTTAAGAAGGTTTGCAAAACAGAAGATCAGGCACATTGCTGAAATGCCCTGAGACTGATTGAAACATGTTAAGGTCATGTTAAAGCAACCCGACGGGTTGTGAAGTCAGGTACTGTATTTATTACAGTTTGTTCACTGTATAGTGTTCTGGTAAGTCCTCCTGAAAGTGAAGATATGTCACACTTCTAGATTCTGTCATTGGTTTTCTGTAACGGTTCCAGCTGGGGCAGAAACAAAAGAAGCTCAGGACAGGCAGACTGGAGCATGATGCCCTGTATTTTTTTTTCCCCAAATTTCTGCCCCAGATGGGATTCAGACTCAGAGTGCCTGGGGTGGTTTTCAGATTCACTGATCATAACTTACAGGGGAGCCACACAGGTCCCGTAAGACAGGACAGTTGCAGGCTGCAGCTACACAGAGTAGTAGGAAGTGTTATCTTATTCTGTACTTAATTTCTGTTAATAATAAACTCTGATTGTCATGAAGATACTATACCTCCATCTACCCTAATTCCCTGCTTGTCTCATCATCCCCTATAACTGTGCAAGGTCCCTGCTTTGTGTCCCCCACCACAATTCTGGGTTTCAGCTTCCCACCCCCAAGCACCAAGTCCACTCTCCACCAGGTCCTTCCCTCCTCCCGCCCCTCCCCCCGTCCCTCAGTCCTCTCTGGGTCCCTGCTTCCCTCTTCTCGTACCTTCACTCCCTACCAACAGTGCTGCATCCCTCCAGCGCCTGCTGCTTCCCCATCTCTCCACCCCATTCCTTGTTCCATGTGCACATGCACACACTCCCTGTAAGGCTCTCTTACTTTTGTTAACGTGCAGGATACTATGTCCACACAAGTTAAACTGCTGCTTCTAATATGTGTACACAGCAGCAGGAGCAGTTGTTGAGATTTTTCTGCCTGCAGCACCAGAAAAATCTGGGGCCCTGATTTTCCTGTGAATCAGGCTTTTCCAGCGTTCTTATTTGCACCAATCTCAACAGGTTTTTGCTCACTGATGTCTAGAACATTCCCAGAAATTTTGGTATTGATCAGATGAGCTGTTCCAAAGTTACTGCATTACAGACAAATGCCATCAAGTTCCATGTTAGACTTCACTTCACTTGGCTAATAAATTAAACATCACTTGAAATCCATCACAGATACCACACAAATGTATATCTCTGGTACTGTCCAGATACACATCAATATTTGTCAGCATTTAAAAGCACCAGTGTGCTAGCATTTAGCTTATTTGAGCTTCCAATATACAGAAATGAGGAGTGTATGACTGGTACATCCTGCAAATATTCTCTCTCCTCTACTATAATTTTTCAAATGAATAAGCAGCAGAAACGCAAGCAGCCAGTAGTATCAGGACAACTAGTTCCACATACACATATATAACATAGGAGAACATTTTGTGTCTGTAGAATTAAGACATTTGCTACTGTGTTTGAAAATTAGAGTAAAAGTGACATTCAATGAAATATGTTAAAAAATTCATAGTATGAGTTGTAGGCGTCTAAAAATTCCAAGATGGTTTGTGGAGCACTTCATGGCAATTGTTACTATTTCTAAGACAGTACTATTTTACATTCACACAGCACTTCCACAGAAAATCAAGAGCCCTCTGTAAGCTGCGTAGACAGAGATTGTTTCACTTCAGCACTGAAATCTGCACCAGTAACACCATGAAATAGTTGTTAGGAAGAACTAGACTCCAATTAAAATGAGAGTGGTATTATGAAGATAAGCAAAATGAAATTACCAAATCTGGAATTTAGCCAAGACTCCAAAGTTAATAGCCTTAATTCAAGGCTACTACTAAGGTATCTTTAATGTAAAGTGGCCAGGTGCCTGGTTTTCAGCAAAGGTCGAAAAGGGGACCTGACAGTGTCCAGTCACTGCAAGCAGGGGAGATGGGGAGGCACTGGGTCATCACCTGCTCCAGCCCCTTCTCAGCTGGGTCTGCCTCCTACCTTTGTCCCAGCTCCACAGGCAAGTCCCTCCTGATCCAGGTGGGGGATAGGGGTTGGGAAGGAAAAAGCAGCAAGCAATGGGGGGAGGAGGAAATAGGCAGGAGACTCCACATGCTGCCCCCGAATGCCAGGTCCGCAACTTCCATTGACTGGGAACGCAGTCAATGGGAGCTGTGGGGGCAGCACCTGAGGACGAGGCGATGCGTGGAGCCACCTGGCCTCCCCTGCACCTAGGACCTAGAGGAACATGCCAGCCTGAGGTCAGTACTGCCCAGAGTCCCCACCCCCAGTCCTGGCCCAACTGCAGAGCTGCATCCGCAGCCCCCTCCCACACCACAACGCCTTGCCCTAGCCCAGTGAAAATGAGCAAGGGTGGGGAAAAGTGAGCTAGAGGGAGCGGGGATGGAGTGAGCGGGGGTGGAGCCTTGGAGAAGGGACAGTGTTTAGTTTTCTACAGATAGGAAGCTGGCAACCCTAGGAAAGAGGCAAAGCAGCAGACATGTTAGAAGCACAATGAAAGATGTGCAATGGACACAAAACAACAGGCAGGCAGCAGGAAAACATGAAACTCACATCATATAGGTGATTATTTTCTACAGTCTCTCTCTCTCTCTCTGTGAATGGTTTTATTACAGCACAGTCAGTTTGATTCCTCAACATCTATAACTTGCTTTCCATTTTGGGAAAATTGCTATTATTTTCTTAAAATGCTAGTATCTTCACAGCTGTTTTTCAGCTTCAGCTTACCACCAATTCATGGTTCTGTAAAAAAATGATCTTTGAAATCATACCAAGTATAAGCTGCAGCTGCAAGCGATTGCAGAAAAACAAGCATTTCAATGGTTGCCTTCCCCCTCCTGCCACCCTCCATTGCCAGCTCTTAACCAATTATTTGATTAGAGATTTGCAGTTGAATGGAGTATTTTTATGAAGTGATACTTATTTGATTAATTGCCTCAGCTCAACACTCCACACAGAGGCCATTGAAAGTACTTTACCTTTATCTTTGAAAGTTAAATAAATTTTATGAGCAAAATATATATGAAGTGAGGAATATATCATTAAAAATATTTTTACTCATTAGAGATGATCCTCAGTTTGCTGCACCCATGGAGTGACCCAATGTCATCCCTCATTTATGAAGTTATTTCTCATATCAAACCTTCCATCATCACATTACTCCCATTTACACACAGGTAACGTCTGATGGTATGCATTTTTTCGTTCTCCACCTACAAAAAAAAAAACAAAAACAATCCCCCCAACCTTTGACTTTATAGTTTTATAGGTGGTTCCACCCTTCTTTCCTTGGACTAAACGCCAGAACCACAAAATCTCACAGTTGAACCATAAAAATAACTTGTTGATCCAAACACAACACTAGATACTACTTCTCCAAACAGTTACAGCTGAATTCAGTTTAGCATCTGTTATAAGCTACAGCAGAAAATCATACATTTATGACACAAGTGTTCCTTTACTGCTTGATACAAGTGATTCCTGTGCAACAGAGCACACCTCAAATGTTTTACAAGATGAACATTCCCCTCCCCCCGAAACAAAGCCATCCTCTGAACTGACAACCTTTAATAGCTTTATCGGTCTTTCAAAAACGACTCCCAGATTTTCTAAAATCCAGATCATTCTTCTATCTTTGGGGAGAAGGATTTTCCCCATTAGGCTCCAGGACATTTTATTTCATATGCAAAATTATGAAGTCTTCATGAGTTCAGGAAGCAAAAGTAGTATTTTGTGCATCTGACATGACACTGCCTGTGAACAAATGCTTATGCATGCATGAAACTTTATTCACATGAGTACAATTAGGCATGTACTTAAGTTGTTATATCCTTGGGGGCAGCCAGTTAGGAAGAAATCACTTGAGGCCAGATAGCAGACAGCTAACAAAACTACCATTTATTTACGGACACAGAGCTCACTTAACCAGCCAAAGCTGGCTCTGATATCCCCTAACAATCTAACTCAGTTGCCATAGGAACAAAAACCATGACAACCAAATACACAACATATTCCTCCCCCCATAATAAGAACATCCTCTAAATAAAACACACACTAGACTAGAGAAGGAGAGTATACTGCCTCCATTCCAGGCTAAACCCTGGGGATCATTTTGCCCCAGAACCGTGGGTTCGCCCCAGCTGAAGATCCAGCTGATGAGGAGGCCTTCTGTCTCTAGGTGGATTACGGCGAACTTCTGGTGTTGTTGCACCTGAAAGTACTATGGGTCCGCAGCATGAACAGGTGAGGAGGTGGTATCAGCTCGTGCTGGGCAAAGGGGTATCTCAGCCGCCGGCAGTAACAGAGGAGAAGAGTCAGGAACAGGTGATTCGGTGTCTCACCAGAAGAGGTGAAGTCAGACCACTCAACTGCAAACGTGTCCTGAGGACTGGCATGACCGGGCAACAGCTGATCTACATGTCGCTGCCAGGTACGATTCTCTGCAGTCCGGACTGTGTAGGAAACAGGTCCTGTTTGAGTGATGATCGTGGCAGGGACCCATTTAGCTACGGAAGTATAATTCCGAGCCAAAACTGGCTGTCCTGAGCTAAAGGTTCAGTCTTTTGCTCTGGGTGCCCGTCTGATGACTTGATATTGCTGCTGACGTTGCACAATTTGTCAGGGTTCAGAAGGTTTCAGCAGATCAAAGCAAGTGCGCAGCTGTTATCCCATCGTTAGAAAGGCCGGGGATGCCTTGGTCGTAGCATGAGGTATGTTTCTGTAGGAAAGTAAGAAGGTATCCAGACGCTTTTGAACGGAGTGTTGTCCCCTTGCTGATTTCAAAGCATATTTCATTGTCTGCACAAATCTTTCAGCTAATCCATTAGTGGATGGATGATATGGTGCTGAAGTGATGTGGTTTATCCCATTTGCCTTCATAAAATTTTGAAACTCCTGAGAGACGAACTGCGGTCCGTTGTCGCTCACAAGTTGTTCTGGCAAACCGAAACAACTGAAGAGTCCTCGTAGTTTTTGGATAGTACTCTCTGCAGTAGTGGACTGCATTATAGAGACTTCTGGCCATTTAGAATGGGCATCTACTGCCACTAAGAACATGCTTCCTTTAAGGGGGCTAGCGAAGTCAATATGAATATGTTGCCATGGGTTTTCAGGCCAGTCCCATGGGTGTAGGGGTGCCCATTGGGGTGTATTCCTCACAACCTGACATGACATACAAGCTTTTGCCTTTTCTTCAATAGCACTGTCCAATCCAGGCCACCAAAAATAGCTTCGTGCAATTTTCTTCATGAGCACTATTCCACAGTGACCGGAATGTAGCTGTTCTAACATCTGTGATCTCAGTGGTGGTGGAACAATGACATGTCTCCCCCACAACAAACAACCAGATTGGACCGATAACTCCGTCCTCCTGGACATGTAGGTAACAAGGTCGGGTGAGACGAGAGAGGTTTGTCGAGATTTTCCATGCATCACCAGGTCCATAACTTCGGACAATACTGGGTCAACGCGAGTTGCCTTCTTTATCTGAGTAGCAGTGATGGGTGTACTCTCTACCTGTTCAGACTAGAAGATTTCCTTTTGGGCACTATCTTGATGTTTGACCGGCAAAGGCAATCTTGAGAGGCCATCTGCATTGCCGTGCAGAGTGGATTTCCGATATTTGATTTCATATGTGTGTGCTGAAAGTAACAATGCCCAACATTGCATACGACTAGTACCTAATGGGGGAATGCCTGTGTAGGGTCCAAAAATTGACGTCAGAGGTCGATGGTCTGTGAGAAGAGTAAACTTCCGCCCAAACAGGTACTGATGAAACTTCCGAATTCCAAAAACAATTCCTAATGCCTCACATTCGATTTGGGCGTAGTTAGTTTCTGCTTTGCTTAGAGTGCGTGAAGCAAAAGCAATAGGTCTCTGTTCTCCCAAAGGCATAATGTGTGACATGACTGCTCCCACTCCATAAGGGGAGGCATCGCAGGCCAATTGTAGGGGTGAGGATGGATCAAAGTGCATTAGAACTTCAGAATTTAGCAATGCATCCTTAGCTTTGTTAAATGCAACATCACAGGCTTCAGTCCACTTCCAGGCCTTGTTCTGCCCAAGGAGTTTGTGAAGTAGTTTTAGCAGTGTGGCTAACTGTGAGATGAACTTTCCATAATAGTTCAGTAGACCTAGAAACGAGCGCAGCTGGCTTACATTTTGAGGTGGGGGAGCCTCCACAATAGCCTTAACTTTTGCAAGGGCCTTATGAAGACCCGCAGCATCAATGATGTGTCCCAAATATTCAACAGAGGACTGGAAGAATTCACACTTGTCTTTGCGAACTCATAGGCCATACTCTTCCAGTCTTTGTAGGGTAGCCTCTAAATTCTTTAAGTGATCCTCTTCATTCCTTCCAGTGACCACGATATCATCCAGATAGCACTGAACTCCTGACAAGCCACACAAGATCTGGTCCATAGCCCTCTGGAACAGGGCGGGAGCAGACGTTATTCTGAAGGGCAGGCGACAGTATCGATAAAGCCCCTTATGAGTCACAATAATCAACAGCTCTTGGGACTTTTCATTGACATGCATCTGCAAATATGCTTGACTCAAATCAATCTTACTGAACTTTTGTCCCCCAGCCAGGCCTGCGAAGAGGTCATCGATGCAGGAAAGCAGGTATTGCTCTGCACACAACACTGGGTTGACAGTGACTTTAAAATCACCGCAAAACCAGAGAGAGCCATCTTTCTTCACTATTGGAACAACAGGAGTGGCCCATGGGCTATGGGTAACTGGTATTAGGACTCCATTGGTGACCACGCGCTCCAGATCTGCTTCAACTTTTGGCCTGATGGCATATGGCACAGTTCGGGCTTTCACATATTTTGGTGAACTGTCAGGTTTAATGTTCAATGTCCCAGTGATTCCCTTCATACTTCCCAGATCCTCTCCAAAAACAGCAGCATGTTTCCTTAGTATAGCGGTTAGACTGGTTTCTTCTTTAGTCATCCGGTGCACTTCCGCCCAGTTCAGCTGAATCTTCCCAAGCCAAGACCTACCCATTAAGGCTGGGTAATTACCTCTCACCACAAACAGTGGCAATTTAGCAGCCTGTCCATTGCGCTCCACCTTAACATCAATAGTGCCCAACATGGGCACAGCTTCTCCCGTATACGTCTTCAGAACAGTTTTTGTTGCCTTAAGAGGAAGATGCTGTAGTTTTTCTTTATACACAGTCTCAGAGACCTGCAAGACGGCTGCACCGGTGTCCAGTTCCATGCGTATAGGTTTGCCATCCAACAACAGGATTACTCAGTATTCATGTGAGTCCACTGCCAAAGACAAAACATGCAGTGGCACTTCCTCTTGTGATGAGGTGTCACCTTGATCATCCTGGGTCTGCTCTAGGATATGGAGGGTTCCTCTTTTTGTCAGCCAGACCACAGGCCTCTTTTTCTTTTGTTTACAGGCACACTCAATGTGTCCCTTTTTGCCACAGTGTCGACACACCAGGTCCTTACACCAGCATTCTGATGCCTGGTGACCTGGCTTACCACAGCGGTAACATTCCTGACTCTGCACAGTTTTGTGGGTAGGTTCCTGTGACACTTTTTGCACCCAAGGGAATGCACCGATGTATTGTACCTCCCCTTGTAGCCAGTTCCATGGAGACAGCAATATCAACAGCCTTCTGTAATGTAAGCTGAGCCTCTGTCAGTAGGCGCTTCCGTACAGCTTCACTGTACAGGCCACACGCTAACCTGTCATGCAGGGCATCATTTAACATCTCCTTAAATTCACAGTGTTCTGCTAGCTTTTTTAAAATTACTATAAATTGTACAATTGTTCCATCTTCTTTTTGGTCTCTTTTGTGGAACCTATATCTTCCAGCAATTAACAGTGGTTTGGGGGAAAAATGGGAACCCAGGATTTCCACAATGTCACTGTAAGATTTAGTCTCAGGCTTAACAGGGTGTAGTAAGCTGCGTAGCAGGGAGTAAGTTTTAGCCCCTACAACATTTAAGAATATTGGCACCTTCTTCTCTTCTGTAATGTCCTTTGCAACAACAAAAAGCTCAAAACGCTCAGTATACACATGCCATTGCACTATATTCTTATGAAAAGGTTCCAGTGGCCCAGTCAGAGTAGCCATGATTTTTAGTTTCACTTTCACAGTCAGTGCGAACAAGCAGTTTTTTTTTGTTGGTTTGTTCTTTACCTTGACTTCTACTTCCTTCTGTTACTGGAGCAGCACCGGAATCCCATCCTCGTCGCCACTTGTTATATCCTTGGGGGCAGCCGATTTAGGAAGAAATCACTTGAGGCCAGACAGCAAACAGCTAACAAAACTACCATTTATTTACAGACACAGAGCTCACTTAACCAGCCAAAGCTGGCTGGGCTATCCCTTAATAATCTAACTCAGTTGTCATAGGAACAAAACCCATGACAACCAAATACACAACATAAGTGTTTGCAAGATCAGAGCCATAATCATGGACTATGACGAGAAAAAACAGTAAAGTTAAAGTAAAATCTATATAAATAAATTATTAGCAACTATCTAATTTAAAAATCAACTGACTAAATCATGTAACTGAGATAGAAGAGATGTAGTATTTTATATTCTCTATCTGAACACACACATACACACCAAAATTTTGAGATGGAAAAGATCATTGAGTTCAGTGGTTTTTAATTTTTTTTTCCCATTTGCAGACCCCTAAAAAATTTCAAATGCAGGTGTGGACATTTATGGAAATCTTAGAAATAGTCTATGGACCCCACGTTGAAAACCACTAATCTAGTGCAGTGGTTTTCAAACTTTTTTTCCGGTGACCCAGTTGAAGAAAATTGTTTACGCCCACGACTCAACAGAGCTGGGGATGAGGAGTCTCGTGTGTGTGTGAGGGGCTCAGAGCTGGGGCAGAGGGTTGGGATGCAGGGGTGAGGGCTGCGGCGTGCAGCTGTGAATGAGGTGTTCAGGGCGCGGGAGCGGGCTCTGGGCTGGGGTGTGAGAGGGGGTCAGGACTCTGGGCTGGGGGATGCAGGCTTTGGGGTGGGGCCGGAGATGAGAGGTTTGGGGTGCAGGAAGGGGGGTCTAGGTTTGGTGGGACTCAGGGCTAGGGCAGGGGATTGGGGCGCAGGGTTGGGGCACGGACTTACCTCGGCCACCTCCCAGTTAGTAGTGCAGCAGGGGTGCTAAAGCAGGCTTCCTGCCTGTCCTGGCACCGCAATACTGTGCCCTGGAAGTGGCCAGTAGCAGGTCTGGCTCTAGGCAGAGGTACACAAGCGCCTCCATGTGCTTCTTGCCCACAGGCACTGCCACTGGCCAATGGGAGTGCAGAGCTGGTGCTCAGTGTGGGGGCAGTGCGTGGAGCCTGGTGGCCCCCCTGCCTAGGAGCCGGACCCGCTGGCCATTTCTGGGGTGCAGTGCGGTGTCAGATCAGGTAGGAACTAGCCTGCCTTAGCCAGGACAGCACCATTGACGGGACTTTTAACAGCAGTGCTGACCAGAGCCACCGCGAACCAGTGCCTTACATTCCATGACCCAGTACTGGGTCATGACCTGCAGTTTGAAAACCACTAATCTAGTCCATCCCCTTTGTGTTTGCAATATACTCCTCTAGTGTTTTGTCCAATCCAGTTTTAAATGACTGAAGCAATGATATTTCTAGCACAGTTAAACATTGTTGACGGGAATAAGTAAGGTAGATGCTTTAATGTGTGTTATTGGAACGGTGCTCCTTTACTTTTTTAAATAAAAAATATATTTCCACACGAACACTCCCCTTTCCCTATCACAA
This sequence comes from Gopherus flavomarginatus, assembly GCF_025201925.1. NCBI lineage: Eukaryota > Metazoa > Chordata > Testudines > Testudinidae > Gopherus > Gopherus flavomarginatus. The sequence goes on along the minus strand of NC_066619.1, from coordinate 39,620,069 downwards.
AGCAAAATACCTTCACACAGCCAAGACACGTTAGGTCTAGCAAAGTGAAGATGGTGATACAGGTCTGCGACCAAAACAGGAGGGTTTTTCTGAAAAGCTTTTGAAAATGAATAGCTTGCCTGCATTTCAAATGGTCTAATTATGTTTGTGTTGCTAATTATATCTATATGGTACTTTCTGCATTCTGTGCTCATTATTCTGCTATCTTTGTCCATGTGCAAATTTGCAAGATAACTGGACATTTCATACCTTGAGACCCTGGCATTCTTTCAGCAGTGCTCATTTGCATTTTCATTAGTATGCATGAGATTTTCATTGAACTTTAATAACTCCTACTGGCACATAATGCACTGTAACAAGCGTAAAAGTGAGCATGCAAATTAAGACTCCCATTAATCACTAAATGTTACCAATCAAAAAAAACCAAAAAAACCCCTAAGAACTGGCAGGCAGTAAAATGCTGCATGAAGCATGCAATTCCTTTAATCTCCACAGGCATTGAAAATGACTGATATCTTTTCAGGAGCACTGTTGACATGAGCTGAGGAGGTAACTGAGGTATTATATCACTAGATCGTGTAGGTGACCATTCAAAATTACAATTACAGAAAGGTTATCAGTTGTCTGCATCCATGAGATACTGCCATAGGAAAAAATCTATCCTTTATTTTCTTTTCTTATATAAAGGGGAAAGTGTAGTATAACTGGAGGGTTTTATCTATAATCACAAAGTTATCTATGTTTATGATGTCAACATGGATTCTTTTAATACTAACACTAAATGAATTCAAAACAATAATACAAAGGAAAATATACAATAAAGGCTTCATTTTGTAACAAAACTTGGCTCTGATTTGTGTGTATAGATAACTAAGAGGAATAGAGGGATTATGATTTTACTTTTGTAATATCAAGCAAATCTCAGTTTTTCATAGGGATTGAAGGACATTCAAAACCTTTGTAAAACATGGCTTTGAGCAGCTGAGACATTTAGTCCTGGGGAGCTTTTAAACTAAACTAAGAACTGCAGGAAAAGAAAATTGCAGAGGAACTCAGCAGGAGCAAAGCTTCAGCCTTGAAGAGTTATGTAACCCTTCAGGAGTGGAACATAAAGCCCCACTCCAGAATGTGGAAAAGTGATTTGCACTGTACTTCTAGAAGTATATTGATAACTGTGGAGAATATGGGAAATTTTAATGAAAATTATGTGACTCAGTTTACTCACTCACTGTTGTACTGCTACCCACTTGGTCTTAAAGAGGTAACTTTTTTCCAGAGACCTTCCTTGTGCTAAGCAGAGAGAGAGGGAGGCTTGAATGTGTGTCTTTAAAAGGAGACCATCCTTAAGGGTTATTAACAAGTGAAGAGGCTGGGTCCTGGCAGAACAAAGGGAGACCTGCAACCTAGATGAAGCCAGCTCTCTCCAGATTTCAAGAGAAGAAAAAGTAGAAAATCTTCAAAAAAGGATAAGAGAGACTGAGGTGTTGGTACAGCCCGTTAAAACCACAGAGGTGAGAAGTCTGGAAATTGGAACAAAGGGGCAGGTGTCCTTAGTGAAAGGAAAACCAAAGCTGAAAGAAATGGGCAGAAAGAACACTCCATTATATGGAGGAGAAGTCGTAAGTTGTAGGCATGAGGTTCAGCAGAGGGGACCCAGAACCCTGAAAGGACAACCCAGTTCCCAAAGACCACCCATGAGGTAACTGAGGCAGGGAATTGTGCTTAGGTGTTTATTGTTTTGGCTAGATCTGTATGTCTCTAATGACGTCTAAGTAAAGAGCAACTGTTTTTAGAAATCCTTCTGAGTATCAGTGTTTATTTGCTTCAACTATCACAGGGTCCTGAAGGGGTAAAGTATAAACCAGAGTGAACACAAAGGAAAGAGAGTTCTTAAGCTACTACTGGAAAGTCTTTCGGGGGGGAGGGGAGAAAACAGATTTCAGCACTGGTCTTGTGGTTCAGAAAGAGAACCAGACACAGTCAGTGCCCAGGAAGCATGCCAGAAAGGCCAGAATCAGACGGTGTCTGGAGCCTGCCCAGTGACAAAGGAGAGCTAAAAAGCACAAATGCCAAGTGTGCAGGGCACAAACATACCAGCCTGGTGAGTGTCCAGCAAGGCAAGTTTGACTAGAGCTGAGATAATAACTGTACCTTAAAATATTCAGCACTGTATACTCGTTTCTATATTTGCATCCTCAAATATTTCAAGCATGTTTTCAGACACACTTGTTAACCACTAAATTACTAAAATATTTCCTAAACAAGAATGTAATCAAACTGAAAGAATTTTACTAAATTCTCGCCCCCCCTTAAAACTGTACAGGAGTTCAAGCACTTAAGTCTACTGGGTTCCCAACTAGAGGTGGTCAGAAAAATGCCAATGTAACATTTTTTTGTCTAACTGTGATGATTTGTGTAAAGCAGAATGTTTCATGGAGATTGCTTGATTTTGACAAAGATCTGACAGAACCCACGCAAGGGTTTAACAAACCCTGCTTGTCAGGCAGATTTTGATACATCAACTCGCCCACCTGGCTTATTGTCAGCCCACCTGTTGGACTGTCTTGGAGACAGAGACCTCAAAGCTTCCAGGGTCTGCCGACTGCCTCAGAGCCAGGGCTCCACTACCTTTTGCAGAAGACTGACATTTTGGGGGTTTGTTCCAAATTGGAATTAAATCAGTTTTTCAAAACAGCAAAATCCTCCATGAAACAAAATTGTCTTTCTTCACACAGCTCTATAGCCAAACTTTGCTTAACTGATGGCTATATTGGCTGCTTACCAGAAGACTGTGACTTGCACCTGGTTCATAAATGGAATACATTGCAGTTGCCCTCATCTTTAACACAAAGATGCAATTCATGGAGATTACAGGTCCCAGCATGGAATACAGCTTGGTTGCTCAGATAAAAATAGAGTATTTCATGCTGGCACTAACAGCCTCTCTGGGCAGGGCCGGCGCTTCCATTTAGGCGACTTAGGCGGTTGCCTAGGGCACCATGATTTGGGAGGGCGGCAGACTGCTCCGGTGGACCTCCCGCAGGCATGCCTGCAAACGGTACGCTGGTCCCAGGGCTCCGGTGGAGCATCCGCAGGCATGCCTGCAGCAGGTCCACCGGAGCCCCAGGACCAGCGGACTGTCTGCAGGAATGCCTGCGGGAGGTCCACCGGAGCTGCAGGAACGTCGAGCCGGCCCTGCGCCTAGGGAGCCAAAAACCCTGGCACTGCTCCTGTCTCTGGGTCACATGTTCACATAAAAGATGGCAGTGGCTGCAGGCTGCACTGTAAAATGCTGTGGGCTGCATTTGACCTACAGGTCACACTTTGGCCAAAGGGAACACTGATTGTGTGCTGCATGGTTCAGTGGTGACCATAGTAATAGCAGACTGAATCCTTAAAACTGTTTACACATCATTCTAAGCATAACATTTTTTATCAAATGCCCTGTTCTTTTAGATCCTCTCCCAAATACACAGCCCAAGCCAATAAGCTCTGCAGTGGGGAAAACCTTGGGACAAGGTCAGGGGACAGAAATCTTCCATCTTGGGACCAAATTAAGGTTTAGTCACCACAGGGCCGTGCTTAAGGCCCCAGCTCCGTAAGTCACATAATTATATCAGCAGCTCAGTTTTTATTTTAAAAGCTCTTTGGGGCAGGGACTGTTTTTGTTCTGTGTTTGTACAGGACCTATGTAACAAGGTGGTTTGATCCGTCAGGGCTGAGGCCTAGTCAGCTCTGGTTACAGAATGGGGCACATCTGGGTTGAATCACCTATTTCCCTATAAAGTTTAGCAGCTGGCTGCAGTGAAGGGGGAAGCTGTGGCAAGTCTGCAGTAAGTGAGGAAAGGCTCCTGCAGGGAATATCCTGAGACCAGGGGATTTGCCCCAGCAAGGGAGAGCTGGGAAAGACCCAGACCAAACAGGGGAGAGACTGCAAAGGCTCCAGGCAGGAAGGCCTGGGAGGAGGAAGAGAAATCTTGTGTTGTGTGGACATCGGAATGGACTTTGTTTTATTTGCAGTTTATATTATATCAATAAACCAAGTCCCCAGGGAGGGGTTGGTTTTGATCAAGAAAAAACATGAAGGGATGATTTCTTTGAACAGTCCAAGGAGGAAACAGTGAAGCAGGCTGCCAGTAGCGTGACCTTAAACCAAGCTGACGGTGGTGGATGAACAGCTGGACCAGTTACAATTTAGTATAATGGAGTCCTGATCCATGACAAGTAAATACAATATTGTTAGTTCTCAGGCTAGTGAAGAAAATCTTAAAAAAATGAACCGAGTGCAACAAATGCTTGTCCGAGGACTGTAACCCAGGGATCTCTTGGTGCCAACTGGCAGAAGGCACAGGGGATACACAGGGTTTTATAGGGACCCCCTGAATCAGATATGTTCATAATAATTTACTAAAGGATGGCATGTGAGGTCTCTACTAAGAGTGAGTAGCCCACAGGTCATTACAATCACTGCAAAATGCATGTATGGTTAATGTTTAAGGAGTTGTGTCTATACTGAAAAGTATGTGACAAGTCTCAGACAGGTTCTTTTCAAGCAGGAAGAAACAGACACTTATCCTTCTGTCTGGTAATGTGTGTATCAGGCACTGTATGTCTCACAAGAGATACCTGTTGTATACTGAACCAAATGATAGCCAGGATTGTGGAATCTTCAAGAGATGACATCTACAGGAAGAGGTAAACAGTCAGAGAGTATCCAGTTTATAAGTAAAGACAAAGAATTGTTGGGGTAGAACTGGAGATTGCAGAGGTACCCATAGATCTTTCACCGAGAAAGCAAGCTGACAGAATGATTGTCTCATGAATGGACGATCACAACCCAGGGCTTTTATAACAAGGCTTGAAGGACTTTGGTTCAGCATTGCTCTCTAAGGGTATGTCTACACTACGAAATTAGGTCAATTTTATAGAAGTCGATCTTTTAGAAATCAATTTTATACAGTCGATTGTGTGTCCTCACTAAGTGCATTAAGTCGGCAGAGTGTGTCCACAGTACTGAGGCTAGCGTCGACTTTCAGAGCGTTGCACTGTGGGTAGCTATCCCACAGTTCCTGCATTCTCCATCACCCATTGGAATTCTGGGTTGAGCTCCCAATGCCTGATGGGGCAAAAACATTGTCGCAGGTGGGTTTGGGTACATGTCATCAGGCTCCCCTCCCTTCCTCCCTACCTCCGTGAAAGGAATGGCTAACAATCGTTTCTCGCCTTTTTTCCTGGGTTACCCGTGCAGACGACATACCATGGCAAGCATGAAGCCTGCTCAGCTCATCATCACTGTATGTCTCCTGGGTGCTGCTGGCAGACATGGTACTGCATTGCTACACAGCAGCAGCTCCTTGTCTTCGCAGCAGCAGATGGTGCAGTACGACTGTTAGCCGTCGTCGTCGTCTCCTGGGTGCTCCTGGCTGACCTTGGTGAGGTCAGTCGGCACGCCTGGACATATATGGGAGTGACTCCAGGTCATTCTCTTCTTTAAATTTCGTTTCATGGAGATTCAGTCCTGCCTGGAGTATCATACCAGCCGGAGGCTTCTGCCTCAGGCTTCTCTCCCAGCTGGCAGCACTGCGTTTGCACCTACCCCTTGCTCCCATGGCTCATGAAGCCTGGACAGTAGTAAGGAGCAGTTCAGCTATAGACTGAGCAAATGCAGAATGGTGGTAGAATGTGCATTTGGATGTTTAAAAGCTCAGTGGTGCAGTTTACTCGGTTAGACCTCAGTAAAACCAATATTCCCATCGTTATTACTGCTTGCTGTGTGCTCCACAATATCTGTGAGAGTAAGGGGTATACATTTATGGCGGGGTGGGAGGTTGAGCCAAATCATCCGGCTGCTGATTACGTGCAGCCAGACACCAGGGTGGTTAGAAGAGCACAGCAGGGCACGCTGCACATCACAGCAGCTTTGAAAACCAGTTTCATGACTGGTCAGGCTACGGTGTGAAAGTTCTGTTTGTTTCTCCTTGATGAAAATCCACCCCCTTGGTTCACTCTACTTCCCTGTAAGCCAACTGCCCTCCCTTCCCCCCTTTGATCACCACTTGCAGAGGCAATAAAGTCATTGTTGTTTCAAATTCATGCATTCTTTATTAATTTGTCAAACAAATGGGGAGATAACTGTCAAGGTAGCCAGGGAGGAGGGAAGCACCGGGCGGGGTGGTGGAGGAGGGAAGGACAAGGCCACATGGCACTTCAGTACTTATTGAATGCCAGCTTTCCATTGCTTGGGCAGTCCTCTGGGGTGGAGTGGAGTAGAGTGTTCTGATAGCACAGATTCCTGTCCCCATACAGTGATCAGATCCAGTACCTCCCATTTGGTCCATGCTGGAGCTCCATTGTCAAGTCTGCTGATATCAGAGGGGTAGCTGTGTTAGTCTGGATCTGTAAAAGCAGCAAAGAATCCTGTGGCACCTTATAGACTAACAGACGTTTTGGAGCATGAGCTTTCGTGGGTGAATACCCACTTCCTCAGATGCATGTAGTGGAAATTTCCAGGGGCAGGTATATATATGCAAGCAAGCTAGAGATAATGAGGTTAGTTCAATCAGGGAGGATGAGGCCCTGTTCTAGCAGTTGAGGTGTGAAAACCAAGAGAGGAGAAACCGCTTTTGTAGTTGGCAAGCCATTCACAGTCTTTGTTTAATCCTGAGCTGATGGTGTCAAATTTGCAGATGAACTGAAGCTCAGCAGTTTCTCTTTGAAGTCTGGTCCCGAAGTTTTTTTGCTGCAGGATGGCCATCTTAAGGTCTGCTATAGTGTGGCCAGGGAGGTTGAAGTGCTCTCCTACAGGTTTTTGTATATTGCCATTCCTAATATCTGATTTGTGTCCGTTTATCCTTTTCCGTAGCGACTGTCCAGTTTGGCCGATGTACATAGCAGAGGGGCATTGCTGGCATATGATGGCGTATATTACATTGGTGGACATGCAGGTGAATGAACCGGTGATGGTGTGGCTGATCTGGTTAGGTCCTGTGATGGTGTCGCTGGTGTAGATATGTGGGCAGAGTTGGCATCGAGGTTTGTTGCATGGATTGGTTCCTGAGCTAGAGTTACTATGGTGCCGTGTGCAGTTACTGGTGAGAATGTGTTTCAGGTTGGCAGGTTGTCTGTGGGCGAGGACTGGCCTGCCACCCAAGGCCTGTGAAAGTGTGGGATCATTGTCCAGGATGGGTTGTAAGTCCCTGATGATGCGTTGGATGGGTTTTAGCTGGGGACTCTATGTGATGGCCAGTGGAGTCCTGTTGGTTTCTTTCTTGGGTTTGTCTTGCAGTAGGAGGCTTCTGGGTACACGTCTGGCTCTGTTGATCCATTTCCTTATTTCCTCATGCAGGTATTGTAGTTTTGAGAATGCTTGGTGGAGATTTTGTAGGTGTTGGTCTCTGTCTGAGGGGTTAGAGCAGATGCGGTTGTACCTCAGTGCTTGGCTGTAGACAATGGATCATGTGATGTGCCCGAGATGGAAGCCGGAGGCATAAAGGTAGGCATAGCGGTCGGTAGGTCATGCTCCAAAACGTCTGTTAGTCTACAAGGTGCCACAGGATTCTTTGCTGCTTTTATCTCTGCTGATGAGATCTGCATGGTCACGTCTGAGCTCGCCACACTGGCCAAACAGGGAAATGAAATTCAAAAGTTCACAGGGATTTTCCTGTTTACCTGGCCAGTGCATCTGAGTTGAGAGTGCTGTCCAGAGCAGTCACAATGGAGCACTCTGGGATAACTCCCGGAGACCAATACTGTCAAATTGCGTCCACACTACCCCAAATTCAACCCAGCAAGGTTGATTTCAATGCTAATCCTCTCGTTGGGGAAGAGTACAGAAATTGATTTGAAGAGCCCTTTAAGTAGACAAAAATGGCTTCGTTGTGTGGACGGGTGCTGCTAAATTCGACCTAAACTCGTAGTGTAGACCAGGGCTAAGACATGAAAATATCTACAGTAGAACCTCAGAGTTATGAACTGACCAGTCAATCACACACCTAATTTGGAATGGGAAGTACGCAGCAGAGACAAAAAAAACAACAAAAACAAAAAACCAAAAACCAGTACTGTGTTAAACATAAACTATTAAAAAAAGAAAAAAGGGAAAGCAACATTTTTTTCCTGCATAGTAAAGTTTCAAAGCTGTATTAAGTCAACATTCAGCTGTAAACTTTTGAAAGAACCACCATAACATTTTGTTCAGTTACAAACATTTCAGAGTTACAAACCTCCTCAACTCCCAAGGTGTTCATAACTCTGAGGTCCTACTGTAGTTACATAGGTCTAGGCTTTAGAATGCATATTATGACTTTGTTTTATATACAATCATTTGTTTCCAATACTTCTACTTGTTATCACTTGAATCTATAGATTTAGTGAAAAAGTTTATTTAATGAAAAGTGAATAAATATGTTTTCACTATAAACACATCTGAATGCTCTGTGTGAAGAGGTGTGGTGATCTGAGGTGAAAAGGGTAAGCTGCAGTGTACTGCTTCTTTGGAAGCAGCGAATCTGAAATCTGCAAGATATCCAGCAGAACAGAGGCTAGACACTCCAGGGAGATGCTCAGAAGCTTGAATATGCCTATAGCTCAACTGTAGAGAGATAGCAGGGCTGCATGAGCCCAGGGGGGAGTGCTAATGCTGCGTGTGGCAGGTGGAATTGGGGAGCTGACCACAGCAAGCACGAATGAGGCTTCCTCATGCCAAGGGCAGGTGGTAGTGAGGTACCTCACGGCCCTGGGTACCAAGCATGTAGATAGCTTGAAATGACAGTTCAAACCATGTGACATGCCCCTTCATTTTAACTCTTAAGCTTGCTGCTCTGGGGATCCCTTACCAACATCACCTCAGCACAGTACTCTGATGTGGCCCTTACTGTTGCCCTTCATCTTAGCTCTGATGGAATAGTGTCAACCGGGCCCCTCTACTTGTGTTGGTAGGGACTGAGATCTCCCTTCTCTAAACTAGACCCCCACCCTCCTGAAGACAGGGAGCAGTGTGCCACAGAACTGAGGGGAGAGCCCAGACTACACAAAGGAGTGACAGGTCCCCCACCAACCCAGCAGACAGCTGCTGTGTGGTGTCCCCTGTTATTATCACCCCAAGAAGGAACACCACGTTTAAATGGGGTAATAGGATTTAGGACACCACCATAATCAAGCTCTGCTTCACTTCAGAAATTCAGTAGCTTCCATGAGGCCACTTAATGTAGAAGGACTAACCAGAATTCATGTAGGGCTGATTCACCAAGCCTTCCCATACCCCTGTTCACCCTACACCCAATCCTTGCTATGCACAGATACATATGAAGCCACTGAGGAACTGAACTCCATGGCTTCCTGAAAGAGCTTCCCAAATCTGACCCCTCCGACACAGCAAAAGCACACTGATCCTGCTGTGGTACAGGGCCCTCTAAACCTATACTACAGGAGACAGGATTTGGCCCTTTCCATTTATTTCAGTCATCTATAGTTCCACAACACAACATTTCAGCTGTTAACATTTCAACTAACACAGCACTGAAAAATCCACTTAGCATCACTGTTCACATTTTGGGCTCTTTGAATTTTTTTGCACTTTATCTGTCATAAATAAGATGCACTGCACACATCTTCGGTTCAAATAATGGATGGGAAACACAGCGGTTTGAATCTGTTCTTCCTATTCCCTGAAAGACTCTGTATTTAAAAAGAAAATGGAAATGGGAAAAATAAATAGGTAATTATCCTTACCTTCATGCATCCTTCCAATTCAATGCTGCCAGTCACAAAGCATTTTTTATGGCAATTACAAGAATGAGCAAGTGTGGTGTTAAAAATGCAAATGTAGGTAATAAAAATGTGGTGGTTCATACATGTTTTTTTCAAGGTAGAAAGCTAAACAAACACCCTTGGTTTGACAATGTTGGACGCCATCTCTAATTATATATCTTCACTGAAGAGTTAACTCAGGCTCCTACTCAAGTGTTGTCCCTACCCTGGCTTCTGCCCACACAAAAACCTCTGACCTCAGTTTAGATGGTGCTTTCAATGCAAACTAGCAGGCCAATAATGGGTGTAGGCAAAAGCCCAAGTGCTGCTTTCACTCCAGCTGGTAACCTGCCTCCTTTGGTGTGAGGTGCAGGCTAAGCAACTCGAAAGCTGGTAGTCCTCCAATGCCTTCCCACAATTCCTGCTGTGTGCACAAAAGGACAAACAAGTTGTCCCACAATTAACTGGGAAATAATCATGGCGCATCAACTTACTGCAGTGCTAAACACTAGGGATGTGTCCCCAGAAGTCCTAGTCACATACCTGAGTGAGTGCAGACCCAGGAATTTGAGTGTGGCCACTCAGACATGGGCACCAATCACTGGCAGCGAGAACATGCCCTGAAAAGGTTTTAGCCCAGATACATTCTTTTCAGGGTCATTCTGTTAGATTGCTCCCTCACTCTCAAATATTTTCACAACTGGTTAGAGGAAATCAAAATCATGGTCAAGCAAACTACATACATTTTCAGGTACTGATCCATTTCTTAAAGGCAAACATCATTTTACTCGTGCTTAAAGGTGGATACTTTCAGAATTGACAATAGCTGGAAATGATTACTTTAGTCTTCATGACTCAAAATAAAAAGATCTCAGGAAAGAGCAAGTAAGTGTGTAGAGTCAGGTATTCCACTGACTTTAATTTTCAGCATTTTGTACTTTCAAGGTTACATGAAAATAAAAACAAAATCCCAAATATTTACCTTCCCATTCTGTTGGCAGGTCACCCGCTTCATACTTATACTCCTCTTGATTTACAGCTTCTACTAGTCTTTTCTCTGGAATTGTCTGTCCTATTAACATAAATAAAGATTACATTTAAAAGTTACACTTATGTAACATTAACAGCCAAGCAGATCATGCTATGACAAAGTTGCTGCCCCAACACATCCCCTTCTTGACTAGCTGTGGGATTGCAAAGCCCTTGGTTCAGTTTCCCTCTATTCTTTTGCCTTCTCTGTACAGACCACTTTCGAGTCCTGTGTCCTTTCTGGGACCACACTTCAGCACTGCAATGTATACAAAAAACAAACCTTCAGCCCACGTGGGCTCAACTGGCAGCCAGCTCATCATAATGTGCCCCTGCTGTTTTTCACTGTCTTTCTGTACCTCAATCAACCCCATGATCCAGGGCCTCAATCAACCCCATGATCCACCCTCCTCCTCTTATCTAGGACATTAGACAGGCTCCAGTTTAGCTCTATCCTGGAAAAGCATATCTGGTTTTCGCCCCTTTTTCTTTCACAGCCTTCCATCAGGCTGCTTCTCAGACCAAGGGAAGTTGCCTAACTCCTCTTCTCTGGAGTTTCCTCTCCCCAAGTGGGCTCACCCAGCTCTTTAGGGAAACAAGCCCTGTTCTCCCTGTGCCTTCCTTTCTAATCAGGCCTGGCCCACCCTCCAGGTGCAAACAGGCTGGTTAATTGGCTTCTCAGCCCCATAATAACGCTTTCACAGCATATGTGGGGTAATCACCCTATCACATATGCTTTCATTTGAACAAATGTTACTTTTTATGTTCACAAATATAAATCAGCCCCACAGACTAAAATCAAGGATCATCATGCAGAGGGGAAAGATGGCCAATTAGATATTACAGTTCCAACTGCTAAACTTTTTATATGTATTTTTTAAAGTTTAAGATCAAGTCATTCATAGACAAATTTGAAAACACAGTATTTCAATATCAGTTCATTGTGCAGAGTTTCCTGCATTAAGAATGTCACACTGAGGAATGTCTGATGAAGCTTTCCCATAAACTGTATCTGACACACTCAAATATCATTAAGGCCCTTAATGGCCAAGGACCAGAATCTTTAAATGGTTCCATAATCAGACGGGAAGCCAGCACAGAGTGCAGGTGTGATGTCACTTCTGATTCATCAGTTCTGCCTAAAACGCAGGCCACAGCATGTTGTAAAAGAGGTAACGTCCATGTTCCTTTCATCAGCTGCAGAAAAGGCATTTTGCTAAGTATTTCCCCCCCCCCCCCCATAGAATAAATGGAGCAGTAGCTCCAGTGGTGAGGAAATGAGAGAAGAGGAAAGCCATCACGTACCTCTAAAGGTTGGGTATAAGCAGGAATTCTACACATAATGACAAATGCAATTAGTTTAACTAATATGGGACCTGTGAGAGGAATCAAGTTTGTGAAAGGAGTCCTGAAAACACAGCATCTGCATGGGGAAAGAGCTAAGGTTTTAACATGTTGTCTGTAGTGTTCGGTGGTTGTTCTATGTACTTATACATGTCACTGGGTGGAGGTGAGTATTAATCTCCTTGTTTTTGTGGTAGGTATGTTCTGAGTAGAGCAACCTTCACTGATATAAAGCACAGGGTGTCTTTTTGTTTGTTTGTTTTGTCTTGTAAAGATACTAGGCCTAAGCCAGTATCTCTCTGAGGAGTGAAGATATTTTCCTCCACTTCCTTGAAGGTGGAGATGATCTATTGTAGTTAAAGCTGCTCAGACATGTTGCAGTCTTGGCAGAGATGGAATAATGGCCTGGGTGTGGAAGACATAGAAGGGTGTATACTGAATGTCATTCAGCACATGGATCTCACCAGCCCATATGGGATCCATGTATTTTACCCAGCTATATAAAGTTTACATACATAACAAATTATGCATTTTGAACTAAACATGTTTCTTCTATTAGATCATTCTGATGCATGCTTTTTTAAAACAGATAAAAGTAATGGCATACTGAGGCTCCTTCCTCCAGTATTCATCCTCTGTACAACACAGGCCAGTCTTGTAACAATCAGAGCCTGGTGCCAAACACCAAAAATTACTTCTCAAAGTCATTATTTTGAGGAATCATCATGCTATTGGGTTGGTGGCTTTTACAACTTTTCTGCATCTGTGATGTGGAAAGGATGCTTATTAACGACAACAGTCTGGTTTGCTTTGTCCCTTAGTTTTCCTTCGTCAGACTTTTGCTTACAAGTAATTCACATATTTATCTACTGAAGAAAGATCATACAGAAGGCTTTTGGGATTTAAATTAAGCCCTTTTATAGGTTACAGAGGTACTTCTTCATAATCAGATACTGATATTTTGGGGCAGAAATTGCCTTAAAGCTATTCCATTTCCTAATACAAAGCCTGCTTGCACAATTTTTAAGTTTTTTTTTTAAATGAATCAGGAATAACATTCATATCCATTTTGCTGTGTATGAAACTGTGCATTTATAATAAAGTGCTTTCACGTAAATTTTGTAATGAGGACATCATTACGGTAGTTCAAGAAACTTCCCTTGCAAGGGTTACATATGTGAAGCAAACGCAAGTACCTACTCAAGTGTCACAGTTTAATATTCTATAGTTTAAATTTCAAAATGAACCCAATCTTCATGTGACATTAATAGATCTTAAACACAAATGACACGGGCTATTAATTAATCACAGTTAATGCATGCAATTAACACAAAACAAATTAACTAGATTAAAAATAGTCACGATTAATCAGTTTTAATTGCACTGTTAAACAGTAACAGAATACCAATTTAAATTATAAACATTTTTGGATCTTTTTAACATTTTCAAATATATTGATTTCAATTACAACACAGCATACAAAGTATACAGTGCTCACTTTATATTATTTATTTATTACAAATATTTGCACTGTAAAAAAAGATAAACAAAAAAGAGATAGTATTTTTCAATTCACCTCATATAAGTCCACTCAGTCTTATTTCTTGTTCAGCCAATCACTAAGACAAACAAGTTTGTTTACATTTACGGGAGCTAATGCTGCCCCTGCTTCTTATTTACAATGTCACCTGAAAGTTAGAAAAGGCATTTGCATGGCACTATTGTAGCCAGCATTGCAAGGTATTTACGTGCCAGATATGCTAAACATTCATATGCCTCTTCATGATTCGTCTTGTAGGTCTAATATTTTACATTGTTTTGTTTTTGAGCATGGTTAATGCAAAAAAAACAAAAAACAAAAAACCCCCAACTAATTCTACACTTGCAAGTTGTAAATTCACAATAAAGAGATTGCACTATCGTACTTGTATGAGATGTAGCTCAAAACAGAATGGCTCAACTATCGCAAACAAACTCAAGCTTGGCTTATTCTTCTGAGAGCCAATAAAAATCCTTTTTGCATATAGTTTTAAGTAGTCAATATCACCTTGATTTTAAGGTTTTATTGATTAGTTAAAATAGTGTTTAAATTTTTCCAATACATTTTTACTCACTGTTTTTAAAGTAATCATTTGAAAGAGAGAGATTTCGGTGCAACGCTTCTAAGTACATATACTAGGCTTAATCATGAAAGGTGTACTGAACCATGGCTGCATAAAGTGACACAAGGAGTGTGGGCAGAAATCTGGAACCCTTCAGCAGTCACCATCAAAATCTAAAGCTTCTGCTAGTTGAGCTTTCACTGGCTGTGAAATTTCAGCAGGTTATACAGTCACTGAGATCAGCCACTAAAGGGAGACAATCAAACACTAAGCCAATTCATTACATCGAGTCTCTGCAACTTCCACCCACACCAGAGAGAACTGAAGTGTTCATCTGTTCTCAGACCAGACCCCTTGTTTGTTATTATAGAGAAGTAAATGAGCCATGCTAATACTTTATTAATTTTATTTTTTTGAAAAAGTGACCTGGAAAAAATAAAGAATCATCTGGACCTTTTTAATAGATAAGAAAAAAGAAGTTGCATTGTATTTAGGGGCTATTAATCTATCCAATATTTCAGAAAACACTAGAATAAAGTTCAAGCAGAAATTTCAAAAGTGTTCCAATTAACTGGACGTTATGTTATTTGAAAGGAAGTCAGAAAGTCAGCTATATTCACTAATGAATTATATCATCATAGGTTGTTAAAATAACTAGTGCATTACAACTTTCAACAGTTCCTTTTTACAACCCACAGCTGGAGTGACAGCGCTGTGCGGTTCTTAAATCTCACAATACCTCAAAATCCTTCAACTTTGTAGTTCTAGTTGTATACAGTTAGTAGTACCCTAGTATTAGTGTTCGTTAGCTAGTTAAGTGTTTTCCCTGGTGATGCCCTCACCATGGTTGAAAATGGCTGTTTGTGTGTGGGGGCGGGGCTATCCCCAGCCATGGTCACACAAGATGCTTGCTCTGCTTAGATGAGGCTCAAGTCAAAGAGCAGTGTTCAATCTGTAAATTGTTCACAAAACCGACTCAGATGGCTAAACACCTTCACCTGAAGCAGCACCTGCCTGAGTAGGCCATGAGGCCTGCTTTGGTATTGAGGCCTGTGTCATGTCAGAGGTTGCCCTCGACTTCGGTGAGTGGTCCTGGCTCATACTCTGCAGCCACTGCCTCTCCAAAGAGGTGCAGAAATCACTCTCCTTTGAGTGTGCCTAAGAAAAGGTCTCATAAGACCAATCGGGACCACTCTAGGCATCATGGAGACTCTTCTTCTTCCTCCAAGAAGAGTATGGCCACTGCTGGTACACGAGATGGAACAGGTCCTTTCAACTGCCCCGTTACTGTGCAGGGACCTCCTTCCCACCCTCCCCCATACACTTCTTCATGAGATATTGCTCTTAGAGCACGTACACTCTTTACTGGCTTTGGAGTGGTGGAGAAGGTTCCTGTGGAGCACTGGGGTCAAGGTTTTTATTCCCGGTACTTCCTGGTTCCCAAATTCAAGAGAGGAGTAAGACCTATTCTTGATCTCTGCAACCTCAACAAATGTGCTAGGTACTCAAGGTTCTGTGCGGTCACCTTACCAGCTATTGTCCCTGCACTGACTCAGAATGACTGGTTTACTGCACTAAGAAATCAGTGTTGGTCCCCATCAGAAAATCAAGTTCATTTATGCCCTAAATAGACTCTACAAGCTCCAGAGCAGTTTTGCCAACTGTTTCCAGACAATTTGCCCCTTTATCTTGATCTCCAGTCTCAATCTTGCACGAGAGTTCAGATGTACCTGAGGCTCTCGGGCCACATGTCTGAATGCACACAGGTGGTTCAATTTGCCAGGTTGTGCCTTCACCATTTTCAAATGTGGCTCATGACAGTTGCCCGTCCTACTCTATGCCTTTTTTAAACAGGTTGGTCCACATCCCTCCATTGATCCTGGACTCCTTGCACTGGTGGATAGCTCAGGGGAATATATGTCAGGGTAGTCACTTTGTGTGGCTTTTATTAACTAGGACTGTTGTCACTATTGCCTCCCTGATAGGTTGGGAAGCACATCTGGGGTTGCTGAAGGTTCAGGGTCTGTGGTCAAAGAAGGAAGCTTCATGGCATATCAATGTGCTGGAGCTCTAGGCTAGCTACAATGCCTGTCGTGCTTTCCTAGATCATATCAAAGGTTCAGTGGTTCACATAATTACCAACAATATCACCACAACCTATTATGTGAACAGGCATGGGGGCACACACTCCAGGGTGCTCAGCCAAGAGGCAATTGGGCTGTGGCAGTTCTGCATTGAAGAGTTTCACTCAGATATCTCATCACCTGTCCGGGGTTCAGAATCTTTTCATGGACCATCTCAGCAGGAATTTTTTCCTAAATCATGAGTGGTCCCTGAACCCCAGAGATCGATGAGTCATTTTCACCTCTTGGGGCATCCCAATGATCAGCTGGGTCACTACAAGGGACAACATGTTCTGTTCTGTTCTCGAGGGGGCCTCAGTCCAGAGCCTGGAGAGGAGATAGCTTAGAAGCTGCCTGCTATCCTCAATACAGGGATTGTATGTGGACAAAACATAAAAGCTATAATATTCCAAGATGTTACTTCTGTTGTTCTCAGCCACGGCCTCAGAGTGGAACTGCCTAGCAGACATCATGTGAGTAGCATGTGTTCTGATTAATCTTAAGTGCCCTATTAGTGACCTTGACTGACTGTTGTGATGAGTTTGTTAGTTATTTACAAATGAGATGTACAGGATTTGGGCTCATCTCCAGGAATTTGATTACCAGAGCCACAAGTTCCAAAATTATGTCCTTCTAGTGGGTGGTGCTCAAAATAGTTTCTGACAAGATGGATGTCCATGATCATCTGTCACTGAGACAGAAATCAGGCTATTTTTCTGGGACACAATCTGGAAGATACAGACTCTCTTCTCCAAGGAAACGTTCCACATGTCATCAACAATCTGTCAAATTATTTTGGGCCATGGGGATCAAAGAATTTAAATGTAGATATTCATTCTGAGACTTACATTATTTCTGAGTTGCTAGTCATGTCTAACTACTACATATGCTACTAGGAGATAGACAAGCCATTAAATTCTCAGCATCCAAAGGTTCTACCAGTCTTTTCACCTAATGATAAGGGCAAGTAAGGAGGAACTGGGGAGTCACATTTAGTCCTGACCAAAGGGAACGAGGAAGGTAAGTCCTGAAGAAGTTTTGTTCCTGTTTTACCCTCCACTTCTGCCCCCACTCCTACGATAAAATGGAGCTTGAATTCCACTAATCTTTAAACAAACCTGTTTTCACTAGTCTTGAAATGTCTTCAGTCTACAAAACCACTGAGCCATTTACAATTCAAAACAAGCCAAAAGCCACATTTGGCAACTTTGAAGGCCTCTGAAAGGATGCCTGCAACTGGATGCACCCTTGTATTCACATCCTAAACATATTGTAAACATGTTTGTACAAAATATGCCTTGTGAGGATGTGACAGTCTATACTATTATGGTCACCACTTTTACAAGACTCTGATAAATTTTGTACAAAGTATGCCCTGTGTGAGCTATCATTTGAAGATTCAATCTGCTGAACATTATGTTCTGGTAAAATATGCGTATCAACATTGTGTGTAAAGTTATAAGTGTCTACTGTACAACATGGCTAGAGTTAGAAAGGAAGGCTCAAACCAGTTCTTCAGAGACAAAGACACACTGGCTCCCCCAGCCTTGTAGAGGCATAATTAATTGGATAATCACCTAGTTAAAACGGGTATTCTCGGGCAGGAAGGAAGATGTGCATAAGAAATTTACTTTGCATCACATGAATATTTCAAATTTCATGTCCACAAGAGGTGGTTTGTTGCCTACACCCCAGCTGGGGGTAATCCTCGAAGAAGGGAGAGGGATATGAGAGACCGTGACCTCCAACTCACCTCTCCCCCTCCCATCTCTTTGTTCATGACATCAACGACTATCAAATAGCTGAACTAAGGGGGAGTGGTTCCAGGCTGAAAGGAGACCCAGTCTAGGAAATTTACAGCATCGTATGGTGAGACAAAACCTTTGCTTTTAAAGCCACTTCACTTGTTGAATTAGATACTAGCTTGTGTATTACTCTTATTTTGTAACCAATCCTGACTTCTATGTATCAATACTTCTAATCACTTAAAATCTATCTTTCTGTAGTTAATAAATTTATTTTATTGTTTTATCTTAACCAGTGTGTTTGGATTAAAGTGTGTGGGGAAACTCAATTTAGGATAAGACTGGTGCATGTATCATTTCCTTTGATGAAATGATGGACTTTCTATAAGCATGCATTGTTCAGTAGCATACTAGACAGTTCGAGATGCACATTTCTGGAGGAACAAAGCTGGGACTAAGAATTTGTGGGTGTTGTCCTGTGTGTAATTCATGAGTAGCTGATTAAAGTGCTCATGTATTTAGCTGGGAGTAAATTTCCAGCCTGAAGGCTGTGTGAGCAGGCCAGGTGTGACTGCTCTGACCACAAAATTGTGTAAAAGGCATCCCAGGTTATAGAGATAAGGGGGCACCACTGTTCAACAGTGAACACTGTATCCTGGGGAGTGTCACAGAGCTATTATTTGAAAACTAATAACTCACTGGTCAATAATATTATGGTGAAATGTATGCAGCAACGTTGTGTGTAAAATTATGAAATCCCCCATAAATATAATATTAATAGGGCATGTTAAAACTCACGTAGCAAAAATTAAGCAAAATGGGTCAAGCAGGTCTTAAAACAAATGGATGTGTTTACCTCAAATTTATATATAAATTGTAAACAGAGCCCTCAGACAATGAAAGGGGAATGCAGGGGACAAAGAATCTGCATTTCAGCAAATAGAGCCAAGAAAAAACAGCATGAGACTTTTCACCAGAAGACTTCATGCTGCCTGGCTCTCAGAACTTTGACCTAGAAATCACACTCAAGAACTTGCATTTGAAAGGGGGGAAATGAACTTCAAAAGTGAGGGGGCAAACACCTCTCTCTCTCTGTCCATCTCCCCCTTCGTGCCTAAGATGACAAAGGAAACAGCTGCTGGACTTTGGGGGAAGGCTCCTGACCTGAAAAGTTTGGTCAATAATGCTGTTGGAAGGATATGGTAAGGACTTTACTTTGAATCAAGTCATAGAATCATAGAATATCAGAAAGGGACCACAGGAGGCCATTGAGTCCAACCCCTTGCTCAAAGCAGGACCAATCCCCAGACAGATTTTTGCCTCAAATCCTTAAATGGCCCCCCTCAAGGACTGAACTCACAACCCTGGGTTTAGCAGGCCACTACTCAAACCACTGAGCTATCCCTCGCCCCCCTCAAGTGATTCTTCAGACTGGCTCCAAATGGACAGCACTTGGAGGATATCTGGCAGATGGTGGTTTTCAGGGATATGCTGCGTTTTGTGTGTGCGCGCACATGCAGGCTTAGGGCTGGTCTACACTAGGGGAGGGGATCGATCTAAGATACACAACTTCAGCTACGTGAATAACGTAGCTGAAGTCAAAGTATCTTAGATCGAGTTACCTACCATCCTCACGGCGCGGGATCGACGTCCGTGGCTCCCCCTGTCAACTCCACTACTGCCGTTCACGTTGGTGGAGTTCTGGAGTCAACAGGAGCGCGTTCAGGGATCAATATATCGCGTCTAGGTGAGACACGATGTATCGATCCCCAAGAAATCGATTGCTACCCGCCGATACGGCCAGTAGCAAAGAAGTTGCTTTGGGATAAAAAATAATCACCTGCAAAAACTAGCCTTTTTCTGGCACCCCCAGTGCAGCGTGGCTAGACGAGGATACTCCAAATTAGTTGTGACTTCTCCTTGTGGCCACCCAAATTAGCAGGTTACAAAGCACAGGAAAGGCCCCAGGCCGTCCAAACCAAGGCCTGACACGCCAAAAGCATGCAGATTTTCTCTACATCTGCTAGGAGCAATCTTTTCAGGATTGGGTGTGTCGATCAGGGTGGGTTAGACTGTGTGTGGTTTTGAGTTCCTGGATGCTGTAGCTCTGTTTGCCTTTTTATATCCATTTTTTGATTGTTTGGTGATAAATCTATTTAGTCCATGTCTGTCTGTCTGTGCTGTTCCATTAGGAGGTAACTTCTGCTCCTGCTCTCCTCCAGCAGCTTAATTTTTTTAAAAAACAAAAATTGAATTTTTATAATCTAATTTACAAAAAAAAGTCTAGTTTGTTAAGTTCGGCACTAGGAAGCATTTTACCTTTATTTTTCTCGTTACCATTTCTGATTTTTGTCCATTACTTGTACTCACTCAAAACCTCTTTTTAGTTAAATAAACTTGTTTTATTCTTTAACTGAAACTAAGTTAAATTGTTTGGGTAACTCCATTTAAGGTGGCAAGTTGTTGAGAATTGTAGTGGGAAGCCAATCCAGAGTCTGGTGCAATAAATTAATTTGTAAAACAAGTAGCAAGCAGACACATAGGCAGACTCATCAATAGACTGAATCTGGTGTAATATCCATTTATGAGCAAGCTTTTAAGATGTTTGGTATGGCTATTCTCTCGTCTTATTTCCCTAGAAGACAAGACTCATTATGTGTTGATTGAATCATTGGCTGTAATATATATTGCTTCCATGAAGAGTAGGCAGATGACTGTTACGCATTCTATTTTGAATACTTCACACTCAAAAGAAATTGCTAAGAACCATAAATACTTTTGATATCAATATCAAACCTATGCTCTCTTGGTGCCAGGGGAGCCTGGGAGGATGACAGTGCCTGCGGGGGGTTGAGTCCTGTACTGCTCCTGAGAGTCAGTGACTGACCTCTTAAGGGGCTAGAGGCCCTGGCCAGAGAGGCATGAACACGTGGCTTCAGAGTAGCCTGGCAGCCTGGCCCAGGTCCCTTACTAGATGACCTTTGGTCCTTCTTGCTCCATGCTGGGGAGTTGTGTTTTTTCATTTTCTTCTTAGGCACTGGCGATGGGGAACAGTGCCAGGTAGAACTCGGTGCCGGTGGCCAAGATGCTTGGCACAACCTGGTGCGATGGCTCAGAACTGGGCGAAGGGCAGACTCCATAAGGAGAGCCTTCAAAAACAAATGTCATGCTTCCTCTGGGTTCTGGGCCAGGAGTTCTTACAGATCTGGTACTGATCCTGGATGTGAGATTCTTCCAAGCACTGAAGGCAGCTGCTATGGGGGTCACTCACAGGCATAGGCCTGTTGCAGTCCATGAAGGGCTTAAACCACTGAGACCACCAACTCTATCAACTACACTTTACTACTACTTAACTAATTACTATAAACAAACTATTACAAATGCCCTAAGGCTCGAAGTCAATAGAACAAGAAAAACCACTAGCCCTTGCTAAGCAAGGAAGGGCGCTCCGACTAACCACCACAGGTGCTGAGAAGGAATTGAGAGGGCATAGCGCCGGTGGCGCCTGATATACCACCACATGAGCTCAGCACTACAGAGGGCACCACAGCCGACCCTCCGGCTACTGCTAAGACAAATATCTCCAACTCCTGCGTATGTGGGTGTGCGCACACCTAGAATGGAACTGACATGAGCAAGCACTCAAAGAAGAATGTATCTGCTTTGAAACTCATTTCAGATCTCAACCATTATGTGAGTGGGCTGTGAAAATTGTCCTGTGCACACCATACCTTTAGAAACTGCACAGATTCAGGTTTACCATACAAATATTATTATATTATATTATTATTCGAGTACTTGCACGAATAATAGGGGTCGGATTTTTCTGGATGTGATAGCGGATGGATTTCTTCATCAAGTAGTTGAAGCACCTACGAGAGGGGATGCCATTCTAGACTTGGTGTTGGTGAGCAGTGAGGACCTCGTAGAAGAAATGGTGGTAGGGGACAACCTTGGTTCGAGTGATCATGAGCTGATTCAGTTCAAACTAGATGGAAGGATAAACAAATGTAGATCTGCGATTAGGGTTTTTGACTTCTCGAGGGCTAATTTTAAAGAGTTAAGGAAATTAGTTAGGGAAGTGGATTGGACGGAGGAATTAGTGGATTTAAATGTGGAGGAGGCCTGGAATTACTTTAAGTCGCAGCTGCGGAGACTGTCGGAAGCCTGCATCCCGAGAAAGGGGAAAAGAACCATGGGCAGGAGTTGCAGGCCAAACTGGATGAGCAAGCAACTCAGAGAGGGGATTAGACAAAAGCAGAAAGCTTACAGGGAGTGGAAGGAAGGCAGGATCAGTAAAGAAAGCTACCTTGCTGAAGTCAGAACATGTAGGGATAAAGTGAGGAAGGCTAAAAGCCGCATTGAACTGGAACTTGCAAAGGGAATCAAAACCAATAGTAAAAGGTTCTACAGCCACATAAATAAGAAGAAAACAAAGAAAGAAGAAGTGGGGCCGCTATACACTGAGGATGGAATGGAGGTTAAGGATAACCTAGGCATGGCCCAACATCTAAACAAGTACTTTGCCTCGGTTTTTAATAAGACTAGTGAGGAACCTTGCGATGATGGAGGGATGATAAACGGGAATGTGGATATGGAAGTGGATATTACTGCAACTGAGGTAGAGGCCGTACTTGAACAGCTGGATGGGTCGAAGTCGGAGGGCCCGGACAATCTCCACCCGAGGATATTAAAGGAACTGGCGCGTGAAATTGCGAGCCCGTTAGCGAGAATTTTTAAGCAATCGATAATCTCGGGTGTTGTGCCGTATGACTGGAGGATTGCTAATGTAGTTCCTATTTTTAAGAAAGGGAAAAAGAGTGATCCGGGTAATTATAGGCCTGTTAGCTTGACGTCTGTAGTATGTAAGGTCTTGGAAAAAATTTTAAGGGAGAAAGTAGTTAAGGACATAGAGGTCAATGGTAATTGGGACGAACTGCAACACGGATTTACTAAAGGTAGATCGTGCCAAACCAATCTGATCTCCTTCTTTGAGAAGGTGACGGATTACTTAGATAAAGGAAATGCGGTAGATATAATTTACCTAGATTTCAGTAAGGCGTTCGACACGGTTCCGCACGGGGAGCTGTTAGTTAAATTGGAAAAGCTGGGAGTGAATATGAAAGTTGTAAGGTGGATAAGGAACTGGTTAAAGGGGAGACTCCAGAGGGTCGTATTGAAAGGTGAACTGTCGGACTGGAAGGAGGTCACCAGTGGAGTCCCTCAAGGATCGGTCTTGGGACCGATCTTATTTAACCTTTTTATTACTGACCTTGGCACAAAGAGCGGGAATGTGCTAATAAAGTTCGCGGATGACACGAAGCTGGGGGGTATTGCTAACACGGAGAAGGACAGGGATACTATTCAAGAAGATCTGAACCACCTTGTAAACTGGAGTAATAGAAATAGGATGAAATACAATAGTGAAAAGTGCAAGGTCATGCATTTAGGAATTAATAATAAGAATTTTGGATATACGTTGGGGGCGCATCAGTTGGAAGCGACGGAGGAAGAGAAGGACCTTGGGGTACTGGTTGATAGCAGGATGACTATGAGTCGCCAATGTGATACGGCTGTTAAAAAAGCAAATGCGATTTTGGGATGCATCAGGCGGGGTATTTCCTGCAAGGATAAGGAGGTGTTAGTACCGTTGTATACGGCGTTGGTGAGACCCCATCTGGAATACTGTGTGCAGTTCTGGTGTCCCATGTTCAAGAAGGATGAATTCAAACTGGAACAGGTTCAGAGACGGGCTACGAGGATGATCCGAGGAATGGAAAAACTGCCTTATGAAAGGAGACTCAAAGAGCTTGGCTTGTTTAGCCTGGCCAAAAGAAGGCTGAGGGGGGATATGCTCGCCCTATATAAATATATCAAGGGGGTTAACGTTAGGGAGGGAGAGGAATTATTTAAGTTTAGTACTAATGTAGCCACGAGGACGAATGGGTATAAACTGGATATTAGGAAGTTTAGACTTGAAATTAGACGAAGGTTTCTGACCATTAGGGGAGTGAAGTTCTGGAATAGCCTTCCGAGGGAAGTAGTAGGGGCAAAAGACTTTCCTGGCTTTAAGACAAAGCTTGATAAGTATATGGAGGGGATGTTATGATAGGATCGTCAATTTGGGCAATTGATCTTGAATTACCACCAGACAGGTCTGCTCAATGGTCTGCGGGGAGATGTTGCATGCGATGGGTACTGAGTTGCTGCGGAGAACTCCTTCTTGGGTGCTGGCTGGTGACTCTTGCCCACATGCTCAGGGTTTAGCTGATCGCCATATTTGGGGTCGGGAAGGAATTTTCCTCCAGGGCGGATTGGCAGGTGCCCTGGAGGTTTTTCGCCTTCCCCTGCAGCGTGGGGCACGGGTCGCTTGCTGATGGTGTCTCTGCAGCTTGAGGTCTTCAAACCATTTTTGAGGATTTCAATAACTCGGTCCTGGGATAGGGGTTGTATAAAATTGGATGGGTGGGGTTCTGTGGCCTGCCTTGTGCAGGAGGTCAGACTAGATGATCAGATTGGTCCCTTCTGACCTATGAGTCTATGAGTCTATAATACACACAACTGACCTAAACACAGTTCTCAATTGGAGTTTGGCACTTTGCTTCTAGATATAGCATCTGTCATCATTTTTAATACATATACATGAGTCAGAAAAGAGCCAAAATACTTCTGTTTTCCTACTGAACACATTAAGAGACCTTTATAATACATTTACAATGCTGCAAATAATTATATCACAAAAGGTTAACCAGTCAAAACAAAAGAATTAGCCAATTGCATTCCATAACTTTGTTCACACCAGCTATATGTTTTGTAATATTTTGGGCTTTTTGAATGTGAATTTAATGCCCGTAAAAGATGAATGAGTGACTGCTTTCGAGACTGAAGTCCTTGGCTTTTATGAAGGCACACAGAGCTACTGCTTTTCAGGAAGTTTGTTGTACAGCAGAGGCACTGAAGTGTTAAACTGAAGTAATAATTCTCTTTACTGTATTTTGTTTTGACACACAAATTCCATCAGTGGACAATGAGATCTAAAACCTCTTAGCTGGAACTAGAAAGACCAGCAGTTTTAACAATGCTCTTGTTTAGAATGCAGTAAGAGTTACTCAAAGCCAGTTTTCAAACATGTAAGTCACAGTGTTTGCTGTTTTCTGCTCTTTGAAAAGCTTCCGACACTATTCTGCCTCAGCAAAAACAATGTTGAGCCTAATAGATACTACACTTTTAACATAAAAATCACTGTTTAGCAAATGAATTCCCTAATATGTTTACTGCAAACATACAGCACTGCAATTCCTTTTTCAACAGAGGTTTAAATAATGTAAGTACACTTCTTAAAATCCTGATGGATCTTCAGCACCCTGGCACATGGTGCTGCTAGCTTTGTCCCAACTGCCTTTTTTTGCTTGCCTATCTGCTGCAAGAAACAGTTTTCTACCAATTACTGTCACAGTATCAATAAATCCAAGATTAAAGTACTGAATATTTTCTGTACATTTTTCAAAAACCTGCATAAAATGGGGATTTAGTATCTATAACGGGAATTTATAAAGCAGAGAGGAGGTTTACAGTATCTTGTAGTCTATAAATAAAGACAGGTGTGAAGATAAACAAAAAGGCAATCATGCAAGGAAGAGAAATGGGCAAATGAGAGTCAGAGTATGAATTGCAAAGTTACAGCTGGAGAGAACATCAATTAAGCAATATGACCCAACACAGCAGTGTTATGGTCCGGTTTGGATGATTAATTGCATTTCAATTATACATAATTTGCAAAGACTCGTTTAACAATTTACTTTTTCAGAATAAAGTCAATTATTGTACAAATATTCTCAAGGAACTAAACCTATTTCTGCTTTTATAACAAGTTTAAATACATTTTATAAACAGTGGCTTATTGGTTTGAGATTTGTAAAGAAATTCAGTAGTGTTCAAATCTTACACATTTACAGCTACATATGTATAATATTTTAGCACTAACTGCATCTGAGGACAGAATTTAATTTTTTTTAGTTCACCTCTTTCAGATATACAATGTAAAGAACAGTTTTGGGGAGAAATTTCTAACAAATTAATTTTAATAAGATTAAATCTAAAATATTTTGGAAGTTTCCTTTTCCCAACAATGTTTTTTTGTTTTGTTTTGGTCTGGAGTACAATTTGACCATTTAAAAGTAGTCACTATCACACTAAAATATAGCATGCCTTTTCGTTGCTCTTTAGGCAGTCATACCACTAAGCAAACATTTCCAGAAAAAAAAAATACTAGTAACTGAAAATGTTGAATTAACTACAAATATTATGTCCTAATATGCCACTTTAAAGTGCAATCCTAAATAAACAAAACGTAGCAAGTACATATTAAGGGTACATGTTAACTTTCAAGAAAATTCAAGTTAAAAACAAACTGTTATAAAACCATGAATTAGTAGTTAAGGTTCAACTTCTCCGATAAAGGTTTAGGGTTTTTTTTGATTTAAAACAATACATCTGAGTTCTGGTTGGGAGAAAGTTTCCCCACAATGGAGAGATGCTAGACTCCTCCATACATTGCAGCTAGCCTTCTATTATAAAACCAGTTTTGACCTCTATATACTGTATAACTACAACCAATCCACCTGGAATTTCCAATATTGACATATTTAATGCCAGGGTAATTACTTCCTGGAAAATTTACCAAAGTGTTGGGGAGACATGGTAGGGTGCTTTTTGCTTTAAATATAAAATGAGATAACATGTTCTTGGCTATTATCCAGACATTTTTCCCTCATGTACAAAAACTTGATTTAGAAAGTGATTTTTTTCTAATCTGATTCATAGATTCGAAGGCCAAAAGAGACCAATGTGATCATCTGGCCATCTGGCCTGACTTCCTGTACAACACAGGCCATAGAACTTTCCCCAGAGAATTCCTAGACCATGTCTTTTAGAAATATATCCAATCTTAATTTTAAAATTACCAGAGATGGAAAATCCACCATTATCCTTGGTAAATTATTCCAATGGTTAATTACCCTCACTGTTAAAATGTACAACTTATTTCTAGTCTGAATTTGTTTAGCTTCAGCTTCCAGACATTAGACAATATTCCATCTTTCTCTGCTAGCAAGAAGAGCCCATTATCAAATATTTGTTCCTAATGTAGGTTCTTACAGACTGTGATAAAATCTTTGTTAAGCTAACTATATTGGGCTCCTTAAGCCTACTGCTGGAAGGCATGTTTTCCAGTCCTTTCATTATTCTCGTGGCTCTTCTCTGAACCCTGTTCAATTTATCAATCTCTTTCTTGAATTTTGGACACTAGAAGTGGACACTGTATTCCAATAGCAGTTGCAGCAGTGCCAAATACAGACATAAAATAACCTTTCTGCTCCTATTCAAGATTTCCGTGTATGCATCCAAGGATTGCATTTGCCCTTTTGGCCACAATGTTGCACTGGGAGCTCATATTCAGTTGATTATCCACCACAACCCCTAAACCTTTTTCAGAGAGTTACTGCTTCACAGGATAAAGTCCCCCAATCTGTAAGTATGGCCTAAATTCTTTATTCCTAGGTGTATACATTTAGCCATATTAAAACGGATATTGTTTGCTTGCACTCAAGTGATCCAGATCTCTCCGATTCAGTGATCTTTATTATGCTCTGCATTCCCCCAATTTTTGGGTCATCAGTGATGATTTTATGTTTTCTTCCAGGTCACTGATAAAAATCTTAAATAGCATAGGGCCAAGAACAAATCCCCAAGGGATCCCACTAGAAATAATGATCCTCAATTTACAATTACATTTTGAGAGCTCTCAGTTGGCCAGTTTTTAATATGTGCCATGTTAAGTTTATATTGTTCTAGTGTTTTAATCAAAATGTCACAAGATATTGTCATGTTTTGGGTCAAAATTCAGATCAGTGACAGGTTCTGTCACCACTTGTCCTGTAAGCACAAGAGTCTTAGTATGCTCTGTTCTTGTAGCTCCCTGTCTCTACGCTCCCAGCCAAGCTTCTACTGAGTGTCAGGGGGTTAAGCTGCCCTGGTTCAGCAACTCTGAATCCAACAGCCTGTTTGTTACACCACAGCCACACTCTGGTCTCCATCAGCCTCGGTGACTATTACCCAAGTGACCCCACCATACCTCCAGTCCCAACCTTCCCCAAAACTGTCTGCCTGGAAATGTCCAGCCCTCTCTCAGAACGTTTAGGGAAATAATAAAGGTCAGTAAGAGATAATGACTATTTATTAAAGTTGACAAGTAAAAGGAACAAAGACGAAGTGGTTACAAGCAAATAAAAGTAAAAATACGCTTTCTAATGCAGTGGTCTCCAAGCCATGGCGCATGACCCCTAGGGGGACACGGAGGAACATTCGGGGGGCACAGCAGTCCCGGGCCAGCCCCTATGGGGGGGCAAGGAAGGACCACCACCCAGCCCTGCACTGTACCCTGCTCCTGGCCCTGGCTCCACTCCAGCCCTGCCCCCATTCGCAGCCCCAGTCCCACCACCGGCCCCTGCCCCCGTTTGGGGGTGGGGGAAGGGCAGGTGGACAGGGGCAAGTGTGGAGGGATGCCAGTTAAAAAGTTTGGGGACCACTATTCTAATGTCTAAGATCTAACTTAAGCTACAGCCTTGATTCAAGGTAGATTTCTTTCCAATCTTTTTCTTTTCAGACATAGCTGACTTCCTCCCATTCAGAAACTTCCACAGAAGTACAAATCACTGGTCTCCTTTGTCTTCCTAGGTGAAGGAGCTTTGCCTACGCAGATTCTTAAAGACTCAGTTTCTAGACACTGCAACCTCCTTGTCTGAAGGATCCATCTTTCTCACTTTGCAGAAAGCTCTAGCCACTGGAGTCTGTCTAGTGATGGATACCAAGATGGCTTCTTCTCTCTATCTTTCCAAACTCACTGTTTTGGTCCACAATTCAGGATAACCGCATGCTGTTGTGCCCTTCCTGGAGATGTCCCATCTCCCTGTGGATTTATATATAATGGGGTTTCCATTGTTTTTTTATCACATCTTGCTTAACTTCATTGTAGACAGGTAGATAGCTGCCTTCCCTACTGTCTGGGAGAAAACCTGTTTCTCCTTTTTTTTGGTCACAGACTTTAAACATAATATCAGTGAATATTCATAATTCCTCATACAGTATTAATATATTATACAATAATATTAATCACCAGTGTGCAATTAGCTTTCCAAAAAGACATTATTTGATACACTTTTATAATTCAGTAATATTGTATACAATCAGCTGACTCAATTATCATTTGAAGCTTGCAGAAGTGTTGAAGAGCAACTGGCAAAAGACACAAAAAAAAGTTTGCTATTATACCAGAACCAGGACGCATGCCAAACAATGAGTGGAGGGCCACTGGACAATCTAAAATAGCAGAACTATTAACTGTGGTATGTAACCCATCACTTAAATCAACCTCTGTACCAAATGACTGGCAGATAACTAATGTGACAGATTTTTAAAGAAGGCTCCAAAGGCGATCCTGGCAATTACAGCCTAACTTGAGTACCCAGCAAACTGGTTGAAATGATAGTAAAGAACAGAATTATTAGGCACACAGTCAACATGGCTTTTGTAAAAGGAAATCATTCCTCACCAATCTATCAGAATTCTTTGAGGGGGTCAACAAGCATGTGGACAAGGGTGAGCCAGTTGATGTAATGGACTTAGAGTTTCAAAAAGCCTTTGACAAGGACCCTCACCAAAGGCTCTAAGCAAAGTAGGCAGTCATGAGATAAGAGGGAAGGATCTCTCTCATGGACCAGTAACTGGTTAAATGGTAGGAAACAAAGGGTAGGAATAAATGGTAAGTTTTCACAGTGGACAGAGGTCCGCCAAGGATCTCTACTGGGGCCAGTGCTGTTCAACATATTCATAAATGATCTGGAAAAATGTGTAAACAGTGAGGTGACAAAGTTTACAGATGATACAAATTACACAAGATAGTTAAGCCCAAAGCTAACTGTGAAGAGCTACAAAGGGATCGCAGGTTTCAGAGTGATAGCCGTGTTAGTCTGTAGCAGCAAAAAGAATGAGGAGTACTTGTGGCATCTTGGAGACTAACAAATTTATTTGGGCATAAGCTTTTGTGGGCTAAAACCCACTTCATCAGATGCATGGAGTGGAAAATACAGTAAGATAAGATATACACACAGAGAACATGAAAAAATGGGCGTTGCCATACTAACTCTAATGAGACTAAACTATTAAGGTGGGCTATTATCAGCAGGAGAAAAAAACTTTTGTAGTGATAATCAGGATGGCCCATTTCAAACAGTTGGCAAGAAGGTGTGAGTAACAGTAGGGGGGAAATTAGCATGGGGAAATAGTTTTTACTTTGTGTGATGACCCATCCACTCCCAGTCTTTATTCAAGCCTAATTTAATGGTGTCCAGTTTGCAAATTAATTCCAGTTCTGCAGTTTCTAGTTGGAGTCTGTTTTTCAAGGTTTTTTTAGCACATATCCATAACTCTTTGTACATACATCACAGAAGAATATTAGTGATCAGTGAGTTATTAGTTTTTCACAGACATATTACATTATACCTTTTATATATAGATTATACCCACAGCGAGTTGGTCTGACAAGAGCTGCTGACAGTAACAAACCAGCACTGCATCACAGGTATCAAGTCAAATGTCTTCCAGAAGTCTATTACATGAACACTCTTACTGTTATCAACCAAACTTGTAATCTCATCAAAACAAGGTATCATGTTAAGTTTGACAGGGTCTGTTTTCCATAAACCCACGTAGATTGGCATTAATTACATTATCCTCCTTTAATTCTTTTTCAAGTCCCATATCAACAGCTCCATTATCTTGCCCAGAATCAATGTCAGACTGATAGGCCTGTGTGGCAGGGTTTACCGGTCTGTCTCATCTTACACTTAGGTTACGTTCCACAGTCAGTGCATAAAGCAACAACCGCGTATAGTCAACATTACATTGAGTGTAATGGCGGATAGAATCGCCCGCACTACAGAAACAGTATTTAAATTGTTATTCTTCTCTTTTTTTTTTCTTGTTTTTGCCGACCGCGTAAAGCTGAAATCGCGCATGTTAAATGCGCCAGACCTGTACTGTTCCCTTTGAGGCCCCCTGCTGGAGGTCTCACTGTCCTACCACATCACAGAAAAGTGAGCAGTGAAGGTAAGTCCCTCAGGCCTCCCTAGAAAGGCTGCAGGGAAGCAGCCAATCAGTGCCCAGCAGGCTTGGTTAAAAGGAGATACGGGGCTTGGGCAGGTCAGTTCCTGGTTGGGACCAGAGGAGTAAGGAAAGGTGCTCCTAGCTGGAGCTCAAGGGAGAACCAGAAGATGGGTTCTGGTGGCATTGGCATTTGGTGACGAAGGAGAGGAGTGGAGAACTTCAGCCCTGAGGTAAGGGTGAAGAGAAAGTGGTTATGTGGGAAGTGACTTAGGGAATAGCAGCAGCAACTATAAAAGGAAGCAGCACATGGCTGCTACTTGTAGGGTCCCTGGGTTGGGACCTGGAGTAGTGGGTGGGCTCGGGTCCCCTCACTGGCTACTGGCACACATTTTATTAGAAGCCCAAGCACTGGGCTGGAATTTAAAGGGCTCAGGGATGAGGCTGAAGACCCTGCAAAGGGCCAACCATTTGTTGCATTTTGTTACTCCCTGGAAGAGGGCTGAACTTGAAGAAGTGACCTGGCTGGAGAGCTGTGGCAATAAGAACCGATAAGGCAAAGAGTCTCGAAGGAGAAAGCCCTAGGGCCATTGCTCTATATCAGGGCAGGCGCGGACTTAAAGCTAGTCTAGAAGGGGTTGAGGACTGAGCCTAGAGACAGGGCTAAAAACTTTAGCAAGGTAACTGGGACAGACCCAGTTGAACCTCTCACCCCGAAAGAGGTTTATTCATTCATATTGAGTATGTGTGACTTGGCTGGAGGGCTGGCTCACTGAAGCCCCACCTGATGAGGTTAACAACGGACAGGGGGTGCCAGGAGCAAACAGTGTGAATGAATGAGTGCAGGTTTGCATCAAACTGACAGGAGGAGCTCACAAAAGGTCAGTGTGCCCCATCACAACTTGCAATTACCTTGGTCTTCCCATTTACCCTTTTAGAAGATTGGCACTTCAAACCACCACCCAGTGGGGATGAACTTGTAACCAAAAGGAATCACAGCCTCAGTTTAGAACTAGCACTCTCATAACATATTCAGACCACCACCTCCTTCCCACCTGCACCATTACCATTCACATAATACTGAACTCCTGTTGAGAATGGTTAATGAAAGATTTAAAATACTAGTTAAACATCAAGATTTAGAAACCCAAGAACTTTGTACCAAAATCTTGATATTATGTACTGAACATTTATACTAATGAACTAAAGTGTATTTGCTCCTTATAGTCAGCTTTTCAAACTTCAAAGCTTATATTTCTGTTCAATGTAGTCACTTTCAACTTGGGTATCTCCCACACTGCAATTATTGCCAGTAAACCACAGATGTTCAGCACATCAAAAAGAAAACACAATTGTGAGGGATTCCAAGACAGTTCTGGATAGTAATTCCAGGGTATGATGCATTTGTGCCTTTAATAAATTTAGATTTTTTCCTGGTATCTACTAAAAGAATAGACCACTCATCTATTCCTCCATAGTTAATATAATTATTATACAGTACTGAGTACAT
Organism: Gopherus flavomarginatus; assembly: GCF_025201925.1. Classification (NCBI taxonomy): domain Eukaryota; kingdom Metazoa; phylum Chordata; order Testudines; family Testudinidae; genus Gopherus; species Gopherus flavomarginatus. The sequence continues at coordinate 39,587,311 of NC_066619.1, read as the reverse complement.
TTCAGTGATTCCTTTGAAGATCTTGGGTAGGTAGCTACAAACATAAGCGAACACCAAAACAATTTAACACATTTTAAGTCTATAGTATAGAGCAGAGGCTCTCAACTTTTCCAGACCACTGTACTCCTTTCAAGAGTCTGTTTTGTTTTGTGTACCCTCAAGTTTCACCTCACTTAAACTTACAAAATCAGACATAAAAATACAAAAGTATCACAGCACACTATTACTGAAAAATTGCTTACTTTCTCACTTTTACTATGGAACTATAAAATAAATCAATTGAAATATAAATTTGTATTTACATTTCAGTATACAGTAGTATACAGAGCAGTATAAACAAAACATTGTCTATGAAATTTTAGTTTGTACTGACTTTGCTAGTGCTTTTTATGTAGCCTGTCGTAACACTAGGCTAATATCTAGATGAGCTGATGTACCCCTTGGAATACCTCTGTGTACCCCCAGGGGTATGAGTACCCCTGGTTGAGAACCACTGGCATAGGGGAAAAAAACAGGAGAAAAGATTCAGCAATAACTGTTAAAATTTTGGATTTTTGCTTTACAAATATTTTATTCAGACCTGGATATAAAGATGGACTTTTAACCTCATTTTTCCGTGAGAAACAAATGCAATGTTAGACTATTCTATACCTCAAAGCGTTATATTTAGTTAGGCTTGGCAGAATTCACTTTAAATTGATGTCGGTAAACATCGATTTCAGCTGAAACACCGAAATAGATGAAAAATGTTGATCAGTAACAGACTGCAGCCTCTGTAGGCCTTGCTGGAGCTCCAAGCATAAGTGTGAACCAAAGGCTGTAAACGAGAGTAGGCCAGGCCTTGGCAAACACCACCACACTGGGCATTAGCTAACATCAAGAAAGCACAATCATGACTGGAGAGGATGGTACAAAACACACAGGTCTCTCAAGTAACTGTGTAAACAAGCTTCCAAGGGATGTTATAAGAACACACTGACACCTTGTAAGATAAGGATAGGATGACAGGATAATGAATAAGGATGTTTGGTTCGAACAAGCAGGTACAGGGAAAAGGGCATGGGCAGCTCGTGAACCTCTGGCTGTGGGAGGCTAGCCCCCAGCCCCACTCCTTCTGCCTGAGGCCCCGCCCCTTCTTCCATGCACCCAGGAACACAGAGCCCTCTCACCATGGCCACTGCTGCCCCCGCTGCCTTGCAGCACCTGGAGGGAGAGCGCACAGCAGTGCTGCTGCAGCCTCCCCAGCCACGGGAAGGCGGGCGGTGTGGCCCTAGCCCCTGGAGCCCAGCAGCACCACCAAAGCGGAGCCCTGGGGGCTGAGTGTGGGCAGAGCTATGCCTGATTCTCTAGGGAGAGGTTCAGCCTCCCCTACCCACCACCCATGGATAAGGGTTGTAACTGACAACTTCTGGAGTGTAATACGTAACTGGTTTGTATCAATGTATAAAAAGGAGAAGTCATAGGAGGGGCAACTTTGTGCTAGCCTAGGGGACAGGATCCTGATTGAACTGGTACCATTGTCGTGGACATACATGTGTTAGTGTACCTGTAGCATTTATGGGGCACAAGTACTGTGCTTTGTTGACAATAAACCTGGCTAAGCACCTTCACCACCAAACCAAGCCTCTGGTCTCTCTCATGAATAACATGGAGGTCTGCTGAATTAATATGCTGCACTGCATGCTAGTGTAGCTGACATTGGCACTCCTAGAACAGCAACACTGGCAGCAGTAAGCACACTGCAGCAAAAGCAACATTCCACAGCACTAACAACAGCCTCTCTTGCTTGAAGCTGCAGGGGTCAGGTGTCAGCTGGAGCCTTTTGAAACCTACTCATGGCCCTGCTCATTCATCCTCATGACAGTGGGGCTGCAGAAGGCTTCCTTTGCTGCTGCAGGGCTGTTGACACCCAACACCAAGACACAAGGTGTGGGGAAGGCTGAGATCTTAACAGGTCAGAGCAGAGATACCGAGCCAGGGCTGCAAGGAGGAGTGCAAGTCCTGGGCCGTAGGGTAGGCTCCTCACTAGCGAAAGCAATTCAGCAGCAGGGTAGCCGCCACTGCAACTTGAAACTCATCTTTGTCTTGCTTCTCACAAGCCTGGTGGGGGGTGTCTGCTTTTCCCCACCAGGACCATAGCCTTCCCCACATCAATGACCCTGTGTCTGTGCAGGAAACCATCTGCAGCTCCACTGTAAACATCCCTGCTCACTCACTCACTAGTCAGGAGTGCAGGAACTATCCCTCTGCAGGAACTGTTCAGCAAGCGCCACACAGCCAGGGACTGCCCTCCTCCTTGCAGCCCTGCTGAGTGTGCTGGAACCCCACTGTTAGTGCTGCCCTATCCCTATTCCCCCCACCCCTAATTTCCAACAACTGTAAAAATAGTTAAAAATATCTTTAAAATAAAAATTGATAGTAATCTTCAAAATTAGAAAAACAATTGAATTTTTCCAAGCCTAAAAATAACATCAGAGTATTCCACATCTCACTATAGCTATATATTAGTTATGGTGCAAATATGGTATATTGTTGTGTCACTGATTTGACATTGAACGCACTATCTGAATAAACAACAAAACAGTTCATACTGTCTGTGAGTACAATGAAAACTTCCCTAGCATAAAGAACAGAAGTACCTGTGGCACCTTAGAGACTAACAAATTTATTTGGGCATAAGCTTTCATGGGCTAAAACCCACTTCATTGGATGCATGGAGTGGAAAATACAGTAGGAAAATATACAGATATACACAGAGAACATGAAAAGATGGGGGTTGCCATACCAACTCTAACGAGACAAATCAATTAAGGTGGGGCTATTATTAGTAGGAGAAAAAAAACTTTTGTAGTGATAATAAGGATGGCCCATTTCAAACAATTGACAAGAAGGTGTGAGTAACAGTAGCAGGAAAAATTAGCATGGGGAGATAGTTTTTAGCTTGTGTAATGACCCATCCACTCCCAGTCTAACAAGGCTACCACTCTGAAACCTGTTCCCTAGCATAAACATTCACTATAAATTTTGATTTATTTTGGAATTTATTTGCACACAATATACACATTTATATATACACAAATATTTCTGGTCTGCTCTTTTTGCTTAATGACTCCTGAAATTAATTACAATTCTAGTTTTATTAATAACAGGAAATAGATTTAAAGTATGATTAATACATGCAATATTACTGCTTATATAAGCTTAATGAATATTATTGTTGTATGAGTTAGCAAACTATTTAGTAATTCTGAATTAGTAGTTTGCAGGAGTCATGATTAATAGACAACTGGATACAGATTATGTAATGACTGGTAATTATGAGATATATTTAAGAAATGAAAGTCTTCAGCTGTTTGAGCTCAAAGAAAAGCAGGTATTTTCAAGGTAACCCATAATTATTTTATTTTCTGAATCATAACACGAATCAAAAATAATAATTTAGTGGTTCAGGGCTAACAGGATTTAACTGTAATTTTCAAGTAGCTGAGAAGTCTTGCCAGATCTCATTTTAAATCTTAAACTATTTTAAAGAAACTTTTAAAGTAAGGTTTGCACTCTTAAACTGAGTTGTGTCCCACCTATTATTTAGGGCTTGTTCCAACAAAACAGAGACCAGCAATACTACAGTACATCTAAAAGTGTGCATACATAGAGGTTTAAACCAGATCAAATTGAGTTAATATGGTTTGAAAATGCTTGCGCACACACAATGCAATCCATCACTGCTCACTAACTGAATTTATTATTAAGTCTGGAGTCCTTTTGCAAAGTGGTTTGGTTTGTTCCAAATTTAATTAATTCAGTCTATTGCTCATGTGGATGAAATTGCTGCACAACACTTTTTGCATACTTCCAATGGCTCTCCCACAATGCTTTTGCAGGTCAACTATTACAAACCAGTCTTTTTAAGTGTGTGCCCACTGCTGTTCTGGTGTCAAGTTCCCAGGATGATAATCCCTTCCCCTGTTAAAAAAGCTGACATGAAGCCAGATTTTGCATATTTTCCCCGGATCCCAGAATATAACCACAATATTATTCCAGAAGCCCCACAACATGCCTCACCCAGGTGCCTAGAGCCATGCTGAAACCCTGGATCTTATCGTTATCTGGGTTAAGGAAGCTCTTGTGGCCAGCCATTGGAGTGAAGACCTTTTTATGGACACTGCAAAGGCTAAAGCAGTCCTAGAATCCATCAGGTGAGACATTTCCATTAGAGGCAGGGAAGTATTAGTACCATTATACAAGGCACTGGTGAGACCTCCTCTGTAATATTGTATCCAATTCTGGTCTCCTGTGTTTAAGAAAGATGAATTAAAACTGGAACAGGTGCAGAGAAGGGCTACTAGGATGATACGAGGGATGGAAAACCTACCTTATGAGAGGAGACTCAAAGAGGTTGACTTGTTTAGCCAACCAAAAGAAGGCTGACTGGAGATATCACTGCTTTCTATAAATACATCATAAGAATAAATACCAGGGAGGGAGTTATTTAAGTTAAGCGCCAGTGTGGACACAAGAATAAATGGCTATAAACTGGCCATCAACAAGTTTAGGCTCAAAATTAGGCAAAGGTTTCTAAGCATCAGAGGAGTGAAGTTCTGGAACAGCCTTCCAAAGGGAGCGGTGGGGGCAAAAAAACAAATTGGCTTCAGGATTGACCTTGATAAATTTATAGAGAGGATGGTATGATGGGACTGCCTATAATGGCATGTGGCCCATCGGTGCCTGCCGGTAGCAAAACTCCCCAACCACTGGAGACAGGACCCTAGATGCAGACAGCTCTTGGTTACTACAGAAAATTCTTTCCCAGGTATCTGCGTGGTGGGTCTTTCCCACATGCTGATGGTCTAACTGACTGCCACATCTGGAGTCGGGAAGGAGTTTCCCTCAAGTGAGATTGGCAGAGATCTTGGGGGGTCCTTCCTCTGCATCATGGGGCATGAGTCACTTGCCGGTTTAAACAAGTGTAAATGGTGAATTCTTTGTAACTTCAAGGCTTTAAATCATGATTTGAGGACTTCATTAACTCAGCCAGAGGTTACTGGTCTATTACAGAAGTGGGTGGGTGAGGTTCTGTGGCCTGCAATGTACAGTAGGTCAGACTAGATAACCACGATGGTCCTTTCTGACACTGAAGTCTATGAGGGGTCACAACCTGGATGCCAACCAGTGCTGGAAAAACAGCAAGCAGCTTAGGAAAAAATGCATTGAAACAAGGGACAAAGAGCCAGTCTGGCAGGGGACATGTGACCCATCCATGACTGATGAACTGGATAGAAGTCTACACAATTATAGTACAGCCTATCCCAGACACCGTGTGGAGCTTGCTGCCTGCGCACTGTCTCCCCATCGAGGACAACTGACTAGACCTACTGGACGATGAGCAGGATGCCAGAGAAGCTGTCCCCCAAGAGCCAGGATCTTTTGGGGACTCAGGACTCTGATGCTAGCCAGATGGAAAGCCAGCCCTAGTCCTGCCCTGCAGCAGTCCCTGATTCCTGCCCTGCACTGTCTTGAGTCTGAGCCCCAGCCAGAAACCCAGGCTGGGTCCAAAGCAGCAGATCCCCTAGAGGCAGTTTCACGTGTATGTACCTATCTTTACAATGTATTTATTATTACTTTGCTATATTGGGGTTCCAGCTTTGATTCCAGGTGCCTTGTGGCTGCAGCCATTGTAGGCAGCATCGCCGACTGGACCATTAAAAGTCCAGTCAGCAATGCAGCAGGGATAAGGCAGGCTCCCTGCCTGTTCTGTCTCCATCCTGTGTTCAGGAAGTGGCCAGCAGGTCTAGCTCCTAAGTGTGGGGGCCACGGGGCTCTGCATGCTGCCCCCACCCCAAGCACTGGCTCCACACTCCCATTGGCCGGGAACTGCAGCCTATGGGAGCTGGAGGGCATTTCCTGCGGGCGAGGGCAGTGCGCGGAACCTTCTGGCCCCCCCACCTAGGAGCTGAACCTGCCGGCCGCTTCCAGGGCGCAGCACAGGGCCAGGACAAGCAGGGAGCCTGCCTTAGCCCCACTGACTGGGAGCCACCTACGGTAAACCTGCACTCAAACCCTCTGCCCCAGCCCTGAGTCCCCACAACCCAGAGCCCCCCCCCACCCCAAACTCCTTATCACCTAACCCCAGGTCCCACCCCAGAGCCTGCATAGCCAGAGCCCTCACCCCATGTCTTTGCTCCAGCCCAGAGCCCTCACACACACACCCTGAACCCCTCATCCCCAGTCCCACCGCAGAACCCCCAGCCCAGAGCCCATACCCCCGCCTGCACCCCTACCCTCTGCCTCAACCTGCAGCTCCCTCCCGCACTCCGAATCCCTTAGCCGACCCCCCCACCCTGAAGCCCCCTCCTACACCCCAAACCCCTCATCCCCACCCCAGAGCCCGCAACCCTAACTGGAGCCCCCACCCCTCCTGCACTCCAACTCCCTACCCCAGTCCAGTGAAAGTGAATGAGGGTGGGGGAGAGTGAGCCACTGAGAGAGGAGGAATGTAGTGAGCAGGGGATGGGGCCTTGGAGAAGGGGCAGGGCAAAGGTGTTTGGTTTTGTATGATTAGAAAGTTGGCAATCCTACTGAAGGCACGAGTATCAACTGTTTTCAAGACCACTGCCCATCTGCTCATTTTCCTTCTCCTTCCCTCATCTGTCCTGCCTAGCAATGCCTCCCCCTGCTTTTAACATCTCAAAATGGAGGATGCCAGCATGGCGCAGTCACACTTGTCCCCATCCCCCTCCTGTAGCAGATTTAAATAACAAAACCATTCATTTGTGCAAAGTTTAACATTTATTGAGACAGGGGTTACAGGAAAAAAAGTTTAGCTAGTGTTCATAGTTTATAGGAGGTATAAATGCTAGTAAAGGCACAAACTATACTGTTCCCTGCTGAGGTACAAATGCCCTGCACATTCTAACAGACAATCATTGCAAGACCTGATCTATTTTTTTCAGCACTTCCCCATGCCTCTGGGGAGAGGTGTACCAGAACTTAAGACTGATAAATTGCTCTATTTTGTTTTGCACATCATAGGGAATAGTCGCACACCCATCCCACAGTTACAACTTGCCAGCTCCTTCCACTCTGGAAGAGCTTGAGGGAGACTATCCTGGGGAACAGCTTTACAGTTCATCTTGCTGGTGTGCCTGTTGCCTTTTTTGAATAAGAGCAATTTCTGCCTTCTAGTCACCCACCTCAGTATAATCTCAGAGTGAGGACAGCCTACAGGAAATGTAGAGATTATCACTATCTGGCTCAGCTCCTGGTGCCCCCATAATCCTCCTTAAGCCCTAAGTCACCACAAAAGCACCTTCAGCACACAAATAAAATTGCAAAACTAAAATGGGAACATAATTCCAACCTTTCCACCACCACCCACGCTACAAACATCATAACAGTATCAATAGGAGACAGAAATCCCAATGTACCCAGCACCTCCTCACATTCAGATCACTTATCTCTGAGATTCCCCCAAGATTAGGAAGAGTCTCAGGGAGGTAAAGTCACATATATAATTTAAAAAATGTTATGGCCTTCCTGGAATATGAATAATAAGTGATTTTTTTTCTTTCATCCCCCCAGCTATAGCACCTGCAACAGCCAGACTGTCAAGTACATGGCTTCTATCGACCACTACGAAACTGGCCAACCTGCGGGGGCAAAAATGGGACGAAATGTTTGCAGAATTCATGGCAGAGTCTCAGAAGAAAACCAACCTGGCTGAGAGGCAGAGGCAGTACATGAGAACCCAGAAGGAGAAAGAAATGCAGCTCTCCCAGGACATCATAACATCAACCAAGGATACCACTGCAGTGGTCAGGAACAGCATTGCGAAAGTCGAGGGAACTTATGGACGCTCTCCGGAACCAGAATGCTCTCCTTCAAAACATGCTCTTGTTATGCCAGCAGTCCCTTACTTTCATTCCCAGCCATATCCTTCAGCCCCTCGACAATACTGGCTACAAGACCAGCAGCAACTTCTCTCTGCTCTATCCCCACAGCAGTGCTACCAATGGCACTTCCCCTTTTAAAATCAACCTCTTAGCACCAGGAACACCAGCTCTTGGGATCTCAGCACTTGGCAGCCTTGCAGCGCTCCCAACAATTTTGATAAGAGGCAGCAGAGGGAAGATGGATAGTCACTTGTGACTTTAAGCCCCTCTCCTCCACATACAAACAGAACAAGATATGTGTATTGTTGCACTTTGTTTTTTTGTTGTTTTTTTTGTGCTGTTGCTTTAATTAAAGGTTTGCTTTATAAAAATACTGTTATTTTTTCCATCAGTTTGATTAAAGCTTTATTTTTGTTATTGTTGTCTCATAATAAAAAAATTAAAATCCATTCATTGAGTCATTGTTGCATTTAACTCACAAAACCCTTGAAATAAAGTTTTAAATATATTTACAGCATTTTACAAAAGTACATAGGGAAAGTTCCATTTCCACCACCCTTACACAACACTTCAGTTCTGACAACGTACCTCTCCCTTGCTTTCAAAACATCATGCATGCAGTTATAGTGGTCAGAATGTTTTTTTCTGCTGTTTCCAATCTATTTCATAAACAGGAACACGTGCCTTTCAAGCATCCAAATGCTCATTTGACTGCCATTCTGCAACTTCTCAGAAGACAGTTAAAATGTTCCTGACTTCTGTCCAAGCAGCCTGCATGTGGCTTCATTAACCAGGACTTCAGGGGATAAAATGGTTCTCCCATAATAACCAGTCCAACCACCATACCATTAACATCCACAATGGTCCTGGGGACAAACAGTCCTTTCTTCATTAATTTAAACAGAACTGAGTACCAAAAGATCCTAGTATTGTGGACCCTCCCAGACCATCCTGCGGTTATGTCTATAAACCTGTTGTGGTGGTCTACCAGTCCTTGGAGCACCACAGAGTAACCCTTTCTGCTCATAAATTCTGCACCCTGGCAGGGGTGAGGGAGGGGAAGGAGGAGGAAATGATAGTCACATGGGTTCCTGCAACTGCCCCAAGATGGTCTGGGAACCCCATGTGTGCAAAGCCATCAACCATCTCCTGAGTACGACACAGCTCTGTGACCCAGTTAGACAGTACTTTATCCTCAGCAAAGCAGACTGGCATGGGAATGGTCCCAACCGTTCATCTTCCCACATGAAATTTATTGGCTATAGACTATGAGCATTCTGCAGTGACCAGCTACCAGAAGGCAATGACAATGCGCTTCTATATGTGCATGAAGCACCACATGTTGGTACGCTGTTATTGCATTTCCAGGGTCAATTCTGCACAAATCTCAAAAGACAAAGCACTCCCCAAGGTCTGCAGAATGATCCTCTTTCTCCAATCCATATTGGTTTCCTGGACCCAGAAACAGCACTGAACGTTGTGCAGCTGACCCATGATCTGGTCCCTTAGTTCCATCAGCTCAGCATCATCCCCTACCTCCTCACCCTGCTGCCACCACTTCAGAATGTTTTCCTGCTGCCAAAGGAACTGCTCCTGCTACCACAGGATATTGTCCCGCTCCCTCATTATCTGCTTGGTGATGCGACAGGCAAAGTGCAATGCCAAATTCATCCAGCATTTACTATTGTATTACAGCCCAAGCAGCCTCTATGTATTTGCACTTGTTGCTGTAGTGGTGTGCAGTTTTGCTGGGTCCATGCTAGCAGACAGCAATTTGAGAAAGATATTAACTCACCCAGAAAGGAAGCGTGGGGCAAACAGTGGAAACATGGGATTTTAAAAAAAGAATGCATCCAGCTTCCCACAATTCACAGGAAAACAATCCCAGGATGCACACTGCTCAGCAGTGAAACAGAGGACCATGGATAACCTCAAGAACACTATCTCTCAGTTTGCAGCAAACTACCGCCATGTATCGACACACTGAGAATTGAAAATAAAACAGGCATTTTGTTTGCATGCTATTGGTGAGACTAGTATACTGCAAATTAACCTGATGTGCATCAAAAAGCTTTGGATTAAAGCTTCTATGCAGACATATCCTTAGCTGCTCTTGGCCCTGCTGGGATCAAAGTGGGAGGAAAATGGAGAAACTGCACAGAGCCAAGACCATTGGAGTGATGTCTCTGCTGGTCTTGAAGCTGCCAAGACCAGGAAAAGGGGACAGTGGAGGGCCAACTAAACACTGCTTGGGAACTGAAACTTTCTACACCTGATTCAGCCGAGGGATTGATTTTTTCTTTTCAAGTTTGAACAATCTCTTAGGTCATTTTGTAGTTATGCAAAGATGAAAAAATATATATAACTTTCCCTTTTTTTGCTTACACAGCTCAAGAGCAGTTGAACTAAACAGTTTGAAATTTTTAGGCTAAGCAGTTCTCGGAGGACTAGGCTCTTGCATAATATATAAATAAAAACTAAGGAAGGTTTAAGTGTTTTAAATCCAATTTTCATGCATGTATAGTAGCAGTGACCTTTTCTAATGTCAGCATCTGAGTACTAACTGCAGCACTACATACTGTAGCCAACAGCTCTGCAGAAACCTCTCTTTATATAGACTTTGGGGTAGAAAGAGATTTTACATTGCAATTCTGTTCCTGCATAGATTCAGGCCTCCACAGAAGGGAGGTCCACCACTTTCAAATGATTCTGTTCCATCCTTTTTTATGTGGCGCTTATGATCAAAGAACAAATTATGAAATTCTTTTAACTCTGCAATCCAATAATTTCAGGTGAAGGGTACTTTAAAAATGTATACAATCTGCTAATTTAACAGCTCTACTAGATGTTCCCATTTTATATGTAAAATACAGAAAATATAAACTTTACATTCACAATGTTAACATTACAGTAAACTTTCCTAACTTTTGAGTTTTAAGTTTCTATTAATTCAGCAATACTAATGAGTTAACCTGAATTCTTTATTTATCTTCTTTTCCTGATTTGAGCATTTAGATTCATAATATTAATGTTAGGGTAATGTATGTTTTCGCATTTTAATATTTATACAGGTCCATTTGTTCTTAAGCATCTCGAAATGCTAAAAGGCTATACTGAGATACAAGACCATACATGAATCATGTATGTCAACACACAAACAAAACACTGCAATGAAACATGGGAAAACTACTACTAGACTACAGTTTAGGACAGCAAGTGAAGAATACAATTTCCAACACTCTGTAGGGGGGAACTGAGGCAGGCAAAATGTAGTTACCGAAATTGGAATTTGGCCAGGACACTAGTGTTAAAATGGCTACTCTTACAAAAAGTGCTTAGAGTTACTATAAATGATTAGACTCTTAAGTTTTCCAATGACTTATCTTATTTAAAAGGGGACACCTTCAGTTGCACAATACTTCCAAGGCCATGCCAGTGTACTATTTAGATACAGATGCTGAAGAAAGAGCACTGACTAATGAGAATTTTCCTCACTTCCTGAAATATCTAGGTGCCTTCTGAAAGTCTCTTATCCAAACATTGCTCATCCTGACCCTTGTGAGATCTAACAGGAGTACAGCACTAGGAGGCATGGCTGCAGGCCACCATATTTTTCAGAGTAAAGCCCTCAGAGTACACCTTATGGGTATAGCCTCCTCACTATGCATGGGGAGTTACACACACAAATCCTTATGCAATGAGATAAAACTAAACCTCTAAATGTTTAACTTTCTAGTAGTCTTGAGATATGTGAGTATTTTGAAACCTGGCTGTTAAAGGTATTTTATTCTCTCAAGGATGATAATAAATGACAATCTCTCTACCATAAAACCCAGCATTTAATAAAACATTTAACTTTCTCCCCCTCTATGGAAACATAGCATAAAAACAACATATTTAACGTTCTGAAAAAAGAATAAATTTGTTCAATTATTTTTACCTCTCATATATAAATGGCAATCCTTACTAATTGTTTTGTTAGCATTTAAATATCATAGCTCTGATTTTGTATTTGTTTTTCTTTTCTACTGTTTAAAATATATATAGGATTGTTGCTACACAGAAAAACAAATCCAGGGCTTTTTATAGAGATAGTGAAGTAAGATTCTCCTCCCTCTCTCCAATAAAGACGACCTACTTTTGTGTGTTTCTGTAACATTTGTCTTCTATCTTGCAAATTATTATAAAATCAAATTACCTGTATGATGAACCTTCTGTAACTATGAGTAAGTGTTTTATTTTCAATTTAAGGACATTTCTGATTTGTGGCTGCATTTTACTTATTTTACAAATGACTAAATGTATATTTAGGTATCAAATTTAGACATTTTTAGTTCAAAACAATTAAACTGAGAATTATTCCCTTCTGGTTCCCTATATTTTTCTTTAATCTTGGTCAGCATAAGACCTTATTAAAAGTAATTTGCTACTATAAGGCTGAGGAAAAATGCTAGCCTCACAATTTTTGTCATTTCTCTCCCACCCCGCCTTCCCCTTCCCCTGCAGGCTGCTACTGTTGATGGCCTTTATGGAAATATAAATTCAATCAGCAGCTGCAAATTTCATGAGACGTCCATCTTCATGCTGAATTTCTAACTGAGTGTCAAAACAAACTGTGGATTTCTCCCTGATGAAACACACATTGAATTGTAAATTTCTGCAATTTTCTCATGTTTGAATTTCAGCTGCACTAAAATAGAGCTAGCCTAGATATAGTGCCTACCAGCTTGAGACAAGTAATTTTTTTCTCATTATCTCTGCTTATCGTTCAGAGTTAAACTGTAAAAACTCGTAACACGTGACCTGGTTTATTTTTTTAAACAAAAATTAAATTATATTACATTTCTTATTCCACTTAGTATTAAAACATGATATAAAGAACCCCAATGTATTTTTTAAGGTTTTCAAATGAGCTACTTATTTGATCTCTGGTCTTCACTATTCATTTTATAGTATTTTGCAGTGATGAAAATCCAGGAATTAGTTGTGATGAAATTAAAGAATTATCTACGGTGTCAAAATAGTCAAACATCTGAATAGAGAAGGTTCAGTTCAGAGAAACAATGGCTGCTGTTTCCTCTTTCTTTGGTGTAAATCTTATTTGTAATTAAATATTGGTGGGAAAGAGAAAATGTGAAAATATAAAATTAATTTAAACGGCTAGGATGGTTAGCACATACATCTGAACAGTTCACTGTTCTCTTGAGAGCAGCTAAAAGAGAATATAATTTTCCATTCAAATTGCTATTTTTTACAATAGCTTAAAGAGATTGTTCACTAGACAAGGTTTATTATACCAATTCAAATATTTTTCTTTAGAAAGACATCCATTTTTCTCTTCCCAGAATACTAATGTAAAATATGCAACATGTTGTTTTGCTAATTGCAATGTGTCCTGGTAAACTTTAAGTAGCCTGTTTATTACATTTTCCTCTCATCACCACCTCACCAACATAAATATAATTCACAATGAAGTAGTCACTGTCATAGCATAAAGAGAACCCCCAAATATAAAATGTTTGTATATCTCTTTCCTCACATAGAAGCAAATATTAGCTATGGACTAAAAGGAATGTGACAAATATTGCCCATGTCTCCGGTCATACCATTATGCACGGGAATAATTTACACAGATTTCTCTGGGCTCAAAAAATGTAGAGACCACAGTTCATATTGCCCCGCTAAATTATTCAATTATGCCAAGCTGCTAGATGAAGAACTTCTGCCTCCAACATAAGCAATCATCATTAGCACCTGCCATACTCAGATTATCTTGTACATTATCCTGCCTGACTGTGTGCAGTTCCAGATGCTTCAGAGATTATAAGAAACCTCAACAGTGGATAGATATGGAATAAACTACCCATGGAGGAAGGTTTTTGCTTGTTTGTGGCTGGAAGCACAAGGTTTTATAGCCCTTATTTATAAAAAGTTATCCTATCATTCTTCAGTCACACCCAACTAGGGTGACCAGATGTCCCGATTTTATAGGGACAGTCCCAATTTTTCGGCCTTTATCTTATATAGGCTCGTATTATCCCCCACCCCCGTCCCGATTTTCCACATTTGTTGACTGGTCACCCTACACCCAACACAACTCTCCCTGTCACCCTGATTGCATCATGCTTTGCTTGGACTGGCAGAAGCATCAAGTTCCTCATATTTCCTAACTTTCCCAACTAGCTGACCTTTAAATATCCCTCCACTGTTTCATTGGGTAAAACATCTGCACAAAGACAGATTTTGTTGACATCTAGCAGGATGTTGATTTTTAATGTGAATCCTCCATATCAGAACACAGGTCAGAGGAACAACTTTATATAGCAAAGCCTGTTCAGCATTAAGTTTAGGAGTTACCTGTTCAAGAAGTGACCTTAATAAGTCTTCTACTCCCTCTTTGATTTCCCGATTAGTACTAAAATGCTAACATCCCACTCAGACATGACAGCCATTTTCTGCTCAAACTATAGCTCCAACTAATAAGACTGTTTGTGTCATCAAGTCACAAATTCTGATTAGATGATGCTGAGAAATTATGTTTCAGTTTTATAAGGTTTTGCATATTGGTTGGTTTTAACAGAATGATTAAAATGTACACCAATCTCTTCCAACACCAATCACGTAAAATAACAAAGCCTGTGTATTGACACACTAGTAGTTTCTAGTCACTAGTTTCAGTGAGTGTGCACCTAGCCGTAGATGCTGTCATAGTTGCCATAAAAAAGGCCCTTACTGTATTTTGTGTTTTACAATGGCTGCCATTACCACAGTATCTTGAGCATTACGCTATTTCCGACTGTGGCACTAGCTAAAAACTCCAAGGAATGAAGGCAGGCTGTAAGAAGAGACTATGGCTGCCTGATTCTTGTGAGAGGGTATGTCTACACTACGGGATTATTCCAATTTTACATAAACCGGTTTTGTAAAACAGATTGTATAAAGTCGAGTGCACGCAGTCACACTAAGCACATTAATTCGACGGTGTGCGTCCATGTACCGAGGCTAGCATTGATTTCCGGAGTGTTGCACTGTGGGTAGCTATTCCGTAGCTATCCCACAGTTCCCGCAGTCTCCTCCACCTCTTGGAATTCTGGGTTGAGATCCCAGTGCTTGATGGGGCAAAAAACATTGTCGCGGGTGGTTCTGGGTACAGCCTCACCCCACCCTCCATGAAAGCAGCAGACAACCGTTTCGCGCCTTTTTTCCTGGGTGTACTATGCAAACGCCATAGCACAGCAAGCATGGACCCTGCTCAGATCAAGACCGCAATCGTGGATGTTGTAAACACCTCGCGCATTCTCGTGCAGTCTATGCTGAAGCAGGACCTGCAAAGCCAGGCAAGGAGGTGGCGGCTACGGCACAGTGGTGACGAGAGTGATGAGGACATGGACACAGAATTCTCTCAAACCGTGGGCCCCTGCGCTTTGGAGATCCTGCTGGTAATGAGGCAGGTTCTAGCCATTGAACGCTGATTTTGGGCCCGGAAAACAAGCACAGACTGCTGGGACCGCATAGTTTTGCAGGTTTGGGATGATTCACAGTGGCTGCGAAACTTTCGCATGCCTAAGGGCACTTTCAGGGAACTTTGTGATTTGCTTTCCCCCGCCCTGAAACGCCATAATACCAAGATGAGAGCAGCCCTCACAGTGGAGAAGCGAGTGGCAATAGCCCTCTGGAAGCTTGCAACGCCAGACAGCTACCGGTCAGTCGGGAATCAATTTAGAGTGGGAAAATCTACTGTGGGGGCTGCTGTGATGCAAGTAACCAAAGCAATCATTAAGCTGCTGCTACGAAAGGTTGTGACTCTGGGAAACGTGCAGGTCATAGTGGATGGCTTTGCTGCAATGGGATTCCCTAACTGTGTGTGGTGGGGGGGTGATAGATGGAACCCATATCCCTATCTTGGCACCGTAGCACCAGGGCGCCCAGTACATAAACCACAAGGGGTACTTCTCAATGGTGCGGCAAGCACTGGTGGATCACAGGGGACGTTTCACCAATATCCATGTGGGATGGCCGGGAAGGGTTCATGACGCTCGCGTTTTCAGGAACATTACTCTGTTTAAACGGCTGCAGCAAGGGAATTACTTCCCAGACCAGAAATTAACAGCTGGGGATGTTGAAATGCCTGTCGTTATCCTGGGTGACCCAGCCTACCCCATGATGCCATGGCTCATGAAGCCATACACAGGCAGCCTGGACAGTGGTCGGGAGCTGTTCAACTACAGGCTGAGTAAGTGCAGAATGGTGGTAGAATGTGCATTTGGCTGTTTAAAGGCGCGCTGGCGCACATTACTGACTCGCTCATACCTCAGCCAAACCAATGTCCCCATTGTTATTGCTACTTGCTGTGTGCTCCACAATCTCTGTGAGAGTAAGGGGGAGACCTTTATGGCAGGGTGGGAGGCTGAGGCAAATCACCTGGCCGCTGATTACGTGCAGCCAGACACCAGGGCGATTAGAAGAGCACACCAGGAAGCAGTGCGCATCAGAGAAGCTTTGAAAACAAGTTTCATCACGGGCCCGGGTACAGTGTGACTTGTGTGTTTGTTTCCCCTTGATGAACCCCACCCCCTTGATTGACTCATTCCCTGTATGCAACCCACCCTCCCCCTTAGATTACAGCTTGCTTAAGGAAATAAAGTCACTATCGTTTAAAAATCATGTCTTCTTTACTAAAAAGTCATTATAAAAAGAGGGAGAGAACTGACAAGGTATCCCGGGTGTGGTTTGCGAGGAGGGTAGGAGGGAAGGAGAAGGCCACTAAAAATATTTCAAAGTACTGACAGCCTTTTGGTTGCGCAGTCCACGGGGGTGGAATGGGCAGGTGCACAAAGCCTTCCCCCACGCGTTCTTACACGTCTGGGTGGGGAAGATATGGAACATGGTGAGTGATGAGGGTGGTTACACAGGGGCTGCAGCGGCACTCTGTGACCCCGCTGCTCTTCCTGAAGATCCACCAGACGTCGGAGGATATCAGTTTGATCACGCAGCAGCCCCAGCGTTGCATCCTGCTACCGCTGATCTTCCTGCCTACACCTCTGATCTTCCTGCCGCCACCTCTCATCTCGAGCGTCTCTCCTCACGTTGGTCCCTCCTATCCTCACGTTCACTGGCATCTTTCCTGTAATTTGATACCACGTCCTTCCACTCATTCAGATGAGCGCTGTCATTGCGGGTCACTTCCATGATTTCCGAGAACACTTCGTCTCACGTCTTTTTTTTTTCCTCCGCCTTATCAGAGATAGCCTTTGGGAC
This sequence comes from Gopherus flavomarginatus, assembly GCF_025201925.1. Classification (NCBI taxonomy): domain Eukaryota; kingdom Metazoa; phylum Chordata; order Testudines; family Testudinidae; genus Gopherus; species Gopherus flavomarginatus. Next base: position 39,570,164 of record NC_066619.1, on the reverse strand, counting down.
GGAGTAGGGAGGCTTGAAAAATTTGCAGCTGCATGAGGGAGGTAAAAAAGGGAGAGAAGTATTTAAAAAGATACATTTTACAGAACAATGGTTATACTCTTTCACAGTGAACAACACTATTCACCTTACACAGCACATGTGATTTCACTACAAGGTCGCATTTTGCATCTTAAAATTGAGTGCCTGTGGCTCTGGTGTTAGAGATCTCACAGATGCAGGTCCGGGCAGCAAAATTCAGCTTGAATGCGGCCATGGTAAGCCATTGTCTTTCGGCTTCTGCAGCCTTCATATACACAGTGCCCTCCTTTCCCAAATACCAAGCAAATCCTGTACAGTGCTGCTTCTTTCCTGTTAACATGTAGCAGCAGAAAGCACCCCCCACATCCAATTCTCTGGGATGATCGCTTTACCCCTCCCCCCACCGCGTGGCTGGTAGCAGGGAAGATCCCTGCTAGCCAAACGCAGAAAAGCTCGGCGCCAATCGCACCCCTCCCCGGCGCCAATCGCACCCCTCTGCTCCCCCCACTTGGCTACCTGCAAGGAAGGATTTCTTTTAAGCAACAAGCAAACAGCCCTGTAGGAATGGCCATCTCTGTCCCCTTAATTAAATTCCTGAATTTCAACCAGGTCACAATGAACAATATCACTCTCCTGAGGATAACACAGTGAGATAAAGAACGGATGTTGCCTGAATGCCAGCAATCACCAGGACCATACGCAGCTAGGCTTTGTCATGCAATGATACCAGATTACTTGCTACATGCATGACGTGGTACAGTGTCCTACGATGGTGGACGGAATAAGGCTGCCTTGCCCAGAAACCTTCTGCAAAGGCTTTTGGAGTACCTCCAGGAGAACTTCATGGAGATGTCCCTGGAGGATTTCCGCTCCATCCCCAGACATGTTAAACTTTTCCAATAACTGTACTGGCCATGAATGCATCCCAAGTCCTCAGGGCAAATCAATTATTAAAAAACGCTTGCTTTTAAACCACGTTTTATATTTACAAAAGGTACACTCACCAGAGGTCACTTCCATGGCTTCATTGTCTGGGACAGTTGCTTGGGAGGGCTGGGAGGGTAATTCCGTCTGGGTGAGAAAAAGCTCCTGGCTGTTGGGGAGAACAGAGTGCTGTGTGCTCTCTGCAAGCTCGTCCTCTTCCTCCTCCTCCTCTACCCCGTCTGCAGAATCCTCAGCCATGGCTGAGATTACCACTTCCACCTCGGAATCCATGGACACGGGTGGGGCAGCGGTGGCAGACCCCCTAGAATTGCATGCAGCTCAGCGTAGAAGCGGCATGTTTTCGGCCCTGACCCCGGACCTTCCGTTTACTTCTTTGGTTTTCTGGTAGGCTTGTCTGAGATCCTTAACTTTTACTCTGCACTGCACCGAGTCACTGGTGTGACCTTTCTCCATCATAGCCTTGGAAATTTTTTCAAATGTTTTTTCATTTCGTCTTTTGGAATGGAGTTCTGTTAGCACAGACTCCTCTCCCCATATAGCGATCAGATCCAGTACCTCCCGTGCGGTCCATGCTGGAGCTCTTTTTCGATTCTCAGGAGACTGCATTGTTACCTGTGCTGATGAGCTCTGCGTGGTCACCTGTGCTGGCGAACTCTCCACGCTGGCCAAACAGGAAATGAAATTCAAAAGTTCGCAGGGCTTTTCCTATCTACCTGGCCGAGTTCGGATTGCTGTCCAGAGCGGTCACAGTGGTGCACTGTGGGATACCACCCGGAGGCCAATACCGTCGATGTGCGGCCACACTAACCCTAATCCGATATGGTAATACCGATTTCAGCGCTACTCCTTTCGTCGGGGAGGAGTACAGAAACTGGTTTAAAGAGCCCTTTTTATCGATATGCAAGGACGGGTGCAGCGTTAAATCGGTTTAACTCTGCTAAAATTGGTATAAACGCGTAGTGTAGACCAGGCCAGAGCGACATTTGTTCCTACTCCTTTTTAGATTCTTTTATCTGGAATATTGCAGAATATTATATAGCATCTCATTGTGTTGATCATTTTCACTTCATATCAGAAGATCAAACAATATTTCCACTCCATCCATATCCTCTAAGATCTGAGACATGATGCTTTGATAGATCAGAGGCCAAAGCAATTCCAAAGGAAAGTTGCTAAAACTTCCATCTACCAAAAGCGTAGTTGAAATTACTGAGTTCTGCATTTTTTAAGTGAGTCAGATCTGTTAAATCTTAGCTTTCTTTCAAAACTGAAAATACTTCTGTATTTTTTAAATTTAAACACCAACATGCAATTTGAGAATATTGTTAAGAGATGATCAAAGAGCTGCACAAATGAAGCCATTTGCAGTGCACAAGTTTTTTGGTCCTACAAAACTATGCTACATGTTCTCGAGCATTATATACTGGCACCTTATCTATTAACTACTTAATGAACATCATTTATGCTTTTCTTCCCAATCTGACCCTGAAACACTGAAAACAGCAATTAGTTACTAATTATGTTAAACACAAAAAGTGAATATACAGAAATCAAATAATTAATCACTGGTGGAACAACTGTTTTTGTAGTATTTTAGTTTAGTTAACATTTTAAAAAAATGAGTGGGGAGATTTGATTATAGATAGCTAGAAAGGAGAGACCAAAGAAATTGCATAAAAAATTAGATGCATTTAGGAGGAAGCGAACTGAATTTCTTCTAAATTGTCAGCAGTGTTTCAAATGAATAAAATCTCACTAGTACTTTTTACGCATCAGCCCTGGTATACACTAGGAATTTAGGTTGGTATAAATATATCACACAGAGGTGTGAAAAATTCACAACCCTGAATGATGCAGTTAAACCTATCTAACTCCCAGGGTAGAGTACATTACGTCGACAGAACAATTATCCCGTCAACCTAGCTACCACCTTTTGGAGAGAGAGAGTTCTACATCAACAAGAGAAGCCCTCCCATTGGCATACGTAGTGTCTTCACTGAAGCAAGTGTTACAGTGGCGCAGCTGCAGTGGTGCATATGCGCTGCTGCAGCATTTTAAGTGTAGACAAGCCCTCAGTTGTGTTCCAGAGTCAAAAACAAGCCACCTACACATTCCATAAATTCCTTGACTTTTCTGTCCAATTATCTATAGTATTAATAGCTAATTTGGTTTTGCTTCCTGTAATTTAATAACTCTATAATATTAAGAATATTTTTTCCTGTTCCTAAGCTGACTTCCTAAAGAAGTTTAAATTAAATTGCTGTATTATGACAGCTGCAAGATCACAGCTTCAAAAGGTTGGCTGCACTACAAAACATGGTAAAGTACATTATTTTTAAAATGTGAGGTCAGGGCCGGCTCTAGGCGCCAGCTTCCCAAGCAGTTGCTTGGGGCAGCAATCTGCAAAGGGCGGCATTCCATGTGTTTTTGCCCCCAAGCAGCATGTAGAATTGCCGCCTTGAACGGCGGGGGCAGTCCGTGTGCCATTAGGGCGGCACGCGCGTTTCCGTGGCAGTGCAATTCGGAGGCAGCTTCAATGTTCACCTGTCCTGTTCAGCTGGCTGAAGACAGAAGTTGCTGCCGAATTGCCGCCACCGCGGAAATGCGCGAGCTGCCCTAAGGGCACAAAGACTGCCCCCGTCGTCTGCGACGACAATTCAGCGCGCTGCTTGGGGGGGCGAAAACAATACAGCCGGCCCTGTGTGAGGTGGGGGAACAAAAAGAACTTGGCTTTGCCCAGTTTCAATAATTGTCAATGACTTTCTTATCAAGTATATTTTGTAACTCAGTCTTTAAATAAAATTAAAATAATTACTCTAATCATTATACACTGAAAATTCTTTTAAAAACTGACATGAAGTTCAACTTGGAAGGAAAGAAGATAAGAAAAAGAGAAAGGTAGGCAGGCAGGCTTAGGGAATAGGGACCTAACCATCTCTAATAAAATACTGTTGTTTTTTTTTTTTATAAGTGCTGCGCTCTCTTTGTTAATATTTTTAATTCCTTTTTTTTTTTTTAAAAGCTATTCCACAACTCCCTCAGCTGAGGGACCCTTTCCTCCATAAATGGCCTCCCAGACCTATGTGAGTCAGGCACTCCAGAGAGAGCCATCAGAGAACCAAGACATACATGCCTGCTCAAGGCTCCACATATGGCTTTTGTAGGCGCTAATCAACACTCCACTGTCCCTGCCTAATCTTCCTGATAAAGAACAGAAAGGAGAGTGCTGAAAATGAGCCTGATGGTGTAGGAACTCCCTCACCATTGGCTTATCAGCACCTCCACCAAGGAGGAAGGATGGGATACACATCTTTCCTTTCAGTAGCCAAAGGGTAGGAAGTGAAAATGAAAATTCAATAGTGTCTCATCAGGACGTTCCATTGCTGTATGACAACAGAATCATGACAATGCAGTATCAAACAGACTGGTTTCAATAACATGACTCCACAGATGAAATGGCACTCCCAGTTTTAAAGGTTGGACACTGCTGCTCTTGAGACTCAGTGTCTCCTACATCTTATGGTTTATTATAGAAACCCAGTTTCAACCACAATTCAAATACATGTCAAAATACACTAAATATAGTAGATAAGAGTATGAGTATATTGAGGATAACATAGAACTACATAAGAAGTCAAGCTGCTGATATGCTGTATTAAGGCCATGGCTTTGTAAGTATTAGAACATTAGGCCTTTAATCTAAAACTGTTACCTGCCATCCCACCTAAAAAATGAGAAATTATGTTTGCATACATCATTTTCATAGCCATAGTATTGGTTGAGGCTGGTCAGATTTAGCTGTAAAAAAGAGAGAAAGAAAAAGGAAAGAAAGAATTCCAGCAGATAGAGCATTTTGTTACATTTTCCATTATAACATGAAATTGCAGGTCCAGAGAATGTTAAAATATTAATGTGCCTATGTTTAAAGTGCCAGAGAATGCAATATTAATCTGGCAACAGTTCACTTGGCAGCTTAACGTTGCCCTTGAAAAAAAAAGTGCCATATAATAAAAATATACCTCTACTCCAATATAATGCTATCCTTGGGAGCCAAAAAAATCTTACTGCATGACAGGTGAAACTGTGTTATATTGAACTTGCTTTGATCCACCAGAGTGCGCAGCCCCGCCACCCCGGAGCGCTGCTTTACCACGTTATGTCCAAATTCATGTTATATCAGGACGCGTTATATCGAGATAGACGTGTATAGCAGATAGCATTTCTGTACTAATTAAATCATCTAAAATCCCATGCCTTCTTAGAGTATCACTGCATAGTACAGTATATTCTCCCTTCAGAAATCTGTTCCCAGTAGTTGTTAGGACATAGGCATATCTCAAATGTTCAAGGAAGGCCGCAAAATTAATGCTGGGTACCTAGTCTGCATACAGCCAAGTTTCAGAATCTTTAATGGGAGTCATTTGTTAACACTATCAAACACACAACATAGACAACCTACTGCTGCTCCCATTTAATTCTACAGGATCTGTCCTACAGTTGAAGTAAATTATCCTTCTCTACAGTGGGGGTGTTTTTTGGCCGGGTAGGGGGCAGAAGAGGGGAGTAGGAGGAGGGCAAAATCCTATCCGCATATCATGCCCACTAAGAGGAACAGATAGTTGCAACCATAGGCACTGACTCTGTGGGTGCTCCAGGGCTGGAGCACACACGGAAAAAAATTAGTGGGTGCCTATCACCCACCAGCAGCCTTTTCCCCCACCCCAGCGCCTCTTGCCTGCCAACAGCCCTGCCGATCAACTCCTCACCCTCCCTCCCAGTGCCTCCCACCTGCCGCAGATCAGCTGTTCTGCAGCATGCAGGATGCACTGGGAGGGAGAGGGAGGAACAGGGACAGGAAAGAGGCAGGGCAGAGGTGGGGGCTTGAGGGTAGGGGTGGTGTGGGGGCAAAGCCATGGCAGAGCGGGGGCTGAGCACTCTGTGAGACAATTGGCGCCTGTGCTTGCAACTGAATACCAGAACAGGAAATAGTGTAATGGCAGAAATATGACATTTTACTAGACTTCCACTGACTTAATAGTCACAATTGTAGCTACTCATTTTCCTTAAGTGAATAGGTAGAACAGACAAGCAAGTAACAGTGGAAAATATGACAATAACTACAGTAATATTAAAAAAGCCCTATCTTTTGTACACTGTTTCGGATAAACTATCTCAATGCATTTTACACTCTAATACCTGTATTTACACCAACAGTACTAATAGTTTGTCTTGAAACAACTAGACCTGCCCATATTAAAAAATGTCTAAAGAAAAAAGTTTTAACAAACTTTGCCTGCAATACTTTTTGTCATTACTTGATTTTATTATTTATTTGTTGTGTGATATAACACAGTCTAGAAAAACAATAAATCCACCACTAACGGTAATCCCTAAAAATACACTAATTCCTAATAAGTATAAAATAATGTAATTACAGAAAGTTATTACATAAGTTTTAAGCATAAATTTAAGTTGCATATAAAATTTTAAATACTATCAATTATTTTTTGCTGTGTATTACTATACTAATAATTGCTATGCACTGCCATATAATAGATATGTAACCTTTTTCTTTTTTTAAACATAATACTCACCCTGTCAAGGGGGGGGAGGGAGCTGTAGACAATTACTTCATTTTATCATTCATTTATTGTGTGATGTTATGATTAACTAACATGTCATGTCATATATAACCATTGTATGTTAAATGGATTTAAGTTGTAGAATTATAAAAGTATAAGATTGATTAGTAGTTAAAAGGAATAAGTACGTATTAAGAAAGACTGAAAAGCAAAGCCTACAGACTGAGGCCTGTAAAATGACAGCTTAGATATAGGAGGCCATAGACTCAAAAATGCTTGACATATATAAGTGACCAAAGAATTATTTGGTCACTTATTTATGCCACAAGATTATGAAAAATGATGTGCCAATGGGCAGTACTGCAAAAAAATTAACCATAAGAGTAATTTTGACTACAGAACACCCAATAGTCACATTGTTCTAATACATGTCCTAACAGCAGGAATAAATACTAAAGAAACTATAACCATCTTATAAAAAAACAGGGTACCCCAATATTCTTGGGGAATACAATACAAATAAGAAAACCAAATTGGGTAAAATAAGTTCCCTCCAGGAAAATTCCAGCAGAAACCATCCCTCTACTAATGAGCAAATTGGCAAGGCATCCATCAAACCTTTAGAATATCATTAAGAATGTGAGTATGGCTATGTTGGTAACTGGCGCATAGGTCTTTACCCATTCATATAGAAATTCTAGAATTATAACCTTAACTGTAACTTTAATAAAGTTGTAAAACAAACTAAACCTTGTATGTGCAAATGTATGTGTGGTCACTATTCACGTTCTTTCTGTGTTCCTAAAGGCTCTAAATCTAAAGCAAGTAGCAGAAGTAACTTTCAGTCTGAGCTTAAAACCATAACCATCAAAGCTGAACCCACAATGGTGTAACACAACATTACTAAAATCATTTTAAATAAAAGTCTACAATATACATCTGAATAAAACTGGCCTTCTCTTTCACACTTACAACTCTTAAAATATTTTGAGTTTTCGACATATTAAAATAAATGTTTTTGAAGTATAAAGCAAGTCATAGGGGTACCATAAGATGAAGGGTACTCCCCCTAAATACAGAAGCACCCTAAATAGAATGAGTGGCTCAAACAATACTTACGTGGACTGGCTATACTACTTTTTCTGATTCAAGTTTTTGCTTTAGGGGTAAAAAGCCACAAATAAGAATAATAAACTCATTCACTTTTTTCCTGAAAATACCTTGATCTATATTTTGCAATGACTGTACAGTAAACATCATAATCAAGATACCATATACCCTAAAATCTTTTTACAAGTATTGCTCACAGTTACAATTAGCTTTAGTTTCCCCATCATGATTCACCTTTCTATAGTCTATGAATTTTTCAAATACATCATGAACTTGTACATAAATGTCATCTCAAAATGTATTTTGCTTAGATTTTAGAAGGTCCAATTTTAAGTATCTCTCCTAGATACTTTGTAAACATTGGGACTATCTGCTGTCTCCAATGAGGTGGTATTTCTTCAGAGTTCAAGGACATAAAATAAATTGTTAGTAAATAAAATTCAGAATCAAGTTTTCACCCATCACTACAAAGAGCTTCATTTACTTTTTTATTATCCAAGGTATCTGCTTCACTAACTCATTCTGTGCCAGTTTATCCTCTTTAGTACACATTAAACAAATTTTAGAGATGTTTTTAAACTTTTTCTTCACTAAAACTGCTGGGAGGAAACTACTGAATTATTTCACCATTTCCTTTCAGTACCTGACTTTGTTGCTTTATTAGCAGCCACGCTTAAATTGGTCATTTACTTGACCTCCAGTATTTTTTGTGTTAAAGAATCTATTATTTGTTTTAATTCCCCAATGTGCAGATTTTGTTCTTCAGACACACTTTTTACATTCTCATTTCAGTTTCCAGCAGTGCTGCAAGTTTTTTCTTTACGTATTGTAGTTTTCAGGAGCTCTATTTTAGCTGTCATTTTTAACAATTTATTACTCATCCACACTGATTCCCATATTTAAGTTTGCCCAACAGCAAACACTCTTTTTGAACTAACTCCATGAACTCTTTAAACTTTAGCCAGTTTTCTCCCACTGTGTTTCCTGCTAAGAACATTGCCAGTCTAGTTCACTGGGTTCATTCTTCATTTTAACACATTTCACTTTTAAAACCTTTAATCTACCAGCAGTTGTATTAGAGAAGCAGAAAATATTCTCTGTGAAGCTCATACTCAAAGTTAGCCTCTGGTTCAATGCACTGTTGAACCCCATTATGGTAATTCTTCATTATTTGTAGTACCTTACCACCTACAAGCCCTACTCACAGACCCAAACCCCATTGTGCTAGGCACTGTAAAAACAGAACAAAAAGATGGTCCCAAGAAGCTGACACTCTAAGTATAACACAACAATTATAGGTTGGTAGAGGAGTACAAGAAAACAATGAGACAATATTGGTCAACCCACAGAAGTTCAGAGAACATGGCTGGGGTTGCTCAATACATGAAAAAGAACCTCCATTCTTCTTCCCCGAAATTATAAAATGAACCAGTCATAACTCTGTGGTGCCAGTTTCCCTCACACCCTTTGCCTTATCTATTTAGGCTGTCAACTCCTATCTCTTACTAAGCATTTATACACCTAGCACAATGGAGGATCTGATCTTGAATGGCGTCTCTAAATGCTACTGCAATACAAACAAATGAGTGCATTTACAATAAATTTTAATGTTGTTAAGAATTAACTAATTGACAGGAATTTTGACTTTCCAATTATTTCAAGCAGAAATTTAAATCTGTTTTGGAGATACTGAGTGCTCTTTTATTATGGGTAACCATTTTTTTATTTTTTATTTTTTTAAACAAAAGAATTTGAAATTGGAATCTTTCCACTGCAAGAGAAACACCACAAAGATAACTGGGCATTATCATATACCTTCATCAAATCAGGTTCAAAAGGACAGAATGTAACACACCCAATATATGTTGATACAGTACATTTGGAGGAAGAAAGCATACCGGTGCCATTCAATGTAATGCCAACTATAGCTAAATGACGTGCCCTCATGGGGTGAAATTCTGCCTTTGCATGTACAACCTTACTAGCAATCTAAGAGTGCATTGATTGCTGTGCAATTCAAGGATTAGGTGGGAAAAAGGCAAGCAGAATAAAGAATAGTATTCAGCTATCAGTATTTTGTTGGTCATTGGGACACTGTAAAAAAAGGGAGAAGACAACCTGTCATTTGAGGAAGGTTATGAGAGAAATCTCTCTTGTTAATCAAAGCTGTACCAAGAGAAGCAGGGAAAATCAGACAGATAGATTATGCTGTCAATTTTAGATGTGATAATGTGCTTCAGAGATAAAACATTCTTCACGACAATTGAACAGATGGAATTTTTCATTTTTTGTTAACTGGACCAATACCCAAAATATAATGGAAATGAAGCTGAAAGCTTCTCCTTTCTTCTAAAGAAGAAGATGTGTCACCCCAGAAACAGTGAACTGAATACTGCAGAGATTAAATTGATATTATATCATTCTGTGCATCTATGCAATATTTCAGTCTAACTGCTGATGAAACTGTAGGCGTTTGTGCGTCTAGTACATCAGCGTGACAGCAGATACATCATAATCTCTGGTGAAAAAATGCATTAAAATAAGACTCCCTTAAATTTCAGCATGTTGATTTTAGTTCACAGGAAAGAGGTGGGGGACAATCACCTTTACAGAAGGGCTGATTTTAGTGGGAGAGAATGGGGGAGCACAAAACTAGTGTTGTACTTCAAAGCCTTTTGGTATGGATGGACTGAAATGTAGTCAATCACTGTTTCATATCCAAGCTCTCACGAAGTCTTGTAACTTCCAACTTTGCCGTCTCTCTAAAATCCACTTCTTCCTCAAACATCCTAATTACTAAATCCCTGATCTGATTAATGTCTTTGTCGTCTCTTGCCTTGACTAGTGTAGCATGTCTTTTTTAAAACTGAGCACCCTTTGTCATCTATCAAAAATGCTACTTTGAAAATCATATTTTTTCCTGTATTAACCACATTTTTCCCTCCTTAAACTCCATCACTGCCTTCCTCTTCTGCATCAAGTTCAGTCACCTCACCTTTACCTTCAAATCTATGCACAATTCTACCTCCCTTGATTCCTCCCCCCACCAGCTCTTCTCTCTTTTATCCCCTGTGCTGTGCCCTCAACTCTGGCTAGCCATTTTTTCTAAGTGCTCCCTTTGCACCCTGCAACTGTTGACTAAGCACCTCTTTTTATGCCACACCGTGACTGGAACAGCCTCCTGTTTCCTGTGCATGCACCAAGTGACATCTTTCTCCTCTTCTAATTTTCTTAATTTGTTCCCATCTACTCACATTTTTGTGCATTATTTATTTGTACTATATCAGAACTGGACTCTTAGCTTAGCAGGGACTATGAAGCATGTTTATAAAGAGGGATGTACAGTTATGGCTCTTTTAATAGTAATATAATCACATTAATAAGCCTAAGTGGAAGGCAGTCAGGTCTGAAAGAATGACCAGAGCGTTGGGAGTCAGGATTCCCTAGCTCTATTCCTGATTCTGCCGCTGCCTCACTGTGTGGCCTTGGGCAAAATCACTTGACCCTCAGTTTTTACATCTGTAACATGACAAAAGCATCTACTTACTCTCACGCCTTGTGATGATTAACTAGTTATTACCTCTGTAGTGCTTCCAACACGTGAAGAACTATATAATTACTAAGTCAGGTTGAAGCCAATGTGACAAGTAATTTTCCATGAATGATAATGCTACTAACCATTCATGTAACATTTTACATTTTCAAAGCTCTAGAAAAACTTCCAATTAATCTTCATAATACACCTATGGAGGTAGGTACAATTTATCCCTAATTTACAGTTAAGAAACCAGGGCAGAGAGAATCAATGACAGAATTAGGATCAGTTATGTCATTGCTCTTATGTACTGTACACGTGCACTAATAGAGGTCACCACACTACTCCCTCAATAACCAAGTATGTGCTCCAATTCATTTATTTGTTTACTGAAAGTTGTTAGACTGTACTTGCACCTCCAAGAAACAGCATGGGGGTGGGGTTTTGCCAGTTAAGCTACAAGAAATAGTTTTGTAAGCACCAGCTAAAAGAAACTGTTACACGCTACACACAAATCCTTTAAGTATTTTCAGTGTCCATAGTGCTGAATAGTTTTATTTCAATGAAGAGTCAGATCCAGTTTTTAGAAAGCATGTATGCGCACACACCAATCTTTTGAATTATGAACAATACTGAAGTACACACCCAACCCTAGAGATCACAACTCTTGGGCGGGTTTTGAACAGTAAAGAAGACCTGACATTTTTAACGCCCGATACCATCTGATTGTAGCAATAGTTCTAGAAATACTTAATTTTAAAGTGTTTAACAATGTTTTTTCCCCTGATGCTATTGCCTCTTAGCATTTTGAATTATCTGACTAGTGAAAGCAGATACCAAATTTTGTAATTAAAATTAAATGAAGTGTAAGGAGGAAAAGCAAATACTGAAATAACTAAACAGATGCCAAACTATTATTGCTCATCACTACTGTAATATTGAAAGTAGAATTATTATGGGGGAGCATTTACTGATCTTACAGGAAGCAGTGTTTCAAAATAATTTTATGTAGGAGGATTTATTTCTACTTGCAAGGGGTTAATTTCATTTTTTCTGCTGGGGTCTTTTGCCTCCTTTCATCTCCTGTTCCTTCAAGTGAGGACAAGACTGCAGACATTTTAAGAAAGGCTGCCATTCCGGTGTCTGAAAAAAAACCCTCAAAAACAGTATTCCCTCCTATCCTCCCTTCACAAGATATTCACTTCATTCTTTTTTCCTCCCTCCTCTTTGGTGGCTGTCTACCTTCACCCCCAACTTGTCTTCCCATGGATTTCTCTCTCTTCACTTTCCTTTCCACCTCATTGATTCCTCTGGTCCCTCTCTTTTATATTACAATATCCTCAGAGATCACTTGCCTCCAACAGCAACTCTGACTCATTAGAGCTGGAAACAGCTTCAAGTACATGCAAGTGCTGTGCCTTCAGTCAGAGAGAGGGAGTAACTAAGAACCATGAGGCACACCTTCCCTATAGAGGAAGAACATACTGCCTTTTCAGTATTCTGAATGGGAAAACAAGATTCTTGACCTTGGATGTGCTGCCATTAAACTAGAATTCCTTTAGGTTTGTGAGTCTCTCTCAGCGACATTACTTTTGTCTACTCCTTACTTTTTCCACTTGTTTGATTTTGCCCTCATCCTCAAAACAGCCCAAGTGGAGGATTATGCTTCCTTGGCAGCACTAACAGGAACAAAGGGAAACAGGTTAAGTATTATGAAATTCTTGTTAGTTTGATTCTGGCCCTTATGTCAGTACTGGTGAGGCGGCGCTATGTGCGGCAGAAGAGTTATGCTTCTTTTTAGGATTCTTATGCTGTGCTAGAAGGAGGTGGGTTGGAAAACAGACACAGATCTCTACAGGAGGATAACTATTTTTTGATAGAGTGTAGCGAGGCAGTCTGGCTCCCTGCCACCCCAGAGGGTGATGGGCCTCTCTGGACACCAAAGTGAGCAGAGCCAGCAAACCCTGTGCCTGCCCCTCAGCGGTCAGGGCGCAGGACAGAAAGTATAAAGGCCCTTCCCCAGAGCTCACTCGGCTATCAGCCACCGGAGCGATCAGACGCTTGCAGCGTAGCTCCCGGTGGGGAGACCATGGCGATCGGCGGCTGACCCAGGGGTTGGCCTGACCAGACACCACCGGAAGCTAGCCCGAGCCCAGGGTTGCTGCCAAGCCTGCCGCTCATCCATTACCCCGAGGAACTGCCAGGCCTACTGTGTGCCAGTTACCCAGAGGAGCTGCCAAGCCTACCACTCACCAGTTATCCTGAGGAGTCCATGGTGCTAGACCCCCCGGAGGACACCACTGTGACTCAGGTTCCTCTGAGGGGGAGGAAGGAAGTAGCCCGGGGGCAGCCAACTCTAGTCTGGCTGCAGCACTGCCAGAGCCCATGTCAGTGTGTTGCAGCAAGGATCCCCACTGACACAGCAGCGGGTCTTCCGCCACTGCTAGGGCCCTGGGCTGGGATGCAATGGAGTGGGTGGTCCTGCGTCCCCCCTGCCACCCAACTCGCGGGTGGCAGTCTCCCCCTCTTCCAGGCCTTTGGAGGCTTGGGCCTACTACGGGTTGTTGCCCCGCCCTGACCCAGGGTCTGGACCTGCTAATACTGACTGTTTGCTGCAGGACCACATCAATTCCCCAACACACCTGACCAATGCAGTGAGGCGGTCTGGCTCCCCACTGCCCCGGAGAGAGATGAGCCCCAGCCAACCAGCCTGGAGAGAGATATGAAATATTTTAGTTTGCTGTGAAATAAACTTGATTATACATTGAGTGAAACAAAAGACCAATGACCAAGTGTATCCAGCATCCAAATAATGCAGTCATCTTTATTTTAGAGGTCTTATTCTGTCTTAGACAGAAGAGGTCAAAGGGCTAGCAAATTCTGCCCAATGTAGTTTGTATCCTATTGTAATTGTACATATTAGAATCAGGTGTTAGTAAACTAATTTGGAAATAGTCAAATACTAAAAAGTGCAATGGCACTGCACTTTTCAGAAGACACAAAACGTCAGAAAGAGCAAAAAATTTAAGTTGTCACAACATGAGCTTAATACAAAACGTGCAATGTGGATCTCAGTCCTGTTTTTCTAGGTTAATATGCTGTTTTCTCGTTATTTATATATTTAACAAGAAAAATATTAATAGGAAATACTAGCGCCTATGGATGCATGTACACACTGCTGTAGGAATTTTAAATTTTTATATTTGATTTCCTGGTGCATACTCCTAAAAATAATCCACAGTTATGTGCTTTGCATGTTTGCCACTAGAGCTTGTAAACTAATGCTAGGTGGTTCAGCTCATGGAGCTTGCAAGCTCTACCAGCTTCAGCAGCCTAGCTTGTGAGCGTCTTGCACCAAATAGCTGTACACAAATACACAATGGATCTACATCCAACTACAGAACTATAGACACAAAGCTTTCTACTTCTCAGTTTTCAAAATGGTCATCTTCCTGATGTATCTGCTTCTATGCTAAACTGCCAAGTGTGGTTTTTGGCACAGTGTTGTTGTAAAGAATTAATTTTTTCTCTTCAAAACAGGTGTTTTCTCCATGCTGCTCCAGTAAAGAGTTGCAACCCCATGACCCTCCAATGCTTTCCTCATTTCATTGCCCACATTCTAGTCACCCTCATTCTCCTATGTCTGTCATAACCTATTTTTCTTCACAGCTGGGCCCTGATTAGTACTGAATGAAAGTTGTGCAGTCTAGGATGATGCACAGTATTATAACTCTGTGGTAGCAGGGCCCAAGAACATGACTATTTTCTTCTCTAGGTTCTGTGGGAGAACCGAGAAATCACAATCCTGCTAAAAATCCTGCTATTTGGAAGGTGAGAGCAGATGACTCTCCCTGAAACTCTTACTGTCCAGCAAAGTCACTAGGAGGAGGCTGGGCACTGGCAGAGAACCAACTATTGGGAGGAATTCAGACTTTTTTTTTTTTTAAAAGGATGCAAAGGGGCTAAGGTTCTGCACAGCTGTAACTCCAGTAGATTTAAGTGAGAATTTTGAATGTGCAAAGGACAAAAGGTAAGGCCAAAAGTTTAGAAAAAGACACCAAACATTTCAATCCTCCAACCTTTATTATATTCACCTCTCAGCAGTTGGAACATTTGCCAACCAGCAGTTTGTTCAATCAAGTGCAGTATGTTTCCAGCACTTCCATGTTAAACACATTTTATTTTCCCCCAGTAATGGACTGAACATGACAGAGAGCCAAGAACTCTTGAATACTAATATCATCGCTACCACTAATTTATTCAGAGAAGTCACTGGGGGCAAGGGGAGTGGCTATGAGGATTAACCTTTGTATATGACTTTGAAACATACAGCACTATGTAGCCATAACACTTTTAATATACAATTTAATACATAGCCATTACAAAAATTTTGACATGTATTTTCCCCCCTTTTTAATTACATAGTTATTCGTCTGATTCAGTTGCCCATCATAAGGAATCAGGAAAAGTACTTGGAGAAACGTGAGTTCCATTCAGAATGTCACATGCTTGAAATTTCCCCTTCCATATATTAGAATTTTCAGTGACCTTTCATTTTACTGCCACAGTCACGCAGCCCTTACCACAAATCTTTCCTCTGAATCAGACAGAGAAGATTTGAAACCATGTCTCTTCCCTCCCAGGTGAAGGCCTTAATCACCAGGCTAAAGAGTCACACTCTCTCTCTCTCCTTGGCCCAACAAATATTTAAGTATTTATATATAAAGTGGAACACCTTCAACAAGAGAGAACTGAGAGCAACCCAACTCAGAATAGCCTATAGTATTATACTCACCTGGGTGAGGGGAGATCCGAGTTCAAGCCTCTGCTCCAGAGAGGCAATTCAAACCTGAATCTCCCACATTCCCAGCAAGTGCCCTAATCCTGCTCCAAAAAGGACTTTGTCAGAAAATTTAAAAACATTTTCAGAACCTAATGGAACTAAAAAAATCAATTATTCACTCAGTTCTAGTGGTGGGGAATGGTGTGTTACAAAATACAGTAGCAGAAAAAGCATGTAGGGAAGCAGAATTTTACCAAGCTCTCTCACTCTTATCCTCAGGCAGAGTTTTTATTGCACAGCACATTCTTTCTTACCAGTAAATAAAAAAAAAAAAAAAAGAAGGATTTAGTACCATTAACAGGAGAAAACTGGTGGAGATATTAGCTGAAGTGTGTGCAGTGCACATGTGATACCATAACACTGGTTTTCACTTTTCTGCTGTTTTGGAAGAACAGAATGATGTGGTCACTACAAGAGCTCATTTAAATAATGTAGTGTAATACCAAATGTTGATATGTGGTTAGTTAGGAACATTTAGTAGACCTAGTCTGGATAGCCACACAAAAACTCCAATCACCTACACCAGACTGAGCACCAGGTCACATGTGCCTACTTAAAGAGAAATACAAGTGTCATTAAAAAAAAAAAAATCCACATCTGTAGAATATTTCTCCTCATACTTACATGGAGAGGGCTCATGTTTGCAGCTTCTCAAGGTCTGTGGTTAAACAGAACAAAGTACCACATAAATGAGCTGAACTTTGACTTGACTTCCACACTACATGCTATTAAAATTGTATCAATTTATTTTCTTCTAGTTCACACAAATGACTATTTCTACTTAATTCTCCATTTGTATATTTCGTCAGTTATTTTCCTTCTTCAAGTTATGCCATACCCTTTCTACTGAACAAATATTCTCTTTGATGAAGCCTTTGGACCCAGGATAATCATTGTTATTTATATTGCCATAGCACCTAGGAGCCCTATTCATGAACTGGACCTCATAGCACTAGGCACTGTACGAACACTGAACAAAAAGTTCACTGCTATCCCCAGGGGCTAGCAAGCTAAGTATAAGAGACCACAGGTGGAGAGACATTGACAGGTGAATACCGGAAAATAATGGGACAATACTGGTCAGCATGTAAGCAATGGTCTCTAAACACACACAGCCTAACTTACCTAGTTTTCAGTAGGCACCCCAACAAAGGAGAGTTTTGAGGAGGTATCTGAAGATAAATAATGAGATAGCTTTGCGATATTTATGGGGAGTGCTTCCAAAGCGTGTGAGGCAGCGTGGGAGAAGGCACAGAGGTATCCACATGGATTTAAGAACATGAAAGGGATTGTGTTCCCTTGCTCAAACTTAGAGAGACTGGAAGTGATTGTACTTCAGTTGCTGAATCCTTTGTCTTGATTACCATAAGATAATTATAATGTATGTTTGTTTTCACATCTCTATTATACACTCTTATTTAAGGGCCTTATGACCCAGCTGTAACAATATATTCCAGGCTGGAGATTATGGTCTAGGACTGGGAGCTGAATGCATTTAGCAAATGTATTTGCATATTTGTAAGCTGAGGCTGAAATAAAAAAAAAAAAACTTTACTAATTTTACACATGATTACTGTGCCCTGGGATTGTCAATGCTTCTGAAGACTGGATTTTGATGCTTAACTAAAAGAGGACTATTTCTTGAATTTACTTAAGGAACAAATGTTATGACAGTTGTACTTGGAAGTCAGACAGTCCTCACAATACTGGGTTTCAGAGAAAGCTCCCAATTTCAAACAGAAAAACAAAATACTCAATCTGATTGGACAGTGTAACCATCAGGAGGCCTATTCTAATGGCACAGATGTATAAAGACACTTCCCACAGGGGCTCAGTCTGGGTAGTACTATAAGGAGCAGAATGGGGTTGCAAGGCCATGCTCTGACCTTACAGGGCTGGAATAGGTTGATGCCTTAAGACAGCATTCAGTGTTGGGATCTGTACAAAAACACTTCCTTTTCTTCAATATGCACAGAACATTATATTACAGAGGCTTGACCTTTTTGCTTGTATGCCCATAATAAAGCACTTCCAAAAGAACTCAAGCCTATATTTTCACTGATTGAGCGTGGTAGTTAAATTGCAAATTGACTTTGCATAGCAAATAAAGTAAGTTGTATTTGTTGACTTCTCTTTTGGAGTCCCTGAGAACAATAAACATTTCAGCTAAGTATTAGTTTTTAAATATTCTGATCCTGGATGGAGGACCAGGCTTCCAATAGCAGACTTCCTCTGTGAGGTAGAGGCATCCAAAGATCCAGTGCTAGGTTAATCAGGCCTCAGAGCCACAGCCTCTTCAGCCAGAAAGACAAACAGTATCATTGCTGTTGTCTCATGTCTATCTTCTGTACTGTCCTGCGGAGCAGTGGAAAAGGTGAGAAAACATATGGCAGGGACCTCTCTCACCTCTGAGGTCATTCACCCCCTCACACTCCAGATCCTGAAACACACAGAAGCTGCAGGGCACTTGATTTACTATTTCCAGATGCAAAGAGGTCAATCACCAGCCCACCAAACTGACTTACAATGAACAAGATATTTCCTGGTGTAGGAGCCACTCTGCTAATGACTTCTGCCATATAAGTCTTGGTATCGCTCTCCTCCTAGGTAGGCAGTATATCTAGAGATACAAGTATTTGCTCTACCCAGGACAGGAGAATCTCTCTCCAGGCTAGGGCTGATAGTGTTCTTTCCCCTTATGAAAACCCTATCGGATGGACTGTCAAAACCAGAACTGGTTTGTTACCCAGAGAGGGAGCAGTATTCTGAGATATCAATGAAGCACTGTGTTTCAGCTGATTGATGAAGTGCATGCTCTTTCTGGTATCTGTTCCCTGAACTGAAGATCCCTTGAAGTACAAATCTGATTCTCCACATTCACCATTTGTGGGAGCAGAAAACATACAACTGGAGCTACATCTGCCAATGAATGAGACAGGATGAGACGCAGATGGAAAACCTGGAATTACTGGAAGCTGTCATATGAACTCTGAATCATTGAAACATATCTGTCTAGGAGAAGAGAATTTCCAGTAGTCTCCAATAAGAATTGAATTTTTAATTGACATACCATTTGTGGCCATCTTCATCTTCTGTTTAATTCTTCTGAGATTTGACCTTGTACCTAATAGTTTCCTTCCTCAGCCCAGGTCTATGATTGACTTCACTGATGCTACATGTCTGTCCCAAATCCAATATATTCCAGGAACCATATCACTGTTTGCTTCAGCTTTTCTATACAGAAACCTGATTTAAAAAACTGTCCAGGAAGAGATAAATGAATTTTTCTTCTCAAAAGCTAATAATATTGTTATCATGGTCCTGGAGAGACCGTTTGGAGATCAAATGGTAATGACAGAAGTTGGGAAAAGAAAAAGAATGCCATCCATTTGCAAAAAAGTTGTCCGAGGATGGAAAATGGGAATGCTTTGAAGACAAGCCTCCCTTAGGCCCTTACTCTGCCTGACCCCGGTTCTCTAAAGCTAAAAGCTCTGATATGGAGTAAATGATTGATGATTTTATTTATCTTGTAGCCGTTGCTGGGAATGGGACACACTGCTCCTGAAATTCTTGCACATGTCTATGGGGTATCCCCTTGGGACATATCTAATGTCCTCATTTGATCTAAGATATAGGTGGCTCTTTTGCTCCCTAACTGAAACAGCCTGGCATTGATCAGGATCTAACTTCAGATAGGGCTAGTTAGGAGACCTCCAGATAGCTCTAAGGCAACAGAAGGCAGTTACTGACCCGCAGAAGGGTGCACTTATTCTAGCTAGAGGTATTTTCTCTTGTTCGTACTTTAAGGACTGCTTCAATTTGCCATATGATCCGTATTCCTCTCTAGAGATTCTAGCAGGAATTACAATTTTAAGCTAACTTTTCTGAGGACTCTGAATAGTCTCAGAATTACTTAAAGTTTCCCATTGTATTACCAAGACAGCTGTTAGGGTGTCGGAGGAAATTTCACATTTGTTTATGTATTTTTGTTGGCTTAATACCACCTGTTTTCGTGCCCAAAGGAGGGGGCTGATACGACGCCTGCCTGGACTTTGCTGCCAATGAAGGGCCTGTATAGTGAGGAGGCCACTCTTTCAGGTAAAAAAATTTTCCCTAGTTAGAAGCACAGAGTCCCTGACCACCAAGGAAAATACCCTGTAGTGATATTTTGACTGGTGCACAACAAGGAATCTTCTGGACTTAAAAACTGAGGCCAGGAAAGGGTGCAGTAGAGTGAAAGAAATAGTGGGCCAAGAGGCCCATTACTGCCTGACGGTTCTTCCACATCTTGGCTGCTATCTCTCTCCTCCATCCACAGTGACATCAGTGTGGGAGGGGAGGGGGAGGTTGTAGCGAGGCATGTTAACCTACAATGCACGCTGGGAACAGTAATCTGAACATTAGGGGATGGTGACCCACAATGGCAGCTGGGAACAATATCTTGATACTTTCCTAGTCTTTTAGATGTGGCAGGAAATCCTTATTCACTTGTTACACCTTTCCAGGGTGCATGAGAAGGAATATATAGCTATCACTTATACAGGGCAGCTGAAGACTTTTTAAGCATCGTTTCACAATACACTCTTACCTGGAGAAGTCTATCTGCTATTTTGATTTTTGTTCGTTTTAACTAGATTTTTACTATTTGATTCTCTAATTCCGATATGGACTGCTGGCCTTCCTCTACTAAGAAGAAAGAATTCCTGGGGGCAAAGGTGTGGAGTGCATGCACGCCTAGAGGAATCAGCATGTGCCTATGGCCGGGTGCTTTCTACACTGACCTGCCCACTGCACTCTGTGAAGGTGAGCAGGCAAACCAAGCTCTGACAATTACCTGCCCCACTGCATTCTTTCCCTCAGCAGGGGAAATGGCGCTGTTTTTACTGCTCATTTAGCTTCCCTTTGGGAATTTGTCCCTCTAAATCCTTCTCCAGATCATGGAGCAAAACTGACCTGAAAATTTTTAAATGGTTAGCAATTTCTGCCCTGGAAGAGCCTGGTCTCATTCATTTCTCCGGGCATTCACTGTGGCTGAATTCGAGCAAAAACAGCTCATGAAATTTTGCTGCATCAAATCTAAATCTTAGCCATGAGCTGGCAACATCTGATCAGATACTGACATCCTCAGCCCATCCCTGGTTATGTTACCTAGCTGTAGGCTTGGAAGTTGAAGCTTTTATAAATGAGGTAGTCAATTTTGGCTAAAGCATATAAGCTTTTCAGCTGTTTAAACAACTTGCAACAAGATTAAATCAAAAAAAGTCCCTTGCAAAGAAGTAAAACTGTTAAGGTGATTGAGTCTTTTCCCAGTGAGACCATATAATTATGACTTGTTTCTTCAGCAGCTGTTGTGACTAGTTGGTAATCATACACAAATTTTACTACTGAATTTTGTTTTGTAAGACAAAAAACTGCAACAGTTTCACAATGTAACCAAATACTGAGCTTCATAAAACAATACTATCATCCGACAAAACTCCACTAGCTGTTTACACAGAGGTGCAAATAAATGTGAGGGACGCTGATGCTCCAAGCTAATGGAATTACTCCAAAAATTATGTTGGTGTAACTGAGATCAGAATCTGTCCCTCTATGTCATTTCCCAGAACTACCCAGATTTCCATATGCAAATGGATTATGCTTTCTTAGAAAATACTTTTCTATTTCAGGGTTTGAATTTAGGTTCTATGCAGCAAGGCTCCAATTTGTTTTTATTCAAAGCTGTCAGGGCAAAAATGGGAAAAAAGTAATAACTGTTGTACAACAGTTCCCAGTATTTTAATACTGGGCTGTTTGTCATGGACAACTATGAATCATGAGGGGGGAGTGATAGCTCAGTGGTTTGAGATTGGCCTGCTAAACCCAGGGTTGTGAGTTCAATCCTTGAGGGGGCCATCTGGGGCAAAATCAGTACTTGGTCCTGCTAGTGAAGGCAGGGGGCTGGACTCAATGACCTTTCAAGGTCCCTTCCAGTTCTAGGAGATAAATAAAAAAAATAAAATTAATGGAGATATTCTATTTTTATTTTTTTCCATAGTAACTGTTTAAAGGTATTTAAAGTATGCTTAAACCCATTTAAAAAATCAAAAACTTCACTAGAGCCAACATACACTGAGTCAGATAGGTAAATGTTCATGAAGCTCATTCTCTCAGTAGCTTCTGAGAAGAATGGCAAAGCCCAGGGCCTTGGGAATTCTGCCACTGAATTCAGTGGGGCCAGGATTTCTTCCCATGATAAAACACAGTTACATAGTGATAACTAGGCAAAAAATAACAATCACTGATTAAATGTAAAACTTAAATATTAAGTTTCTTATCTGGTAAAAACAAAAAAGCCTATATCAAAATCATGTTATATTTCCTGAAAATTTGTAATAATCATACATCTATCAATTTAGGACTGGAGTTTTTAAGTCAGGACAGACAATGTTGTTCTAGGAGCTATGACACTAGCTCAGGTGAAGTTTAAAGCAGTTCTTGGTTACTACACCGTTGAGATGATTATATCAGATTAGTATCTAATATTTATACTTCAATTTTGATATATCAGCCTAGAAAAGGTCATCCCATTTCAAGTACAAGCAGGCGGACCACATTAGAAGACTATGAAAATCTCCATCATAACATTTGTCTCAACCATAACACTGAAACAATTCTCATAAAACCTGTTAGTATTTGACTCTGGGTCCTAATCTCTTTTAATCAAAGCAAACCTTTCAGCAGCTTTTACAGAGCATGAAGTTCATGCAGGCATCTCATTTTATCCCCTTGCAAAACTGAATGCCTGGTTGCCTACCTACTTGGTGAACAGAATAAAAAGGAAGAAGAGTGGCTTGGTCAGAGTGCAGGGCCAAAGAAAGGCAATCCAAAATCCTAGCCACGCCCACAAGTCATGTTTATAGCAGTGTGGCTGGCCCCTGTCACTACATGTGCTGTCTGCTTTAAGGCCTCCCTTCTCCCTGGAATACTTCTTCAGGTCATCAGAAAGACCAGGGACCATCTGGAGGAAGGAGAACTGAGCTCTCACCCAGTTCAACAGCATGTAAAGGTGCACAAAATAGAAACAATATGTGAGCAGCACAGAGCTGCTGAGTCCCCACTGCTTTGCAGCTCAAACAGCAGCAGCACTTGAGCTTCAACCCACAAAGTCTGGTGGGCCAGCTAGCTCAAATATAAAGCACCACTTAACTTGAGCCAGAGATTTTTGTGTTTGGAAGGAAGTAAAGTTAGGAGCACCACTGCAGTCATGCCTTGCGCTAACACTGCAATGAAGACAAGCCCATCCAGAGTTCCTCACTGAAGGACGTTGGTGGACGATTTCAGAGTAAATGCCTCATTAAAATGCATGAGGAACTATTGTTTCAGGCCATCTCCAGACATTATTGCATTTAAGTCTTCAGTCTTTTAATGATATTAAAATATGGAACTTTGAGAAGTATCTGTACTGCCACAACAGATTGTGTGCAGTACAGATACTGCGTGTTAAATGAGCTTAGCAAAATAAGATTTACTTATAAGTAGTTCCTATCACACTTTAGTGCATCTACACAAAACAATAATATAATTCTGCAAATCAATTTAGGACTGGAGTTTTTAAGTGTCAGCATGTAGCACACTTAACAGAAAAATTCCTAGCAAAAATACACAAGTTTCTTACTCACATGAAGTTTAACAGTTACATCATTTTGCAGAGAGTCTGACTCCCTTTCATTCAACGACAGAATTAAAATTCTACTCAAACTACCAGTAAAGAAACTGGTATTCTAATCAAGTCACATTTAAGGAAATTTGCACACAGAAACACTGAAATACAATTGGGAAACTCACTTTCAGAGGCTGAATTAAAAGCATAACCCAAATTCCCATATTAGCAAGCGTCATGCTTTTCGTTTTCCCCCACACACATTGTGCTGAAACTGTATATGGTCACTTTACCAATAACAGCAAGTTAGGGTTAAAGTTGCAGTTTTGTGCTTAATACATCTATTCAGATAAGCAGCGCAGGTTCTCCTAACAGAATTGCAGTTTGCAGGAACAATGATGTCAGTTAAAAGCATAGATCAGCAGCTCTAACTTTGAATTTCTCATTTTGAACAGGCAAAACAATCTTTTTGTTTATGTTTTCTTTTATTTTCTATGGGGTAATGGAACCTGAAGATAGTAGGATTTATCTGCAGAGTGTGGAAGATTTGATATCGTGATACTTACATCACACTAGCAGCTCAGCAGAGCTCATGTTCTGAGAATGAAGTACAAGTGACAGACAGGTACCAGTTATGAAAGTGACATGTACTACCAGAGCATATGCCTATTCTTGGCCAGCTTTTTTCCCCAAAGGCTGTCCTCCTCCTGTCTCCCAAGTTCCATTTATAAGCTCATCTGGCCAATCATTACAATGAGATTTGTATTGGTTCATCATATCACCATCTGGATACACACATGATAATGCTGAGGTTTCATCAGGACTTATTCAAACACACATTTCTTCTGCACAGTTACAGTTTAATGTTAGTAACAGTCACCAAAAGAGCTATTCCTATCTAAACCTTAACTGGCTGGCTGTGTAAGGCAGTATGATTGACAAAAAAGAAAAATCTAAGCCCTCAGAGTGTCAGCTGTTCTGTCAGGTGACTACAGGTAACAGTTTATTGTTAATAGAAGTTGCACTAAATATAAAAATAAACAGCTACAAATTCAAGAAAATTAAGACAAAAAGACATACCACAGGAAAAAATGGCTGTGGAATAGACTTAAACAAAAAAAGACTGAAGGAACCAAAGCTGGTCCTGAAGCCAAAAACAGTAGAAAAATGATTAAAGATAATGAATGAGTATAATAGAAAGTTTATTGTTGTCAGACTGAATTCAACATGATCATCAGTTTAACTGAACCTTGCTACTAGGAAAATAGTACTCAATACATGCTTAAGGCCTGGCTAGGCTATAGCAACAAATCAAATGTTAAACACTATCATCTTCACTGTTTTCAGTCACTCGTGATTTACAAGTCAGTGAGATTAACACATGTCCCAAATCAATCAACTTCTAGGAATTTAAGACAAAAATGAAACATTGTAAATAGATTTTAAAAGCATAAATATTTGAAAAGAAATCTGTAGTGAGTTCCTTGGAGTATAATTGCTTCAGCACATAGTACACGGCCCACATCGAACATCTGTACTGTCACTCCAGAATCCTTGTCCTAAAAGTTGGCAGTTAGTAATGCAAGGTTTATTTTTGGAATAAAAAAATATACACCCAATTATTTTGCAGAGACTTTAAACAAATAAAAAATCCTATCAACTGTGAGGAAAACAGTACTTTTAATAAACTGTCAGTCTAGGACATCTGTGAAACAATGCTGCCTCCTTCTGGGCAAATCCAGAGTGTCAATTTTTTTCCATAAAATCAAAAGCAGTACATTTTTCCTGCCAGAAAAAAAAATAAACCACCTCAATGCTATGACAATATTCTCTTATTTTCTTATTCAAATGAATTTCACTTTACTATTTTGAACTTGGTCTAATTATTTTAAATGCTCACTGCTCATTTAAAAAAAATTTTAAGTAAGTTTCCATAACACTTCAGATTACATTAATCTAACTTTTTTTTAAAAACTGCTCATTTATTTTCACCAAAACTTGTGAAGTCCTCTTGAAAGAAGCTTTCACTGTCAAGCATCACTAACTTTTACAGATTCTAACATTTTATTTAAATTTTTTTCCACTTATTGTTGTAAAGCAACTTCCAAATGGGAACTAAGAGTAAACCATTGCAGTGTTTTCCTTCTAAATCTGCAGGCAGAGCTCCAACATCTCTTGCTGCTTATAGCTTCCACTAGTTGCAGCAAGAACAACAGCTGATCAAAGACTTGTCAGTGTTCACTACTGCTAGTGGAAACTCCATTGGCAGCAGCAAAAGAGAAGAATTAGGCCAATGTCACTATGCTTGTGAACACTGTGAGTAAAGCCCTACCAAATTCACAGTCCATTTTGGTGAATTTCACAGTCATAGGATTTTTAAAAAATCCAATTTCATGATTTCAGCTATTTAAATCTGAAATTTCACAGTGTTGCAATTGAAGAGGTCCTGACCCAAAAAGGAGTTGTACGGGGGGTGGAGGGGTCACAAGGTTATTGTAGGGTCTGCACACAGTACTCCTACTCTTACTTTTGCACTACTGCTTGCAGTTCTGCCTTCAGAGCTGGGCAGCTGGAGAGCAGCTGCTGCTAGCCGGGAGTCCAGCTCTGAAGGCAAAGCCTCTGCCAGCAGCAGCACAGAAGGGTGGCGTAGTATAGTAGTGCCACCCTTATTCCTTCCCTGCTGCTGGCAGGGCACTGCCTTCAAAGCTGGGCACCTGGCCAACAGCTGCCGCCCTCCAGCCGCCCAGTTCTGAAGCCAGCACAGAAGTAAGGATGACAGTACTGTGATCCCCCTAAAATAACCTTACAATCCCCCCACCCTCACCGGCAACTCCTTTTTGGGTCAGGGCCCCCAATCTGAGAAACACTGGTCTCTCCTGGGAAATCTGGATAGTATAGGGTAAAGGCACACAGAAGACTAGATTTCATGGAGGGAGAGCTGATTTCACGGTCCATGATGTGTTTTTCATGGCCATGAAGTTGGTAGGGCCCTAACCATGAGCATCAATGGAGTCATACACTGGGTAAGGGAACCTAAAACGAGCAAAAACGAGCAAACACAGATGACACATTAGCCAAGATTCATAGCACAAACATTACAAAAGCCAAAAGTCCCTGGGATTTGGCTACAAAGAAAATAAAACAAGAATGTTCTTCCTTCCTCCTAGCACCCAGTGTTTTAGACATCTACTAGCTGGAGGCTACAGAGATAGAGCCCATGAATAGCTTACAGGGACAACATCTTATAGGAACTCCAGCACCCTCCACTTTTGCAGCAGCTTTGTGGACTTTTTTTTCCTACTTTATTTTGGGGGTGAGGGAATAATGAGGGAAGCTTGGCTTCTTTCCTGGGAGTTGTCTCTGAATGTTGAAGGCCCCAACCTATTGAAGAAGAGAAAAGAAGCCAAAAAAGAAAAAAGAGGGCTTAATAAAAGAGATGTGTAGTAAGAAGCATTAAAGAGCTTAAACAGAAAGTTGATTACAATGTTGCAACTAAAGCATTCAATACACTGTGCACAAACATTTGATACCTTGGTGACCAGATTCCAACTCTCATACTTACACTGAGGCTTGTCTAAATGAACAGTTTAGTGAGCACCAAGCTGGGGTATAACCTACAGCGCAGCAGTATGCCGCAAACTGTCTATGTGGACTTTGTCGCACAATAAGAAATTCCTCAGCACACAGTGACCTACTCCCATTTCAAAGTGGAGTAGATCAAAGCACACTAGGGATCTATAGGGACAGTTAGAGTGTGTATACTAGAGTGCGGTAGGTTTACAACCTGTTCATCTACAAGCCCTTAAGGTACTCACATTGGATTTCAATAGGACTACTTGTGGTGTGGAAAAAGGTACTACTCAAAAGTATGGGAAGAAGAATCTAGCCCTTAAATTGCAGGAAGCATGGTTTTGGAGGGGGTCTGGGAACATATTTTTCTCCTGGTTAGTAAGCATCATGTCAAGTTCTCAAGATCTGCTTTTCATTTAAAAGGTTAATTTTTGCACTTTACTCTGAAAATATACAGGTAAATTTTACTCTGCACTTCTCACGCACAAATACAATAGGTTTAATTGCTGTGCAGACATATCCTTGCAGAGATGCGATTAAGAATTTTTTCTTCCACAACTAGTTCTCCCACTGATTTTTATAATAAAAATAGTAATCCACTCAAGCACCAACTATAGTAATTCCATTTTATTCCTCCCCTCACACCTCTGGAGGAATGAAATTTATTCTTATCCAGGCCGGAATGAAGACTGACAGCAATGTCAAATCAACTTTTAGAGAGCAGTTAAGGCCAAATTCATCCCTCATGGTAACTATGTTGACTTCAGTGCAGTTACATACCCTGAAAACTGAAAATTAATGTGTTTGAGAACTGGATGTCCTTTCCTATTTATGCAACTTTTTTGTTGCTACAGTAGATGTTGTTGGTGGCTATTTGTTTAATTCCCAATATCTGAACATACTCCTGCAAGACAAGTCAAAGCTCAGCACATCACGGGCCCACACCACAGGAGCCCAATGATTTTGGGGCAGATGCATATCCAGAAATCTATGCACATTACTCAAGTTGCTCTAGGCTGCTTTGCTGCAGGCCAGCCCGACCCTCATCTGCCACTTCCCCTTCAGTTAACGTCAAAGATCCTATGCTCCCCTAAACATTTTCCAAGGTGATGCCTTCTTCTTGGCACTCAGAGGAACATCCTCTCTTGATAGAAATCAGCTAATCTGGTGACCTTTATTATTTTTTCAGTGTGCTTCTAAAGCCTTTTGTTGTTTCAGTTATTTTTATGCTTCATTACTACTATTTTTTTTAAAAAGTTACTACCTACACTTTCACTGATCTGCTACCCCATCTATTACAAAAAACTTAAAAAGTATAAATGAATGTTTCATAGAGCACATACATTTCAAGTTTCAGCCATTACTATGAATGCCAGCACAAATGAAGTTATTTCATAGTTTGACAAATGAGTTGTATACAAAGACAATATTTATAAATACCAGTTAGAAAATATTTAGATATTAAGTGTATAGCGGAAAAGCCACCACAATAATATCTAGACTGAGCAAGAGGGTATGGCAAACAAACTGACAGAACACACAAAGATCTGTGTGTCTTGTGCATGTGTTATCAGCACACTTTTGTGTGGGAGCGAGACATGGACCTTATACTCTCATCAGAAGAAGTGGTTCAACCGCTTTCATATGTGTTGCCTTCATCAAATCTTTGGAATCTCCTGGAGGGACAGTCACCAACACTGAGGTGCTCAAGCAGGCCAGCATACCCAGCATGCAAACACTCCTCAAACAGAGATGCCTCCCCTGGTTTGGGCATGTATGCCGAATGAATGATGGACGCATCCCAAAGGACATCCTCTACATCGAATTGGCATCTGGAAAATGGCCCAAAAGATGCCCAAAATTGCATTTCAAGGATGTGTGCGAGACTTCAAAGAAATGGACATGGATGCGGACAACTGGGAAGATCACACTTAGGACCGCAGCCTTTGTAACCAAGAGCTCAATAAAGGTCTCTGAAGTTACAAGAGGAAGCAGTCCAGCTTAGCACAGAAGAAGAGAGCTACCTGAAGGCAGAGCCCAAAGGGTCAAAACATCACCTTTAAAAGTGACCGATGCAGCAGAGATTGTCTCTCTCGAGGGAATCTCTTCAGCCACAGCTGCCATAAAACTAACTGAGTAAATTCTTTACCTCACAGGGACACATACCCAGGATCTCTCGAGCCTGAACGATGCTTACTGCTAGTGCATTTTACATTGTTTAAATTTTTCTCTTTAACTACGCCCTAACAATCTTCATATTTACGAAGTTTTACAGTGGAAAATGGGATCAGTGGAAAATGGGATCAGTTATCTCCTATGAAATATATGCAGTTTTAATAAATTACATAAACTGTATGAGGAATTTTAGCAATTATTGAACTATGAATAGTTTAAAAATCATTGCAGGTTGCAGAGCAAACAATTCATCATGTAGCCAAGCTATGGTGATGCTCTGACAGTGTGCTATACAGTTAAAAAATAAATACATTACATAGATTAAGCTACCCAGTTTGGTGAAATATTTGTCTGTGATACTAAAATTAGTCATCAATCACTGTTATCTAAATGTCCAATCTCACCTTCTATTCACGTCCAGTTTCAGGACTGGCATCTGAAGTGTAATCTCAGAATTTATGAGTTATACTGGATGTTCCTCTCAAGACAGGCATGATGAAATTGTACTATTTAATCACTGTCATCAATTTTTTACTAATCTTTGAAAAAGTTTAACTTGTAGCATAAGCTTATTTGGTAGAAAACAACAGAGTAGTATTGTTGAAGATTTACATTTATTTTCTAGAGACCATGTAACATTTCTGCTTTAACACAAGGGACTGAGAATGCCATATGAGAGTGTTTTCTGCTCAACTACATCTGACACCTGAATTTTCTGTTTTAGGAAAATGAACTGCTATAACTCTTATAAATTCTCTCGCACTAATTAGTCATACTCTCCTTCTCAAAGTCTCATCCTCCCTTGGCTTCTATGACTCTGTCTTCCCCTGGTTCCTTTCCTTCCCCTTTCCCACTTTCCATTCGTACTCTCTGCGGTGTCTCTCAGAGCTCTGTTCTTTTCCCTTCCTTCTCTTTCCTCTCCTCAAAGAACTTCATCCACTTGCAGACTCATCTAACATCATTGCATTGATGGCTCACAAATGCATCTTTCCCTTCCATAACTTTTCTAACAGCAAAGCCATTTTTCAGTCCACACAGCAAGAACTCTTGTTGGGCACTCATCTCACATGAACTTTCTTTTTTGCGATGTCCTAAACACCGCATCCCTACCCCAACTTCCGGGCATATATAGCGCAACTGCTAAGATCATCTTCTTTGCCTGTCATTCCAACAGCCATCCTCCTCTCTTTGAATTTCTCCAATGGTTGCCTCCCAGTCTTCCACTGCAAAGTCTAGCTGCCTGTCAGCATTATTGTTAATCATTTCTATTTTGATAGCACCCGAGGCTTCAAGCAGGTTTGCAACCTCAAAGCACTTCACCACAGAGTAAAATTAAGTTCCTGGCCTGAAGAATTTACAAATTAAATAGAAGTAACAGATAACAAGTGGATGAAGCCATAATGGAAGAGGTGGGGATTTGGGAGGAAGATGAGCACAACAGCAATAGGAACAGCTGACTATATAGACTCGCTATGTTCATAAATGCAGATCTCATTTTTTAAAAATATTTTGAAGAAACCATTTAAGTGCTTTCAACGGGCCCTCCCTCATCTTTAAACTTTTCACCACACTGTCTCTCTCCTTATCAG
The DNA here is from genome assembly GCF_025201925.1 of Gopherus flavomarginatus. Taxonomy (NCBI): domain Eukaryota; kingdom Metazoa; phylum Chordata; order Testudines; family Testudinidae; genus Gopherus; species Gopherus flavomarginatus. The sequence continues at coordinate 39,539,155 of NC_066619.1, read as the reverse complement.
TCATCTTATTGCACCACCCTTGCATATTATTCCCTCTTCTCTGCCAATACCACCAGTATTCGCAACCTGCTTGTCCACTTCTTCCACAACCACAATTGCATTTTTTCTATGCCACCTCTTACATATGCAATTCCCTTCACCTATTACATATGGAACCCACTTCTCTAAACTAATTCTTCAGATTTTTCAAGATGAGAAATTGTCAAGGGAGGGCCAGGGTGCTGAGATGGCACCAAGCATTCTCTCTCTCAGGTCCTGTAGTACTTTGGTCTATTTTCAGTTGTTTGGGTTTAGTGTGTGGGTGCTGTGTGGGATGTTAGTGGCCTGTGATATACAGGAGATCAGACTAGATGATCTGCTGGTCCCTTCTGGTCTCAAACGCTACAACACTTTTACCTGATTCCTAAAAGAAATCATTCGACTAATAAGAGTTAGTCAGAAAATTTTGCAGGGATATTTCCCTTTTTTTAAAAAAATTGGTTGTTCATTGTATCCCTCTCCTCTAAGTGTTAATTGTTAAGTCTTCTTAGATCAGGAATCGGCAACGTTTGGCACATGGCCCACCAAGGTAAGCCCCCGGGTGGGCTGGGCCGGTTTGTTCACTGCCACTTCTGCAGGTTCGGTCGATTGCAGCTCTCACTGGCTGCGGTTCACCGTTCAAGGCCAATGGGGACTGCAAGAAGCCGCAGCAAGCACATCCCTCGTCCTGGGCCGCATGCCAAAAGTTGCTGATCCCTTGATCCCTGTCTTAGATTATGAGATCTCTGGAAGAGGTACTGTAGCTAACTATTCATCTTGACAGTACCTAACACATTGCGAACAAAGCATGCCGCAAAAATAAGTAAAGTACAAATAAATAATACCAGAAGATGAGTGAGTGTTTTCTGCAGCGCAACTTTCCTTTAAGTCAAGTCCCTACCACCATCAAATCCTTTTTCATTATTTTAATTTGTTGTTTTCTCCAAGACAAAAAGGTTTATTTTAGTCTTCCCTAAGATCCTCTTTCTAAAAGCCTGAAGACATTTTCTACTTGCAGTAATAGCTACTAAAAGCATGCAATTTAAAATTATTCACACAAAACAAAGTTGTTCTAAAACTAGCATTGTGATATACAGAGACAATTTTCAGGGCAAATTAGTTACTAAGGCTCATAACTAGTCCCATTTTAAAAGACTACAGAAAACCATAATGATTAGGACACTAGATAATCTGATGGAACAATTAAGATTAGTTTGACATAATTACAGAACATTCCAGCACCCCAACCGTACTATATCACACTCTAAACTACACTTAATCCAAAACTATGCGCTGGGGAAGGATGAGAAGAGGCTGCATGAGCTGCCTGGATTGAGGAATGTGGGTATGTGCAATATAAGAAAGGAGTCTAATGTCTGTAGAGAATTGTGGGAGCAGATACTATAAGAAGCACTTATGGAAGAGTTTATACAGTTTAGGGAGAATAGTCCAAAGAAAGACAGACTAGTTCCGTGTAAGTTTCCAAAGAATTTCATCTACATGCATATCCTAAAAAATGTCCTAAATGAAAAAGAAGTCCTTTAGAAAAGTCTGTTTTGACAGAGGTAAAAGCAAAGCTCTAAGATCACCTGATGCGTGGGTTTATCTTTACCTACTTTAAAATAAGAGTCAATTTGAAATCGGTGTTTTGTTTTTTTTAATGAGTTTCATGTTCCAGACCCTTCGCCACTCTCTTATTTAAAAAAAAAGGTCTCTCTTCCCTATTGTCCTGTGCATTAGAAACTGGGAAGCTAACAGACTATAGAAAGAGCGAAAAAGGTTACCAGGGGTCCCTGGTATACATCCCCCCTTTATCCATTGTTTTGAATATCTGTCACTGATCAATAGGGGAACATGTTACAATTTACACTAGTCCTGATCCCATATCCATCATTTGCACGGATAGGGACTGACGTGAATTGGAACACGTTCCCCTATTGTACAGTACAGCACTGTACTTAAGTCTGCTGGCCACATTCAAGGCTTATTACCTACGGAGGACGTTCTCCATGTTGATTAAGGAGACAGGCGAAGCCCAGTGTAAAAGAGTTTTGGAAGTCCTTCAACATCTTGAACAGCATGGAAAACATTGACACGTCGTGGGAAGAATGTATGAATGACGTTTGGTGCCATGCATGGCCAGATGCTGTCCACAGCTTCATGGGATTTGATGCCATTCCTGCTCTCAAGCAAGAAATTGTCAAGTTGGTGAAGGATGTCAGCTTCAAGGAGGTGGAGGAGGAGGAGGATGTACAGGAGTTGTTGGAGTCTCGCGCTGAGCAACTGATAAATGAAGAATTGATTGAGCTAACCAACAACAGCTATCTGAAGAAAGCAAGGACGATGACATAGGGCAGGAACTCAGAAGTCTGATGAGAAAGAATCTCTCCCATTTCTTTGGATTGCTGGATGAGATGAGGGAAATCGTGAACAGTCTGGAAAAGCCTCCAGGGCTCTCGATGCAGTGGCTTGCTACAAGGAAATCTATTGTTCAAAGATTCATGCAGGAGAGCAGATATCATTAAAATCTTTTTTTAAGACTTCTGCAACCAGGTCAACCATGGAAAAGCCAGCCCAAGGAAACCCAGCGGCCACGCCACCTAAGTTTAGTGTAATTGACACTATTTTATACTGTATTATAGTACTGTATTTACTTTATTAAAATATTCTGTGTGTTTGAATGGTGTTAGTAGGGTTCTACATTTTATTCAATGTTTTATATGTAACATGTGTACTGTATGACCTGTCATTGTAAAAAAATAGACTGTTTAGGTATACTGTTTAGGCAAAAAGAGCATTATCATAGGCAAGTGCGGTGAAGTTGTGAACACATCTCCCCCTTATTCCATTATTTCTCATGGGGGAAAATTCCCTGGTATTCATTGTTTCAGTATCCATTGCCCTTTCCAAGAACTCACCCTCAACGTATACAGGGGACCCCCTGTATATATATTAAGTATTATGAAATTAATCTTGTTAGTCTTTCAAGCCTGGTTCACTTATTTCCTTCTTTTATATATAGCCCTCTAATATGGCTAATGCAAGTCTTTTCAAATTCCCTCCCCCCGACGCCCTCCATGGAAATAGAATTATTTAAAACAACAGTAGTAGAAAGCACCAGGACAGGGCAGACTAGACCACAAGTTAAGAACCTGATTCAATATTACAGCGCTATTAAACAAATTTAGTTCAGAGGCACCTCCCCCTTTCTGTCTTTATCAAAACAGCCCCCAACATACAGTATGCTGCTAGCTGATCTGGGAAGGAACACAGTACAAGCTTCACAGTAATGGCAAAGTTGAAGGAAGAAAAAAAGTACTTGGGTTAGGAGCCTAAGGAAAACTATAGAGAATGTGGGGGTGTATAGGGAACTAAGGGGAAGAAGGAGAAACACCTAAAAGACATGCAGAGGAATTTCTGGGCAATGTGTATGGAGAATAAATAATTGGTCAGGAAACAATCTATGAAAGGGCAAACATATGGACATGGGGTGGACCACATAACATAAACTGGTGGAGAGGCTGGCAGAGAAGAAGTATTGAGAAGTTGTAAGGACTTCTGGGAGATGAAACTGGCAAGGGATAGGATGTAAGCAAAGGAGACTATGATTAGGAGTAGTGGGTATCCTGGAGACAAGTTCAAGTTTTCAGTCATTATCATCAAAGTTCTCCTTATTCTGGGCCCATCACCCAGGATATATGAAATGCAATCTAAAGCTCTGTGATGAAGACCATGTTGATGACATCACTCCTCCTGCCCAATGGTAAGAATAAAGTTAGTGTCTGTGGGAGACACAGCTCTGTTCAGGAGCGGTCCTAGGCTGTGGAATGAAGTCCCCTGGGAACTAAAGGCCATTACAAACCTCACCACTTTACATTCCAAGTGTCTGGCTCATTTCTTTGACCTTGCCTTCTCGAATATAAACACACAGCCATACGTATATTTACTTGTTTAAAAATCTGACCACAAGAAGACACTGTGCTGCACACAGGTCTCCCCTGTATAGAAGATGAGAGAACAAACATGTGACAGACGTGCTGTCATGCTACTTAATGAACTACTGGAAGGCGCTCAGGCACTAGGATGATGAGCACGGTATAAGAACCTATACAGCACAGAAGAGAGTAGTCCAGGGAACAATGAAGGGAGCCTAGGGGCAGGGGAGGCCTGGGGGAGGCTCGGGGAATGGGAGTAGGGTGCCATGGAGGCAGGCGAGGTGGGTTTGGGGGTGCCTGGGGGAGAAGGCTGGGGGCAAGCGAGGTGCCTGGGAGAGGCTGAGGACCAGGGCGTAGACGGTGAGGGGATACCCTGGAAACGCTATAGGCGGGCTGAGTTGCAAGGGGGGGTGCTCTGCCAGAGACAGGCCCAGCAACCCCCCAAGAGAAAGCTGTGGAGCCCCGCCCCCCACTCTTACCAGCCCAGGTTTGGTGTTTGGGGATCTTGTAGTATTTGTTTCCAAACTGGTCGCTACCCACAAACTGCTTCTCTAGCCCGAGGAGCCGGAGCCGCAGAGCGCGCAGGAGCCCCCAGAGCCTGCCCATCCTGCCGAGCGAGACCCGCTCACTCTGCCGCGATAACGCCGCCCCCAAGCCGCCAGGCCAGCATCTTCACAGGCCCCGCCCCTGAGCCCGACCGCGCCAAATACCTGCCCCGCCCCTTCCGCTTCGGCCCCGCCCCCGACGCTGTGACCTTCACGTATGTGCCACACCCCCTCCGTTTCGGCTCCGCCCCCAACGCTGTGAGCACCGTGCACGTGCCCCGCCCCTTCCGTCTCAGCAGCGCCCTCAACGCTGTGAGCACCTTGTACGTGCCCCGCCCCTTCCGTCTCAGCAGCGCCCTCAACGCTGTGAGCACCTTGTACGTGCCCCGCCCCTTCCGTCTCAGCAGCGCCCCCTAAGCTCAGAGCACCGTGTACATGCCCGGTCCCCTGTCTCAGTCTCTGTCTCGCCTGCTTAGAGGTGGGTTGTCGACTATCCAATAACCGCGCTCTGTATTGGTCACGATCGTTTCGCATTGAGCCAATCGGCGTCACCCTATTTACAACATGGCGGCGTTCTTGGGTCTGGTACTTGCTCTGTCCCGCCATGTTGGCCTTCATTTCAGCCCGCCAGGCCGGTCTCGACGATCCGTTGCGGTTGCGCCGGGCTGAGTCCACCCGGAGGTAAAGAGTCTTTCGGGTCCTGCAGTTCAGTCTCTTCTCGGCTGGGGTGTGACTCTGGCTGTGGGAGGCAGGACCGGGTGACGGGGCCGTGCCTTAGTGTCTCCACTCGGGGTAGGGGGTGATGTTTTTACACCAGTGTCGTCCTTTGCCCACCACTAGACATCGATAGGGCCCTGCTGGGCCAGAGCTTTTCACTGGGAATGGAATGGCAGGACCTGACACTGTCCTGTCACGGCGAGCGTTTGGGCATGACATGTCGGTCTCGTTTGTCTGTATTTTACCCTCGCTTCCAGTTTGAGTGTCAGTGGATGCAACCAAGGGTCACGCTCTTCCCCTCTATTTCGGCTTCCTCTCTGCGCCCGCGCCGCCCCCCGGCCCTTTCCAATTAAGCTTTTTTTTACCAGCTCTCTGTATCGACGTTTGTTTGAAAAAAGAGGACGGGCTATTAATTAAATGATTTCTTCAGATGTGAAGGATTATATTAATTGGTGCTATTGTGTACAACGTTGTTTCTGAGAGTAGTCACTCTAAAATAGGTGTTTAGTCTAGAGATGGTAGTATTAGTGCCAACCCCAAGCATTCAAAAATAATGCGAGTCCAAAAATAAGATATTTAAAAGCATGTATGTTGGATTCTTTTTACTTACTTTCTGGATTTTGTGTGTTTGGTTTCACATGTTTAAACTTTTCTGTAACCACTAAGGCTGGAAACCTCCTTCTTAGAAAATGAAAACTGAGATTCTCATGTAATCACACAATTCATGAAGCTGGGGTTTTAATAAAAAAAATTACAACTATTACTAAGAATGTTGATAAAATGAGAGTTGGCTGCATGGAAGTAGTGATCTAGCCTGTTGTCCTTTGGCTGGACAAAGTTATGTATAGTACTGGCTGTGTTCATTTCAGTTACACACTTTAACTGTGTTATATAGTGTTTTAAAATACACAAGAATTATGACAAGGAGTCCTTGTGGCACCTTAGAGACTAACAAATATATTTGGGCAAATGCTTTATAAATTTGTTAGTCTCTAAGGCAGTGGTCTCCAACCTTTCAGTGTGGCGGGCACCGGACGACTAGTTGCCAAAATGCCCCCGAGAAGTGACGTCATCGAGAAGCGTCGCTGCCAAAATGCCACCGAGAAGCACTGGCATTTCAGCAACAACGCTTCTTGGTGGCATTTTAGTGGCTGCTTGTCCGGCGGCTGCACTCCTCGGGGCAGGCGCTCCCATGTCAAGAGGTGGGCACACATAAATGCCCCTGCAGGTGCCATGGCATCTGCGGGCATCACATTGGGGACCACTGCTCTAAGGTGCCATAAGGATTCCTTATTGTTTTTGCTGATACAGACTAATACGGCTATCCCTCTGAAACAAGAATTATGCTCTACCCCAAATCTATGTCAGACTCATGCTTGCTACCTTCCACTACCTGGTGCATGTAAAGTAGTTTGGCTTCAGTGAAGTACGTTTCACCGCAGCAGCCATTGCAATGCCTGGTGATATAATGCTGTTTTTGCCAGAATGTAGCATTGTGTTGTTGTAACATGCTACAGTAAACACTATGACATTGTAAAAGCTAAGTTATATCCTACACGATGAACACATTAACATAGCATGCTTATTTCCATCCCCTTCAAGTGTATTTGTTCTACATCCTTTATACAGCACCTGTTCACAGACACTAATATGAACATCTTGAGCTTCATATCTTAAAATAATTTTGTGTGGCTTCTCCTTCTTTCTGAATATTTTAGAGATAAGTCACTGAGGTATGGTTGGACCTTGTTGGACTTGTCAAGTCACAATTCTTTTCATTTAGCTATAACAGAGAATCTTTTCTAGTGTAGACTAGGTCTATGTGAAAACCAATACACTAAAGCCTCGTGAATCTGCAGGCACACTAAAACAATAAATGAGGCATGAATTTCTCTTTTAATCTCAATTAGATGTTAATTCTGAAACCTAAAGATGACAATTTTAAATGTCAACATTGTTAAAAGGTTCACTAGCTGAATATTTCTGGTAAAACCATAATCAGTCTCATTATCCCATAATTATGGCCCTACCAAATTTACGTCCATTTTGGTCAATTTCACGGTCATAGGAATTTTTAAATAGTTAATTTCATGATTTCGGCTATTTAAATCTGAAATTTTACAATGTTGTAATTGTGGGGGTCCTGAGCCAAAACAGAGTTGTGGTGGGGGTCAAAAGGTTTATTGTAGGGAGTGTTGTAGTACTGCTACCCTTCTGTGCTGCTGTTGGCGGCCGTGCTGCCTTCAGAGCTGGGCTCCTGGCCACCAGCCGCTGCTCTCCAGCTGCCCAGCTCTGAAGGCAGTGCCGCTGCTAGCATCAGCACAGAAGTACGGATGGCATAGTATGGTATTGCCACCCTTATGTCTGTGCTGCTGCCTGCAAAGTTGGGCCCTCAGTCAGCAGCTGCCGCTTTCCGGTCGCTCAGCTCTCAAGGCAATGGAGAACTAAGTGTGGCAATACTGTGCCGCCCTCCCCCCTTAAAATAACCTTGTGACTCCCCCACCCCGAAGCTCTGTTTTGGGTCAGGACCCCCAATTTGAGAAATGCTGGTCTTCCTCATGAAATCTGTATAGTGTAGGGCAGGGGTAGGCAACCTCTGGCACACGTGCCGAAGGCAGCACGTGAGCTGATTTTCAGTGGCACTCTCACTGCCTGGGTCCTGGCCACCGGTCTGGGGGGCTCTGCATTTTAATTTAACTTTAAATGAAGCTGCTTAAACATTTTAAAAATCTTATGTAATTTACACGCAACAATAGTTTAGTTACATATTATAGATTTATAGAAAGAGACCTTCTAAGACCGTTAAAATGTACTACCGGCACATGAAACCTTAAATTAGAGTGAATAAATGAAGACTCGGGGCACTACTTCTGAAAGGTTGCCGACCCCTGGTGTAGGGTAAAAGCACACAAAAGACCAGATTTCACGGTCTGTTACATGTTTTTCATAATCCCAAACAGCATCCTGCACTTTTCCACGTACCAAGAGCCTGATGTGTACACCTACCCAGCTGCCAAAATCTTCAGCTCCTCTCAAGAATCTCTATGATGCAGCTATGCATTGTCAATCCAAACATCTGATTGTATTATTCGTTTTCTGTATTTAATTCAATAGAACCCTAATTTTTTAAATTAAGCTGCAGCAGGATTTCCGGTCTGCTACACCGTGGCATTTAGCACAGAATTTAGTTCCAGATTGCAATGGAGAATAAATAGCTTTTAGTATAAGAATAGTAGGTAAGAGACTACTGCTAAAGCCAAAATTTAGGTACCAATCTGTGAAAGTGCTGAGTACTTCCAGCTCTATTTGACTTCAGCTGCAGGAGACATTCAGCACCTTGAAAACTGGATGTTTATTTCACGCATATAAATTGTAGTTTTCCTGTACTTTTGTTGGCAAATGGGATTGCTCAGTAGAGTGTAGATTTTTCATAACATGGTAGCAGGACTTCTGACTCCACTTAAGGAGCTGGGTTTTGGTGCATATCACGTTTTCATAACTAAGAGGAGCCGTAACTCATTGAACCAAAGAAAGTATCAAAAGTGTTTCTGGTTATCAGCTACCTTGTTCAAAGCTAGTTTCACTTTGCAGTAATTAGAAGACATCAATTGAAATGTGAAAGGACTTTCATAGAAATATTTTAATAAACCCACAACTATGAACTCACCATATTTTTCTCATTAATTTCCTTTTGCTATTCATATGTCTTTTGGTCAAATGAACTACTTAGTGTTTTTCTAAATCTATAAAATGCTGAGTCTTTTTTTTTTTTTTTTTTTTTTGGTGTTGTTTCATCATGGATAATAAACTCAGAGCGCGTTGTGATCTCAGCAACACATTTTTTTGCTTAATTTGTATTTTTTTAAGACCAAGTATCTTTGTTATCTTTGATTGGATGTTGAGGAACATTGTAGTTATTCTTGTCAGTTACAACAGTAGGATATTGCTTGATTGACACTTGCAACAGTAGCTGGGTTTGCATAATCATACAAATTAGGAGTAAAAACAAATCTTGTCCGTAACACAGTGAATGCTTCTGATGTTTCATTAGCTGAATTTGAATTTTTATCAGAAATAATTTTCATGAGGCTGTCATTTTGTTTCTTTCTTAGTGATACAAAAGATGTGGAAAACATTTATTTTTTTTATAATTATCACGTGGTGGTAGTTTTCTTATTCATTCTGTATAACAAATCACTTTTTCATTTACTAAAATAACTGGTTTGTCCACTAGGTGTCCTAGTTTTACTAAATAAACTACCAAATGATCATAATTGGGATGAAGACTAACTTATTTGTGAATATATTAGATATAAAAGTATATAAACATTTCATTTCACTTTTTTATATTTCTGATACTTGCATTATATGCCAATTTTCAGTTATACATTTGTTGACATTAATTGCTAAATAAAGATTTATAGTTCTCCACCTCCAAATAATATACAGTGTGGTAATTTCAGCCAGTCACACATTTCTTATTTTTAGTTCTACATCAAGTCTGAACTTTTACTTTAAAATGTAAAGGGTAATAATTGCATGTATTGAGTCAAAGAAGAATTCTGAGGATCACAAATTTGACTTCTTCTATTGTACTAAAGAAAAGGTAAAATTCAAGTACTTCCTGATTCTCACTGTTCATGGTTTGATATAGTCTATTTTTTTTAAAGGGTACTAAGCTTGGAGCTAAACAAAGATAGAGATGTGGAAAGAATCCATGGGAGTGGTGTTAACACCCTGGATATTGAACCTGTTGAAGGAAGATAGTAAGTAAATTATGCTGTTTTTATTATCATCTATATTTTATAGAAATTACTTTGCTGAATGTGAACATTCAGTTATTTTGAACACATTGTGAGTGTAGGATATCTAAAAGCTATGTTATGTTTGTTCTTACAGCATGTTATCAGGTGGATCAGATGGTGTTATTGTACTTTATGACCTTGAAAACTTCAGCAGAAAACCATGTTATACATGTAAAGCAATTTGCTCTGTGGGCAGGTATGTTCCTTTCAAAAAAAAAAAAATCACTGTGAAATATTTTTAGCAATTTTATTGTGTATTTTTGCATTGAATTCACAAATTGTTGCACTTTAGTATTTTACAGTATTTTACTTCCTGCATAAAACCCTAATCACGCATAGGACCAGAGAAAGTGGATTAAAAAAAACATATTGATGACACACTCAGTTAAAAATATAATATATCAATTCTGAAGTTGTAGGAGCAGCTGTTTGGAGTGTTGTTTTGTTTTGTTTTTTAAATGTTGGCTAGTTGTTTCATTAATAATACCTGTAAAAATAGGAATCTACTGATGATACAGTTGTATAAAACTTTTCATCCAAGGAGTTCAATACCGTAAAACACTGGTTATTTTTACAGAGTGGAAAATTGGAGGCACACAGAGATTGTGTGTTGCCTAGGACCTCACAGATCATCGGTGGCAGAGTCAGCAATAGAAGCCTAGTCTCCTGATTTACAGTCCTGTTTTAACCACTAGAAAACCCTGCTTTTCCTGTTTTCCACTCACAGATTCCTTATTCTGGCTCTTTCATATTATCCCACACTGAAATTGACCATGTAGATGTACAGTGCTATGTCTAGGCATAAGGACAGTAATTTACACTTTACTTTCTTTAGTAAACTGGATAGAATCTAAAATAATTTACAGCTAGTTACTTATGAAGTTGGAAAAACTATTTAAAGGGTTCTAGACATAAATGATTCATGCAGTGGTAATCTGGAATTTACCAAGGTCATGCTTGAATGAGGACAGTCCCAATATTACTGGCGAAAGAGGCCATAATTTTTATTCACAATTCATGCTACAATATTACGGCTAAAACTGACAGAAACTCAGTATATATGGTAGCCCTGTAGTAGAATTAATGCAGCTATATAACTTACTCACAAGTCTCCAATGCCCTTACAGATTTGTCAGACTTTCCCTGCAGGTCATATGGATTTGTTCTTTTTATGTATTTATTGTTGCCCATCCTTGTACTTAGGAAGTTGGGCCCTCCCACAAGCAAAGACTTTTTTCCTGTGTCTCATGATAGTTTTAATAAAAGATGCTAGAGAATGCATCAAAACATGGTACAGATACTGTTAATAACCTGCGGTCTCTAGATGTCCATCCTTATGAGTGTCTGGACAAACTAAAATGATGATTAACATTAAGTGAATAAATCCCAGAATTGGAACAAACTCTTAAACATAACAAAATTACATAATACACACTAACAACATAAAATATTAAATAAGAGAATAATTCTGAATCCAGCCTTGAACGATGCCATCATTACACTTCTTAGTGTATGTCAAGAATGAGTGGAATATTCCATAGCTGAAGACCCTGTTTTTGGCCACATCAAGACTATACTGTTAGATGGATGTCAGTTTGTTTCCACAACAGGCACAATCCTTAGATAGATACATCTCTTATTTCCAGCTTTAAAACTTAATCTCATTCATTAGACTCTATCCAATGATACAATAGGAAATACATATTTACCAAAGAGAATTAAAATGAGGCAAAGAGCCTAGTAGTATTAAATGTAATTATCTATAATTCATATAGATTTCTAATATAATATCTGGAGTTAAACTAGACAGGGGAAATAATTATCCCTCTTCCTGATTCAGAACATCACAAGCCAATGCCTGCCATTAAGAAGAAGACAAGAGCCTTTAGTACTTGTGCTGCTGTGTTTTACAGAGTTGTAATTTCTATGTGTCAAGGGGAGTCCTGAATAAATTGCATTGGCAGTCAGAAAGAATCTAAGCCACTGTTTCTCAAACTGGGGTCGCCACTTGTGTAGGGAAAGCCCCTGGTGGGCTGGGACGGTTTGTTTACTTGCCCTGTCCTCAGGTCCGGCCGATCGCGGCTCCCGCGGGCCACGGTTCACCGCTGCAGGCCAATAGGGGCTGCTGGAAGCGGCAGCCAGTAAGTCCCTCACCCTGTGCCGCTTCCAGCAGCTCCGTTGGCCTGGAGCAGCGAACCGCGGCCAGTGGGAGCTGCAATCGACCAGACCTGTGGACAGGGCCATAAACAAACCGGCCCGGCCCACCAGGGGCTTTCCCTACACAAGCGACGACCCCAACTTGAGAAACACTGATCTAAGCACTGTGGTGATTTTTCTTGAAGATACGACTCTTAACAGCCTCCAGATATTTGAGAGATTAAACCTGTGCTTCCATTTTCATCTCATGGTCAAAATGAACTATAGATTCTGAGCCCTGTGAATCTGCTTCAGATTGTGATTTTTACTAAAAGACATCTTCCTACTGTAAGACAAGACACTGCCTAGCATAGCAGAGACTGGTTCTAATATGACAGATTTTTCTCAGCAGACACAGAGAATGGCTTAAGTGTTTTAAACTAGGAGATGGCTTCAGAGGGAGAGGAAATTTCGGATTCTACACTTCACCTGTCTCTACAGCTCCACTGAGTGATTCTGTGCTGTAGCAAAGACAGATATTCTCCTCTGTATTGTAATGCTATGATACATCTATGTATGGACTTGATGGAGGGTATCCTAGAGTCCTGAAGCTCACCACTTCACCATTGTTCTAAATCTTGATCCCTGTCATTTTATTTTCCTGAGTTCACTTGTAATGACGGTGAGCTTTGGGAACATCTAAAAGAGGTGAGACTCTCAGTGATAAGGATACTAATAGGAGCAGAGATCCAATTATAGTTCCTCAGCAACCACTTGAGATTCTAATATGCTATCCTAAATAGTTCACTGATTCTCAAGATCTCATTAAATTGAAATGTATTCAGGAGCCTGTGAAGATGAAATCGAACAGGATCTGTGTTGCAAGATACTATCTAAATTCCCTTAAGTGTTGATCTTGCCCAGATTACTACTGGAACTAAGACTGTGTGGTTAGCAACATACTAAAATAGTAAAATTTTGTGGCACTTAAGTCATAGTTGTGATTTAACATTACCATTAGCAAATATTTGTTAAAGACCCCACTCCTGCAAACTTGTGCATATAATATGGATCCCATTTAAGTCAGCAGAGCTCACCAGGGTCATAACTGTTTTTAGAGTCAGGCCCTAAAATAATATTTAAATGTCAAAACTTACATTTTTCGAGAGTGACTACAGATTTTGGTGTCTCAGTATTTGGGTTCCCAACTTGAGACACGTCAAAATAGCTTGGTTTTGAGAGAGCAGATGATCAGTGCTTTCTGACAATCAGCCCCAAGGGGGCTCAAATTGGTCACTCAGAAACTGAGGCACCAAAATTACTGGTCGCTTTTGAAAATTTAGACCCAGTAGTTTAAAAAATAAAAATAAAAAAAAAAGAAGAAAACCTAGTAAAAATTTTTTAAAAACCACCTTGGTCAATTAGTATCAAATCAAAAATACACTGCTGACCTTAACCAGTACAATTTTATTATTGTATTATAGGAGCCATCCTGATGTACACAAGTTCAGCGTAGAGACAGTTCAATGGTACCCTCGTGACACTGGCATATTTACATCAAGCTCATTTGATAAAACACTGAAAATATGGGATACAAACACATTACAAGTAAGTAATTACTAACCATTTTCATAACTTCCTATGCACTCGACCTTGTGATATGCTGAGCACCCTTTTTAAGGGATTGCGTTCCTGAAATTCCCATTGAGCTCAGTGAGAGTTGCTCAGCATTTTGAAGGATGAAAAATGTCAGATTGGTAGCATTCAAAACGGTAAGTACGGAATGAAAGGGCAGAAGTTTAGGCACTCCCATACTTGCCACCATGCTTCAGCCTTGTTTTAGAAACCACTTTTATGTTACCCATAATATGGTAGTTCAAAGTCTTCATGATTGCCTGGTTTTTCTGCTTAGCCTGCCAATAAGAATGTGATTTGTTATGGTAGACTTTGTGGTATATGTACATTTGTCCAGCAGCAACTGGTCTGAGAGCATAATTTATTTCACGTGAGGTGTTGAACACCTAGTGAACAATGATAATTGTTGGTTATCTTATTTGCATAGCACTGGTAGTGTACCATGGGAGCACATTTGTTATAATTATATGCAATATGAACACTGTCTTTGATGGCTTAAACCTTTTGCCATATTTGCGTGAGAGGATTTGTAAGCTTAAAGCAATAAAACAAGAGAAACCATGAGGAGAAACACTAACCAATTTGTCATGACTTAAATGAAATTTGCATATTACAGCTATTAATCTGCTACTAAATTCTGTCCTCTAGTAGCTGATATATGAATTTTGGACTGTGGTTAATCTCTTATTTCATGTATCAATGGCCTTACATTGACATTGTTTGCCAAGAATATTGGCTCATGCATTAAGGTGAGACGATCATGGAAACTGGAGATTCTGTCATCCCAAGGACACAATAGGCTATATTTATATGATTGATTGAATAATAAATTATTATTTTCACAACCTTTTAAAAGTGAAATGTTGAGATGTATAGCTTTATTTTTGTGGAGGGAGGAGGTAGTGTTTGTGTTTTGTTGTTTAAAGTGTGTTGTGTGCTTAGCAAGAACGAGATTCTACTTTAGACCATTCTCTTAGAATGAGTTACAAAATGTAAACAGTATATAAAGGACATTTCGTGTCTAAACTGCTACAAAATGGTGTATTTCCAAAAGATTTGAGTTCATTCTTTAAAATAAAAAGCAATTTTAAACTATTTAAAAAAAAAAAAAGAAACATAACAACAAAAATGAAATTACCTGACATTGTCCACAAAATTAAAGATGAAGTCCCAAATTTAAACTGTTGAACTTCGTAATTGTTAAAATGTCAGGACACAATGTGCCACTTATCATAAACCCTCACATTAAACTAGTGCTTCCCTAACCGTGAGCTGTGGCTTCCTTGGTGAACCATGAAAGTTCATGTGGGAGCCTTCAGTGGCTGGCGGGGACGGGGAAATTTTAATCAATAATGCCCATTTTTGTTTTTCTAATTAGGAGACTATTAACTAGGCTTAAAAATTCCATATTAAGCTGTAAATCAGCCTATTTAGCTAGACTTAAATGGATTGGTGTCTCTTATGTGCTGTTGCTGTTAGGCTGGAAGCCTGTTGTGCCCTCTGCTCTTGCAGGGGACCTTCAGCAGAGAGACTTCCTTCTGGAGGAAGCGTTCAGGAAGCCTCTTGGCTGAAAGCCCTTGGTGGTGCAGAGGGCAAACGGAGGCTCCCTGCCCACTCTTCTGGCACTAGCAGATGGTTGAGGGGTGGAAAGAGAGAGAGGTGGATCTTTTCTTTATAATAGAATGATTTTGACCAAGTACTAAGACTTACATGTGGCAGATCTTAAGCTGAAAATGAAGATTTTAATAAAGTTAAACAGAAAAGGAAGAAAAGTAGACAATATGATAATACTTAAAATCCAAACAGAGTAACTATCGGAGTAGCTGTGTTAGTCTGGATCTGTAAAAGCAGCAAAGACTCCTGTGGCACCTTATAGACTAACAGACGTTTTGGAGCATGAGCTTTCGTGGGTGAATACCCACTTCGTCAGATGCATGCATCTGACGAAGTGGGTATTCACCCACGAAAGCTCATGCTCCACAATGTCTGTTAGTCTATAAGGTGCCACAGGATTCTTTGCTGTTTGGATTTTGCGTCTCAGTATTGCTGCAGAAAGTTCACAGCCACAATGTGGCCTTTGTTTTCAAGTGTTAGTAAATGAAAGTATGAAGCCAGGGAAACTACAGAGACATTCAGAAATGAAACCCCTGGAATTAGTAAACAAGAGCCACAAACTTTTCCTTCAGAAACTAGAAGAATAAAAACAAAGTCATGTCTAAAGAAGCAGCAGTTCTTCAAAAGCTCATCTTACGTTATTGTGAATTACAAAATGCAAGCAGGCACACACCACTGGCAAGACCCTTACACTTTCACCAGCAATAGCCATGAAGAATTAAGTTGGGAAACAAGCAGTCATGGCACTGAAAACCATTCCCATGTCAAATAATACCATCCATTGATGCACTGATGACCTTGCAGAAAATGTTCAGGACCAGTTGGTAGAACAAGTGAAGAAGTCAATATTTTTCACCATAGTTTGATGAATCCACAAACATAGCCAACCTGGCTCAGTTTCTGTGTTGTGTGAGATTTGTCAAAGCAGTTCAATAGTTGAAGAATTTTTATTTTGCAAAGAAACCCTGAACAACCAGTGAGCAAATATTCAAGATCCTTGATGATAAATTAATGATGGATGAAGGTGTTAATTGGACACTGTGAGGTGTGCTGTGCTGTGTGGTGAGGCAGCAGCCATGGCCGGGAAGAACAATGGGGTTGCAGCGCGAGTAAAGGAAGTGGCATCGTTTGGACACACTGAATGATTCATCACCAGGCATCAGCACTGAAAAAGTTGTGACCTGAAGTACTTAGGCCTTCAGTAGTGGTGTTAACTTTATAAAATCCCAGGCAGTGAACACACAGTGTCTTAGTGTGCAAAGAGATAGAAGCTGAGTTGGATTACAGCCTGTTTCACAGTAAAGTTGTGGTTATCACATGGGAAAGTGTTACAATACATCTTTGAATTGCCTGACAAAATCAGAATTTTTCTTCTTGGGAAAACAGATCTTGCAGATAACATGAGTAATATGGATTTCTTGACTACATTAGCTTACCTGGTGGATATATCATGCAAATTTAATGCACTGACCCTACCACTTCAAGGTAGAAATACAAATATACTAGATATGAAACATAAAATTGAAGGATTCATGAACAAGCATTGTCTTTGGAGGTGCCATGTTGAAAAGGAAATTACTGAGATGTTTCCAGTGTTATCATTTTTAAATAGCATTTTTATCACTTTCATTCTATTAAAGACCAAATATTAACTCATTTATGGAATCATAGGGTCAGAAGGAA
The DNA here is from genome assembly GCF_025201925.1 of Gopherus flavomarginatus. NCBI lineage: Eukaryota > Metazoa > Chordata > Testudines > Testudinidae > Gopherus > Gopherus flavomarginatus. Next base: position 39,522,067 of record NC_066619.1, on the reverse strand, counting down.
CTGCGAGGTTTTTTGTTTGGATAATAATCCTATTTTGATGATGATTTTTCCTGGAATTGAACATGAATCTATGGATACCAAATGGATTTGAAACCTCTTCTCACTAACATTTGAATCCATTCCAACCTTTATTTTCTCTTGACAATTCTAATATTTTTTTTTAAGCTGAGATCTTATTCAGAAGGCCAAGTTTTCAAATCTTATAGATCAGGAATTCTAGATTTTCTGTTGAGAGAGCGCAAAGAACTCTGTGATAGAGCTATGAAAGTGCTGCTTCCTTTCACTTCCAGTTTTCTCCGAGTCTAAGTAGTCAGCAACAATTTTTATGAAAACTAAACACGGAAGTAATTTAAGTTTCTAAAATGACTGGCGCTATCAGAGATTCAGTAAAACATTGCACAACTATGCAGTTTGAAACAGGTCTGTTCGTCCCAATAAAATCTTAGGCTGTATCTAGTCATGCCAAAAAATTCAAATTTTCAAATTGTAGTTTTAAAAATCCAGATTAGATCAGATTATGTAATAAACAGTATGTAAATCACAAAACAGTCCAAACTCGTGTCCTTATTTGGTTGTGAGAAGCCACCAAGCTTTAAAATATCGATAAGGGGGAGACAGTACTAAACAATTCAGGAACTGTGACAATAATGCAACACTGATGTTGAAAAATTGAGGACACTGGTAAGGAAATTTGAGAAGTCAAGGTTCTTTATGTGCACGAAAACTAATATTACCATTACGTGTATTTGGTGGCTTATATTTTAGTATGTAAACAACAAAACAGAGGTGATTTCAGGAACTTGTCAACATGGCTCTTGAGTCCCAACAGAAAATGGGAGAAAAATATATAAAATAAGGAACCAACTTTAAAATTAAGATGACACTTCAGTTTAGCCACTCACTATTGCCTTTTGTTTATATACTTTTTTTGAGGTAGGATATTTTGTATGTGATTAACAAGAGGTATTAGCTCTGGTATGCAACATTTTCTTTCTTTCCTATTACACTGCTCTACAGCCAAAATGCTTCTGAAATAAATGTAGTCCAACTTTACTAATTCTGGGTCACTGAGAACGAAAATGATGCTTAAAATTGTTGATTGGCTCTAGTTTTCAAGATATGCTATTGGGTCAGTATATACGACCCTTGACTTGGGAATGGCGGAGGATAAGTGAGTTATAAAGGGAAGGGATCTCAATTGAAACCAGAAATGACTAAAATACATCTTTGACTGGGTCTATGAATAAATCTATGACTGGGTTTGGACAGTACTTGCTTTTTAGGCAAAACAATGAATGATGCAATCTGAAGCTGGTATTGCATCATACATGATATGAATTGCATCATGTTGTTCCTAGAAGTCATGGATGATGCAATCATAACGAAGCTTACATCACTCTGCTGAACAAATTGCCCTATATCAGCTGTAGAAATACAGTGTCCTACTCTCTTATTTGTCAGTGTTTGATTTTGCAAAGGGACACATTTCTGTTTAGCCAAAGTGAGCAGAGATGCCTCCTACTTGTGTGAACAGTGCAGATAACTTCTGCTATGTTTGTGGTGAAGTGACTTTTGCATCACAAAAGCGCAGTATAACCACTATGGTTAAGAAAGCGTATCACCTTGATTTTGGCTGCAAAATTGGAGATCAGGACAAGAGGTCGGCCCCACAAATATGCTGCAGACTTGTGCAACAAATCTTCGCCAGTGGTTGAACAGGAAAAGGAAATCTATGCCTTTTGCAGTGCCAATGATTTGGAGAGAGCCAACAGCTCATACCAGCAATTGTTACTTCTGCACGGTGCCTCCAGTTGGGAAAGGTATGTCAAAGAGGAAAAAGTGGACTGTGCATTATCCAAACATTCGATCAGCTATACGCCCAGTACCCCACGGAGAAGGACTGCCGGTTCCTGATGCACCAGAATCATTCTCACTTGAGTCAGACGAGGAAGGGGATGAAACTTCTGGTCCTGAATCATCAATGTCACAGGACCCACATTTTCTCCCATCCTCCTCCTCTGAACCACACCTCATAACACAAAGTGAACTGAATGACCTGTCAGGGATTTGGAACTCCCCAAGAGTAAGGCAGAGCTCTTGGGCTCCAGACTACAGCAGTGGAATCTCCTGGCAGGCTCTCAGGGCAAATGGAGCCCATCAATGCTTGCAAACTATTGCTGGACAGTGACAAGAGATGCTCCATTTAATGAATACAAGAGACAAGCCAAGAAGCGCCGAGTAGACACTGAATAGGACTAAACTATGTACATAATAGTTTTTTGCCTTTTGTTTCATAATAAATTTTATTTATATAACCCTTTTGCTGATTTTTAAAGTGTTACGTAAACAGGACAGGTGAAATACCATGTAAAGCAACCATAAACACGTGAAAAGAGCTAGGTTTACAATTTATGATTAAAACTCTACCATCTACACAATATACATAGACATAAAATGTAAAAACTTAAATATCTTAGAAACAGTAGCCAATCAGTTGTTTTAGTTGTCATATTTGAATTCAGCACATCAAAATACATAATAAATATCACATTTTATCTCTGAAGCAGACGACTTCTCAAAAATTGTAGACCAGTGTTACCACTGATTTCCATTTCCATACCCCACCTTCTTCCTTGCTACTTTTTCTTCCTCCTTTTTTCCCTCCTTTCACTGTAATCAGAGTATTTTCTTCCAGGCTTTAGTACTCTGCGACGTTAGCTCCATGACCTGCCAGTGCTGGATGTCTAGTTCTGATAGCATGACTTTTCATGATTAAGCACTTAGTCAGTAGAGAGTTAGCATGTGAGCAGCCCTGTAAACAGTAACTCTAACTTAAGAATTTGAATCTTCTTTAAAATTGTTAAGCATTTTTCATTATGATATTAATCAAGGGGAAAAGCTGATGGATGTTTTCTTTTAATTACCAGCCTGCAGATGTGTTTAATTTTGAGGGAACAGTTTATAGCCATCATATGTCTCCAGTTGCTACCAAGCACTGCTTAATAGCAGGTATGTATATATTTTTAAGAAGTTCATATCTATATTTGGGTTGAAGTAAGGGGCAAACGATTAAAAATTAGCATTTTTTTCTATAATGGCTTTTTACCTATGCAACAGTCGTGTCTATTTTCAAGCAAATAATATCAAAGGCTTTGTAAAACCGAGGTCATTTTTTAAATAAAATCTCTTAATTCGGGCTTATACTGTTACGAAAGCAAAGTACCCCTTTTGCATTTTTGAAATGAGCAAACCATGCACCACCGAGTGTGCATGGTTCAGCTAGTGTTTCTAAATACACACAACTCAGATTAATGCAGCTAAATCAGTATTTGGTCTTGAGATCTATTGGAGTTGAATGCGTATTGTATACTGTATGTATTTACTGTTCTCTAAAGATTTTTTTTTTTAGTAATAGACAAGGGACTATATTCTTAATTCATAAATCTATGAAAAAGAGCAGCCTTGTTTCTCTTACAACAGTGGTTCTCAAATTGTGGGTTGGGACCCCAAAGTGGGTCCAGCCCTGTTTTAATGGGGTGCCAGGGCTGGATTAGACTTGCTGGGGCCTGGATCCAAAGCCAAAACCTGAAGACTCCTGTCCTGGGCAGCAGGGCTCAGGTTTATAGGCTTCCTGCCTGGAGCTGAAGCTTTTAGGCTTTGGCTTTGGTCATCCTACCTGGGGTGGTGGAGCTTGGGTTTTGACTTTGGCCCCCACACCTGGGGCAGCAGGGCTCAGGCTTCAGTCCCACCTCCTGAGGTCTGGTAGTAATTTTTGTTGTCGCAAAGGAAGTTTGAGAACTCCTGCCCAACGACCCTTAAATATATTGTTAATGTGGGAAATTTAGTAGAACTGTATGCAGAAACTTAAAATATAAATCTATTGTAGTTGCAATACATTTTTAAAAATCTTTTTGGTAACTTTATCAGTTCAAATGTGTGTGAAATCTTATAAAGCTGATAGTTTCTTTATATCTTTGTAGTTAGGCTCTTTTTATTCCTTGTTAAGTGTTGTTTTTTACATTGTTCTGTTTCTCTTGTTACAGTTGGTACCAAAAGCCCCAAAGTACAGCTTTGTGACTTGAAGTCTGGATCCTGTTCTCAAATTCTGCAGGGTACTTCTTAGTCTGAAACGTAATTTTTAAACAATAGCTACTTTCAGTAGACCAGCCAGTGTAAAGAAACACTATAAATAATGTGTTCTCTGTAAGTAACGTGACTGATGTGTTTAGTATCAGTTGTGAAAATTACACAGTGGAAAAGGTTGTTCTGTGTATTATTCTAGTGCTACTGAATTGGAGAACACAAATACTATTTAAAGAACAGCTATCATTTTAGGGCTATGAGAATTTTCATAGTAAACCCAGATTTCTGGAGTACTAGTTAGTCTTAAATCATTTTAGTGTAACTAGACGTGTGTGAAACCAGTTTGGAGGAAAATTAGTTTTTACGTTTAAAATTATAAAAGCACGTTCAAAGGTATTTCCGTTTGCATAACTCAGACTTCTTCAATCAAAATATTAATTAGCAGAGCAAAAGTGTTATCTAGTTAGTGTAGTTTATTTTTAAAAACAAATTATGAATTTGAGATCAAGTTTTTAGAGACTTCTGGGGGCTTTTTAATTTACCGTTCTATAAAAAGGCAAATTCCGTATAACATCCCTTGAGAATAAGGGGCCCTATTTTAGGCTGGTGAAAATCAACACAGTTGTACCAATTTACACCATCTGAAGTTCGGACTCAGTATAGATGAATATTTGTTCAAACGTTTTAGGACCTCCAGGAATGTTATACTTGTGTTCATGAAGATTCTGAGTGTGTGTGTGTGTGTGTGTGTGTGTGTGTGTGTGTGTGTGTGTGTGTATGCTTTTTTACAAAACTGTAATATTTAAAAACAAAATATCCTCTAGAGATTTTGTATGGATGTACTTCCTTTAAGACTCTTTGGCTTCAGAGGCTCGGGGAGTAAGATATTACTCGACATAAGGATAGCAGTATCTGAACCTTTAACTTTATCTAATAATGTTAGGAGGCCCTAGGGCTTTATGCTCTGGAAAGCCTTGGTGATGAGTTGGTTGTGGGTAATTGAAATGAAACACTATAAGGGAAATATAAACGATGAAATGTTGAGTGTACTGATATAGATGTACAGAAGAAAGTGGTGTAAATAACTCTTGGTTATGAGGCCAAAGATGTATGTATATGATCTAACCTAGTTTCTATCAATCAGATTATTTGCTCGCTCATGCCCATTTTATTATAAGTGGCATTGTAGCAACACTATATTTAAATTGCCTAACACTTTCTATTGTTTATAGTTTTTCTAAACATCTTTTTGAGGAGCTCAAAACCCACTATGGTTTGTTAATAAATGTATTGTATCACCACTCAATAAGCAGTGCATGATCCTCATGCTGCTAAGAGACCAAAAGAAAACAAGCACTTAACTTCAAATTTGGGATGTTGGTAAGGAGTAGGATAAATAATCTAGATATAAGATCTGCTAAATAAACATGTATTTAAAAAAAATCTGCTGTAAAACACAGTGAAACAGCTCAATAAAAATTGGCACTAAATTGATTTTTACATTTGTGTATTTAAAACCTTACTGTTAAAAATTCTGTAACAGTAATGGAGTAGTCCTGGGAGTTGTATGTGCTATTCTTTTGCTAGCATAGCTGTAGAATGATAAAGTTGTCTGGGCTAGTAAAGTATAGAGAGATTAAACTTAGTATTCTTCATATCACTTTCAGCTGAAAGCGTTCTTACCCAAGCAAAGGGGGGGCCGGGGAGGGGTAAACTGCCAATAATCCAAAATAAGGAACACTCTTCCCATAAACTCCAAATTAATACCAGAATATTGATGGTGGTAGTTGTCATAAACAGATAGCTAAGGGTTAATGTTCTTTTACCTGTAAAGGGTTAACACGGGGAACCAAACACCTGACCAGAGGACCAATCAGGAAACAAGACTTTTTCAAATCTGGGTGGAGGGAAGTTTTGGGTGTGAGTTCTTTGTTCTTTGTCTTGGGTCTGACCCTCTCGGCTCTGAGAGTGATTTTTCTATCTCCAGGCTTTCTAATCTTCTGTTTCCAAGTTGTAAGTACAAGGATAGTAAGACAATAGGTTTATATTGTTTTCTTTTGTATTTACATGTGTGTAGTTGCTGGAATGTGTTAAATTGTATTCTTTTGGAATAAGGCTGTTTATTCACTTTTTTTCTTAAGCAATTGACCCTGTATATTGTCACCTTAATACAGAGACTATATTTTATGTCCTTTTTCATTCTTTTTATATAAAGCTTTCTTTTTAAGACCTATTGGAGTTTTTCTATAGTGGGGACTCCAAGGAATTGAGTCTGCAGCTCACCAGGGAATTGGTGGAAGGAAGAAGGCAGGGGGAAAATCTCTTTGTGTTAGATTTACTAAGCCTGACTTTGCATACCCTCTGGGTGAGGTGGAAGAGAGAGTAGCTCTCTCGGTACTTGTGTTTCCAGGACTTGAAACAGGGAGGGTAGAATCCCTTTGTTTAGATTCACGGAGCTTGCTTCTGTATATCTCTCCAGGAACCCAGGGAGGGAACACCTGGAGGGGAGGAGGGGGAAGGGAAATGGTTTATTCCTCTTTGTTGTGAGACTCAAGGAATCTGAGTCTGGGGGTCTCCCCCAGGGAAGGTTTTGGGGAGACCACAGTGAGCTAGGCACTGTATAATTCCTAGCTGGTGGCAGCAATTACCAGGTCTAAGCTGGTAACTAAGCTTGGAGGTTTTCATGCTAACACCCATATTTTGGACGCTAAGGTCCAGATCTGGGAAGAAATGTTATGACCGTTGTAAATTGATAGATTAGTCCAATTGCATTTCTCTTGGATATATGCTACATTTACTTATATCAGAAAAGTTGTTTATCAATAAGTTACCTGAAATTTCTCATGGTACCATATTTCTAGGTCACAGACAGGAAGTGCTGGCAGTGGCCTGGTCCCCGCGTTATGAGTATGTCTTGGCAACTGCAAGGTAAAAGCTATTTCTGTAATGTAAATAAGCAGTAGAATGTCTTTTATGGAAAGCATTGTAAACTGACTTATTTAGAAAAAATATTTTGATACACAACATCTGTGAAGTTTAATATGCATATGAGGTAAAGGTCTGCATTAGTATTTATACTACCGTGATACTGTAGATCCTAGATGGAAAAAATTGCATTGAAGAGCTAGCCAAATGATGCACACAGGGTTGGTCTACACCAGAGGTGCGCAAACTATGGTGGGACCCGTCCTGCCCGGCCCTGAACTCCCAGCCGGGGAGCCTAGTCCCGAGTCCCTCCCCTGCAGCCACACCACTGCTTGGGCTGCGCTCTGGCCCACTGCTCCCACTGGGCAGTGTGGGGAGCACAGCTGGCTCTGGCCAGATGTCACAGCTGCGAGCTCTTGCTGCTGGTAAGGGGGTGGGGAGTGGAGGGTTCAGGGGGAAAGTCAGGGAGGAGGGGACGGTTGGATGGGGCAGAGGTTCTGGGGAGGCAGTCAGGGGATGGGGAAGAGGAAGAGTTGGGAGTGGTCATCCCAGGGGGCCTGTCGGGGGCAAGGATGTGGATAGGGGTTAGGAGGGCAGTCAGGGAAAGGGAGCAGGGAGGTTGGATGAGGGTGGGGGTCCCGGGAGGGGTGGTCAGGGGACAAGGAGCAGGGGGGTTGGATGGGTTGGGGGTTCTGAGGGGGGAAGTCAGAGGGCAGGAAGTGGGAGGGGGCGGATTGGGGGTGGGGGCCAGGCTGTTTGGAGAGGCACAGCCTTCCCTACCTGGCCCTCCATACTGTTGCACAACCCTGATGTGACCCTTGGGCCAAAAAGTTTGCCCACCCCGGTCTACACTTAAGTTATGTCAGCATAGCTATGTTGGTCGGAGTGTGAAAAATAAACACCCTTGAATGACATAGCTCTGCCAAGAAAATCCCCAGTGTAGACGCAGCTACATCAGTGAAGCTAATGAAATTCGGAGAAGTGGTCTTAAATCGGCAGAAAAACACCTCCTTTCAGTGTAGGCTGCATCTATGCTAGAGGGCTGTTCTTAGGCTATAGCTACACTATGGCTAGGTTATGGGTTGAGTTTGTGCATGGGTGGCACATATAAGAGACGGGTTTGGTGGATGATACAGATGATAAGGTCATGGCACGTGGATATAAGAGATGCAAGTGTCTTTTCATCTCTTTGTTGTCCCAGCCAATTATCTATGCAGATGGTAAAGTCCAGAAAGAAGTCTAGACCTACAGGCATCTCAGACCAGTTCATCTTTATTTCTTCCTGCAACCCCCGCCAGAATTGTTATTAATGTGTCTCTTGTCAGCAGGCTGATAACTAAGGCCACCTTGGCCTGGTTAGAGACATAGATTTGGGGATGTATCTGAAACAGAAGCTGGATTGGCTCATGAAACTTAACAACTGCTGTCAGTTCCTCTCTAACTGTTCAGGCAAATGTCCCTGTTCAGGACAAGGCCCTGCAGATAGGGTTGACAGAGTGGTATTATCAGTGCTGAGCTGCCTAACTTGCTACTGCAGCCACTGGTTATCTCTTGTCACTATGCAGCATGGGACTGCCATGCTTGATTATCTACCTGGATTATCCATTTGAGCAAGTCTGATGCTTCTGGTGGCTATGATAGTGGTGTCACGTCCATCCTTCTTGCACTGGGCTTGGTCCCACAGGGTCATGGGTGGCCAGACTAATAGTTGGAGCCAGAATCCACAGCCACAACACAGGAGTCAAATGTCAGCTAGGTCAGGATACTGAGAGGTCAGAAGCAGGAGCCAAACTGTAGGTCAGGAATGATAAGTCAGATGCCAGGAGTCAAGCTGCGTCGGGAAGCCAGTATGTCAAGCCAGGGAGAAAGAAGCACAAGGCAGTCAGTGCAGCAACATTTCTCTGTAACAAATGTATTATTTTCATATCTCCAATATCATTTTACATCAGTAAATAATGACGCAATTTTTTAGAAGATTTTTAATAGTAGATCTACTCTTTTGCAGAAATCTAATTCACTGGCTCTTTCAGTGTAAAAAATCATTTTTAATTTGTGATAGCTCATTATGAGGCTTGAGAGAGGCTTTGAGGTCTTCTAATTTTTTTTGAGAATGAACTGACTGTTGCTACCTCATTCTTGTCTTACATTTCTACATCCTATAACTCTTCTGTAATCCACAGTTTGAATTGCTATGCATTTTTAGACAATGGGTAAAATTTTCAAAATGTCTTGTTATTTAGGCAATGCTGAAAATTCCTGCGAAGTTTATATGACTCTCAAAGTAAAAATTATCTCAATACTTAACAATTATATTTAGAGTGCCTTCCATAACAGAAATGGGGAAAACACTAAGGAGAGTGTGTAGCAGAATGTGACACATTACTCTAAAGAACATGAATATTCCTATTGCTGTAATTTGAAATCCTCCTTTGTGGTTGAGTACATTTTTGCAGTTTAGATATTTTGGTTAGAGGTGAAACATTGTCATCTAAAGATGAGAAATGTTTTTGGCATCAAACCCATTTGCAATCATAAGTTTTAGTCAGGAAAAGATTTGTCATCCAAAGCTTTAGATGACAAAATGTTAATAGAATTTTAGTCCAGTAACACTTCAGATGACCCAGCATTTCATCTCTAAAACTGCAGATGTGACTAACAGGTTTAATATGAGATTTGTTTGTCATCTAGAGATCATAAGTTTTGCAGTCAGCAGTTTTAGATGCCAGTCACTTTTTTTGTCAGCAAACTCATTTTCGCTGGGATCTCTGATATACAGCTATCACTTAACTCAGAGAAATGTGATATGTACAAAACTCTAAATATTGATTATAAAAACCATAACAATCACAACAATGATCCATAATTAATAATGTTATTCTTTTTACCACAAAAGTGTTCACATTTAAGTGGCTGAAAAATTGAGGTAATTTTTGATTGTTAAAACCATAGATTGAGTCTTTGCCATATAATAATAATTCTAATCTTATTCTGAAATATTCTACACACTTTCATTAATTCAGAGAAATTCCAGTCAAGGTGTCCATCAACCAAAATTTTGAGGGAAAGATTCTGAATATGCCTCTTCATGGAATGTTTGCAGCAAATTTATTTGTGGCATTGGAATCAGCTGAAGTCCAAAAAAAGAGGATCATGCTCCCTCTTCTCTTACTATCTTCTGCTCTCCATCTGCTCTTCTGATTCATCTGTACATAAATGTTTCCCCAAGATTCAGCCAGTTGTGCCATCTGACTCATTTACAACTACTTTAAATTCATCAAAATAAAAAACAGCAAACTAAAGTAACAACAAAATAAATCAATTTAGCATAGTGAGAGGTTCTTTCTTACAAGCTGCATCCAGCACACTTATTCTTAGTATTATTCTGAACCAATGCTAGCTACAGTTGCTTCCAAGTAACAAGTCTCTTTGAACTCTGCATTCAAGAATCTAAGGTACAATAGTCAGTCACCAGCATTCTTAAAGCACCATAAACCACAATAATAGATACTAGAAGTGCAAACCAAGCATAAAGGAATAAGAGAGACACAAATGATCGTCTTCTAGTAACAGCAGTTCAGAGTCAGCGTCAGAAGAAAAAGGGAAACCATGATGATCTGAACTTATAGAAAGAAATCTAGAACTGAATATGTTCTCCATATTTGAGAGACTACTTACAAAACTTCATGTAAATATCATCAAATCCTCACAAGAGAAGAGTATTGTAAATATATAGAATGTGGAAAAAGTTTCACTCAGAAGTAGTATTTTGAAATGCACCAGCTAATCCACAAGAGGAAGGGAATATATTATGTGGTTTGTGTATCAAATGTTCTCATATTGCTCTGTTAGGTGGTGATGATTGATGATGCACTGACAGCAAACTGGAGGAGCTATTATCTTCTTAATAATAGTTGGCTTGTAGATTTGGACAATATAATCTGATTTACTGAGAAAAGAAATATTAGCCAGCAGTATGTGAAATTGTTACTAGCTTTGAGCTTGCTGTGTGACTGACGAGGATTCCCTGATGCTGTCTCAAAATAGTCTGATAGATGCTTGGAGTGGAATGTCTGTCCATACATAGGTAACCCAGGCCTGCTGGGTGTGGAGCTCCGTCCCCCACTAGTGGCACCTAGACCACTTAGAGATTAATGAGCCTACTACAGGCTGAGCCTTTAGCTCATGCTTTAGAGGCTCATACGCTAAGCTTCAGAGGTCCCAGGTTCAATCCTGCCCGCTGTGTTACACACCCAGAAGTAGCTAGAAGAAGGCACAGAGATAAAAGGGAGAAGAAAACAAATGGTAGCATTAGATGTTCACAATTGACAAAGGAAATGAGAAGATGTGGGGCTTTAGAAATCAGACCAAATATATGACTTATGTATGTTCCTTGATGGATGACCTGCTAAGGGTGACTTTCTCCCAGGATATAGTTACAAAGGACAGAGAGAACCTTCATCTTTCTTCAAGAATACAGTAACTCCTCACTTAAAGTCGTCCTGGTGAACGTTGTTTCGTTGTTAATGTTGCTGATCAATTAGGGAACATGCTCGTTTCAAGTTGTGTAGTGCTTCCTTCTAACATCGTTTGGTAGCTACCTGCTTTGTCTACTGCTTGCAGGAAGAGCAGCCCATTGCAACTAGCTGGTTGGGGCTTGGAACCAGGGTGGACCGGCAGCCCCCTATCAGCTCCCTGCTCACCTAAGTTCCCTGTGCAGCAGCTGCCTGGAGTTCAGCTGTGTCCCTCTCTGCTTTGCCTTGTAGCTGCTCCACGAGACTCCTGCTAGCTGTGCGGGGGGGGGGGGGGGGGGGGGGGGAGAGGAAGAGGAGGGCTAATGTCTGGGTGTCCCTCCCGCCCCGCCTCCCCTCCCCCCCCACCGCTTCTGCATCTCACTTACCCCATCTTCCATAGAGCAGGGGGAACAACCCAGGGCTGCAGTCTCAACAAGCTGATCAAATTAACAAGGCAGTATACTTAAGGGAAATGCGCATATCTCCCTCCATTCCTGCTGCCTTGCGGAGGGAGAGAGTTAACCCTTGAGGGCTCAGCCAATTGCTAGTTCATCATTTAGCAGTAAGGGGAATATCTCACCCTCTGACTCCTCCACCTCAGCCAAGCTTCACAATCATCATCACTGTGTACTAGTATTAAATAGTTTGTTTAAAACTTATTGTGTGTGTGTGTGTATGTATGTGTGTGTGTCTTTTTTTGTCTGGTGAAAAAAAAATTCCCTGGAACCTAACCTAACCTCATTTACATTAATTCTTATGGGGAAATTGGATTCGCTTAACATCATTTCGCTTGAAGTCGCATTTTTCAGGAACATAACTACAACGTTAAGTGAGGAGTTACTGTACTGCTTTGTAAGAACTTGATGAACTGTCTAGCTGCAGTAGAAAAACGGGGACTGATTATAGGTGCAAAAGTGGGGAAGCTTTTCAGAGAAGAGAAAAAAAAATGCATATGATCCATCAGATTTCAGCTGGTAAAGCTGTCGCATTCTGAACGTTAATAAAACTTTGAGAGAGTTCATATGGTGTTTCCAAATTTAGTTATAAACTGAGTTCCATCTCAGGTCTCTTTCATGGGTTCCTTTTTCCTTTTTAAGATAATTTTACCTCTTGTTGAAGGCATCTCATTCCTGGAGTTCAAAGTGTTTAAGCAATCCATTTCCTGCTGACTTCCTTACTACTTCTAAATATCAGTGTAGCAGCTGTGAGTAGAAATGCCTTTTAGCACTTTCAGCTGACCACCTGACTATGTCCAGTCACATCTGAATAGACCTTGTAACACTGATTCACAAATCTGTCCTCTGGAGTAGACAGCTGTTACTCTATTTCAGACAACCCAAGGAGCCATCAAGAAACTCGGGTGGCTGAAGCCCATATTTTATGCAAAGCTGACCAGCATTAAACTGTCACACAACTGGTTCTTACTATGCTTGCTGCTAATCCATATTTAAGATTCTTGTTCTCTTAATCTTTCAATGAGTTAAAACATAATTACAGTATTTTGGCAACTGCCTGTGTCACAAGTCATTTGAATGGCTGCTGTACTCAGTGGGGGACACACAGAGCTCAGGTTTCAGTGTGGATTTGTGACTGCATCCTTGGTGAAGGACATATGGTTATGGAACATGCTTCCCACAGGAGACTGAGCGAACCATGAATCTCACCCCCTTCAAACCATGCAGCAAGCTATGCCTGTTTAAACAAGCATTTCCTCAACACTCATGTTGCGAGACACCCAGCACAGAGGGAGCCAGTCACCAGCTCCCTCTGTGCTGGGTGTCTCGCAACATGGAAAGGGAAGGGAAGGGAAAGGAAGCTTTTTTTTTTTTTTTTTTTTTTTTTTTTTTAAACCTCTATTAGTGGTGCTTGATGTATCTCAAATCTTGTAGGCTGTTCAGCGACTACAATGAATACATTTAAATATATATATTTTCAGGTAGAGAGTCTCTTAAGATGAATGCAAAGGTTTGAGTTCCCAGGGAAGTTACTCAGATTTACTAACATTCAGCCAGTACTGACCCCAGAAATGAATAACACACTTAACCAGATTCTCTGATCTTGACATAAAGCATTCAGAGATCCCTCTGCTGGGAAGAGAATTTTCTGTAGCTGGTTACCTGTAGCTCCTGTTGTTGTTGTTTTTCACTATAATTCAGTATACCTGGAATCTGTGAAGCTACAGGTGTTTACACTTTGTTAGCTGCCTAATTTTAGCTGAAATAAATTTGGAAAAAACAAATTTTGGCTAATTTGGAAGTATACTGTTACAGTGTAACTGTGCATTGTCACGTTGTGAACCTAAGGAAAATAGCCACTGTTGTGTCTTTTGCTTAATATTTCCATTTTAAAAAACATGTTTTCCCTACTGGCTACATTGAGATTGTGAATAAGCTACTCTTGACTGTGTCCCTCTGCTCACTTTTTGTGACTGGACACTTTTTAAATTATAGGAATCCGGAGAGAGACACACTCTTGTACACGTCTGACCTATCTTCAAGAATAGGGAAGATATAGATAGGCTGTAAGAGCTGCAGAGAAAATTGATGCCCCCAATATTTTGTATCTTATTCACTCAGGAATGCAGAACATTTTCTTATTGTAAAATTTTGTTGTTAGCCTTCTTTTTCTTGGGGGTGTGTGTGTGTGTATGCATGTATGTATGTGAAATCAAGTAGACTTTGTGTCACCATAAATATGCAGTATATAAAGTGGATACAATTTGGGGTCTCTCCTCCAGAACAAGTGTATGTTTTAATATTCTCCACTGAAGGTAAAATATGCTGCTGCCTTTATTAATCCAGATCTATTTTTACCCAGAAAACATTGTTGGAAATACTTGGTACCACTAATTCATAAGCAAAATGAAAAGCTGTTACTTTCAGTTGGTGCACTGCTGCCTTTTCAGCATACATTCAGTGTGCAACATTAGCAGAAGAAAACTGAGGATCAAAAACAGCAAAGCAAATAACCTGTTTCTTGTTTGCAGAATAGGGACAAAATAAAAATAACAGCATAAAAGCAGGAAAAGATTAAATTACATGGGCATATTGTTTCTCCAAGGACTAGGTAGACTTGTATCTTGTTCCTTAGCATTTTTGCCACCACATTCTATTTGTTGTTGTACTTGTACAATATTATTAACAAGTACAATAATATTGTACTAGTTATTCAGACATTGTGTTGATGAGCAAGAAGCTCAAAGTCTGCCTTGATGTCCACTCTGCATTCTCATTAGCTTGACTGTGATAGCACAAGATGTAAGTCAGGTCAGAATCCAGCCCGAAATGGGAACATCTGCTGGACCCATAACAGCAAGAGATGGGGATGTTTGGAGGCAGTTTCTCTAATTAATAAATTCATATAATTTATTTTTCTTAGTGCTGACAGTAGAGTTAAACTCTGGGATGTAAGGAGAGCATCTGGATGTCTGATTACTCTTGATCAGTACAATGGAGAGAAGTCAAAAGCATCCTCTGAAGCAGGTAATAAAGAATATATTTATAAAGGATATCTGATAGTGGTGATATGCTACATCTTTACCTAGAAGCATTCGTGAATTTCATACCATCACATTTTTTAATGCAAGAAATGACCATTGTGATTGCTTCTCGGCTCCTTGGAGCTAAGATCAAAGTGTAGTGTCTGATCTCTTGCATAATACAGGCCATAGAATTTCACCTGTTAACTCCTGCATTAAACCCAGTAACTTGGGGCTGAAATAGAACATATCTTTTTAAAAGGCATACTGGATGAAATCTTAGCTCTGTTTGAAGTTAATGGAAATTTAAAATTTTCAAATAATGGAGAATTGACCACATCCCTTGATAAGCTGTTCCAGTGGTTAATTACCCTTACTGTTAAACAATGTGTGCATATTTCCAGTTTGTTTGTCTAGCTTCAAGTTCCAGCCACTGCATCTTGTTATGCTTTAGTCTTTTTGATTAAAGAGCTCTCTATTAGTAGATATCTTCATGTATACTAAGTAAGACTTATATGTATTCATTAGTTATAAAATTCAAAAAAAATTTTAACTTTGCTTAATGATAAATTATGTGTTACTCGAATACTACCAAAGGTGGCCTGGTCCTGGAATATACTAAATGTGCCTTGGTTAAAATATTAACATTATTAACATTTTATACAACTGCGGCTAAACACAATTTCTGCACTTGGGAAGCAAACTAAATTAAAGGAGCAGCACTGTACTTTAAATTGTAGTTAAGAAATTAGTTTGGATTAACTCTGGATCAAAGTTTCGTACACTGGGCAAACAAAACCAAATATTAGATCTCATAAAGCAGCTTCTGAAACGAAAAAGGATGTTTTATTTAAACACAGACAAAGTAAAAGACTGAGTCTGTAATCCTAATCCTGAAAAGATTAACTCATGCCTAAATTTAAACACTGTGAGCAGTCCCATAAATTGGACTAATTACAGTGTGTAAAGTTAAGCATGTAGGATCAGAGTTTTATTCAGGAAAATACTGATGGTGGATTTATACATAAAACAACATTTGAGGTTGTTTTTGTAGGCTGTGGTTTAACATGTGTCATGTTCTCTGTTGCATATATAGAATATTAATGTTTGGTTTTGAGAATTAAAAATGTCATTGACACTCAAGTTATTGAAATGACCACATACTGGGAGAACTAAGAATTTCTTTTTAATTTAACTTACAACTTTTGGGTGCCAACAAATGGACCTCTGTGTACGTTATCTTAAAATGGATTAATGAATGTACAAAAATCGATAACTCAGAGAGGTGCTTGAGAAATGCCAAAGATGGGGGGAAAAAATCTGTTCTCTTGGATGACTGTTGTATGTTAGAAATGTAAACACACAGTTAATTCCTCTACTTCCCACTTGCTTGATTTTTTTTTTCTTCTCTGGAAGGACAAATTTTGAAGTATCTATATAGTTTAATGAGAACTGTTAGGTTTGTGGTGTTTTTAAAATAGAAACTGAGGAAGAAATTATGAACAGCGGAAGGAAAAAATCAAGAGAATTTGAAATACTAGGTCAGAACTGTAAAATAAACTTAGCTCATTAATTTCTTCAAAAAAATTTGCAGAGCAAGTAAAGCAGTTTTAACAAAGTAAAGTGGAAGCTCCAAATTACAGACTTGGGGGTGGGGAGAAGAAGACTAAGTATGTGCAAAAGACTTCTTCACATATATAAAAAATGTAGATGTAAACAATATTTGTGACGAGGTGCTACAGAACAGATCATTGGACAAATAGGCTTTTACATCATGTTCCCAAAAAGCTTATTTTATGCTGTAAAAGAGAAATATATTTTTGTTATAGATGGAGCAAAAGCTGTCTACAGAAACACTTGTAAACCTTTAAAATGGTGTCAGATCTTGCATTCTTTCTGCACCCAAAACAACCATTAAAGTAGTCAGTGTTTTGCCAAAAGTTCAGGATTGGGTCCTTTTTGGAAGTCGTCGTTAGCGCTTTACAGTAACATCAACAGTAGAGCAATGTCATCTGAGCGTTGTGATATCTGTAGAAAGTGAAAAGGGCATTGAAACTTCTGTATGTTTACTCTCATTTTGAATGAAATATGTTCAAATGCACATAATACATGTACCATATAGAACCTAACATATAAGGAACTTCATCACTTGGTATCAAAATCCAAAGGTTTTACAATATATATTTCATAAGAAACTTTGTTGCTTTCAAATAAACATTTATGTATTCGGGAGTGAAAGTTGTTTGAATATTTAAATAGTGCATTCAGTTCTACAGGTGTACAAAATAAAATAATAAATCTTCCCTAAAAAACTGAACAGGCTCATATTTTTCTGACAGCAAACACTGCTCACAATGGAAGAGTTAATGGCTTATGCTTTACAAGTGATGGGCTTCATCTTCTGACTATTGGCACAGATGACCGTATGAGACTCTGGAATAGTTCCAGTGGGGAAAACACACTGGTAAGGTTTTTAAAGGACCTTCCATTGCATTTCTTGGTTACTTTTAAGAGGGTAATAGACCAGTGGTCCAGTTATGATACATAATTTTAGCTTTGGAAGTAAATCTCATGCTGGACACTGCTGCGTAATCTCAGTTGATCTCTATATTTTTAATCAAAATAATTTATTTTCTATCATTTTGTCCAGTGAAAATTAGTAACTAAGGGTTTTCATGGCCCACCAGTTTGAAGATGAGACTATAAAACCGTTCATTTGTGACAGTAGCTCAAATCCAGATCAGGGTGGCAGTAACCAGAAAGAAAGATCTGTTGGCAGTTTGTCTGAAATAAATTTGGTTCTCAGTCTACTTTTCATTGGGTGAGTGTTCACACCACAGACTGAGTAAGTATGGAGACTGAATTAATCTCTTGTCAGTAGGTTTAGCTGTTTCCAAATAAGTTTGACATACACTGGGAGAAGTAGGCTGCAGCTAGCCCTCTTTATGCAGCCTGGTGGGCCCTTATTGTTTTCTGCATGCTCCCTCCTAATCGTTTTAGCCACTGGGAGGGCCACTTCTCATTGGTTCCACCCATAGCGGATCCTGAATGGCCTTTTTAGGTAATTCCTGAAGGCCATCTCCCCACCCTCCACCCCAAAAGGACACCTTCGTGTAGATTGCACCAAGGAAGTGGGTCATCCAGTAGGGGACAACTAATGCCTGGTATCACAGATCACAACCACCTTTCAGTATGGATACAGATTATATCCTTTCAGCTCTCTATTCTCCCTGCCCCCAGTGCTCTTGTGCCTGCTTTAAACTGCTTCTGCAGCTTCTCCCTAGAGAGGATTAGATATACAGTCCCAGTGAAAATACAACCCTAGTAATATAAAATTAAAGTTTCGGAACACTCTAAAAACATTTGATTAAGAATTTAGATAAGTATAAATGGCAATCCCTGCCCAAAAGTACAGACTGAGGCCCAAATCCTGCTCCCATTCGAGTAAATGACAAAAAACTCCTGTCAGTGGGAACAAGATAAGCCCGAAAGTGAGCGTTAAAAACTGGCAGCATCTTCCTGTTAGAAGGGGTTGATCTTGCTGGGAAGAGATTAGTGGGTTCCTTCTGAGGCAAAATGGCTCAGTACCCCACCTAGATATTCTAAGGGTATGTCTTCACTGCAGCATTAATTCAGCACCAGCATTAACTGATCGGCAACAGGTTCTGAACATCTGGTTTAGCCTGGCCTGAGTTTGGGCAGCCACTCTGCAAAGTCTATCTGAGTTACCAGTACTACCCTTGGTTGCTGAGACTTCTGGAGGCATATCCCATGCTTCTTTGTGCTACCATAAGATGACCTGCTTATGATTCTTTCCCAGTGGGTTGTGGGAAAACTTGTCTGTGTTTCAGGGCACATTGTGGGGAATTGCGGGATACGTGATTTAGGCTGCATCCTCATTGTAAAATGAGTAGGTTACCAGCCCAAATGAAAGCCTCACTCTGCTTCTATGGGGCTGTAGGCTAAAACCTATCTGGCCCAGACTGAAAGCACCACTAAACTTGGTTGAGAAGCTTTTGCCCATGGATGGAAAGGGGGTGAGGGGCAACACCTGACCCAAGTGTTAACTCTGCTGTGAAGACACCCCCAAAGGGAGGTGGCAGTGTTTCTCCAGAGAATGTATATAAAAGGTGGGCTGAGGAGCCCTGGGAGTAGCGACGACTAAGGAGAAGGCTTAGAGCTGAAACTAGTCTTTGATAATACTGTCAGAATTCCAGAAAGAGGGTGATTTTTTGTCTTTTCACAGCTTGTAGGCTTTGTTATGGAGCAGGTTGAGAGAGGCATTTTCTCACAGTGTACCACAAGAGTTATTCTGGATTCTGAGTAAATATTGGTATCCCTTTTGAGTTGGCAAGGAGAGTTTGGCCTATAAAACTAGGTTATCTTCTTATTGGGAAAAAAATGAGTGAATGCAGAAAGAGAATATCTAAGTATTTACGCTCTTGAATAGGGATTTTGATTACAAAAGCAGACGCAAAGTTTACCACTTCTACCATTCTTTGTGTGGATCCCACTTGCAGTGTGCATGCACCTCGTGAACAAGATCAGAATTTTTGACCAGCGATGTCTGGTGGGGCTGCATCTGTGCCCTGCGTGATTTCATGCTCTCTGATTCGAGGGAATATATGGCAGCCAATATATGGTGGGGGCTGGTAGCCAGCCCACGGCCAGGTGTTGCTCCACTCCGAGCCCCACCTGCTGCCAGGGGCGGGGCCAGGAGTGGAACCACACTGAGGTTGGGGATGGAGCCAGGAGCCAGGGACATGGCTGCAGTCGGGGCCGGAGCAGAGCTGGGGGCGGGGAGGGGCTGGGTGTCACTCCCTCCTCAACCCCTGTGGTGGGTTGCCCACCCCCCTTCCCCAAATGTTCCATCTCACCTCTGCCTTAAGGTTAAAGTTCTCAAGTCCTCTCCCTCTTAGCTTATGCAAATGCAGCCAGTCGAACTCCATTGACTACAGAGGAGCACTTTTCAGTGTCCCTCTGGTCCCAGCCACAAACTACCCTGCAAAGGCCAGCAACACCTTTAATCTGAGCCTACTGGGCTCTGATTGGCTGCTTCCATGCACACTGACTTAATTTATCTAGCTCCACCTCCCTCTCAACTTCTGCATTATGGAACGATAGTAGCTACTTTATTATAGTTAAAAATGTGACTCTGTTTTCATTATTCAAGTTGGATTTCAACCCTCCTCTCATTTCCATGTGTGGAAATATTTTTTTAAACTGAAATTTCTCATATGTGAATTCTGACCAGAAAAGAAATGTTGGGGAAAATGAAGTTAGAGAAGTTATTTTGAGAGAGAAGTTATTTTGTGCATGTGTTTTGATTTTTGTTTTTGTATTTTTGAGTTATGGGACTATGGGAGGGGGAGTGATTATTTTCACATTTGGAAAAAAAAATCTTCTTTATATTGTCATCTGTAGAATAGCTTGGTTAGAGATTCCAGAATTGTATGATTTTTCGTTAATGTTATTTAAAGTTCGGTGAAAATTGTTTGACTTAACTGTGAAAATATGAATCTCTGAGAGCTCTGTCATATATTTGATGTCCTTAGAAACTTCTTCATAGGTCTTGCAGAATATATAATCTTCCATGGAATAGTCTGAATCTATTAACTTCATAAGCCACATGGTTCTGGTTCAACAATTTAAGAAGTGTCTACAGACACGCTTGGTGGAGCTTTTAATTTCTGGAAGGTAAATAGTTCTGGTTGAAGGAATGTGCAAGCAATTACTTGTAAATTCCATGGGGCAAGTAACTGGTTTTGCATCAGAAGACCTGCACAGAACTCTTTGTTCAGCAGTGATTTTACAGAGAACTAATTATACATTTGGCAGTAACACCAAAGAGCCTGTATGCATTAATTTAAAATTCTAGCATTTGGTTTTAAATCGCTAACAAATTATAATGTCAGAGAAATCCATTTACTTGACTTACTTTTGAAATATTTGACACATTGCCGTTATGAGGGTTAATCAAAAATTTAAACTACTATAAGAAATTCCCAAACAAAAAATAATTGAGATAGTTATGGATAAAAAGACATACTTGAACTTAAAATGGTCTTATTGAGATGTTGGCCTTTGGAAGAAATTAAATGTTTGAAAGCCAGGTTTAAAGTTCCACAAACAGTCTTAATACTGGCCATTATACCATCCCATGAATGCTCTTACTAGTAACCATCTTCCACTTACCAGCCAGAAAATGCCAACAGCGTACCAAATCTACCCTTTTGTACTTTGTTGTGATCTTGGGCTGCCTCCTGCCCAACACACATCACCTATCAATCCCAGTTGAAACCCACTCCCTCACTCACCTGTTCAGAATGAGAAGAAAGTAGATCTCTTATACTTCAAATAGAGTATAGAAACTACATTGTCCCATATCTTCCACTCAGTACAATTTATCCTATTCATTATGCTGTTTTCATTAACTTTGGAACCAAAAATAAGGTGCATACATTTGGGAACCTCAGAGTTGCGTTAAATTCCAAAGTAGCAGGGTGCTTGCATAACCATTGCTTTATTGAGAATTTAACTCATTTTAAATTTGTTTTAATAATTTAAACCACAAGAATTAGCTTTGTATAATGTATGTATAATTTGCGTCCTACAGGTGAACTATGGGAAAGTCTGTAATGAAAGCAGAAAAGGACTTAAATTCACCACCTCTACTGGCTGTGATCCAGAATTTGCATTTGTACCATATGATAGCACCATTGCTGTTTATACAATCTACTCAGGAGAACTGATAACTATGCTTAGGGGACATTATAATACTGTTGATTGCTGTGTATTTCAGCCTAATTTTCAGGTAAGTGAAGTATTTAAGAGAATTTAGAATGTTCATAAAATAATGAGTTCATAGATTTTAAAGCCAGAAAGGGATAATCACATCATCTAGTCTGATCTATATAACATAAGCCATAGTATTTCATCCAGATGCCCAAGTTACTTGACTGAATATAGGAGTATGTTAGCTATCTTCTCAACTTGATTTAGAAACATCAAGAGAGGGAGAATCTACCTCTCTCCTTAGTAGTTTGTTCCAGTGGCTATCTAGTTAATCACTCTCCCTGTCCAAAAAAAACCTTTTTATTATTTTTGCAATTTTTAATTTGTCTGGCTGTAACTTCCAATCCTTGGTACATGTTCTGCCTTTCTCTGATTAGATTAAAGAGTACCTTTTAGTACCTTTTATTTACTCCTTGTGCAGCTATTTTTACAACATAATTAATTTACCTCTTGATATTTTTGTTGATTAGCTAAACAGATTGCTCCTTAAGTCTCTCATTTAAAGATATTTTCTACAGCCCTCAAATCATTTTTTTGGCTCTTCTCTGCACTTTCCAAATTATAACATCCTTTTTAAATGGGAAGAACAGTACTGGATGCAGTATTCCAGAATCCATCTCACTAATGCTGCATACAGAGGTAAAATTAACTCCCTACTTTACTTTGTATAAAAAAGGATCACATTAGCCATCTGCCACAGCATCACACAGGAAGCTCATGTTCAGTTGTTTATCCAGTATGATTTCTAAATCCTTTTCAGAGTCCCTGTTTTCCAGAATATAGCCTCCCATTCTTTGCCTCCTTCAATATTGGTACAACTTGAATACTCTTCCTTTATTGAAAATTAACATCAGCAGGCCAGGAGATCTCATCCACCATTTCTTTTGGAAGTCATAGATGGAAGTTATCTGGGCCTGTGGATTTAAAAATATGTATCTGTGGTAGATATTGTTTAACATCCTCCTGAGTTAATATACTGGAAAATTAGTTCATCCTTATGTAATATGAGTACATCATTCTACTTCTTCCCAAACACAGAACAGAAATATTATTTGAAGACTTCAGCCTGTTCTGCATCATTATAAACAATTCTACCATTTCTATCTAGCAATGGGCCTGTATTATTATTAGGATTTAATTTGTTCCTAATATACTTAAAATAAAAATTGCTTGTTGTCCTTAGACCTGCCAGGTATGATTTGTCTGAGAGGTCTTTAGCTTCTGTCATCTCTGTTCTACACCTCCATAACCTCGAATTTTACATTGCTTGCTGTTTATTTCCCCTTTTCAAATATGTTTGTTTATATATAATTTTTAATTGTTACCTTCACTTCCTCTCTTAACCAGGATGGGCTTTTAATCGTTAAACTTAATTAGCCCTTTGGAATCTCCACGTATATATACTACTGGTTGGAATTTGTCCTCTCTTTGCCCATGAATGTCATGATCATTGGTCCCTAGAAAACTGGACGAAAAATTGGTGGCTATCTATTCATCTTTATCCATCATAAAGAGATCTAAAATAGTTACCTGACATTGCTTACAATATTGTCTTTGAGTTGTTGCTGTTATATATACTACCTTCAAAGAATGGTGTCCTGCTTAATTCATATTTATATATCACTTTGAGATACCGGGAGTAAAGATGCTGCAAGTACAATATTATTATTATTGGCTCAAATTCTGCTTAAGCAAATATCCCATTGACGTTGATGAGATGAAGTATTGAGGACTGCAGGATTTGGCCCATTATTATAACTCGGGGGTTTGGATGATTTCGGAGGCTATGCAGAGGAAAGCCTGGTTGTGAAATCTGCTATGGGAGTTTAATATTTTGCATTTAGTGTCTGGGGGTATATCTACACTACAGGATTATTCCGATTTTACATAAATCAGTTTTGTAAAACAGATTGTATAAAGTTGAGTGCACGCGGCCACACGAAGCACGATAATTCGGCGGTGTGCGTCCGTGTATCGAGGCTAGCGTCGATTTCTGGAGTGTTGCACTGTGGGTAGCTATCCCATAGTTCCCGCACTCTCCCCTGACCATTGGAATTCTGGGTTGAGATCCCAATGCATGATGGTGCAAAAACAGTGTCGCGGGTGATTCTGGGTAAATGTCATCACTTATTCATTTCTTCCTCCATGAAAGCAACGGCAGACAATCATTTCGCTCCCTTTTTCCCTGGATTGCCCTGGCAGATGCCATAGCATGGCAACCATGGAGCCTGTTTTGCCTTTTATCACTGTCACTGTATGTGTACTGGATGCCACTGACAGAGGCGGTACTGCAGCGCTACACAGCAGCATTCATTTGCCTTTGCAAGGTAGCAGAGACGGCTACCAGTCGTTCTGTACCGTCTGCTGCTGTCATAGGTGCTCCTGGCTGGCCTCGCTGAGGTCGGCCGGGGGCGCAAAGACAAAAATGGGAATGACTCCCCGGGTTATTCCCTCCTTTATGTTGTATCTAAAAATAGTCAGTCCTGCCTAGCATATGGGGCAAGAGTACTAGAGAGCCAGTGCATCAGAGAACCAGAGAACACAGCTGCTCCGTGTCAGATCCTGCAGAAATGATGAGCTGCATGCCATTCTAGGGGGTGCCCCTGCAACAACCCCACCCATTGCTTCCCTTCTCCCCCAACCCTCCTGGGAGTGTCCCCCCATTTGTGTGATGAAGTAATAAAGAATGCAGGAATAAGAAACACTGACTTGTTAGTGAGATAAAATGAAGGGGAGGCAGCCTCCAGCTGCTATGATAGTCCAGGCAGTACAGAATCTTTTCTTTAGATATGAAAAGGGGGGCTCAGCCCCCAGTTGCTATGATGAGGACGGTTACCAGCCATTCTGTACCATCTGCTGGGAATAACCGGAAGTCATTCCTATTTTTACCCAGGCGTCCCGACCAACCTCACCTGAGGCCAGCCAGGAGCACTCACAGGATGATGACGAGGACAGCTATCAGTCCTTTTGTACAGTACCATCTGCCACCGGGGAGGGAAGGGGAGAGGATGCTGCTGTTCAGTGCCGCTGCACCCCGTCTACCAGCAGCATGCAGTAGACATAGGGTGACATTGAAAAAAGTCAAGAAATGATTTTTTTCCCTTTTCTTTCACGGGGGAAGGGGGGGTAAACTGACGAGATATACCCTGAACCACCCCGGACAATGTGTTTGACCCTACAGGCATTGGGAGCTCAGCCAAGAATTCAAATGCTTTTCGGAGACTGTGGGGACTGTGGGATAGCTGGAGTCCTCAGTCCCCCGTCCCTTCCTCCATGAGCGTCCATTTAATTCTTTGGCTTTCCATTACGCTTGTCACACAGCACTGTGCTGTGGTCTCTGTATCATAGCCTGGAGATTTTTTTCAAATGCTTTGTCATTTCGTCTTCTGTAACAGAGCTCAGATAGAACAGATTTGTCTCCCCATACAGCGATCAGATCCAGTATCTCCCATACAGTCCATGCTGGAGCTCTTTTTGGATTTGGGACTGCATTGCCATCCTTGCTGATCAGAGCTCCACACTGGGCAAACATGAAATGCAATTCAAAAGGTCGCTGGGCTTTTCCTGTCTACCTGGCCATTGCATCTGAGTTCAGATCGCTTTCCAGAGCGGTCACAATGGTGCACTGTGGGATACCGCCCGGAGGCCAATACCATCAATTTGCAGCCACACTAACCCTAATCCGACATGGCAATACTGATTTCAGCACTACTCCTCTCGTCAGGGAGGAGTACAGAAACCAGTTTAAAGAGCCCTTTATATCGATATTAAGGGCTTCGTGTGGACGGGTGCAGGGTTAAATCGGTTTAACACTGCTAAATTTGGTTTAAACGTGTAGTGTAGACCAGGCCTGGTATTCAGATGATAAACATGATTTGAGTTCCTGACTCAGTCAGGAGTAGGGACAGTGTCTTGTCTGTAAAGCAGCATGCAAACCTAAGGAACAATATAAATAAGGCTATGAATCTGTCATAGATTCCATGATTTTATGAGACCTCCATGGCATCTTGAAAATTCCAGTAATTCAGTTTGGGTAGTGGGGCTTGCTCTTCAGCTTCAGCCCTGGGCAGCGTAGCTCAGGCTTCGGTTTCAATAAATCTGTGATTTATTATTTATTGCCTACATTCTGTCCGTGACTTTTAATAAAAATACCTGTGCCAAAAACATGGCCTTAAGTATAAAGTGAGCCCCTGATGTGTCAGGAATTGAAACTTCATTGGAAAATTTAGCTGCTTTTTTCCTGAGACCTTGCTTTTTTGTACAGTATCTATGACAACTACCCACAAAGGCAGTTGATGACCTGCCCTGATGTGGCAGGTCAGTAAGTATATAGAAAAATTAAGATAATTATAAACTACACAAGGTTTATGCATTCTGTGTTAGGAATTCCCAGAATTACGCTATACTGTGCCATAGACGTGCATGGTGCTTTGCAGTCTACATATTGTTCGGCTCTTAATTGACTCAGGAGCTCAAACATGTTTCTTTTGTATTAATATAATTGTATTTAATGTAAACTGTAGGCTAACTGAAAAACCATATAATCCTTGGACAGGAAAGCAAGACAGAATAGTTGTAATGCTCACAGTAAATGTAGTGATGTCCCCATTACACTGCTCAAAGGGAAGATTGTTGGGTTGTTGTTTTTTTTTAAAGCCTTAGTAATGATCTACACTTTACTATAGACTAAAGTTTTTTTTATTTCCAAATTTGTTTTTAAGTATATAATCTGTGAAAACAGTACATGCAGAATATCCACAGCTGTACACAAATCCTAGTGAGCTAGCATTGTTTATAATCTTTGAATACATAAGGACTAACTTGATCTATACTATCCTCTTAAAAATTGTGTAGAACACTTAAATGCACTGTTGGCAAGATTAAAAGATTCCACGTTAGTGTCTGTATAGCACAGCATATACCTATTAATCATTAAAAAAAACAAAAAGAAAAAAACTGTTTTGCAGGTTCATCCAGAGGATTATAGGATCCAGAGGATCTTGCAAACGCTTATACGCACAACTTTACGTGAATAGTCCCATTGAGGCCAGTGTGACAACTCGCATTGAGAAGTTATTCATGTGCACAAGTGTTTGCATGACTGGGGCCATAGAATGGGTATCAGGCTTTAATCAATTCAGCCTGTATTGGAACTTACTTTAGATATAATATGAAAAGAGCCTTTGGAAAGAAGGAGTAGTGATGATCCATTTTAGATACCAATAAGTTAACTTGCTATTTTGAAGGCATCATAGCAGCTCCATAGCTTAGTGTAAAAGCTAATGCTTCTTTAAGCAGAATTTATATTATTAACTTAAATACAAAAAATTATACATAATATATTTCACTCCAGCTGTTTAAACATGCAGCATTTCTTGTCTTAAATGTGTTAGTAGCAAAAAATTAACAGTTCAATAACTGTTTGAAGACAGTACCTTATGTAAACATCCTCCTATGCTATGCATCCGTATAAATAGCAGTCTGGAAAATACCAGAGTCCTTTTAATAAAATGTGAAAAAAATTGTAAATTCTTCAGGGCAGGAACTGTCTGCTACTCTGTACAGTCTAGCACAATGAGGCTCCATTCTTGGTTGGTCCTTAGGCACTACCATAATAAACATGACCAGCAATAATAATGAACATGTTTGATTTTTGCCTTCCTAACATGATACAAGCCTCACATTATGTTCCTATTTTCTTTTCTCACCCTGAACAAAACGAGATTTCTCCCACCTCCTTACTGCTCCCATAATTGCACATCTAAGACAGAAATGTGCACAGATTATTTTCAGTTGGTTAATTTTTTTAACACATTATTATTAGTAAACAAATAAGATGAATATCCGAACCCCTAGTGGCCGTCTGCATAATTGAGATTTTGTCTGTATGGTGAAGGTAGGGGGAGTTTAATCCACAGCTTTTTGATGGATGTCAGGTAACACACATTACATAAACTGCACTAACAGCATGTGTGTTGGATGGCGTGCCTTCTTTCATTGCACATCATTCTGTATATACAGTGGTGGCTTACTGCATACTAAGGGTGTGGCATTCTTGCAGGGTATTCCGTGGTTCTTTGCTTTGCTGCTGAGTAGTGTGCATTCTGAAATTTTTCTACCTGTGCATTTTGGGATGCATAGCAGAAGCCAGGCAAGTTCAAATTTTTTAAAAAAATCCCGTTTTTTCCTGTCTCCATCCTATACTTAATTTTTGGCTGGGCTAGTGCCATTTTCCAATTTTTGTCAGCCAGTATAGCCCCAATAACAATCCATACTGGCAACAGTGAATGAACAAAAGCTGCTTCAGCTATATTTCAGCATTCAAAGCTAGATGAATTCAGTTATGGACTTTGCCCACCATACCAACAATCAGAAGATGTGGCAGCAGCTGCTCCTCTAACAGTAGCAGAAATTTCAACAGCAGAGGAAGCAGTACAAGGAAGAAAAGGAAGACACCAAGCAATTGATAGTACAGGATCGATTCCTGGAGCAACTTCACCTGTGCCATGCTGTTTGGATTGATTGGAAAGGTTGTTATGCAGATCTGGGATGACCAGCAGTGGTGAGAGAATTTCCTGATGGGGAAGGCAGCCTTTTTGGAGATATGTGCTGAGCTATAGGGAGCTGCAGTGGCAGCATACCATCATGTGGTGCCACATATTTGTGGACAAGTGGGGATACTTACCATTGCCATCTATAAACTGACCACTCCCAAATGCTGCCAGTCTGTAACCAGCCAGTTCAGCATGGGGATATCGGCTGCTGTCATGCAGGTATATGATGCCATGGAAAAGGTGCTGTTGCACCAATTTAGAAAGCTTAGTGTAATGCTCAGGAGATTATTGGTGGCTTCACATATGTCAGCTTCCCATATGTCAGCTTCCCAAACTGTACTGAGGCAATTGATGGGACCCATGTGCCTATTATCCTCCTCCTCCCCCAGCCAAATCAGGGATCAGAATTTATAAACAGAAAGAGGTATTTCTCCATACATGACAGGTTTAGAGAAATAAAAACAGGGTTGTCTGGAACGGCTCACAGTGCTAGTATCTTTCAGAATTCAGCTGCTTTCCTTAATGGAGAAAGGAACGTTTGCCCCCAGGAGCACTATAGACATTAATGGAGTTTGCATTGCTCTGGTTATCCTGGGAGACTCGGGTTATCCTCTGATTCCTTGGTTAATGAAGCCATTCATGGGCTGCATGGACAGAAGGAACACACTGTTTAACTATTTCCTCAGTAGTTGCAGAATGGTAGTGGAGTGTGCATTTAAAAGGAAGGTGATACTGTTTGTGGAATAGGTTGGACACAGCAGGAAAAAAATGCCAAAAATTGTAGCAATATGTTATATTTTGTGCAGTATTTTTAGAATAAATGAGAGAGCCTTAATGGTAAGTGGGAGACTTGGGCATAGCGTCTTGCTCAGCGATTTAAGCAACCAGCAAGGCATTTAACTTAAAATAGAAACACTCAGGGCAGTTCTGTCAAGGATGCATTATTCTTAATTTTTAGTCTCAGGACTGTGGGGGTAGCATGGATTGAGAGCATCTCAGTGTTTTATGGACCGAGGAGATGCGATGTTGTGGCCAACCTATTTTTACCTTGTGTTTTTGCTTAGATACTTTTTTGTAAAACCTTATGTATTATATAAAATGTAATGCTTTTCTGTGTAAAATGCCTTGTTGACTCCTTATGAATGAAGTTTTTTAAAGCTTTTGTTATTAAATGATATATTGTATAACAAACATAAACCTCTAAATAAAAACAAGAATGAAACATTTTATATTATGTAACAATAACAATCTGTTGTCCAATGACTATAAGTAAACTTGGAATTAAAACAATAGTGAAACAGAATAACAAAGTGCAACAGTGCAGTTGTGGGCACAACACTAGGGGTGGGGAGGCTTAAAGTCATAGGTGAATATACATTTTGCATTTATCTCTTCTTGTTTGTGAGCCTTCCAATATTTAGTGGTGAGGCTCAAAGGTATCAGGAGTGCTGCAGGGCTCAAAAGAGCTGGGATCCCAGGTGCAGCTGTTCTCAGTGCCCTGTGAAGGGAATGGCCTCTGGGAGTACTGCTGCAGGGGCACAGCTGGGGTAACGTTGTTCCCAGTACTCTTTTGTCTAGGGGCTGCATAACATGGCTGGGTGTGAGGATAGCAGGCAATGCAGACTGTTCACCAATAGCAGTGTACACTTCAGCAGGGCATTCTGGCTTTGTATTGCCTCGGCATTTCCCTGTCTTTTTTGGAGCCGTTTTTGTCACAGCAAGGCTGCCCCTGGCAACTGCCATACTGTCATTGGCCACTCCCACAATCTCTCTCTAGCGCTCCCTGTCTGTCATTCTCTCCACCCTCAAATACTATCTGCACCTCTGCTATTTTGGGGGGCAGGGGAGTGTTTTGTTTGGTATTTTTGTGGTACTGGGAGGAACACTGCAATGAGGTCCAACATTTCATCACAAGTTTCTGATTTTTTTTTTCTCCCTTAGGTTAGCTGCCCTACTCATTCCCTGTCCTTGAGGGTCTGGCCAGTGTAGGTGCTATAGTTTTGGGAGTATTAATAAAAATCACAATTGGTTATTCATATTCCAGAGAGGCTGTGACAGCATTTTTTAATAAGCATTTCTGACTTCACCTCCCTGAGAGTCTTCCCAGTTTTGAGGGTACCTCAGAGATGAGCAGCGTGTGCATTGGCATTTTTGTCTGTGCAGGATATGCTCTTTGGCTTTGCTATTGTGCCTTGGAGTCTGGTGTTTTTAAGAATTATGTTCTTGGTCTTGTGGTGGCTGAGGGGAATTATGGAGGTGTCTGTATGGTGTCAGAGGGCTTAGTAGGGTACATCTGAGTACAAACTAGATAGTAAACTCTCCCCCCCCCCACGCCCCTTTTAGGTTGTCCTGGCTCTGGATAATGTTACAGGGAGACAGGTGATTGGCAGGCAGAGAATGGCATTCAAAAAGGCAAAGGGCAGGCCAGGAAGATACTCTGAAGTTATTTACGAAGAAGGTCTCCCCAGAAGTGCTATAGAAGTGGGAATTGTGAACTATAAAGGGGAATGACTATTCAGCTATTCCTGAATTTCATCTGCCATTTTGTTGCTCAGTAACCTGGTTTAGGGAGACCCTTTTGTAACTCTTTGCAGTCAGCTTTGGACTTAACCATCTTGAATAATTTAGTATTGTCTGCAAAATTTGCCACCTCATTGTTTACCCCATTTTTCCATGTCATTTATGAATACGTTGAACAGTTCTGGTTCTAATAGATTGGTACAGAATGATTTCACTTTACAAAAGCTGTATTGACTCTTCCCCAACATATCGTGTTCACCTGTTTCCCCTATTGTTTCAACCAGTTTGCCTGATACTGAAGGTAGGTTTACCGGCCTGTAATTGCAACGATCCCATCTGGAGGCTTTTTTAAATATCACTGTTACAGTAGCTCTCCTCTGTACCAGATGATTAGAGGCTGATTTAAGCGATAGGTTATATACCACAGTTAGTAGATTTGCTCTTTCATATTTGAACTCCTTCAGAACTCTTGTGTATAGCAGTTGGTCCTGATAATTTCTTATTGTTTAATTTATCAGTTTATTCAAAAACCTTCTCTATTGATACCTCATTCTGGGAGAGTTCCTCAGCTATGTCACTCTTTTTTTTTTTATTTAAAAACGGCTTAGATGTAGGGAACTCCCTCATATTCTCTCCCTGAAGACCAGTGCTAAGAATTCATTCAGCTTTTCTGCAATGATCCTGTTTTCCTTGAGTGCCCCTTTAGCACCTCAATCCAGTGGCTCCAACTGACATTTTGGCAGGCTTCCTGCTTCTGATGTACTTTGCTGTTACATTTTGTTCTTAGCTAGTTGTTTTTCAAATTTTTTCTTGGCCTGCCTTATAATTTTATATCTGTTCGTTCCTTTCTATTTTCCTCAGTAGAATTTCACTTCCAGTCTTTAAAGGATGCCCTTTTGCCTTTACCCGCCTCATTTACTCTGCTCTTTAGCCATGGAGACATTGTTTTGGTATTTGGAGTGTATGTTTAGATTGATCCTCTATTATGGTGTTTTAAAATAGTCTCCTTGCAATTTACAGGTATTTCTGTCGGACCGTTGCATTTAATTTCTGTTTCACTAGCTTCCTAATTTCGAATTTAAATGCTACTGTAGTGACTTTCTTTGGTATTTTCTTCCTTTAATATTAAATTTAATTACATTTATGGTCGCTGTTACAGAGCAGTTCAGTGATATTCACTTCTTGGACTAGATCCTGTGCTCCACTGAGGACTATAGCAAGGATTGCCTCTCCCCTTGTGGGTTCCAGGATAAGCTTCTCCAAGAAGCAATCATTTATGGGGTCTAAAAATATTATCTCTGCTAAGATGACACATACTCAGTCAATGTAAGGATTATTGAAATCCCCCATTACGAAGGTAGAAGATGCAATAATAGTCCCTTTAATCTCCGTAAGCACCTCACAGTCAATGTCGCCATACTGGTCAGGTGGTCGGTAGTGTATTCCTACTTCTGTACACTTACTATTCAAGCATGAAATTTTTATCGATAGAGAAGTCTATGGTAGTTGATTCATTTAAGATTTGTACTTTATTTGACTTTATGCTTTGATGTATCATGTCACTCCCTCACCAGCATGACCTACTCTGTTGTTCCTACGTATTTTGTAGCCTGTTATTTCTGTGTCCCACTGATTATCCTCATTCCATGAAGTTTCCATGATGTCTGTTATTTCAATGTCCTCATTTCATGCTAGGCAATGTCATCCCTTGTTTTAATATAGATCCTCCTGAGCTATTTGCTCATTATCTGGCACTGATCAGCATCCTAGTCACAGACTGCTGCTTAGCAATGTCCACAGAAAAGATCTTTATTGTAGTGCCTGACCACAGGAGTTTACGGCACGGATTCTCCACCTCAGGTTGTGATGAGATTCAGGGTCTTAACATGGCTCCAAGCCAGGGCTGCCCGGAGGGGGGTGGAGGGGCAAGTGGGGCAATTTGCCCTGGGCCCCGCAGAGGCCCCCACAAGAATATAGTATTCTATAGTATTGCAACTTTTTTTTTTTTTTAATGAAAGGGGCCCCCGAAATTGCTTTGCCCCAGGCCCTCTGAATCTTCTGGGTGGCCCTGCTCCAAGATGCTGCTTGAGACATGTTATAGGGCAGGGCTAGGCAACCTATGGCATGCGTGCTGAAGGCGGCACACAAGCTGATTTTCAGTGGCACTCATGCTGCCCGGGTCCTGGCTACTGGTCTGGGGGCCTCTGCATTTTAATTTAATTTTAAGTGAAGCTTCTTAAACAATAGTTTGGTTATATATTATAGACTTATAGAAAGAGACTTTCTAAAAACATTAAAATGTATTACTGGCACACGAAACCTTAAATTAGAGTGAATAAACGAAGACTCAGCACACTACTTCTGAAAGGTTGCCGACCTCTGTTATAGGGCTTCCAGAATAATATTGCAGTAGTTCTGATATACTAGAATCCAAGAGCAAATGGGCAATATCTGATCCCATGCCAGCTTTTAAACAAGGATAGAACATCAGCAAACTTGATGCCAGAGCAGGGGAGGGCACACAGTTAAACAGACAAGTCAGTAATGGTTGCTTGGAAAGCAGTGTGGGATAACTGTTTGAGACCTGCCAAGTAGTTTGCTGCAGCACTGTGTGCACATGAACAATACACTGTACTAACTCAATTCACAGCAAAATTAGTTCACTTTGAAGGACTCCAGAGTTTATTGTAAATGAAAAGTTAGTATACTACAGTGGATTGTGTCAGGTGTATACAAGCATTTTCAGACAGAATTAACTCGACTTAATTTGGTTTAAATGCTCCATGTAGACAAAACCTACATTATTGATCTATGGTGTCAAAGGAAGAAGTTTTGCTCTGAAGAAATTTGGAATACAGTTGGTAGGGAGATGAGAAATGAGTTAAATTTAACAGTAAAGTCAATTTAAATGGTAGCAATGCTATTTTGGTAAATTCTTCCTAAGGAAATTAGCAGCAGTTGTGTCCTATTGTCTTTTACGTTTTAAAATCTGCAGTGATCTAGATTACATTACAGATTGGAATCTAAGAATGTTTCTTTATTTCTAAACATTAAACATCACTTAAATGTAATATTTCTCCTAAGCATTTCTTGTTCGATATTCAGCAAACATTGAGTGACATTATCATAAACGGATAGTTAAGAGGTAATGGAACAGAAGTACTTCAGATCTCTTTTGCCTGTAACGGGTTAACAAGATCAGTGAGCCAGGCTGTCGCCTGACCAGAGGACCAGTCGGGGGACAGGATACTTTAAAATCTTGAAGGAGGGAAGTTTTTGTGTGTGCTGTTGTTCACTCTAGAGGCTCAGAGGGACCAGACGTGCAACCAGGTTTCTCTCCAATCTCTTCGATACAGGCTCTTATAAGTTCAGAATAGTGAGTACTAGGTAGATAAAGCGAGTTAGGCTTATGGTTGTTTTCTTTATTTGCAAATGTGTACTTGGCTGGAAGGAGTTCAAATTTGTATTTTGCTGAAAGGATTTCAATTTGTACTTGTATACTTAGGCTGGGAGGGTATTCCCAGTGTCTATAGCTGAAAGACCCTATAACATATTCCATCTTAAATTTACAAAGATAATTTTTACTGTTTTTCTCTCTCTAATTAAAAGCTTTTCTTGTTTAAGAACCTGATTGATTTTTTTATTCTGGTGAGACCCCAGGGGACGGGGTCTGGATTCACCAGGGAATTGGTGGGGAGAAAAGAGGGAAGGGGGAGAGAGAGGCTAATTTCTCTCTGTGTTAGGATTACTGTCTCTCTCAGGGAGAGTCTGGGAGGGGGAGAGAGAAGGAGGGGGGAAAGTGGATTTTCCTCTCTGTTTAAGATTCAAGGAGTTTGAATCACAGTGATCTTCCAGGGTAACCCAGGGAGGGGAAGCCTGGGAGAGGCAATGGTGGGGGAAAGGGTTTACTTTCCTTGTGGTAAGATCCAGAAGGTCTGGGTCTTGGGGTTCCCCGGGCAAGGTCTTGGGGGAACCAGAGTGTACCAGGCACTGGAATTCCTGGTTGGTGGCAGCACTACAGGTTCTAAGCTGGTAATTAAGCTTAGAGGAATTCATGCTGGTACCCCATCTTTTGGATGCTAAGGTTCAGAGTGGGGAATTATACCATGACAGATATTATTTTTGCTTTCTTTCTCACAGGAACTATATAGCGGTAGCAAAGATTGCAATATACTTGCGTGGGTGCCAGCTCTACGAGAGCCAATGCCTGATGAAGATGCTGCAAAGGTATAGAATATTCTATGAATGTCAATTGTACTTTTTTTTTTAAAACAGCAAAGGGAAAGTTAGATATAAAGAAAATATTTCCCTATTGCCCTTTGCAGTGAAGACTGATACACAGAAATGATCTAGCTGTCTTTTCTCTACAATGTGCTTTTCCTCTAGTGCAGAGTAGCCAGTTCTCTACTATCAGAGGGGTGGCCGTGTTAGTCTGGATCTGTAAAAGCAGCGAAGAATCCTGTGGCACCTTATAGACTAACAGACGTTTTGGAGCATGAGCTTTTGTGGGTGAATACCCACTTCGTCAGATGCATCCGTCGACATGCATCCAACGAAGTGGGTATTCACCCACGAAAGCTCATGCTCCAAAACATCTGTTAGTCTATAAGGTGCCACAGGATTCTTTGCTGCTTTTACAGTTCTGTACTAGACTTCTTGCTTCTCCTGTATTTAAAGTGCTTCTTGTTTTTATGTTTGGCTTTTTGACTGACTTCTTAGTCTTTCCAATTTCCATACCACATTTTACTTGCCATAGTTTTAAGGTCCTTTGGAAATACAGTAAAAAAAAAATTAAAAATATAAAGTTAGAGTAGTAAACGAACAGTAAGATTAAGGGCAGCAGTTTTTCACATCCAGTTACACTTGGATCTGGAAGTACATCAAGAAAATCCTAAGCAAACTTACTCAAGAGTCTGTTAGAGACAAAAGGAAGTTGGGGCAGGTATGTATTTACTATCCAAGTTCCCAGGACACTTTTGATACATCTACATATTTTTAATGAATCATTGAAGCCTATTAAACAAAGTCTGGAAATCTTTATTTTTTTTAAACAATCTTATTTCTTATGCATTATTGTAAAGTGAATTTAGATGTAGACCTCTGTCTTACAGGATCTATTTATGAAATGGGGTCCAGTTTCATCATCATCATTTTTTTAAACTGGAGATCTCTTAGCTGTTTCATGATTTATAGTTGGTACTGCATATTTGTAATGTTATTTTTAAAAAGTCTTTATTTTCTTTATTTTGTAACTATTCTGTGATAACTAGAGTAGTGTGTGTTTCTCGGTAGCAATACCTCTAATTTCAGCTTCCAAAGGGAAAACCTAAGCACCAATATCTTCCAAAGGCATATACATTGCTTCCCTCACTTATTGGTCTCTAAGGCTTGCTGTCATCATTAAGGCTTCATGTCTGTCACGTAAGTCACAGATTCCGTGACTTTCTGTGACCTCTGATTTCTGCAATGGTCGGTGCAGTTAGCTCTGGGGTTGCCCTAGCAGATGAGACAGCCCCTGGGCCAGTTGCACCAGCCACTGCTGGGGTAGTTCGATTTGTGGGAGGGGCTCAGGGCTGTGGTTCCCAGCCAATGGGAGCTGCAGAGTCGGAGTTGCAGGGACATGCCGGCCACTTCCGGGGAGCTGTGCGGAGCCCGTTAGGGAGCCTGCCAGTCCCAGCAGGGGTCCCCAGCCATGTGCCACCCGCCTCCCCCAGCACCAGCCAGGGCCGCGTGCCGTGGCCTGCCTCCCCCCAGCACTAGCCGGGGTCCCAGGTCACCCCCCACAGCACCCATGGTGCCCCGGACTGCCCCCCCAGAGCACCTCCAGCCCAAGTTTCAGGGGTATATAGTACAAGTCATGGACAGGTCACGGGCCGTTAATTTTTGTTTACTGTCCATGACCTGTCCGAGACTTTTACTAAAAATACACGACTAAAACATAGCCTTACTCCTCATCATTGAGACACGTGTGACCTTTTAACTGCCACTGAGTTTTGAAATCTGTTCTAGATTTTTAAGACCACCAACACAAAACTAAAGTTGGCTACTGTCCGTAATATATGGCAAGTAATTTCAGATATTTGTAAAGTTTCAGCAGCCCAGCATCGACTATGATTCTGATACACATTGGCTACTCTTCTCCTGTCTACAGTTTCCTGTGACAGTTAAAAGGTGCAGCACTGCCTGTGCAAGCCATACCCCATCTCCTGTTTGCTGCCAGATCTTCTGCCGCTGCTACAGCAGTCAGGTGGTGGTTTTCATCATTCCTCTCCTCTTCTTCTTGTTATATGTACCTGTTTTTTTGGACAGTTAAAGCATTTTTATTTGTTTTCAAGCTTCATTGCCTCTTTCTGGTCTGGGATGTGAGCAACGTGATGTTCACAGCCACTCGGAGCCTCCCCAGCAGTGCCTAGGGTTGCTAGACGTATTCCTGGAGGTTTCATCACATGACATTATCTTTAGTTAGAGATTAGTCTTTAATTCCTGTAGACTCCAAGGCAGTTGTGGTAAGTTGACAACCTAAATTCCCTCTAAGGTGAGCACCTGTTTGGCTGTGCAGGAGACCACCAAGGGAAAGCGCTTAACTCCTACAGCTCTGGGACCACAGTGTGGCAAGGAGCGACGCCTCTCCCTCCCGGCTGCAGGGGCGCACCCGTGGGGCGGGAGCAACGCTTCTCCCTCCTGGCCACAGAGCTGGTGCAACGGAGAGGCGCCTCTCCCCTGGCCCCGGAGGTGCTGCAGTGAGAGAGGATGGCGGGGTGTCCTCTCTCCCCGCCACAGCACCGGGGCAGCCTACACCCCAAGCTTCTCATCCCCAGAGCCCACACCACAGGCTGTAGCCCTCATCCTCCTGCACCCCAACCCTCGGCTCCACCTGAGCCCCCTCCCACATTCCAAACCCCGTGGCTCCACCCCCACCACACATCACCTCCATATTGGTGCATATAGCAAAATTAATTCTGCACACGGATGGGAAAAGTTAGAGGGAACGTTGTTGGCAACCTTAGTAGTGCCTCCCTGCCAAGCTCCTCTGCCCTCTTTCAGGTATGGCAGAGCAGCTGTACAAACACCAGGCAAAATCCAAAAGGTGCTCTATATATGCATTAAGTTTCTCAGGCTTGGCAGAAGGTAAAATGTGCCCAGCCAGCCAACTCTCTCTGCTTGGGCAGGGGTGCTCTGAGTCAGACAGGCATGCCCTCCCCCCCCCCCCCCCCCCCGTCCTCCCCAGGTAGCTGCAACTCCACTGCGAAACCCAACCAGGGGAGACAGAGCAGACCGGGGGAGGCTGTGAGGTTGAGGAGGACTCAATCCAGGGGGGTAAATACTGGAGCAGCAAAGGCTATGGGTCACCCCACAAGTCCTAAAATGGGTCCTAGAATCTCTTGGTGAGAGGAGGAGGGCTCCTACACAGCTCTGCTTCCTCACATCGTGAATCCAGATTCTCACCATACTCTCTGGATTTTGCGACTTGTCCCAGAAAGGCAAAAGCAAGAGTGTCCTGCACAAGGGAGCAAGTACTACTGTTGTGGGTGGCGTGAAAATCAGGGGCTAAACCACTTCTTCTTTGCCAAGGGTCGCCACCTTTCTAATTGCTGGTAATCGGCACCCCAAAGCCCTGCCCCTTTCTCCGCCTCTTTCCCCAAGGCCCCCTGCAATCACTTGCTCCTCTCCCTCCTCCATTGCTCTCTAGATCAGGGGTCAGCAACCTTTCAGAAGTGGTGTGCCAAGCTTTCATTTATTCACTCTAATTTAAGGTTTTGCATGCCAGTTATACATTTTAACATTTTTAGAAGGTCTCTTTCTGTAAGTCTTTAGTATATGACTAAACTATTGTTGTATGTAAGGTAAATACGGTTGTTTAAATGTTTAAGAAGCTTCATTTAAAATTAAATTAAAATGCAGAGCCCCTCAGACCAGTGGCCGGGATCCGGGCAGCATGAGAGCCACTGAAAATCAGCTCACATGCCCCCCCTTTCTCTTCCCCCTCCCCCCCCCCCCCAGCTGGGCTCCCTCTGCCCTGTGGCTGGGGCAGGAGCTGCTGCAGCCTGACAAGGAGCCTTCTTTCAAGTAGGAGGAAGCCCTGGTAAGCAGGGTCTAGTGTGGGTTAATGACCTGGCACCTCCCCCTGCCCTGCGGTAACTGGACATTTGGTGTCCGGTCAGTACCTCTGACTAGACCCTGCCAGGTCCCTTTTTTGACTGGACTTTCTGGTCTACTACAAGGCACCTGGCAACCCTAGTTGGCTCCTGGACAAGAAGCCAAAAACCAGACAGTAAAATCTGGGCAGGTGGCAACCCTACTTTTGCCTTCTCCTCCTGAAAGAGTGTTTGCTGGGGCTTTTTTCTTGCACAAAGTCTCTCCCCGTGCACTGTAGCATACTCATTATCCCTCTCCCACCTTGCAGCATGTCTAGGCAGGCAGAGAAGCATCTCCCTCCTGTGCAGCCCTGCCTCGGGCTGCAGCCTCATGTGAATTGGCTGCATGGTCTGTCTGGCTTTCAGCCCATGGATTCTCACTCTGCCAGGAAAGTGGCTGAGATCTGAGGCCGCAGCAGAATGGGAATTGTGCCCTCTGAGCATCAGCCATAACCTGTGCTGTGCCATGAAAAGGGGCTCAGACTCTGAAAGGTGGGGAAGGGTCTCTCAGTGCTCCTTCCCAGCTCCACAGGGTGGTTCCACATTAAAGTCTTGAGCACTTCAGGCAGTCTGTGACCAGAACAGAGGCACTTTTGTAGGATTACACAGGGGTACATGAGAAATCCCTTCCCATGTTCAAAGTGATAGTGATTTCCTGAGTATATCTAAGTATTGGGTTGCTCATATAGTACTTACTAACTAGGAGGAGCAGGCAGACAATCTTTCAAGCTTCTGGGACCTCTAACAACTATTTTCACAACTGAGAGATGTATAAAGTACCCCTCTATTGTACAGTCCCCAGATCAGGATGAATAGTGTACTACTTCCCCTGTAAGCAGATGGGGAAGAAAAGAAAAAGGCATTGCCTGCCAGGGCCATCCTTAGGCATACACAGCTGCCTAGGGCACCATGAAATTTGGGGCACCAGCCCTATCCCTCAGCCATCCCTAGAGGGGTGCGGGGCCCCGGACAACTCCTTCCGCCCTGCCTCTTACCTTTCCCCTCTGCTCTGCCTCTGGCCTGCCCTCATTCCACCTCTTCCCCCAGCGACCCCCCCCCACTCGCCAGCAGCAGCGGAAAGCGGGGCAACCCAACCCCAGCCTACTCTACTCCACCAGCTCCCAGCTTCAGCGCTCCACTTCCTGTCGCCCAATGAGTGCAGAGAAAGGATTGCCTCCTGCACTCACTGGTGGTGGTAAGTGGAGAGACGTGGCGCCAGCCCGCTCCGCTTCCCTTGCCCCAGCCTCAGCTATGTCCCTCGGGTTGGGGAAAGGCCCGCCCCCGGCTCTCACCGGTGGCTGGAAGCGGAGCGCCACGGGTGGGAGCTGGTGGGGTAGAGCAGACTGGGCTGGGGCTGGGCTGCTCTGCTTTGTGCCGCTGCTGGTGAGTGGGGGATCCCTTCCCCCGAGTGACAGGTCGGGGGCAGGGATGAGGGAAGCAGAGCAGGCTGCTCCTAGCCCCCTGCTAATCCCCACAGCCAGCTCCTGCCTTCTAGACCCTTGGAGGGGGAGGCCTGTGGCCCCACACAGCCCTCCTGCGTAGGGCACCCAAATGGCTAGGGACAGCCCTGTTGTCTGCATACGCGCACAAACCAGAAAAAACCCCTGCAGAACTTTTCCAAGACCAGATGTCTGTCAGTGGCGTGGAAGAAACTTTTTATTAGCAGATCTTTCTTTTTGAGCATTATGATGATGCATGTTTTCCCATTGATGCCTTCTTTCAAGGTATCACAAGCGAAATGAGCACACCTGATTAAACCAAGTCTTAAACTAAAATGCGTTTTTATATTTATATTAGGGCTGTCAATAAATTATAGTTAATGCATGCAACTAACGCAAAACAAATTAACTAGATTAAAAATATAGTCATGATTCATCGCAGTTTTAATCGTACTGTTAAACAATAATAGAATACTAATTTAAATTTATTATGTGTATTTTTGGATCTTTTTCTACATTTTCAAATATAGTAATTTCAATTACAACACAGATACAAAGTGTACAATGCTCACTTTATATTTTTTATTACAGATATTTGCACTAAAAACATAAAAGAAATAGTATTTTTTCAATTCACCTCATACAAATCCACGTAGTCCTATATGTTGAGCCAGTTGCTAAGACAAACAAGTTTGTTTACATTTATGGGAGATAATGCTGCCTGCCTCTTATTTACATCACCTGAAAATGAGAACAAGCGTTCGCATGGCACTGTTGTAGTGGCTGTTGCAAAATATTTACGTGCCATATATGCTAAACATTCATATGCCCCTTCATGCTTTGACTTGTAGGCTCTAAACTTTTACATTGTTTTGTTTTTGAGTGCATTCATATAAAACGTAAATTGCACTTTCATGATAGTGATTGCATTACAATACTTGTACAGTGGCATGGGGAAAAAATCTGCAGCAGAAGCTTCCAAGGAAACCTAGATCAGTATTCCTCCAAACCAACAAAATCCTCAGCATAACTAAATCCTTCTTTGAGATTCACCCTCTGCACCCAGAGTCCTAAGTGGCTGGTTGTACAACAAGGCACAGCTCACAAACCACAGCATGCAGTGCCACAACCTAGACTCTGGATTATCTCCAAGCACCAGTGTGACAGGTTCTCTGTCACGCGCCTCTTCCAGAGCCTGCTGGCTATCCCAATAAAGTGCAGAGAGGCTTTCAGGTATGCAGCACCTCTGGCTTTATTTACACATACACATTTCTCCCACCACCAGCGTTGAGCTATATACAAGGCTTACAGGGTTAGTTCCCTCTTTTCCTGCAGTCAGCCCCCAGCTAGGAGTCTGACCTTTCCCTGCCTCGCTTTTCTTCTGGCTCCCAGCCTTTATAACTGCTGGCTTGTCAGGCCCACAGGTGGAGCCAATCCCCAGGCCAGGCATCAGGTCTGTTTCAGCAGCCCCAATGTATTTCCCTTGATTGGAGCTGGCTGAACAGAGGTAATTAGGTGCTTTTGCACCAGCACCCTGCTACAACCAGACTTTGCAATAACACCAGGAAAAGCTCCCTGATTCGTTAGACAAACGTAATTCACCTAGCAGTGGAGATGCACTTCAGTGACAAAGATCTACCCATCTAGACAGGTTCCAGATGATCCAAGATCTCATATCCATGCTGAACAAATGCATGAGGCCAACCATAGCTCAGCGTCTCTATCCACTGGGCCTTCTGCTCTTGTACACATGGGTCTCCCCAAGGACTAGGTCACACATCTGGTGTCTCCAGGCCTTTCTTCTGAGAGTATGGGACCATTCCTTGGAGCGAATGCAGGGCCACTTTCCGGTTCCAAACCAGGTGCTGGAATCCCTTAAGATAATGGATAGTCTCAGAGAACATCCACAGGGATCTTCCTATATACCTTCCAGACCTGTAGGTTTTCACAACAGATGCCAGGCTGAAGAGAGGGGGAATGCTTCTAGGACCCAGAACAGCATAGTGCATCAGGAGGGCAGCCATGTCTTGGTTCAACTACACAGCCACAACTGCATACATAAACAACCAAAGGGGAACGAGGAGTGTAGCTCTATATGCAGAAGTGATGGAAACAATGAAATGGGTAAAGAAGATTCTCCCTTCCCTAAAGGTGATACATATATAAGGGAGAGCTGAACCTAAAGGAAGAGTGG
Source organism: Gopherus flavomarginatus (assembly GCF_025201925.1). Taxonomy (NCBI): domain Eukaryota; kingdom Metazoa; phylum Chordata; order Testudines; family Testudinidae; genus Gopherus; species Gopherus flavomarginatus. Next base: position 39,479,433 of record NC_066619.1, on the reverse strand, counting down.
CTCTGCAGATGCAAAGTCAACTATTCAATGTGATGCCTGCACCAGGAAGTCTTCACTCTGATCTTTGCAGACCTTTGGTCTCCCTTCAGTTGTCCTGTTTGTCAATTTCAAGAATACAAAATGGCCAAAGTTCTTCACCTAGCAACAGACCCCATGGGGACAGATACTGCATTGCATAGACAGCCACAAGGCCTGCTACACACATTCCCACCCTTTCATCTTCTAGGGGAGGTGATCCAAACTATAAGGCAAGAAGAAGGAAGGGAGACAGTGCTAATTCCATACCAACCAAGGAGACCCTACTACTCTAATCTAGGAGAATTAAAGCTGGAACCACTGCTGCAGCTTTTGACAAGACCAGACGTCTTCTTTCCAAGACCCATTTGTCCACCCAGACCCAGATAGTCTTCAACAGGCAGCTTAGCTATTGAAAGAGGGAAGCATTATCTGCTCTGCCAGTCTTCTAAAGTGATCAGGACTCTACTCATCCAGGAGAGTTTCCACCCTATAACCTGCTCCTACATATGGACAAATTCAGTTCATGATGCAGGAGCACCGCGGAGATCCAAGGGATTCTGGCCACTCTGGACTTCCTTTGGGAATGTGTGGATAAAGGTCTTTTGCCCAGCACTGTAGCCTACCAGCTGCCAGCCGTAAGCAGTGTACTATTTGCAGGATCCTTGGGCTCCTTGGCAAAACCCTCAGGTATGCAGATTTATCAGAGAAAAACCAGTGGTCAGACTGATCTTCCCTAAGTGGGAACTACCACTGGCGTTGAAAGCACTAACCACTCAACCACCCTTTGAGCCTCTGTTCATTCTGCCCATGGCCACAGCCTGACCAAGAAGCAGTGGCACACCCTAGGTGTCAGAAGAGCACTGAATATTTATATCAAGCATACAGAATCCTTGAGGAGATCAGGCCATCTTCATTTCCTTTCATCCCGAGGTGCCAAGGCTTAGTATCTAAGCTATCCCATACCAGGTGGCTCAGACTATGCATTGCTGAGGCATACAAGTCATTCAGCATGCTGGTTCTGGAAAATCAAAGTGCATTCTACAAGATCCATGGCAACCTCATGGGCCAAAAGAGAGGCACTTCCATGGCAGAGATCTGTGGAGCAGCCATGTGATCATTGGCTAATGCCTCTATCAGACACTATAGGATGTAGTTTCTGTATCCATAGAGGCCTCTTTGGCAAGAAGGTGCTGCGGGTAGTGGTCCAGACATAACTTGGCCATTTGAACAATTCAAAAAGTGGGGTATATCCTGTTTTCTTATATTCACTTCTCTGTCCCTCCCTGTTCCAATTCACTGTGTGCTACTTCTCATACATATCCAAATTGTGGGAGATGCTGGGCTGCAGAATGGAAAATTTCTTAGCCAGTAATTTTCTGTGTGCTAACAGGATCATCCACAATTCTCTCCTGCTGGATGGCTTCACAACCAAGAGTCAGCATTTTATTTGGATAGTCACCATGTAGGCAGTGGCCTACTGTACATAATTCATTAGTTGGCACTGATGTTTTTTGTTAATTTTTCTAGGAGGTTTTTCACAGCTGTGGAATGAATCATCTGGCAGCAAGCAGCAGAAGGTGTGTGGCTAGCACAGGCTCTGCTGCAGCTTTGAGCTGCCTCTGCAAATTGCAGGCAGGAAGGGAATAGCCCATATGTAACAGAATTGTGGGAGATGCTGTTAGCAGAAAGGAAATTACTGGGTAAGAAATTGTACATTTCAATCCATGTGCCAGAAACCATGTGACTACATCAGTCATATGCAGGATACTACTTTCTTTCATAATTTACTCTTCTAATATATTAATTTATAGGATGGACAGCCATCTGCTTCAAAAATGCAGTAAAAGTAAGAGAAAATGAATAGTATATATTAAATAGTAATATAAGAAATGACTTGAGTAGTGACCTTAATTTAGTTCTTCATAATTAAATGTTTATTAATTAAATCATAATTAAATTTCAATTATTTCACTGTTTTTAAAAAGCAAACTATTGAAAAAAAATCTTTTATCTCCTACCTCAGCAACACTTACATCCAGCATTTGAAGATGGATGGAGCAGCAGTGATGATGAAGGATGAATCTCAATTAGCTGTTGATATAAAACTGACATTCATGCACCATGTTTGTGAAGAAAGGACTTTATCTGCAGAATTGAACAAGTATTTGTCATCAGCTTCTTTTTGTAGAGTTGCTTAGAGCTCAGGTGTTCAGAAATGAGATTTTCTTATCAAGTTACTTTCTTGTACTGTCTTAACGTTTCCTCTGTGTTGTTACTATATTTTGAACTAGTATTCTTTTATTTCACCTGGCCTTCTCACTCTCTTCCCACCCACCCCCAAACTTTAGGCAAAGCAATTTGGTATATTGTACCTAGTTGTTGAGCTGACTATTAAGAAAAGCAAAATTTCTGATCATCAGATGCTAGTACAACCCATCTCTCTCCTTGTGTCACTAAAATAGTGAGGCCTGACGATTCCTTCTATTTTCAGGGGCTCTAAATTGGGCAGATTGGGACAAGATGAGTGTGGAGAGGAGCTAGGGTGTGTAAATCCCAGTTCCTTTGTATTATCCCCATTTTACAGATGCCTCTCCATGGGTGCATTATGGAATCCAGCTTCCTCAGTTAGAAGGAAGCAAGGCTGGTGTTCTCTATCTAGGTATTTATATAGCCCCCATCAATTTAATATCTGACTCCATCCCAGGTATTTAAAAGTAGAAGCAAAGTACATGGAATAGGATCTTACTGGTCCTTTTAACATGATCATAAGATCAGTGGGCATCCTCTGCTGCATGAAACCCCCACAAGTGGAGGGGAAAATTCATGGATAGCAGCAGGCAAACACTGAATGGGGACTTGGCTTCTGTGACAGCCAAAGAGTCAGGATGAGGAGGAGAAAGGAAAAGCTAGTGCTGAGTCACTGGGCCTCTGCCAGTGTGCTGTGACTTACGAGGTTGAACCTCCTGCATGTTCTGGGTGTGCAAGACCGGCTCTCCCTTTCTTATCAAGATTATTTAGAGGAATCTCAGCAAGCTGAGAGTCTCCTGTCTGTGCTGGGTGTGTTTTTTCCCTCTTCAGTTATAATGTAGCCTTCTAGATTTAACAAGCCTCAAGTCAGAAGAAAAATTTGAATAAAATGGAAATGTAAAAAACTGCTTCAAAATGTCTTCATTTCAACTGAATGTGTGGGTAGGGTCTTTGCTTTGTACTGTCTTGCGGGAGGTTTGTTGGGTCAGTTCTTAGCCCAGTGCTGGGCTGAGTGTGCTACAGGAGCAGCACTCGCTATTCACTGAGGACTGAGTTAAGGAGCTGAACTAAAAGGCTTCCCATCAAGTGGAGGAAGGATAGCTGGGATGCAGTACTTCCAAGGAAAAAGTTCATACCAAATGGAGGAGCAGGATTCAAACAACAAGGGAAAAAGTGTAACGCAACTGGATGAAAATTATTTAGCCTGTGTATTGTATGTCACTAACAGAATTAGTGCACATTTCAGAATTACATTTGTAAAAAATTGCATACTATTCCATATACCAGTCCAGTGAAAGGGGCATGGAGAGACTCAAGGAAATCCTAGTAATTCAGAAGTGTTAATATAAAAATACTAAGTTTACAATTGCCAGAAATGGTGACATCCAAAATTTGGCCTCCCTTAAAGTTGTTATGAAGCTGTATTAGTTGGGGGCAGGGAGATTCCCAAAAGCTTCACTTAATCTTAGTTCAAGGGACCAGCCAGACCCAGTAAGTGTAGGGGAATATAACAAATTGAAATTGGCTTCTTAAAGATGAAACTTTCATTTAATTACCACTTGTTAGTTCTTTTCCTCCCGAAGCCTAGGGTACCTTGGTAACTTAATGAAAATAAGCTTTATTACAAGACAAAAGCAGAATGAATAAACTATTTGTATCTTTGGGCAACGTTTTTGTAACGTTATGTGTATATACAGATGCTACATATTGTATATCATATTTGTACTTCACATTTTCAAAATTTAGTAAAAAGGTGTTTTTTTGGTCTTGAGAGGAATGTTCATTAAATCCTGTGTTTTTTAAACCACTCTCCTTAGTGATCATCTGATTTGTGCATTACTTCAGAGCCCACCATCAAAAGTAGAAATAAATAACATACTAATCAGTTCTTCCTGAGCTGTGTAGTGATCATGGAAAATGTTGGTACTTAAAGAAGCAGACTCAGGGTACTTTTTGTGTTCCATACCCAGTGGGAGGTAGAGAGATCCAAATTTGTCCAATGGAAGAAGACAAATACGGTAAAGAGAGTTTTCATTTTCCAGCCAGGGTTCCAAACTGACAGTCATTAACTATGTCTCCTGTGTGTGGCACTGCCTTTCTCTTCAAAATGAAATGCTACGTGCTTCCCATTCCCCCACTTTCTGAGCACTCAGGGAATCTCTGCCTGGCTTCATTCTGTGTAGTATTGCAGTGTACTGATCCTTTCCCAGCCTGAGAACCTCTTGGCTGTTGATGCACCCTCCTGGCTTTAGTTCCAAGCTGAAGGGAGAGGAGTTTGAGGGAAGGTGGGGCCAGTTTGTATTCACTGACACCAGGCAAAAGTCCTGGCCACCTCCCAGCAGCCGAAAATCTTAAATCATACTGGCAGCGCCCCATAGCATATGGCTAGTTCCCAAGTTATTAAACACTTGGGCACTATACAGCATCTTAATTGTCATTACATAAATTCTGGACAAATTCTATTGCGGGTAATTGTTTAGATTTCCCCTAAAGATTCAGTTTTGACATTTACTTCCTTCCCTAAAATATTACAGGAGATTTTATTGTTTTTTTTAAATTGCTACTCCATTCTTCAATAGTTACAGTAGTTCATTGATACATTACGTGGTTAGGATTCTTCTGGGTGAAATATGCCATATAAATGTAACAGGACTGTTGCAGTAATTTCTTTCCCTTAATTTTATGACAGAAGACACCAAATACTAAACAAAGATAGAACTGAATGCGGTGTAGCAGGATTTGAAACAGTGCCAGGTATAGGCTACACTGAATTGTAGAAGCTGTAGAACAGTCCCAGTTCTTTCTTCTGTGTGCTATTCAAGCCTAAGACCTTAAATGAGTTCTGGTCTGATTCTTTTTACCATATCCATCTCCATGGTATCTGAGCATCTTTATGAAATACTGCCTGATAATCTGAAAGAAATTTGGAAGCTCAGAACAACTTAGAAGAGGGAAATTCTACTGCTTCTGAAAGCAAGTAGTTCCATAGAGAAGGAAGTAGTTTACTGAGGGCACTTCTGCTACAGCAGTGGATACAGGGATAATGCTTAGAGCAGGAGGGAAGAGGTTAATTCTCTGCAAGTAAGGTCAGACCAGGAATCTACTCTGGCCAGAGAAGTTGCTTTGCCTTCCAGTAAAATAGGAAGTTTTCCACCAGGACTTGGCAGGACAAGTACTGTAACATGAAAAGGAAATGATTTGCTCAGAATCCTCTCTCTTTCGCTCTTCCATTTTCCTTCCATTCTAAAGAGGGAATTGAGTCAGGCCTACTGAAGAGCCAGGCAACCCTTGGAAACAGCCTGCTTCATCTCTGCGTGAAGCCTGAACTCTGTCCAATGAGACTCTTAGGTATGATGTATGATTTTGTGTTTCTGTTTGGTTATGAGGATTGAAAGGAGTCTGCTAGTGGTTTAGTAGTGGACCCTTCCGAATGACTCAGGACAGAGGAAAACAGGGTTCTTTTTCCTTATAGCCAGGGCTGAGGTTCAAGGGGCCAGCCAGCATTGTCATTTGAAGCCATCAATATTGTCAACTCCAAGCGTTCAAAAATAATGTGTTAAACCCCTCAAAATCCATGAAACTGTAATAAATGCAAGAGTCATCTTGTTCTGAGCTGTTGGGGTTCATGTTTTCAAGCTTTTCTATGCAGTCATGAGGACTAAGCTATCTTCATTTAATTGAAAGTTAAGATTTTCATCCCACTCATCTCCAGCAATCTTCAGTAATCACTTTACTCCAGCAACTGGGGCTTTGAGAAGCAACAAATATCGCAAGACTGATCAGGAAATTGTTAGATCTGGCAACGCTGGGCCAGAGACCCTTAGAGTGATAGTTATAATTTTCCTTTGTGGCATTTTTCCTTTTTTTTTTTTTCTTAATCCAGTGCTACAGTCCTTCTGCCTTGCACATGTATGCTAGAACTATCATACCATTTGAGAAAGGGCCTCAGTTTTACCTGTGTCTCATTTTTGTAATGTAAGAACCCTAAAGGCTCCCAGTGTAAATCGCTACGGATCAGTATAGTGTAAGTTCTTCAGTGCAGTCTTAGTATGTGTCTCCAATACTTGATGTGCTGGGACCCTGATCAAGGCCTCCTGACATTACTGTAATACAAATAATACAAGTTACACCTTTTGTGGCATGCTAGCTGAACTACTCAATGTGCATTTAGCTTTCTCCAGCTAGAAGATATTCTTGAAGACAGTATATTGTTTCAAAGGGTAGCAGATTCCTTCCTGTATTTCTGCTATTCCGTATTTCCCACTCTCTATCAAAACATAACGTAAGTAACTCTTAAAATACAAATTTAAGATTAATTTTACGTAATGTACTTCATTGCTCTGAGTAAATATTTAATGGTAAGTTATGGAAAGGGCTTGTGTGGCTTGTTTTGTTTTATGTGCTTATATGTAAGAACTGAGGGGTTTTTGTATAGAAAAACAGGAGAGAATTGGGATTCTCAGTTTTTAATTATTATTAGAAAGTCTAGTCTTACCTGCCTGTGAAAA